>NC_053390.1:804214014-804834514 GCF_905171765.1 Bufo bufo | reverse complement strand
AATTTGCTGTTATAATGTTTAGCTGTGGCCGATCATCACCCAGTAAAGCAAGTTAAAAGTCAAACGGTGTCTGTGTCCTTTGTTGTAGTATAAGTGAATGACGGGGAGCCCGGTGGTATCTCTTATCCTAACCCCTGTTCCTGAATACCAGCAGTCTAGTGTTGAAAGGTGTTAGAGACCCAAAAGTCCTTTTAAGGACTATTGTTTTATGTGGCTGCAATATATATTAGCGCAACCTGCGCTAAATTGCATGCAATTGTTTGGCCGCTGCTGACAGCGACACAACCTCTGCTACATCTGTTACATTTGCGCATCCTAAATATCTGTGACATTCAGCACAATTGTTTGACCGCTGCTGACAGCGACATTACCTGCGCTACATCTCCTGTATAAAGTTTGCGCATCCTAAATATCTGACATTCAGTGTAATTTTGTCCATACACTTACAAAACCTGCGCTACTGTACGTGTGACATACTTTCTTGCAAATGTATATGCTTGAAGGTATGTGAACCATTTGAAATTATATGGATTTCTGCACAAATTGGTCATAAAATGTGATCTGATCTTCATCTAAGTCACAATAGACAATCACAGTCTGCTTAAACTAATAACACACACAGAATTAAATGTTACCATGTTTTTATTGAACACACCATGTAAACATTCACCATGCAGGTGGAAATAGTATGTGAACCCCTAGACTAATGACATCTCTAAGAGCTAATTGGAGTGAGGAGTCCAATCAATGAGATGATATTGGAGGTGTTGGTTACAGCTGCCCTGCCCTATAAAAAAACACACACCAGTTCTGGGTTTGCTTTTCACAAGAAGCATTGCCTGATGTGAATGATGCCTCGCACAAAAGAGCTCTCTGAAGACCTGCGATTAAGAATTGTTGACTTGCATAAAGCTGGAAAGGGTTAGAAAAGTAGTAATAGAAGATATGGCACTCATATATCTGGAGGACTGCTTAAACAAACTACTTTATTTCAGTTCAACTGTTGGTGATTCATCTTTCACAATTAAAAAATCATGGTATTAAAATATCATACAAGATACGTAAATTGTACAGAAATTAAAAAACAAATGAATAAAACATCACAAAAATGACGATTAAGATAAAAATCACTTGAGGTATGGATGATTTTTATCTTAATAGTTATCTTAATCGTCATTTTTGTGATGTTTTATTCATTTGTTTTTTAATTTCTGTACAATTTACGTATCTTGTATGACTTTTTAATACCATGTTTTTTTAATTATTGTGACAGATGAATCACCAACAGTTGAACTGAAATAAAGTAGTTTGTTTAAGCAGTCCTCCAGATATGAGTGCCATATCTTCTATTACTATTTTAAATTAACCCCGTGGTGTTTTGGAGTTAACACATAGATATTGAGCACCATCCCTCCCTACTGAGTAGTAGAGCCACCCCAATTTGTGAACCAAGGGTTAGAAAAGGATCTCCAAAAGCCTTGCTATTCATCAGTCTACAGTAAGACAAATTGTGTATAAATGGAGAAAGTTCAGCGCTGCTGCTACTCTCCCTAGGAGTGGCCATCCTGTAAAGATGACTGCAAGAGAGAAGCACAGACTGCTCAATGAGGTGAAGAAGAATCCTAGAGTGTCAGCTAAAGACTTACAAAAGTATCTGGCATATGCTAACATCCCTGTTGGCAAATCTATGATATGTAAAACACTAAACAACAATAAATTTCATGGGAGGATACCACAGAGGAAGCCACTGCTGTCCAAAAAAAACATTCCTGCACGTTTACAATTTGCACAAGAGCACCTGGATGTTCCACAGCAGTACTGGCAAAATATTCTGTGGACAGATGAAACCAAAGTTGATTTGTTTGGAAGAAACACACAACACTATGTGTGGAGAAAGAGGCACAGCACACCAACATGAAAACCTCATCCCAACTGTGAAGTATGGTGGTGGGGGCATCATGGTTTGGGGCTGTTTTGCTGCGTCAGGGCCTGGACGGATTGCTATCGTCGAAGGAAAAATGAATTCCCAAGTTTATCAAGACATTTTGCAGGAGAACTTAAGGCCATCTGTCCACCAGCTGAAGCTCAACAGAAGATGGGTGTTGCAACAGGACAACGACCCAAAGCATAGAAGTAAATCAACAACAGAATGGCTTAAACAGAAGAAAATGCGCCTTCTGGAGTGGCCCAGTCAGAGTCCTGACCTCAACCCGATTGAGATGCTGTGGCATGACCTCAAGAAAGCGATTCACACCAGACATCCCAAGAATATTGCTAAACTGAAACAGTTCTGTAAAGAGAAATGGTCAAGAATTACTCCTAACCGTTGTGCACGTCTGATCTGCAACTACAGAAAGCACTTGGTTGAGGTGATTGCTGCCAAAGGAGGTTCAACTAGTTATTAAATCCAAGGGTTCACATACTTTTCCCACCTGCACTGTGAATGTTTACATGGTGTGTTCAATAAAAACAATGTAACATTTAATTTTTTGTGTGTTATTAGTTTAGGCAGACTGTGATTGTCTATTGTTGTGACTTAGATGAAGATGAGATCACATTTTATGACCAATTTGTGCAGAAATCCATATCATTCCAAAGGGTTCACATACTTTTTCTTGTAACTGTATACCATTTAATATGCTCAAGGCGAGCAGTAAGGGACGGGGAAGTGGTCATGCTGCTGATGGTGCACGCAGAGGCAGTGGCCCTGGGCACGGTGATACTGTGCCTGCTGCCAGAGCACAAGAAACACAATCATCCACGATACCTAGCTTCATGTCCCAGTTTGCAGGGCGGCGCAGGACACCACTCCCGAAGTCACACCAGTGCGACCAGGTGGTCGGTTGGATTGCAGCAGATAATGCTTCCTGTCGGTTAAGCACCACCCCGTCTTCCACAAAGTCCGGTCTCAATAGCCAAGAGTCTGGTCAACAGAATCCACACCCTGATCCTCCTTCCTTCCACCATGGAGAGTCTTGGCAAACAATTTTGAGGAGCTCTTTTCATCGCCATTCCTTGATTTGGGCCTCTCGCTAAGCCTGCTTGAAGAGGGACATGAGGAGATCTCGTGCACTGATTTCCAAACTCTTGAGCATCCAGTCAGAAGAAGATGACGGTGGGGAAAGGCAATTAGTGTTTCACGAGGTTGATGATGAGGATGAGATACAGTTGTCAATAAGTGAGGTTCTTGTTAGGTCAACAAGTCAGGAGGATACCAGAGTGAGGAAGTGGAAGAGGAGGTAGTGGACGATGAAATCACTGACCCAACCTGGGAAGGTGGCAAGCCGAGTGGGAGGGATCCGCAGCACCGCAACAGGCTGGAAGAGGCAGTGGGGTGGCAAAAGGGAGAAGGCGGGCCACACCAAACAGGCCTGAAACTGTTCCCCGGAGCACCCCCTTGCGGCAATCTCCCTTGCCAAGGGGTAGGTGTTCTACAGTCTGGTGCTTTTTTGAGGAAAGTGCGGACGATAAATGAATTGTCATTTGCAACCTGTGCCGTGCCAAAATTAGCAGGGGCGTGAACACAAGCAACCTCACCACCACCACCAGAAATGGATGATGAGGAGGAGGAGCAGGAGACAGTTGCCTCCGCTACAGAGGGTAGTACCTATAGCAGGTTTATTCCATCTGTTCAGCATGGATGGGCCGAAGAGGAGGAAGAGCAAGAGAAGATTGAGTCATCCTCCTGATGAGGACAGCGAAATCTTGTCTGTTGGGACTCTGGAACACATGGCTGACTTTGTTATGCTGCCTTTCCCGTAACCCTTGCATTATACGCATCTTGGCCAACACTGATTACTTGTTCACCCTTCTCGACCCCCCCACTACAAAGAGAACTTCTCATCTCTCATTCCTGTGGTGGAGAGGACTAGCAAAATGGTGTAATACCAGAAGGTCCTTTAGGAAAAATTGCTCCAAAAATTTCCAGCTGACAACGCTGGCGGCAGAGTACGTAGCTCCTTGGGCAACCGAGGAGGGGAGACGAGGGGAACACACAGCAGTTCCAACAGAGGCATGGCAACACTCTCCAAGGCCTGGGACAGTTTGGAAGATGGTGAAGGAGTACGTAGCAGACCGTGTCAGCGTCCTCAGTGAACCCTCTGTGCCTTACAACTATTGGGTGTCCAAGCTGGACACGTGGCATGAACTGGCGCTCTACGCCTTGTAGGTGCTGGCCTGCCCTGCCACCAGCGTTTTGTCAGAGCGGGTATTTAGTGCTGCTGGGGGCATAATAACTGACAAGCGCATCCGCCTGTCAACTGAAAATGCTGACAGGTTGACTCTTATCAAAATCAACCAGGCCTGGATTGCCCCTGACTTCTCTACTCCACCAGAGGAAAGTGGATGAACATAAAGGCACTTTAAATGTGGCTTTTATGGTTTATTGAATACACTGTATTCCCATGCACCCCTTCCACCACAAAAAAAGGTATATGATCAATCTTCCTTTTCTCATCCTCCATCATATCAACATGCTTATTAGGCCCTCGCTCCAAATGTTTTAGAGGGCCAGCTCAGCAGCAGACCCTGACCCTTAATGTTTTAGAGGGTCACCAGCAGGCCCTCGCCCATGATGTTTTAGATGGTCAGATCAGCAGCAGGCCCTAACCCCTAATGTTTTAGAGGGTCACCAGCAGGCCCTCGCCCATGATGTTTTAGATGGTCAGATCAGCAGCAGGCCCTAACCCCTAATGTTTTAGAGGGTCACCAGCAGGCCCTTGCTCCTAATGTTTTTGAGGGTCACCAGCAGGCCATCAATCATATTTTTTCAAGGGTGTGTATGATGCCCTCCTTTATGTGTAATAAAGTGTGTATTGGAGTGCCGGTTCCTTGCAATTTTTGGCAGCCCTTTCACTTAGTGCATAGGCTTTATGAATGTAGGAGTCCCACTACCTGAACAATTGTATCACAATGTGAATGAGGCCCTCCTTTATGTGATATACAGGTTGTATCGGAGTGCCTCTTCCTTGTAATTTTTGGCAGCACTTGCACTTTACATACAAGTAAATATACAGGAATGTTTCCTAACAATTCTTCCTCTAAAATAGATTTTATCTTCGGTTTTGTGCGTATTATTGTCAGTCTGTAAAAGTGGCGTACTACTCGGACAACATCGTTCCCAGCAGCGACCTGGGAGTCCAAGATGTATCCAGACATCCTCCCCATGCTGTTCCCGAACCATTTCAGTGGTGGTCCATTAATTTCTGACCATTTCCTGTGAACCAGACACCCTCCCCTCTTCAGAGCAGGGAGTGCCTGGTTTAATGCTCTGGTTCTTCCATTGTGCCCTGGTGCTCTAGCACCCGAGTACTTTGGTGCTCGATCAACACTAATAATAAGGACAAGATATGCAATACTGTGGATATAACATTACTTTATTTTATCAAAATGTCAATTGAAACAATGTACAAGAAATGTCTAACTGTTCAGAGTTCTTATCAATAAAAATTATATCTGATAAAAAATAGATAAATAGCGAAGCCCCTTACTGACCTTACTTGCAAAGGGGCAGATGTGTCTAGGTGTGGGGGCCGATGCTGTTTCAGTATTTTCCAGCCTCAAGGAGGCTTTTGCGTCTGTCTTGGCCCAACCCGACCTTGACAGGCCATTACTTTGGAGGTTGGGGTGGGGGCGGTGTTGTCCCAGGAGTCCCCTTCCCTCACGCACCTCCGACCTTATGCTTTCTTTTCTAGAACGTTCTCAACCACAGAATTAAACTATGATATTGGTAACAGGGAGTTATTAGCCATTAAATGAGTCCTTGAGGAATGGAGACATTTCTTGGAGGGGACCAGACATCTGTTTGTGGTTGTTAGTGAGCATAGGAACCTAATTTACCTGGAAAATGCTAAAAGGCATAACCCCAGGCAGGCTAGGTGGGCCTTATTTTTTTCTGTGCGCTGTCCAGCAAGAAGAGGCTAGTCCACCCTCTGGATTTCCCCAGGAATGGTGGTTGCCTCCACCAACATTGAATGGGAGCTGATGAAGTCACAACATCTGGCTCCCACAGACACCCCACAGGATAAGTTGTTTGTGCCAGTTAATTTGAGATTCCGTATTATTCAGAGTTGCCATGATTCCGTGCTGGCTGTCATCCAGGGGTAAAAGGGACATCTGGTTAGGCAGGGGTTTTGGTGGCCTTCCTTGGGGCAGGATGTTGGGGAGTTTATCTGTTCATGTGAGGTGTGCGCCAGGAGTAGGTCCGCTCAGGCTGAGAAGCTCCTTCCCCATCCCGTACCGGCCCTGGTCGCACATCTCAATAATAATAATAATTTCATTACTGATCACCCAGTCTGTGAAGGTATGACCGTTATCTGGGTTATTTTGGATCGGTTTTCCCGTCGTTGTCATTTCATCCCTCTTCCTCGGTTACCTTTATCCCGGGATATGGTCAATGCATTCATCAGTAATGTTGTCAGATTGCATGGGGTTCCTTGTAACATTGTGTCCGACGGAGGCACACAGTTCATTTCCAGGTTTTGGAAAGCCTTTTGTGAACGTATTGGGATGGAATTGTCTTTCTCATCGGCATATCATCCTCAGTCCAACGGTCTCACGGAAAGAACCAACCAGTCGTTGGAGACTTATCTCAGGTGTTTCAGTTCAGATAACCAACTTGATTGGGAAATATATCTACCATTGGCCGAGTTTGCCCTTAATAATAGGCATCATGAGTCTCTGGGTACGTCTCCCTTCTGTAATTTTGGGTTTCATCCCAGGTTGCCCGGCTTTTCTTGAGGGTTGTGAAAATATTCTGGGGGCTTCTGAGACCACTAATAGATGGAAGGGGATGTGGGAGGGGATTTGTCGGCAACTCCAAAAGGCAGTTTTCAACAGTTTGCTGCTGACAAACGCCAGTCTCAGGGGGAGGAGAGATCCACCAAAAATCTCAAACTGCACTGCCTTAAGCTCGCCCCCAAGTTTATCAGAACATATCCTATTCTGGAGGTAATCAATCGAGTTGCATTCAGAATTTAACTCCCTGGGAATTTAAAGATCCCTAATGTGTTTCACAGATCCCTCTGTAAAAAATCCCAGGAGTCTTTGGTGTCCCATACTCCTCCTAGTCCTGTTCTGGTCGATAGTCAGGAGGAGTATGAAGTTGAACGGGTTATTGACTCCCAAAAGGTCCAAAATTTGATTCAATACCTAATACATTTGAAAGGGTATGGACCAGAGGAGAGGTCTTGAGTCCCTAAAAGGCATATCCATGCCGATAAGTTGATTGCTGAATTTCATTCTAGGTTTCTGGACAAGGTCTCTCCTCAAGAAAGGGTTACGGTCAGGCAGCCAGGGAGACAGCTGTAGTCTCGCTGGAAGCATGTCACCACGCGAAGACGTGTCTCCCATTCTCCCAGGGGGTCTCTGGCCCTCTGGCTGGGCATCCCTCACCACTTGCTGGCTACGAGGAGCGGGGTGTCACCACCAAAGGGCGGAGTTAGTAAAGGTTTGCGATTTAGGCACGCACGTAACTGTGAGATCCATTCCTGATCTTGGTGCTGCTGGGAGACGGGAGGCCGGAACCCCTAGCGTCAGCTGTTGCCAGGGAATCTCTGTTTTCATGTCCTCTGACTTAGACATGTGCTGGGAGGTTCCTTCCTCTGCACACTCTCAGCCCTCACCTGTGCTTCCCTGGTCTGAGGGTGGAGATTGGGTGTGACCTCAGCAGTGTCAGTTGATCAGTGGAAGGATATTTACACTTGGTCTTTCCCCCCACTTATTGCTGATTATTCAGTTGCTGTCACGGATGGTGTACAGGAAACAAGACAATACAATATGAACAATGACTCACTGGATCCACAACTAAGGAACAAAAGGGAGACCCCTGCAAGAGACCTGCCGCTCTCCCTTATTGCTCAGCCTATGCGACCACCCCAAAGGTGGATGGGCGCATATCCACGTACCTCGACTATCTTACACCTGATGACCCTACAATAGTGAGGGGACACGACCACCGGCTCCCTACACAGACACGGAGGGAGTCAGGGTCACCTGGATCCAGAAAACAGAAAATCATAAATGCATAAACAGAACTTATCTTGCAGACGACTGGGGACTGTGGACTGAGAACTAGGAACAGCATGCACACACACTCCAGGAAGTTGTATAAGCCGCACACTACTGCATTCTGGGGAGGAACTTAAAGGGCAGCAATCAGTCCAACTGCATGACAGCTGAGATAGACTAACGAGATGAGGAACTTAACCAAAACAAAGAAACTCAAGGAGGAGGATCTGGAAAGCTCCTGTCAGAGCTTCTCAACTGTCTGGTTGTGACAGTACCCCTCCCTCTACGAGTGGACTCCGGACACTCAGGGCCCACCTTCTCAGGATGGGACCTATGGAAAGCCCTGATGAGACGAGTGGCCTTAATGTCCGTCACTGGGACCCACATCCTCTCCTCAGGACCATAACCCTCCCAATGAACGAGGTACTGGAGGGAACCGCGGACAAGACGAGAATCCACAATCCTAGAGACCTGAAATTCAAGATTTCCATCAACCATAATCGGAGGAGGAGGCAAAGGCGAGGGTACAATAGGTTGAACATAAGGTTTCAATAAGGACTTATGAAAAACATTATGGATCTTCCAAGTCTGAGGAAGATCAAGACGGTAGGCAACAGGATTGATGACAGACAGGATCTTGTAAGGCCCAATAAACCTAGGACCCAACTTCCAGGAGGGAACCTTCAATTTGATATTCTTGGTAGACAACCACACCAGATCACCAACATTCAGGTCCGGACCAGGCACACGTCTCTTATCTGCCACACGCTTATATCTCTCACTCATGCTCTTTAGATTATCCTGAATCTTTTGCCAAATAGATGACAAAGACTAGGAGAATCTGCCCTCATCAGGTAAACCAGAAGACCCCTCTCCCGAGAAAGTCCCAAACTGCGGATGAAACCCATATGCACCAAAAAATGGTGACTTATCAGAGGACTCCTGACGACGGTTATTTAAAGCAAACTCAGCAAGGGACAAAAAAGAACACCAATCCTCCTGATTCTCCGCCACAAAACAGCGCAGATATGTCTCCAGATTCTGATTGACGCGCTCTGTCTGGCCATTTGACTGCGGGTGGAAAGCAGAAGAGAATGACAACCGAACCCCCAAGCGAGAACAGAAAGCCTTCCAGAATCTGGAAACAAACTGCGTGCCCCTATCAGAGACTATGTCTGAAGGAATACCATGCAATTTGACAATGTGGTCAATAAATGCCTGCGCCAGCGTCTTAGCATTGGGCAAACCAGGAAAAGGGATGAAATGCACCATTTTGCTAAAACGGTCCACCACCACCAGAATCAGTCTTCCCCGAGGAACGAGGCAAGTCCGTTATGAAGTCCATGGACAGATGTGTCCAAGGACGGGAAGGAATGGGTAAGGGAAGGAGAGGACCTGATGGCCGTGAATGAGGGACTTTGGCACGAGCGCAAGTCTTGCAAGCTGCCACAAAACCCTCAACCGACTTACGAAGCGCAGGCCACCAGAATCTCCGAGCGATGAGATCCAGTGTGGCTCTTGCCCCCGGGTGCCCAGCAAGGACCGTATCGTGGTGTTCCTTAAAAATCTTGTGTCTCAAAGCGAGAGGCACAAACAACCTCCCAGGAGGACAAAGATCAGGAGCCTCTGACTGGGCTGCCTGCACCTCTGCCTGCAATTCAGGAAAAAGAGCAGAGACCACCACACCTTCAGCCAAAATGGGACCCGGGTCTTCAAAATTCCCACCTCCCGGAAAACAACGTGACAGGGCATCTGCCTTCACATTCTTAACCCCAGGGCGGAACGTGACAACAAAATTAAACCTTGAAAAGAACAAAGACCATCTGGCCTGTCTCGGGTTCAGACGCTTGGCTGACTCCAAGTAGGCCAGATTTTTATGGTCAGTAAACACGGTAATAGGGTATCTGGCTCCCTCTAGCCAATGGCGCCATTCTTCAAAAGCCAACTTGATGGCCAACAATTCCCTATCTCCCACATCATAATTTCTCTCTGCGGAGGAGAGTTTCTTTGAGAAAAAGGCACACGGTTGCCATTTGGCAGGAGAGGAACCCTGAGACAAGACTGCACCCACCCCTACCTCAGAAGCATCAACCTCAACTATGAAGGGTAACGAAATATCAGGTTGTACCAGGATGGGAGCGGAAGAAAAACTCTCCTTGATATTAGAAAAGGCCTTACGCGCCTCTACCGACCAGGAAGAAAAATCTACCCCCTTTCTGGTCATATCAGTGAGTGGTTTAACAACAGAGGAATAATTCAAAATAAATTTCCTGTAATAATTGGCAAAGCCCAAAAAACGAAACGCATCACCGCCTTCTGATTCTCAGGAAGCTCCCACTCAAGCACAGCGCGGACCTTCTCGGGGTCCATGCGAAAACCAGAAGCGGAGAGAAGAAACCCCAGAAATTGAATTTCTGGAACCGCGAACACACATTTTTCCCGTTTCACATATAATTTATTCTCCCGCAGAATGAGCAAGACCTGACGTAAATGTTCCTTATGAGTCTTGAAATCAGGAGAATGAATCAAAATGTCATCCAAATACACTAATACAAATTTTCCCATTAAATTATAAAAAATGCTGTTCACGAAATGCTGAAAAACGGCTGGGGCATTCATCAAACCAAAAGGCATAACCAAATTCTCAAAATGGCCCTCAGGGGTATTGAAAGCCGTCTTCCATTCGTCTCCTTCTCTGACCCTGACCAGGTTGTATGCCCCTCTTAGGTCTAATTTGGAAAAGACTTTAGCCCCAACAACCTGGTTAAACAGGTCTGGGATCAGAGGAAGCGGATAAGGGTCACGAATAGTGATACTGTTCAGCTCCCTGAAATCCAGACAAGGTCTTAAAGAACCATCTTTTTTCTTAAAGAAAAAACCAGCGGCAACAGGTAACTTCGAGGGTTGTATGTGTCCTTTTCTCAGACTCTCAGAGATATAAGCACGCATAGCGACCTTCTCAGGTTGGGAAAGATTGTATAAACGAGATTTAGGCAGCTTGGCGCCTGGAATGAGATTAATAGGGCAATCGTACTCCCTGTGCGGAGGCAAATCCTGAACTCCACTCTCAGAGAAGACATCCGAAAATTCAGAGAGGAAAGGTGGTACAGTCTTAGTAGAAACCTCAGAAACAGATGTCATGAGGCAATTCTCTCTGCAAAAGTCACTCCAACCATTTATTTGCCTCGCTTGCCAATCAATGGTGGGGTTATGTTTAGTGAGCCAGGGTAGCCCCAACACTAGAGGAGTAGGCAAACCGCTAAGGACGAAACATGACACATCCTCAACATGAGCATCACTCACAATTAAACGGATATTGTGAACTATGCCCTTTAATGATTTCTGAGAAAGTGGAGCGGAATCAATAGCAAAAACAGGAATATCCTTTCCCAAAGTGCATACCTGGAAACCATGAGTTATTGCAAATTGATTATCAATGAGATTGACAGCTGCACCACTATCCACAAAAATCTCACAAAAAATGCTTTTGCTATCTAGCGCCACCCTAGCAGGCAGGACAAAACGGGAACTACAAGCAAACGGAAAACCTTCAATTTCCGCCTCAACCCTGCCAATAGTAACAGACGGAACATTTTTAAAAGATTTTTTCCTTTTTGTTTCTTTATTACTCCCAGAAAACTGCCTGAATCTCCTAGAGGGACAAACATTTGCCAAATGATTTATACCTCCACAACAAAAACAAACCCTCCCATGCGGGCTGAATCTTCTATTGTCAGAGGCAATCAACCCCAGCTGCATGGGCTCCTGCTCAGAAGGGACTGACAGCGACTGAGACCCCTGCGCACAGAAAGAGACCGCTGCACTGTCCCGGGACTGAGTATGACAGGAAGGAGAGATCTCTCCTCTCTCTCTAAGACGCCTGTCAATACGAACGGCCTGAGACATAGCAGAATCCAAGGAGGTAGGTCTCTCATGAAAGGCAAATGCATCTTTCAATCTCTCTGAAAGACCATGGCAAAATTGACTTCGGAGTGCAGCATCATTCCAACCAGTATCAGCTGCCCATCTCCGAAATTCTGAGCAGTATATCTCTGCGGATTGTTTACCCTGGCATAACAGATGTAGTCTAGACTCAGCCAGAGCAATACGATCCGGATCATCATATATCTGACCCAGGGCTAAAAAGAATTCATCCACTGAACGGAGGGGCCGTGCCCCCTCCGGCAGCGAAAAGGCCCAGGATTGAGCGTTACCCCTGAGCAGCGATATAATGATCCCCACCCTCCGTTCATCACCAGAGGAATGGGGAAGAAGGCGAAAATGGAGTTTGCAAGCCTCTCTAAAACGCACAAAATACTCACTACCCCCGGAGAACGTATCCGGGAGCGAGATCTTAGGCTCAGAACAAACTCCATGAACGCAAGCTGAACCGGTCACTTGAAACTGAGAAAAAGTCTTACGGAGATCAGCTACCTCCAATGAAAGACCCTGGAAGCGCTCAGCCAAAAGTGAAACCGGATCCATGCTTGAGACAGTTTTGGCGGCTTATAATGTCACGGATGGTGTACAGGAAACAAGACAATACAATATGAACAATGACTCACTGGATCCACAACTAAGGAACAAAAGGGAGACCCCTGCAAGAGACCTGCCTCTCTCCCTTATTGCTCAGCCTATGCGACCACTCCAAAGGTGGATGGGCGCATATCCACGTACCTCGACTATCTTACACCTGATGACCCTACAATAGTGAGGGGACACGACCACCGGCTCCCTACACAGACACGGAGGGAGTCAGGGTCACCTGGATCCAGAAAACAGAAAATCATAAATACATAAACAGAACTTATCTTGCAGACGACTGGGGACTGTGGACTGAGAACTAGGAACAGCATGCACACACACTTCAGGAAGTTGTATAAGCCGCACACTACTGCATTCTGGGGAGGAACTTAAAGGGCAGCAATCAGTCCAACTGCATGACAGCTGAGATAGACTAACGAGATGAGGAACTTAACCAAAACAAAGAAACTCAAGGAGGAGGATCTGGAAAGCTCCTGTCAGAGCTTCTCAACTGTCTGGTTGTGACAGTTGCTTCCTTGGCTCTGGATCTGAAGCTATCTGGTGAATGGTTTCTCTGGTTATTGACTCTGGTTTTGGTTGTCTTCTGGTTCTTGTGCCCTGGCTTATGTTTACTGACAATTCTCATGTTTCTCTATTCACCAATGCATAGTGTCTCGGTATTTACTTAGGGTTTTTTTTGCCCAACTGCGGCAGGTGTGCCCAGCCACCAGCCGATCTGCTATTTGACACCTGGGAAGGGCTCTGCCAAAGTCCCCCTTCCTTCTGGAGGCGGGTGAAGAGTACCCTGGCCCTCAAGGGTGTTCAGAGTGTGACAGCTTGCGCAAAGTGTCTGGTACACTGCATTTGCTGGCCGCTAATTTGCCTTGATCATTTCATTAGCATTACAACACTACTTACTTACCTTCTTCCTAGCATCAGTAGCAGCAGGACATCAGCTAATCTGGTCTGTGGAGGAGGCGGCGCCGAGGCTGATTGCTGGCCGGCCCCACCCCCGCACAGACCAGAGATTTTGGAGAGCCGGCAGGGGGGAGGGATGAAGCAGGGAGCCAATGCAGGGAGTGGGAGCCGTTGCCCTGGGCGCCACACTGCAGGGGGGTGCTGTCCGCTGGGCTGGCACAAGTTAAATCGCCGACGCTGTGTTTTTGTTTTTTTTCACATAGCGCCCAGCTGCAGAGCAGAGTGAGGAGGCGAGAGGGGGCGGGGCATGCACGGCAGTTCCCGATAGGCTCCGCCCACCTTCCAGGCGGGAAAGACAGTGCGGAGCCAGGAGCCGGAGCAAGAAGAAGCAGAAGATGGCTGCTGCACTGTCGCTGAATCAGTAGTAGACTGTAGTCCAGCCTAAAGACAGTGATTCAAGCGACCCTGAGACAGAGTGAGTTAGTCAGTGTTACTGTCCCAAAGTCCCACCCTGAGTGTGTAATTAGGTCAGTAGTGACTAGTGTACTGTGTTGGCATGGGCTGAGGGCGGGCAGGCAGGCTTTAGGGGTAATATATGATATGAGTGAAGTGCCACTGTGCCAGTCAGTGCCATGAGAGCCAGGCCAAGGCTGCCAAGCAGATGGCACCATGGCATTGCACTGCAGTCCGAGTGCTGGTGAAGGATGACCAGGGACCCAGACAGTATGCCTCTCTGGGATGCCATCTGCCCATCTCTGGTACCCTGGTATATGGACAGCTGAGATGGGCAGATGGCATCCTCTGGGCAGTACTGTCTCTCTGGTCATCCTTCACCAGCACCCTGACTGCCACAGTCCTGCTTGGCGGCTCTCATGGCATTTCACTGCCTGGTGCTCGGCTATCAGCACTGAGTGACTCAGTCACACTGTGACACTGACTGTCACTCAGCGCTGATAGCCAAGCACCAGGCAGTGAAGTGCCATGAGAGCCAGGCCAAGCTGGTGGCAGTCAGGGTGCTGGTGAAGGATGACCAGAGAGACAGTACTGCCCAGAGGATGCCATCTGCCCATCTCTGCTGTCCATATACCAGGTCTACCAGCATTACCCCTTGATATACCACCTGCCCGCCTGGTCACCCCACCTAACACTTAGGGAGACAAGTCACTCAGACTGTTAGGTGTGGGGTGACCAGGCGGTGTATGAAGGGGTAATACTGGTAGGCCTGGTATATGGACAGCAGAGATGGGCAGATGGCATCCTCTGGGGGTTGTATCTTACATGGGACTATATGCTGGAGGAGCTGAAGGGAGTGATGTATTTTACATGGGACTGCATGTTGGAAAGGCTGAAGGCAGGGCTGTGAGGTATCTTTCATGGGACTGTATGCTGGAGGAGCGGAAGGCAGGGGGAGTGATGTATTTTACATGGGACTGTATGCTGGAGGAGCTGAAGGGGGCCATAATTACTATAATACTACAGAGGTGGTCATTATAATAATAATACAGAGGGGGCCATTATATATTATAATTATACAGAGAGCATTATACTTATGGGCACTACGGGGGAAGGGGACGTCTGTTATCTGAGGATGATAGTAAAGTGAGGAATCAAACATTTTCTGCAAAACTTTGCCGGTCCTATCTCCGAATGAAGACATTGAGGAAAGTCTATATGACAGGAGATGTCACTGGATGTAACAGGTGTGGTGCTGTATTCTCCTGTATATTTCATAGCAATGTATGTTATGTCCATCCAAATATCTACTACATTATCTGTACTCCGAGTTATCACCGTGTTATCTGTGGTGTTACATAGGACTGCAGGTGACATCTACTACATTATTTGTAATAAAAAAAGGGGCGTGGTCACAGGTTGGGGGGGGGGCGCAATACTTGGCTTGCCCCGGGTGCTGGCTACCCACGCTACGCCACTGCTGGAGAGCATCTTTGAGTTGGAGCTTGGTTTTATATTGCCTTTGCACGTTGTTGTAGGCTTCCTTCTATCTATGTATCTAATATCTATCTATCTACTTTCTCACATTACACAATACATAACTATTTTTCAGTTGGATTCATAAAAAAAAAAAAAAACTTTGGCCCAGATTTACTAATGTGTCTGTGCTAAAAGGCTGTCTAAAAAATGGAGCAAATGGGTTTAACTAGGGTTTCTACACTTTTTGTGGCAGGGCTTAGCGGAAAGCGGAGGAGCTTTGTGGGATTTTTGCTCTACCATTCTGGCTTAAAAAATCAGTCTCAAAGTAAGCCGACCAATAGTCCTTGAAGGTCTCATACACGCAGTAATTTGCACTTGATAAGGTTATAATCTATGCTACCCGTTTGTCAGATATGTGCCTTATTCACTAACTTTATATGGAAAACAGGGTTATTCCAATGTAACATCTACATATGTAGTTCACGACTGAATACGAGGATGTTCCTATCCGCTGCTGATTTTATTGCACTGAATATGCTCTTATATCATTGTGTATGAAAAGTCAACTTTGTAATACTTTGTTTGACCTTGCTCAATAAAAAGATAATTGACAAGAAAAGTCTGTCCCTGCCCCACATTTATCCTCTGTGCTCCATCTGCTGCAGGTCTAGATGGCCGGTCTAAGATGATGCTATCTTTAGAATTAGTAAATTTGGGTCCGTGTAGATATTGTAGTTACATACTTATTATGGTGCTCATGGTGTTAAAAAGGAGGCGTTATAACAAGTATGTAAGAGCTGAGGGTGTCATAACTAGTATATAACACCGGGGGCATCATAACCAAATTTTTAGTAACTGTATAACTTTTATTATTTTTTTGGTGGGTTTATTTTTATAGCATTTTCTATGCAGCGTAAATAACAAGATTACTTTATCCTACGGATCGTTGTGATTACACTAATACCAAATTTATGTATTTTTTTCATTTTAGTATATTGCACACAAAAATGCTTCTGTGTCTGTGTTCACAGAACCATAACATTTAATTTTTTTCCATCCACGCCGGTATGTGAGGGTTTGTTCTTGCAGGATAAGCTGTAGTTTTCTATAGTACAGTAACACAGCGCGCGTGGACACGCTTTTGGCATGGGGATAATCCTAAAGGCGTTATCTAAGTGGCCTTCCTGGTCTTCACCCTCTGACTCCTATACAGGGTTCTGATCTCCGCTGCAGGGGATCCACCATGATTGTGCATCTTGGAGTTGTCTCCAACCAATGACAGCTGACCCAGGAGGATCAATAGACACCAGTTCATGGCTACAAGGGTACAGGTAAAATCATAGTCTGTGGACAAGGTCAGGACATACAGAGTATGGTCAGTCTGGTAAAGTATAGGGTAAGTACGATAAACAGGCCGAGATCAGGGCAAGTGGAAATGGTTCAGCATGGTAAATAGGAAGCAGTCAGGCATGGATCAGACAGCAAGAAAAACCTTCGCAGGGACTATTAAGCTAGGGAAACTTTTTTGATCAGGCACCCCCCACTTTACACAGCCTGTAGGGAAGATAACTTACCTCCTTCCCGACTCTGGCTCCACACTTCTCCTTCTGGCCTGCGATGGCTCTGCTACGGTCCCTTGATGTAAACATCCGGTTTGATATCACCGCAGCCAATAACTGGTCACAGCGGAGACTGGATCCCTTTATGTAATGTGACAATTTACATAGAGGGAGCGCATCGGAGCATCGCAGGCCAGTAGGAGAAGGAGTCGGGAGCCAGCACCGAGAATCAGGTAAGTAATCTTCCGTTTACAAGCCCGGTAAAGTGTGTATGGGGGGGGGGGTTGTTGCAAAAAATAAACTTTTAAATACTCTGGTAAAGCTAGTCATAGGCTGGGAAGCACATGTGCTCTGAGGGTAGAGAGTCTCAGGCAGATAGTGAAGAGTGGACAGAGCTGTGTCTGCCGGGAGAGAGCAGGAAGATGCTGAGGAGCATGGACCGCTGCATCACCAGGGCGGCAGGACAGGTGAGCATTCCAGCAGCAGGTGCATGCAATTTTTTTTATTCCAATCTTTTGAAAGGCGAGAGAAACCAATTGAAAAAAACAATACTTCGTAACACTAATATGCGATGCCTTAGGCAGGATATGGCACAAATATCTGACGGGTGTGGGTCCCACCTCTGGGACCAGCTCCTATCTCCAGAGCGGGTCCACAAATGTCCAAGATAGGACAACCCCTTTAATAGGCTCCGATCCATGAAAGACTATAGGGCTTTTGTTAGTCCCCCACCTTCCATGGCAACTCATCGGCACCTCATTGTGGGGTAAGTCATATCTAATCATATATATATATATATATATATATATATATATATATATATATATATATATATATATATATATATATTTGTGGTCATGGCTGCGGATGAGAGAACCTTGTGTGGAAGGAGTGGTGAGGATCAGACCTGACCTGTTTACCTACTACTGACCTGGACTGGATAGCTGGTGGTGTGCCCTTAGCCATGAACGAGGGTAGGCCTATAAGGGGGCACATCCTGTTAAGATATAGGAAGAAGAGAGGGTGGGAGGGGCACAGAGAGCTCACGGGCATCGGAGGATAGCGAGCCTTCGTATTTAAAGGCACCTCCGCCCCTCCCACAAATACAGGCTGACTTGTCAGCCTTAAGTACTTGTGGTCATGGCTGCGGATGAGAGAACCTTGTGTGGAAGAAGTGGTGAGGATCAGACCTGACCTGTTGACCTACTACTGACCTGGACTGGATGGCTGGTGTGCCCTTAGCCATGAACAAGGGTCGGCCTATAAGGGGGCAAAAAGCAAGCCAGGTAGCGTAGAAAGGAGTTTATTAGAAACGCAGCAAGTCATAAAACCAAACTACAGAAGGCCTCATATCTCCACGTGAGGGTTTGGAATGTACCGACCGTAACACGAAGAGTGCCAGCGACCCATTTTTTTTTAATGATATGCCCTGGAACATTGTGCTTTGAAGCTGTAGATGCAGCCCCAATACGGAAAGAATGCCCCGAAATGGTTTTCGGGTCCTACCCTAAACCGGCCGCTAGTAAGCGGATGTGCGAAATAAACTGGGATGAAGTGATGGACATAACCTTGAACGGGAGCAAAGGGCTGTCTTGGGCCACCAGTAACTTCTGGAAAACCTGAACCGGGCACCATTCATTGACAGTCTGGAAGTACCTGATTTCTACCGGTGGCCCGACTTGGGACGTTTTGGAAGAAGCGAGGTACAGTACGAATTGGTCGTTGCACCGGACTAGTTGACCCCTGATTAAACCCTTGACTCTGACAGGGGTGCTGGTGAACTCCCCTGGCCTTAAGAAACCGTAAAAGCTAAGATACATGGCCGCTTTGATAACTGTGCTAGAAAGAAGCCTAAAAGGATTGCCATCTAGGGAGGTGGATAATTTCCTGAAAAGCTCTCCTGATACCGGCTGTCTGCGAGTGCCAGTCCCCCCGCTGTTCTTTTGTATGCCCCTGAGGATAGATTTTATCGCCTGTGACAAGAAAACCGACCTACTGTCTGGATCTTCCAACGTGAGGAAATGCTGTACCCCAGCCAGGTACAATTTTTTGGAGTTGTAGGAAAGTTTGAGTTCCGAGTGCCAGTACGCCAAAAAGGCCATGATTTATGCGGTCTTGACGGTATTATGTCTTGGGTGAAGGAGTGTGAATCTGTTGAAAACATTCCAGCCGGTTTTATCATTTCTAGACGTGTTGATAGACAAAGACTTTTGCACCAGATTTTTTGCTGAATCGATGTAAGATTTTAATCCATGACCAATGTTTGGAAAGCTGGAGGGGATAAACCCGCTCGTTTTGCCTCTGGCACTGCCTGGAAAAAATTGCGAAAATTAAATCGTGACAAGGCATCTGCAGCGACATTTTGTGTGCCCTGGATGTGCCTGCATGTTATATGAAAATTGTGGCACAGGGAAAGCCAGACCAACCGGTGGACAAAAGACATGATGAAAGGTGACTTGGATCTGCCTTTGGCGATGATGTCTACTACCGCCTGGTTGTCGGTGACTAAAATTACTGAAGAGTTGGCCCATTGACTGCCCCAAACTTGGGCCGCTGCTACAATTTGGTACACCTCTAGCAATGGGGAAGACTTCAAAGCACGCTGAGCTGAAGATACTTCTTTGGGCCAGGAACCAGCAAACCGCTGATTGCTGTGTAACCTGCAGAGCCGTCGTCGTGCGTAAAGATAGTCACCGATGCGGGACCCCATTGAGGAACTAACATGGAGACCCCGTTCCAATTGGAGAGGAATGTATTCCACATTGCCAAATCGGTGAATGCTTGGCTGTCTAAGCAGATGGGGCTATCCTTGGGGCATGATTCTGGTAGCAAAATTTAACATGCCCAGCAAAGATTGCAATTCTACTTTAGTAAAAAATTCTGAAACCTACTGATTTGGATATCTCTTCTCAGATTTTTGAGAGCTTTTCCTCTGGTAGCCTAGCTTCCATTTTAATGGTATCAAAAACTATACCTAGGAAGGTAAATACCGTCGAGGGGCCTTCTACCTTTGAAGATGCGACGGGGACGTTAAGTTCAGAGAAGATCTGGAGAAGGGACCTGAGTTTGCTGGGTCTGCAGTCTGGTGGCTCTACCAACAGGAAATCATCCAGGTAATGAATGACCAGCGGGCAATCACAGCAGTTGACTAAAATCCAATGCAGAGCCTACGTAAATTGATCGAACAGCCAGGGACTGCTCTTGGACCCGAAGGTAAAACTGCTTGCAAAATAGTACAGGTCTTGCCATTTAATGCCGTAAAACTTCCAGAGCTGCGGGTGGATAGGCAGCAGCATGAAAGGGTCCGCGATGTCTTTTTTGGATAGCCAAGCCCTTCTGCCTATCTGGAGGATGAGATGGATGGCATCATCGACTGAGGAGTATCGCATAGAGAATTCCTCAGAGGGAATTGGAGAGTTGAGGCGCAGAGAGATCGTAAATCAGACGTTTTTTATTGGATAATTTTTTTTGCCACAATGCCAATGGGGCTGACCCTCCAATAATTAAAGGGATTAGTTGAAAATGGCCCGATAAGGAACCCCTTCTCTAATTCAGACTGTATTAAGACTCCTACCGAGTCGGTATCCCTGGCGGCTGAGAGATTAGGACCCTCCCAAGTGGACTGGGGAAGAGCGACTAGACACTAGACCCGTGTGGAACCCCTCGGCAAACCCGGATGTTAAGAAATGGACGAATCGGGAATTGGGATGGTCTTGGAGGAGTGCTGCCAAGAGGTCCAAGCTAACCCCGGCTAGTCATGAGGACCTGGATGAACGCTGTGGGCAGGCTGTCAGGGGGTGGGCTCTAAAACAAATAGAGAAAATGTGCAGGGCTCTACATTTGTTGTAGTTACAGATGGGCATGTTGTAATTGTTGCAAATTTGGCTGTTGCCCAGGAAAACTATGGAGCGGCCCAATTTATCAGTGGATGGGTCTCTGCGGAAAACCAGAGGTACTGGGAAGGAATCTGCCCTGAGAGATGGGAGGAACTGCATTAGGGCACCAATCTGAAGAGTGGAGGATGGAGTGGCAAGAAGCACATGCTGGAGCCTGAGGCCAGCGAAATGGCGACAAGATCCATGGAAGCCCAGTTGGTGGTGTGCTGAAATTGAGCAAGAGTGGCGGCCGCCTTGGCGGAAAACGAGCGGTTGTAGTCGTAGAAGGTGTGGCCGCCATACATGTGACCTAGATCCGTGACCCTGTACAGATAGGTGTCCAATTCCTCTTGTCTCCCAGGGTGGGCAGAACAGATGATGTCCCTGTATAAACTAAAGGCCAGAACAAATTTAGGGATGGACAGTTTTTTATTGAGGCGGACAGCCCTGGCTTTTAGGATGATGGAAACGTCGCCGCAAGCGATGGCCCTGTTGTCTACTGTGTCGTGGGTGGCTATATGGATGGAAGCTAGATTAATGTCTTTTCCCTCTAGGTCTAGGATATCCTTCCTGATGTTGTCAGGGACAAAATGTGCTGGAGCTACCTCAGGCGTGTATGAAGCCCTACCTGGGGAATGAGAACAGGAAGCATAGGCGACTGGATCAGGAGCGGCAGAGGGACTAGGTGTCAGTCCCCCTGGGCTCTACAGCAATCAACCTAGCCTACATGTCTGACACAGAGGTGGCAATGTTGTTGATTGTAGAATGCAACTGCCAATGACAGTTGGGTGGTCGATATGGGGACTTGTTCCGCCGGTGGAGCTGTTGGCTCAGACACCAAGAGTCTGTATAGCTCTGCCTTCCGGGCCGACGCTGGATAATGAACCCCTCGCCTGTTTAGTTCCGTAATCAGTTTGGGTACTGTCCAACTTTTTAGCGACATGGTGCTGCCATGGTCGGAAGCGGAAGTTTCTGTAATTGATAGGGATTCCTCAATGTCTGATAAGTGAGACATGCTGCGAGTGTGAGATAATAATGACAGCATTAACAGTCGGATGGACGGCCCTGGTGTAAAGAGAGAGACCCAAGACCGTGAAGTGAAAAACTAAGGAAGTGATGGTGCTGGTGAAGAACGGAGGGTGGGCGCTTACCTGTGTGGAACCTGGGAAAGAAAGTTACAAACTGGCAATGACGTGACTGGAACGGAGAAGGGGGTGGACTGTGGAAAAAGGTGCGCACCAAAGTGATAATGACTAGATGGTACCTGAAGAATGAATCAGGAACAAACAAAGATGAAAAGGCCAGGCAACAGACATGTAATGAATTAAAATGTAAGCCGGGGTAAACGTGACCAGCAACAGACATTGAAGAATTAAAAAAACATAAGCCAGAAACGTAACGGCCTTAGACATTAATGGATAAAAAAAAGTAAGCCTGAATAACGTAGCAGGCAAAAGACATTAAAAAATTAATACGTAAGCCTGAATGACGTAGCAGGCAACAGGCATTATTAAAACTGAAAACATGAGCATAACTACGTGGTGGCCCCTGAATTTAATGACTTAATGAGTGTGAACATGACTAATGTGGCGGCAGCCGAAATTAATGAAATGAACGTAAGCCTGAATAAGGTGACAGGCAAATATAAAAATGACAGGCACAGGCCCCATAAGATATATGAGAGCCTGGGAGACGTGACCGGCCGTGGACAATAAAGGGTTAATGAGGACTGAAAAGTCCAGACCTGATGGGTTGGGTTGAGACGAGCCAG
This sequence comes from Bufo bufo, assembly GCF_905171765.1. Lineage (NCBI taxonomy): Eukaryota > Metazoa > Chordata > Amphibia > Anura > Bufonidae > Bufo > Bufo bufo. The sequence continues at coordinate 804,811,928 of NC_053390.1, read as the reverse complement.
ACGCACCAGGATCTCCAACTATGATGGCTATTATACAGCCAGGACTGGGACTAAGTGGACCTAAGTGTGTAATTTATGGGTGTAGGTTAAATGGCTGGGGCTTGTTTTTTTGTTGTTGTTTTTTTTACATTTATTTATTGATATATTTTTTATTTTTTGGGGGAAAAACCACCTGGATGAAGAGGCCACTGAATCAATGAAGGTGACTAGGTGCTGTGTTGACACAGATAATTGAGAGTGTGTGGGGGACGTTGGAGGCCAGTAGCTGGATAAGGAGAGAAGCGAGAAGGAAGAGGACATGAGACCGCGAGATTTGAAGCGGCAACGGGAATAGGGAGATGAAGCGCGGTGACGGAGGAATCGTCCACATGCGCCGGAGCCAGGGCGTGCAGCGCGTGTGAGGGAGCGGATAGCGGCCGAGGTAAATGGAGGTTGAGGATGGGGAGTGACTGATGGAAGCAGGGACAGGGGCTGTAGTAGCGTTACCTGTATGGAGTGTTCGGCAGAACCGCTCCGGAGCGGCAGTAGGTTGTAGGGCGCAGCTGCCCCTGCATACTTACGAAAGAAGGTGCGCTTCAGCGAGTGTGCTGCCGACGTGAGCTGGCGAGACTACTGGATGAACACACCCCTCAGCACAGAGAGCTCACGGGCATCGGAGGATAGCGCGCCTTCATATTCAAAGGCACCTCCGCCCCTCCCACAAATACAGGCTGACTTGTCAGCCTTAACTACATATAAAAATTGAGTTTGTCTTGACGTCTGTCTGTCTATTCTTTATGCGCGACCAACCGACTGGAGCGATGTTTACCAAATTTGGCACACAGGTTCATCAGGTGTCCAGGAAGGTTTTAGAACGGGTCTCGGCTCTCTAGGATGTACCGTTCCTGATAGATTCCCAAAAAATTACCCACATTAGCCAAGCCTTTCTGTTCATATCCCAACTGCCATACCCACGGTCCCATGTCCTTTATCAGCCAATAGAATCTCGCAGGTCTTATTCCAGGTTTCCATAATAACTGATCACAGGTTTTAGCAGTTCGCAGGTCCTTAAAGGGGTATTCCCATCATTGACAAAGGGGGCATATCGCTAGCATATTCCCCCATTGCCTGATAGATGCGGGTCCCAGCAAGAACCGAGCAGGGAGCTCTGTGGCTAGATGACCCCAGATTTCCCGGGGGTCCGTCCTCCACCAAGCGCTAATCCCCGCCTCTCCTATAGAAGTGAATGGGAGCATGCCGCGTATGCGCGGCCCATGCTCCTATTCATTTCTATGAGGTCGAGCCAGGGCTCGGCTCTTTTTGGCGGCCCTATAGAAATGAATGGAGGGCGGCTGCGCATGCGCAGTGAGCCCTCCTTCACTTTCGAGGCTCCGTTCTCGATATAGGTGCGGGTCCCAGCGGTGGGACCCGCACCTTTCAGACAATGGGGGCATATCCTAGTGATATGCCCCCATTGTCTGAGATGGGAATACCCCTTTAAATATTCAGTCATATGATGTGTATCAGCCAATATAAGTTCACATTTAATTTACCAGATTTTCTCAACACAGCCATAAATAGACTGTACCTATACTGGACTGCAATACTCAGGGCCGGACTGGGGATAAAAACCAGCCCTGGAAAAAGTTGCATACCAGCTCCACAGCATTGCGTCATTATTTACTTGTTTATAATAGGAGAAAGCATTCATTTTAAAACACGTGTGTAAACACGAATATGAACTTTGCCCCACGATAGCTCTTTTGTAGAACCCCCATTGTTCATATTATCACAGTGTTTTCCCAACCAGGATGCCTCCAACTGTTTCAAAACTACAACTCTCAGCATGCTCAGACAGTGTTTTACCACGCCCCCGTTGACCCGCCCCCTTTTTTGTTGGCCACCTATTTAATGATTGTTGCATGGAACATTTTACTTGACCAGCTATTTTAGATATTCTACGGCAGTCCTGTTACAATCCCCCCTCCCCCCAATGAGCCTTTTGACCAAATAATAAAAATATTTATAAAATCTCACCCATATGCTGCAAAAATAAAATAAAATCTGCAATGTAAAATCGATAATAAAGATCAACTACAAACATAAACATATTTCACATAAAAACTTACAATTACTTGGCTTGGCCCTTGGGGATCTCGGACGCCACTTCAACACTTTGGCCGGGGGCTCGGCGGAGCTGATGTTGTGCTTTATCCTAATGAGAAAGATTTCATAATAAGGATTTGGAGAAGGGGCAGAGGGATAGCAGAGCAGGGAGAGGCTGGTGCTGCTACTAGGGGGTCATACCATGGGGGAGTAATAAAGCCCACCATAATGCCCCCCCCCCCCCCCCCCCCGTAGTAATAATTCTCCTTATAATGTGCAAAACATACCCCTATGTAATGCCCCCAGTTGAGCTAATGTTCCCATAATGTGCCAATATAAAATACCCCTTCTCAGTGCCCCCGTAGATGACCCCATAGTGCTCCCCCCTTCCCCATAGTACCCACCATAATGTATCCCAGTATAAAATGCCCCTATACAGAGCCCCCATATAAAATACCCCTTCTCAGTGCCCCCGTAGATGACCCCATAGTGCCCCCCCCCTTCCCCATAGTACCCACCATAATGTATCCCAGTATAAAATGCCCTTATACAGAGCCCCCCCCCCATATAAAATACCCCTTCTTTTTAGCCTCAGTAGATGCCCCTATAGTGCCACCCAATAATCTGCCAGTAATTACTAATAAGTGCCCCAAATCATGTGCCAGTAAGATGTGCCCCCATAGATGCCCCCAATCATGTGTCAGTAGCCAGAGCCACCCCCCACCATCATGTGCCAGTAGCCAGAGCCCCCCCTATCATGTGCCAGTAGCCAGAGCCCCCCCTATCATGTGCCAGTAGCCAGAGCCCCCCCTATCATGTGCCAGTAGCCCCCCTTATCATGTGCCAGTAGCCCCCCCTATCATGTGCCAGTAGCCCCCCCTATCATGTGCCAGTAGCCCCCCCTATCATGTGCCAGTAGCCCCCCCTATCATGTGCCAGTAGCCCCCCCTATCATGTGCCAGTAGCCCCCCTATCATGTGCCAGTAGCCCCCCCTATCATGTGCCAGTAGCCCCCCCATCATGTGCCAGTAGCCCCCCCATCATGTGCCAGTAGCCCCCCCATCATGTGCCAGTAGCCCCCCCCATCATGTGCCAGTAGCCCCCCCCCATCATGTGCCAGTAGCCCCCCCCATCATGTGCCAGTAGCCCCCCCATCATGTGGCAGTAGCCCCCCCTATCATGTGGCAGTAGCCCCCCCTATCATGTGGCAGTAGCTCCCCCTATCATGTGGCAGTAGCTCCCCCTATCATGTGGCAGTAGCTCCCCCTATCATGTGGCAGTAGCTCCCCCTATCATGTGCCAGTAGCTCCCCCTATCATGTGCCAGTAGCTCCCCCTATCATGTGCCAGTAGCTCCCCCTATCATGTGCCAGTAGCTCCCCCTATCATGTGCCAGTAGCCCCCCCCTATCATGTGCCAGTAGCCCCTGTAACGGATCTCCTAGCACCCCGACCGGGTACCTCCGTTGATAGATGCTCCTAGTGCTTCCCTAGGACTCCAAGCACTCCACTTGACACCGTAAGCGCTGCAGACCCCCCTCACCCCAGCAGAAGAGCTGGCATCAGGGCAGAGCGCCGCTAGCCACTGCTCCACCGACCCTCTTGTTACAAGACTGGCTTGCACCCGCCTCGCCCCAGCAGAAGTGCTGGCATCAGTACAGAACACCACTGGCCGCTGTTCCCCAAGTAGCCCCAGCGGTTTGCCTAGCTGCACCAGGGAGACTGAGGATGCAGAACTGTTTCACCACAACCTGGGACCTACAGACCAGTACAGTCCCTGGTGGGTGAACTACCCTGTTAACTATTTACCATGGGTGGGCAACTCTGCTAATGTTTTTTTGTGGGTGGGCTTCCCGACTAATCTAGGTACTGACCGACAGGAGGTCAGATACCTGTTTAGTCTTAACCCCAAAGGGAAGATATGTGACAAACTCCCCTCTTTTGAGGTTGCCACGAGTGCTTGGAGAGGACTACTTGCCCGCCTCTTACCATGCGATTATGGTCCCATGTTGAATGCACCGGTTTTGTGCAGAAAAGCCATGAGTACAGCCAGGCCAAAGAGACTTGTACTAACTTTTGAATTCCTGGTCTAATTCGTGCCATTTTGGGATGTGTTAAATGTCTATGTGTATTGTAAAGGGTAGGACATTGTATGTTTAAGTGATGTCTGTTCCATTGTCTCGCTGTGTGTATTGGCGATTGTCCTCTGTCCTGGAGACAACCGAGTTGTAATTCGATTGTCTCTCAGGACAGAGGGCAATGTGTATTCTCCTGCCTGTGTTGATTGTTAACCATGGTGTACCATGATTATATCACAGGCAGAGGGGAGGAGTCTATGTGGGTTGTAACCTTTGTGTTATGGGTTAATGTATGTTTATTGTGGGTGTCTCCCTTGCATGGGAGCAGGGGATAAAATCAATTGTATTTTTTCAATGTGAGGCCTTCTAGTAAAGTATTTCTAGCATTCAGCTTGGGCTAATGTATAGACTTATTTGGCGATACTAGCGATTTATTGCTCTGTGGATTATTTGGCTGTGCTATTTCAAGGGGAGAAGGAAATACTAGACGGTGACACGGATGATACCGTCACAGCCCCCCCTTATCATGTGCCAGTAGCCCCCCCTTATCATGTGCCAGTAGCCCCCCCTTATCATGTGCCAGTAGCCCCCCCCTTATCATGTGCCAGTAGCCGCCCCTTATTATGTGCCAGTAGCCGCCTTATGTGCCAGTAGCCCCCTTATCATGTGCCAGCCCAGTAGTCCCCCCTTATCAACATGATCCAGTATTGTACCTATATATAAAAAAAAAAAAACACTTATACTTACCTCCAGCGATGCGATGCAGGCCTCTTCCGGCCTGTGTCCCTCGCTATACGGCTCAGGCAGCGCGATGACGTCATCGCGCCACCTGCACCGGCCTCTGATAGGCTGCCGGCCTAGTACTGGCAGCCTATCAGAGGAACAGGAGGGGACACACCTCTCCCTCCTCTGCCGCAGCATAGACATCTGTATCGCCGTCCTGAGGACGGCGATACAGATGACTATGGAGATGAGCGCTTCCACAATGGAAGCGCTCATCTCCTGCTGCTGTGCCCTGCCGCCGGCCGCCCCCACTTGTCACCAGGGACGCGGCACTCAGGCCTGCCGGCCTAGCGGGAAATTTCCCAGTATCCCGGCAGGCCAGTCCAGCCCTGGCCATACTGGATGTTAGCATTCTTAAAAAAAGAAACTTTTTTTTAAACTACTCATGCCTCCAAAAAGGAAAACTGCACTTGGACGCAAGACTCCTGCAGCAAAACGCATGGCTGCTGCTCGAGGTAATGAATACTCTCAGCAGACCCAAGCCCGTCTCCAATCTGACAAGGCATGTCACAGTGCTGCTGTCTTAGAGTGAGCTGTTAAAAAGGACACGCCCCCAATCCGGTTAAGCCCCGCCCTTCCCACTCCTCAACCAACAGGGATTAAAAAAATGAAGTAAAAAATCAACTTCTGTCAGCTGCAGGGGTGGGAGGGAGGGTGACTTTCTCCCTGCAGCTCACACTCAGACAGCACAGTGCCAGACTGAGGACAGGGAGTCTGAAAGCCGGACAGTCCGGGCTAAAACTGGACCTCTGGCCACCCTAGGGGCAGGCTGCTGTGGAGGTCACAGTTAAGGGGACGGTTCGCTATGGAGGTCAGTGTTAAGGGGCAGATTGCTGTAGAGGCCACTGTTAAGGGGGCGGGCCCCTGTTGAGGTCACTGTCAAGAGGGTGTTGTGCTGTGAAACTCACTGTTAAAGGGGAAGGCTGCTGTGAAGGTCAAAGTTAAGGGGATGGGCTGCTGTGGAGGTCCCATTTTAAGGAGGTGGGGCACTGTGGGGGGGGGGGCAGTGTTAAGGGGTGGGGGGCCGTGGAGGTCACTGTTATGGGGGATACTGTCGATATCTTTTAACGACACGCAGAAACCTTAAATCAAATAGATGAAATATACCCGTGGGAAGCTGGGTCCTTCTGCTAGTACTTTAATAAAAGTCTTGTTGGTAAATTGGGGACATTTAAGCCCCGTCCCCAGGCCTGCCCCAAACCAACAGCACCCCAAGGTTCCTCCATCTTCTTCTCTGCTTTCCCTCCAGCAAAAGGTACATTGGCCTCCTCCAGATATGTGCAGTCTACAGGTCCCTTCTTCGCCTCTTCTGCCACATATTTTTAGTTGTCTATCAGTCCCTGGGAAAGCTGGGTAAGGGATTATTTTGGCACCACTTCAGCCTCCTAGGGCTTATCACACAGACTACTGAAGGGCAAGTCTTCCTAGTGATCTCAGAGCTTGGGCGAGGCTCATCACATAAGTGGGCAGCTGCCATTCAGGGCTGAAGGAAAGCTGGGTGAGGACGGCAGAGGTTGCCATGCTTGTGATTTGCTCTTTTCCGGGACTGGGATTTCCAGCCATGGCCAGGACTTTCACTTTCGCTTGCTCTTCCTGTTTTTTTTCACACTGGCCGCCATCCTCCTCCTTCTAATAAATGGGAAATTCCCTACAAGACCCGGCAGAAAAATTCCTAAGAATGAAATCATTCCCACGAGGGAGGGGACAGGGGGTTCCTCGGGCCGGACTTTTAGATGGGGGTCAGCGGTGTGCAGCCCCTTCACTCTCCTATACTGACATTAAAGGGGTTATCAGAGTTAACTTAACCTTATCTTTATGGCTTTATTTCTCCTATACCTTAGTTTTCCTAAATCACTTGCTGTACCTATCTTGTGCCGTTTCTCTGCTACACTAAACAGTCATGTGACCGCCCACGTCATCAGCTGTGACGTTCCGTTGACATGGAGCTCTCTGCTTGTCGGAGTGACTAAGCCATGTCAACGGAACGTCATCAGCCTTGGCCACGCCCCCACCTCTCTGCATTACAGTCCGTGCGGCTGTGAGTTGATCGCGCATGCGCGATCCTCACTTGTGCCGCGGCTACCTCCAACTTTCTAACTGCGGCTAATAGCTGATCGCGCATGCGCGATCCTCACTTGTGCCGAGGCTCCCTCCAAGTTCCTCCCTGCACTTGTATGGCTGGCTGCTCCGTTCCAGTGAAGACCGCCCACTTGAAGAAAAAAGTAAATAATGTATAATAAGGTTATATCAGCTACAACAGAAATAGGTGTTTATTCAAAAGTTTATTAGCTAATATATAAATCCTATATCTCTATCAAGATATAGGTATATGAATCTAATATAGCTTATGGCATTGTTTCCCAACCGTTGTGCCTACAGCTTTTGCAAAACTACAACTCCTAGCATGCCTGTCCAGGCATGCTGGGAGTTGTAGTTTTGCAACAGCTGGAGGAACACTGGTTGTGAAACACTGGCTTATGATACTTTTATATTATCGGCAGGCTGTTACAGCAGTTGAATAGCCTGTCACCTTGCCGGACTGGCCCTGCCGCTAGTACATATGTCCCACCGTGCTGCCACTCCATCCCCATTTATTATATTGGGGGGGGGGGGAAGGGGGGCGCGGGGGGAAGGGTTTTCTTTTGAAATCAACCCCTCCCACAAATATTCATGAGGGAGAGATGAGTCATTGTTGTTACTGCTGCATGTAAACACAGCAATAACAGAACCTGGAAAAGGTGTAAGGATCGTTCTTTTTTCAAAAAATCAAGCTTGACTAATGTATATGTATATCCTGATTAATTTTGTTAGGTTTTATTTTTTTCCCCATAACTCGGATAACCACCTCAGCCCCCAGTGCTTAAACACCCTGAAAGACCAGGCCACTTTTTACACTTCTGACCTACACTACTTTCACCGTTTATTGCTCGGTCATGCAACTTACCACCCAAATGAATTTTACCTCCTTTTCTTCTCACTAATAGAGCTTTCATTTGGTGGTATTTCATTGCTGCTGACATTTTTACTTTTTTTGTTATTAATCGAAATTTAACGATTTTTTTGCAAAAAAATGACATTTTTCACTTTCAGTTGTAAAATTTTGCAAAAAAAACGAGATCCATATAGAAATTTTGCTCTAAATTTATAGTTCTACATGTCTTTGATAAAAAAAAAATGTTTGGGTAAAAAAAAAATGGTTTGGGTAAAAGTTATAGCGTTTACAAACTATGGTACAAAAATGTGAATTTCCGCTTTTTGAAGCAGCTCTGACTTTCTGAGCACCTGTCATGTTTCCTGAGGTTCTACAATGGCCAGACAGTACAAACACCCCACAAATGACCCCATTTCGGAAAGTACACACCCTAAGGTATTCGCTGATGGGCATAGTGAGTTCATAGAACTTTTTATTTTTTGTCACAAGTTAGCGGAAAATGATGATTGGTTTTTTTTTTTTTTTTTTTTCTTACAAAGTCTCATATTCCACTAACTTGTGACAAAAAATAAAAACTTCTATGAACTCACTATGCCCATCACGAAATACCTTGGGGTCTCTTCTTTCCAAAATGGGGTCACTTGTGGGGTAGTTATACTGCCCTGGCATTCTAGGGGCCCAAATGTGTGGTAAGGAGTTTGAAATCAAATTCTGAAAAAAATGACCTGTCAAATCCGAAAGGTGCTCTTTGGAATATGGGCCCCTTTGCCCACCTAGGCTGCAAAAAAGTGTCACACATCTGGTATCTCCGTACTCAGGAGAAGGTGGGGAATGTGTTTTGGGGTGTCATTTTATATATACCCATGCTGGGTGAGAGAAATATCTTGGCAAAAGACAACTTTTCCCATTTTTTTTATACAAAGTTGGCATTTGACCAAGATATTTATCTCACCCAGCATGGGTATATATAAAATGACACCCCAAAACACATTCCCCACCTTCTCCTGAGTACGGAGATACCAGATGTGTGACACTTTTTTGCAGCCTAGGTGGGCAAAGGGGCCCATATTCCAAAGAGCACCTTTCGGATTTGACAGGTCATTTTTTTCAGAATTTGATTTCAAACTCCTTACCACACATTTGGGCCCCTAGAATGCCAGGGCAGTATAACTACCCCACAAGTGACCCCATTTTGGAAAGAAGACACCCCAAGGTATTCCGTGAGGGGCATGGCGAGTTCCTAGAAATTTTTATTTTTTGTCACAAGTTAGTGGAAAATGATGATTTTTTTTTTTTTTTTTCATACAAAGTCTCATATTCCACTAACTTGTGACAAAAAATAAAAACTTCCATGAACTCACTATGCCCATCAGCAAATACCTTGGGGTCTCTTCTTTCCGAAATGGGGTCACTTGTGGGGTAGTTATACTGCCCTGGCATTCTAGGGGCCCAAATGTGTGGTAAGGAGTTTGAAATCAAATTCAGTAAAAAATGACCTATGAAATCCAAAAGGTGCTCTTTGGAATGTGGGCCCCTTTGCCCACCTAGGCTGCAAAAAAGTGTCACACATCTGGTATCCCCGTACTCAGGAGAAGTTGAGGAATGTGTTTTGGGGTGTCTTTTTACATATACCCATGCTGGGTGAGATAAATATCTTGGTCAAATGCCAACTTTGTATAAAAAAATGGGAAAAGTTGTCTTTTGCCAAGATATTTCTCTCACCCAGCATGGGTATATGTAAAATGACACCCCAAAACACATTCCCCACCTTCTCCTGAGTACGGAGATACCAGATGTGTGACACTTTTTTGCAGCCTAGGTGGGCAAAGGGGCCCATATTCCAAAGAGCACCTTTCGGATTTCACTGGTCATTTTTTACAGAATTTGATTTCAAACTCCTTACCACACATTTGGGCCCCTAGAATGCCAGGGCAGTATAACTACCCCACAAGTGACCCCATTTTGGAAAGAAGAGACCCCAAGGTATTCGCTGATGGGCATAGTGAGTTCATGGAAATTTTTATTTTTTGTCACAAGTTAGTGGAATATGAGACTTTGTATGAAAAAAAAAAAAAAAAAAAAAAATCATCATTTTCCACTAACTTGTGACAAAAAATAAAAAATTCTAGGAACTTGCCATGCCCCTCACGGAATACCTTGGGGTGTCTTCTTTCCAAAATGGGGTCACTTGTGGGGTAGTTATACTGCCCTGGCATTTTCCAGGGGCCCTAATGTCTGGTAAGTAGGTAAATGACCTGTGAAATCCGAAAGGTGCTCTTTGGAATGTGGGCCCCTTTGCCCACCTAGGCTGCAAAAAAGTGTCACACATCTGGTATCTCCATACTCAGGAGAAGGTGGGGAATGTGTTTTGGGGTGTCATTTTACATATACCCATGCTGGGTGAGAGAAATATCTTGGCAAAAGACAACTTTTCCCATTTTTTTTATACAAAGTTGGCATTTGACCAAGATATTTATCTCACCCAGCATGGGTATATGTAAAATGACACCCCAAAACATATTCCCCAACTTCTGCTGAATACGGAGATACCACATGTGTGACACTTTTTTGCAGCCTAGGTGGGCAAAAGTGCCCAAATTCCTTTTAGGAGGGCATTTTTAGACATTTGGATACCAGACTTCTTCTCACGCTTTGGGGCCCCTAAAATGCCAGGGCAGTATAAATACCCCACATGTGACCCCATTTTGGAAAGAAGACACCCCAAGGTATTCAATGAGGGGCATGGCGAGTTCATTGAAAAAAAAAATTTTGGCACAAGTTAGCGGAAATAGATTTTTTTGATTTTGTTCTCACAAAGTCTCCCTTTCCGCTAACTTGGGACAAAAATTTCAATCTTTCATGGACTCAATATGCCCCTCAGCGAATACCTTGGGGTGTCTTCTTTCCAAAATGGTGTTATTTGTGGGGTGTTTGTACTGCCCTGGCATTTGAGGGTCTCCGCAATCATTACATGTATGCCCAGCATTAGGAGTTTCTGCTATTCTCCTTATATTGAGCATACGGGTAATGAGATTTTTTTTTTCCGTTCAGCCTCTGGGCTGAAAGAAAAAAATGAACGGCACAGATTTCTTCATTCGCATCGATCAATGTGGATGAAAAAATCTCTGCCAAAAAAAGAAAAAGGAGGGGAAAGGCGTCTGCCAGGACATAGGAGCTCCGCCCAACATCCATACCCACTTCAGCTCGTATGCCCTGGCAAACCAGATTTCTCCATTCACATCAATCGATGTGGATGAATAAATCATTGCCGGGATTTTTTTTTTTATATATATACAAAGTGTTTGCCAAAGTATATGAACACCGCCACCTCCTCAGCTCATATGCCTCGGCAAACGTATCTTTTACTGCAGAGGAGAAATCTCGTCTTGCAGCGCCGCATACACCGACTTGCGTGTAATCTGACAGCAGCGCAATGCTTCTGTCCGAATGCACATCAGTGCTGCAGCTAGTCGATCGGTTGGTCCACCTGAAAGGTAAAAAAAACAAAACAAAAAAGAAAAAACCAGGCCGCAAAGCAATAACTTTATTAACTGTTGAACAGAACATAGAAACTTTTTTTAAACTTTTTTAACTGAACATTTAACTTTTTTACTTACCGGTATTTTTTTTTTTGTTTAGTTTTTTTTACCTTTATAGGACAAACCTCTCCTTCCCCATGGGACAATGTGCAAAGCGCAAATCGCCCAAAGATGTGGCGAAGTACGTTATGCACTTTATCCCAGGTGAAAGGAGAGGTTTGCAGCAGCTGTGAGTGAATGGGCCCTAATAGCCCTGTGTGCCTGTCCTGGTGAGATGTGATCCCTATGCTAGGTGTACCTGTGTGTGGTACTTCCGGAAACACTCTCCATAGCATAGGGCAGGGTGGTCAGCACAGTCAGGACAGAAATAGCGGGTGTCACGCCTTATTCCACTCCTGCTACAGACACGACATCTTTTTCGGGGTGACGGTTGGGTTGAGGTACCAGGAACGACACTGGGGAAATGTCGCTCGTGTAGACGGCTAACTACACTGGTGGATGGGGCCACAGAACCTCCTGGGTAAAGGAGGTTCTCGATGATCTCTTCCTGGAATTTGAGGAAGGATCCTGTTCTCCCAGCCTTACTGTAGAGAACAAAACTATTGTAGAGCGCCAATTGAATTAAATATACAGACACCTTCTTATACCAGCGTCTGGTTCTGCGGGAAACTAAATACGGAGACAACATCTGGTCATTGAAGTCCACCCCTCCCATGAGCGCATTATAGTCGTGGACACAGAGGGGCTTTTCAATGACACAGGTTGCTCGCTCAATTTGGATTGTCGTGTCTGCGTGAATGGAGGAGAGCATGTAAACGTCACGCTTGTCTCTCCATTTCACCGCGAGCAGTTCTTCGTTACACAAGGCAGCCCTCTGCCCCCTTGCAAGACGGGTGGTTACAAGCCGTTGGGGGAAGCCCACGCGACTAGTTCGCGCGGTGCCACAGGCGCAAATCCGTTCTAGAAACAAATGCCTAAAGAGGGCCACACTTGTGTAGAAATTGTCCACATAAAGATGGTACCCCTTGCCGAATAAGGGTGACACCAAGTCCCAGACTGTCTTCCCACTGCTCCCCAGGTAGTCAGGGCAACCGACCGGCTCCAGGGTCTGATCTTTTCCCTCATAGATCCGAAATTTGTGGGTATAGCCTGTGGCCCTTTCACAGAGCTTATACAATTTGACCCCATACCGGGCACGCTTGCTTGGGATGTATTGTTTGAAGCCAAGGCGCCCGGTAAAATGTATTAGGGACTCGTCTACGCAGACAGGGGTATACAAATCTGCAAATTTCAGGTTGAAATGGTCTATGAGGGGCCGAATTTTGTGGAGCCGGTCAAAAGCAGGGTGGCCTCTGGGACGGGAGGTGGTATTGTCGCTAAAATGCAGAAAACGTAGGATGGTCTCAAATCGTGTCCTGGACATAGCAGCAGAGAACATGGGCATGTGATGAATTGGGTGCGTTGACCAATATGACCGCAATTCATGCTTTTTTGTCAGGCCCATGTTGAGGAGAAGGCCCAAAAAAATTTTAAGTTCGGAAACTTGGACTGGTTTCCACCGGAAAGGCTGGGCATAATAGCTTCCCGGGTTAGCGGTTATAAATTGTGTGGCATACTGGTTGGTCTCTGCCACGACTAAGTCCAAGAGCTCCGCAGTCAAGAACAGCTCAAAAAATCCCAGGGCCGAACCGATTTGAGCCGTCTCAACCCGAACTCCAGACTGGGCGGTGAAAGGGGGAACTACTGGTGCGGCTGAAGTTGGTGACTGCCAATCAGGATTTGCCAGCACCTCAGGGACTCTAGGGGCTCTACGGGCCCGTCTTTGCGGTGGCTGCGACGGGGTAACTATTGCACGTGCCACCGTACCAGCTTCAACTGCCCTTCTGGTGCTCGCTACTTCACCATGTTGTACGGCAGTGCTGGTACTAGGTCCAGGAAGGGCTGCGCTGCTGGTGTATGCCTCACCACGTGATCCGGCAGCGACAGCCCCACTCTGCTGCTCTTGAAGCGGATCCTGCGTAACCTGTGGTCTAGCGACATGGGGCCGGGTACGCCTGGTGCTGCCAGGGACCTCCACCTCCTCGTCCGAACTTTGGGTCAGAGAGCCACTGCTTTCCACAGGTTCATATTCTGACCCGCTAGATTCGTCAGATGAGGGTTCCCATTCCTCATCCGACTGGGTCAGAATCCTGTAGGCCTCTTCAGAAGAATACCCCCTGTTTGACATTTTGGACTACTAAATTTAGGGGTATTCCCTGAGACTACCCAAGAAAAAAAGCAAACCTGTCTTACAAAGGGGAGGCTAGCGAAGTACCGGAGGCTGCTGCGGTTGATAAAAAATATCAAAACTGATTTTTTTATCGCCGCAGTGCGTGTAAAATGAATGTGCAGTGATCAAAAAATATATATTTTTTGTCACTGCGGTGGGGCGGGCGTGGGTGAACGCACGTGTGGGCGACCGATCAGGCCTGATCGGGCAAACACTGCGTTTTGGGTGGAGGGCGAGCTAAGGTGACACTAATACTATTATAGATCTGACCGTGATCAGTTTTGATCACTTACAGATACTATAAAAGTACAAATGCTGATTAGCGATACGCTAAACAGCGAATAAAAGTGACTGCGGTGCGGTGGGGTGGGCGCTAACTGACGCTAACTACCTAACCAAGGGGCCTAAACTATCCCTAAAACCTAACAGCCAATACCAGTGAAAAAAAAAAGTGTCAGTTTACACTGATCACTTTTTTTCCTTTCACTAGTGATTGACAGGGGCGATCAAAGGGGTGATCAAAGGGTTAATTGGGGTGCAGGTGGGTGATCTGGGGCTAAGGTTTAGTGTTGGTGCTACTCACAGTTCAGTCTGCTCCTGTGCTGGATCCAACCGACGAAAAGGACCAGCACAGGAGCAGACAAGCCATATAACAGATCATATTTACTAATATGATCTGTTATATGACTTTGGATTGGATTTTTTGAAAATCGCCAGCCTGCCAGCCAATGATCGTTGCTGGCAGGCTGGTGACGAAATACTTCTTTTAATTTTGCCGGCCCGCGATGCGCATGCGCGGGCCGGCTTTGAGCGAAATCTCGCGTCTCGCGAGATGACGCGTATATGCGTGACTCTGCGCAGCGCTGCCACCTCCGGAACGCAATCCTGCGTTAGGCGGTCCGGAGGTGGTTAAGGCCATCTGTCCACCAGCTGAAGCTCAACAGAAGATGGGTGTTGCAACAGGACAACGACCCAAAGCATAGAAGTAAATCAACAACAGAATGGCTTAACCACCTCCGGACCGCCTAACGCAGGATCGCGTTCCGGAGGTGGCAGCGCTGCGCACAATCACGCATCTACGCGTCATCGCGAGACTTCCTGTGAACGCGCGCACACAGGCGCGCGCGCTCACAGGAACGGAAGGTAAGAGAGTTGATCTCCAGCCTGCCAGCGGCGATCGTTCGCTGGCAGGCTGGAGATGTGATTTTTTTTTAACCCCTAACAGGTATATTAGACGCTGTTTTGATAACAGCGTCTAATATACCTGCTACCTGCTCCTCTGGTGGTCCCCTTTGTTTGGATCGACCACCAGAGGACACAGGTAGCTCAGTAAAGTAGCACCAAGCACCACTACACTACACTACACCCCCCCCGTCACTTATTAACCCCTTATTAGCCCCTGATCACCCCATATAGACTCCCTGATCACCCCCCTGTCATTGATTACACCCCTGTCATTGATCAACCCCCTGTAAAGCTCCATTCAGATGTCCGCATGATTTTTACGGATCCACTGATAGATGGATCGGATCCGCAAAACGCATACGGACGTCTGAATGAAGCCTTACAGGGGGGTGATCAATGACTGTGGTGATCACCCCATATAGACTCCCTGATCACCCCCCTGTCATTGATTACACCCCTGTCATTGATCAACCCCCTGTAAAGCTCCATTCAGATGTCCGCATGATTTTTACGGATCCACTGATAGATGGATCGGATCCGCAAAACACATACAGGCGTCTCCCTGGAGCCTTCCAGGGGGGGTGATCACCCCATATAGACTCCCTGATCACCCCCCTGTCATTGATCACCCCCCCCCGTCATGCTGAATTCAGATGTCCGTATGATTTTTACGGATCCACGGATACATGGATCGGATCCGCAAAACACATACGGACATCTGAATGGAGCCTTACAGTGGGGTGATCAATGACAGAGGGGTGATCACCCCATATAGACTCTCTGATCACCCCCCTGTCATTGATCACCCCCCTGTCATTGATCACCCCCCTGTCATTGATCACCCCCCTGTCATTGATCACCCTCTGTAAGGCTCCATTCAGACATTTTTTTGGCCCAAGTTAGCGGAATTATTTATTTTTTTTCTTACAAAGTCTCATATTCCACTAACTTGTGTCAAAAACTAAAATCTCACATGAACTCACCATACCCCTCACGGAATCCAAATGTGTAAAATTTTTTAGACATTTATATTCCAGACTTCTTCTCACGCTTTAGGGCCCCTAGAATGCCAGGGCAGTATAAATACCCCACATGTGACCCCATTTCGGAAAGAAGACACCCCCAGGTATTCCGTGAGGGGCATATTGAGTCCATGAAAGATTGAAATTTTTGTCCCAAGTTAGCGGAAAGGGAGACTTTGTGAGAAAAAAATAAAAAATATCAATTTCCGCTAACTTGTGCCAAAAAAAAAAAATTCTATGAACTCGCCATGCCCCTCATTGAATACCTTGGGGTGTCTTCTTTCCAAAATGGGGTCACATGTGGGGTATTTATACTGCCCTGGCATTCTAGGGGCCCCAAAGCGTGAGAAGAAGTCTGGTATCCAAATGTCTAAAAATACCCTCCTAAAAGGAATTTGGGCACCTTTGCCCACCTAGGCTGCAAAAAAGTGTCACACATCTGGTATCGCCGTACTCAGGAGAAGTTGGGGAATGTGTTTTGGGGTGTCATTTTACATATACCCATGCTGGGTGAGATAAATATCTTGGTCAAATGCCAACTTTGTATAAAAAAATGGGAAAAGTTGTCTTTTGCCAAGATATTTCTCACCCAGCATGGGTATATGTAAAATGACACCCTAAAAAACATTCCCCAACTTCTCCTGAGTACGGAGATACCAGATGTGTGACACTTTTTTGCAGCCTAGGTGGGCAAAGGGGCCCATATTCCAAAGAGCACCTTTCGGATTTCACAGGTCATTTACCTACTTACCACACATTAGGGCCCCTGGAAAATGCCAGGGCAGTATAACTACCCCACAAGTGACCCCATTTTGGAAAGAAGACACCCCAAGGTATTCCGTGAGGGGCATGGGGAGTTCCTAGAATTTTTTATTTTTTGTCACAAGTTAGTGGAAAATGATGATTTTTTTTTTTTTTTTTTTTTTCATACAAAGTCTCATATTCCACTAACTTGTGACAAAAAATAAAAACTTCCATGAACTCACTATGCCCATCAGCGAATACCTTGGGGTCTCTTCTTTCCAAAATGGGGTCACTTGTGGGGTAGTTATACTGCCCTGGCATTCTAGGGGCCCAAATGTGTGGTAAGGAGTTTGAAATCAAATTCTGTAAAAAATTACCTGTGAAATCCGAAAGGTGCTCTTTGGAATATGGGCCCCTTTGCCCACCTAGGCTGCAAAAAAGTGTCACACATCTGGTATCTCCGTACTCAGGAGAAGTTGGGGAATGTGTTTTGGGGTGTCATTTTACATATACCCATGCTGGGTGAGAGAAATATCTTGGCAAAAGACAACTTTTCCCATTTTTTTTACACAAAGTTGGCATTTGACCAAGATATTTCTCTCACCCAGCATGGGTATATGTAAAAAGACACCCCAAAACACATTCCTCAACTTCTCCTGAATACAGAGATACCAGATGTGTGACACTTTTTTGCAGCCTAGGTGGGCAAAGGGGCCCATATTCCAAAGAGCACCTTTTGGATTTCACAGGTCATTTTTTACAGAATTTGATTTCAAACTCCTTACCACACATTTGGGCCCCTAGAATGCCAGGGCAGTATAACTACCCCACAAGTGACCCCATTTTGGAAAGAAGAGACCCCAAGGTATTCGCTGATGGGCATAGTGAGTTCATAGAACTTTTTATTTTTTGTCTCAAGTTAGTGGAATATGAGACTTTGTAAGAAAAAAAAAAAAATCATCATTTTCCGCTAACTTGTGACAAAAAATAAAAAGTTCTATGAACTCACTATGCCCATCAGCGAATACCTTAGGGTGTGTACTTTCAGAAATGGGGTCATTTGTGGGGTGTTTGTACTGTCTGGGCATTGTAGAACCTCAGGAAACATGACAGGTGCTCAGAAAGTCAGAGCTGCTTCAAAAAGAGGAAATTCACATTTTTGTACCATAGTTTGTAAACGCTATAACTTTTACCCAAACCATTTTTTTTTTAACCAAACATTTTTTTTTTATCAAAGACATGTAGAACAATAAATTTAGAGCAAAATTTATATATGGATCTCGTTTTTTTTGCAAAATTTTACAACTGAAAGTGAAAAATGTCATTTTTTTGCAAAAAAATCGTTAAATTTCGATTAATAACAAAAAAAGTAAAAATGTCAGCAGCAATGAAATACCACCAAATGAAAGCTCTATTAATGAGAAGAAAAGGAGGTAAAATTCATTTGGGTGGTAAGTTGCATGACCGAGCAATAAACGGTGAAAGTACTGTAGTGCAGAAGTGTAAAAAGTGGCCTGGTCTTTCAGGGTGTTTAAGCCAAGGGGGCTGAGGTGGTTAAACAGAAGAAAATACTCCTTCTGGAGTGGCCCAGTCAGAGTCCTGACCTCAACCCGATGGAGATGCTGTGGCATGACCTCAAGAAAGCGATTCACACCAGACATCCCAAGAATTTTGCTGAACTGAAACAGTTCTGTAAAGAGGAATGGTCAAGAATTACTCCTGACCGTTGTGCACGTCTGATCTGCAACTACAGGAAACGTTTGGTTGAAGTTATTGCTGCCAAAGGAGGTTCAACCAGTTATTAAATCCAAGGGTTCACATACTTTTTCCACCTGCACTGTGAATGTTTACATGGTGTGTTCAATAAACATGGTAACCTTTAATTCTTTGTGTGTTATTAGTTTAAGCAGACTGTGATTGTCTATTGTTGTGACTTAGATGAAGATCAGATCACATTTTATGACCAATTTGTGCAGAAATCCATATAATTCCAAAGGGTTCACATACTTTTTCTTGAAACTGTATACAGGTATGAGGCACTAAAACTTTTAAGGGGGACACTAAAAATGATCTGTGAAGGGAGCACTGAAATCTGCCAAGGGGGCACTAAAAGCTATCTATTAAGGTGGCACTGTAGTCTATGAAGGAGGCACAAAAAACTATTTAGCGCAGGGCTGCGAAGGGGACACCATAATCTGCAAAGGGGCCCTAAAACTAGCTCTGAAGGGGGCACTGTATTTTATGAAGTGGGTACTGTAATCAACAATGTATCCCTTAAAACTAATCTCTGAAGGGGGTACTGTGATCTGCCAAGGAGGCACCAAAAGCTATCTGATGTCGGGGGCACAGAAATTGCAAAGTGGCCCTAAAAACTATCTCTGAAGGGGGCACTTTAATCTGAAGGGGACACTATAATCTGCAAAGTGGCCCTAAAACTATCTCTGAAAGGGGACATTGTAATCTGCACCAATAGCTATTTAGTGCTGGGGCACTGTATTCTGCAAAGGGGCCCTAAAATCTAGCTCTGAGGGGACACTAATCTGAAGGGGTCCTAAAAACTAGCTCTGTAGGGGACACTATAATCTGCAAAAGGGGCACTGTAAGCTGTGAAGGGGCCCTAAAAACTAGCTCTGAAAGGGGCACTGTTATAGTGTGGGGACACAATGGAGGTGATAATATTACTAATTAAACCTCCTTTCTGCCCCAGTAATACCTACTTTGTGCCTGTGAGGGGCGCAGATGGCACTATTGTTAAGGTTACTATCTGGCATTATTTTCAGAGTCACTATCTGTGTGGCACTATTTTTACTGGATATCTTATGACACCATTATACCTGAAGAACAGTATTTGGGGGCACGGAGCAGGTGCAATACCAGGTCAAATAGGGCAGGCACAGAACTGGGGGAGACGGGTCGTTTCTGTAGGTTTGGGATGGGAAAGTGAGGAGCCAAGGATGCTTGCACAGCAGACCCTGAAGATGCAAGTCATGGCAAGATGGGGAAAGTGAGCGGCTTACAACTGGGACACAGCCACATTGTAACTGCCGTGAGGACTGGGGTCTATTTCTGGTGGTGATAGCGGTCTATATATAAGGGTTTTTATCCAGTAAAAGTACAGATGTTGTTTGGTCATTCTGCAGTGGTAATATGTGGTACGAGGTGTGGGGATTTGCTCTGGTAGACAGGTTAGCGGACGCAGTATAGAGGCAAGGAACCAGGTTGTAAATCAAACTTTAGTGTTTTATTCACGCTCAGCAAATCATAACAGTTTTGGTGCTTGTTCATACACAGCAAAAACAAAACAATGGTCACCTGGAATCCTAGGTGTCAGTTCACACCCGGCTGAATGCTCGGCCACAGAAAAGTTCACTGGCCTCTTCCAGGCGGCCTGCACGTCTTCAGCCTTCAGCACAGAGGCTACACAGCTTCACTCTCAGATGGAGGTAAAATCCACACAGCTGAGACCCGGCCTGGAGCGTGGGGAGAAGCCACCCACCCTGCACTTTGGCTGCTCCCAGTAAGAGCCGGCCCGGATCGGCTTTACAGCCACACTAACTAACAAATAGTGTCAGTCAGCACTAGCTGCCACTGCCACTTAAAATTTCCGGCTCTTACCTCACCGAGGCCAGGAATCTCTGTGACACATACCTTCCATCAATGACGGACCCTTGCGCCTTTCTACAGAGGGTATTAATTTGGTGTTATGTAACTATATGGAGGTAATATTTAATCACTGTATGGTGGTATTATAGGGTCCTAGTGCAGTACGCAGCCCTGCAGGGTATTGCGATAATGAGGTCACAGTTAATAGGCAAAACGAGGGTTGCTCTTGGTTACTCACAGTTTATGAAAGACCCTGGGCAGGCGTACAGCAGTGATGGAGAGGCTGGCACAGGGGTCCTCTGTGGCACTCTCTGTGTATAGGGACCAGGCCGATGGTAGGTGAGGTGCCCTGGGTGTTGCAGGTTTAATGTGCCGGTGGCAAGATCCCTTTAAGTTTGTGACGCCAGTGCCGTAACGGTGGCACACCGATTTGTTGCAGTAATAATGGAGGAACACGAGTTGCAGTGAACCAAAACTTCCTTTTACTGAAACAGTTAACTAATTTACAGTTCTTTGTTCAGTTCCACATGTACAAGAAGGTAACAGGCAGGCTTTACATCCAATGGCAGGCACAATGTTCTTGCAAGATACTCAGAGGGTTAAACACTTACAGATCAGGCTGCACTTTTCCTCAGAATCCTGTCTGTCTTTATCCCAAGGCCCGTATGCCCTATTGCTGGCTTTATACTTGGTTAGGGAAACTTCCTCAGGTATAGATCTCCTTGCTTTGAATAAATCCTTCTGCCCTTCAGCCCTCTGTTTAGCTGGAACAATAGCTCTGCTCAGTACTCTTATAGGAACTTCAGGTTTCTCAGGAGGCAGGCTCTTCTCCTGGTAGCTAGCTAGAAGCCTGGGCTATCTAGCTGCATGTCAGAAGCTGCACCTCAGCTACTGTCTGGCTGAAGTCACCCTTGGCTCCTGACTACACAACCACTCTTCCCTGTCTGGGCCTAACTATTTATATAAGGGATTCCCTAGCTCCCTCTACTGTCTAGGATAAGGAACTACACCCTTAATAGGCCTGGTACACAGGAGATAATATAAATAACATGACAATTTACATTAAAATGACATATAAAATACAATAACCATGTTCCACAGGAGGTGGAGAACAACGTGGCCCAATTGACCCTTGTGTAGTGCCCACCCTTACGTAGTGGAACACTACACTAGTATAGTGGGATTATTTGCTAACTATATGTATATAATTTTTTGTGTGGGTGGGGAGATATAGCTTGGAACTTGTGCGATCTTTTAAGACCCCTTTAAGCTTCTGAGATCAGTGGCACAATGTACATTTTCTACGCTGCATTCTGAATTGACTCCGAATTTGGGGCCTCACTTAACGTTGCCCAGGGCCACACTTCATCTAAAGCTGATCCTGCATGTCACTGCAGGAACATAACTAGAATGTATAGGGGACATAGTAGAGTCAGGCACCAAGATGCCAGCCACAGATCCTTTAAGTCCTGTAAGCGGCCTCCATGGATGGGACTTTACACATGATACCAGGACCCAAGGTTTCCAGCAGGACATTGGCCAGAGCACGCTCGCCAGCTTGTCTTCTTCCCATAGTGCATCCTGGTGACATCTCTTCCCCAGGTAAGTGACACACATGAACCTGGCCATCCTCATGATGTAATGTAATTCATCAGACTAGGCCTTCTTCCACCATGATCTAATTCTGATGCTTGCATGCCCATTAAAAGGTGCTATCGGTGGTGGACAGGTGGACCAGTCCGTAGCTACTAGGTACTATCTGCTGTATACCAGGAGTGATGGCGTTACAGGCGAGTGATGGTATGACTGGTCATATCTCTGGTGACTGAAGGATTAGAGGTGAATGGGTTAATGGTAAAATAAGGCTGGTTGTGGGTGACTACTGTTTACATCTGACGGTCTATGGTGGGTTTGACGTGAATATATAATGTTTGTGGTGGTTTATGATCGTGAAGGGGTTAATATTATATATGATGATCTATGATAGTTAAAGGGAACCTGTTACCAAGATCAATACTACCTGTATAAAACTATATGCATTGAGCTCCCCCTAGTGGTGAATGAAGGCAGAAAGAATTTAAGAGTTTTCGGGACCAACATATTGATGGCCTTCTCGTCAGGGGTGCACCACCAATGAGGCCAGGTGAGGCAATCTCCTCAGGCAGCACCAGATAGGGGCAAGAGAGGGGCAGCAGAAGGGCCATGGGCAATGTGCGCTTTCATTGTGGCATGTGGGTTATGTTAAAGGGGTTGTCTGAGTTCTGGAAAAAAAAATATATAACACTGTAAATCTGATGGTCAGCAATATATAACTAAGCAAGTTTTTGGCAAAAAAATGTATTTCCCTGGTTGTCTTCTGGCCCTCTGGCTCTACCTGCAATAACAACAATCTCTGAGGTTTTCCTCATAAATATGTGTCCCCCCACCCACTCTGCAAAGGGAGTGAACACAAGTGCTGCCTTGAGTGACGTGTGCCTGCTGGGAGACTTGGCAGTATGTTGTATGTGTAGGACTACAAGTCCCAGCTGTATAATGACACTGCTGATACACACAGGATCTTCTCCCTACCTGTTCTTGTGCAATGCTCTGCAGAAATCCTCTGTCAGCTCCTGTGCCCAGCATTTGTCTCCTCACTGCCTGCAGCTACTCAGTAAAGCCTTCAGCCCTGAATCTGTGTAGCTGAATAGGTTAAGAATCCAGGGAGAGAGCAGACAGCAGAAGACGGCAGTAAAGAGGAGCGTGTGTGCAGGCACATATCTGCTCTCTCAGGCTTGTGCACGAAACATAATCAGAGCAGGGAGAGAAGCTGAAATCACAGGTCATGTGACCCTCAGTGAAATCTGAGAAAGCAGCAGCTGGAGATAAAGTAAGTGAATTGTAAAGTCCTTACATTTGCCTAATTAGAAACTTACAAAGAACAAAATAATAACTTAGACAACCCCTTTAAGAAATTGCTATTAGGGGGTGGGGGGGTGTCACGGTTTCAGTTTGTTTTTGCCTCAGGCAGCAGAAGGGCTAGGTGCACCCCTGCATATTATACCCCCAACAATCAGCTTTTAGCAGCCGCAGATTCCATAAGTAAACAGTGTATGCTGCAGGAACACCACAGCGCCATACACTGTGTAGTGGCCATTCTCAGGTACTGCAGGTCAGCTCCTATTCAAGTCAATAGGCTACATCATCAATATTTTTTTTTCCCCATAAACACCCCTTAACTATATGTCCCCGGCCCACAAACTACTAGAAGTCAGCCTATTTATCACATAGTCCTAGAGGATAGAATAAGGTCAAACTGAGGAGTGAAAAGATGGAATTAATGGTAAGGATGTGGTGTCTGTGTTTCACTCCCATCATTTGGTACAACTGTAAAACTACATTTACAGAGGTCAATGGTGGGAAACTGGAACGTATATGAGTCCGAATACTAGGAAGGGAACGATCTCCAGTATCTATTATTTCTGTGATATATTCTGCAGAGTTTTATAGACCTTGTTATGTCTCACGCGGGACTCAACCACAGACACATAGTGAGAACATGCAAACTCCAGACAGATGTTGTCCTTACTCAGGTTTGAACCTAATTGCCGCAAGGCTAACCACGGAACCACCATGTGGCCTGGTGGAGATGTTTGGATCCGGCTATGTTGGATGCTACCCTACACCAGCTGGCCCCATTCACCACAATGGGAACTGGTAGAGATCTGGCCGCAAACCGGCAAACATGCCGAGAAGCAAGCGAACAAAAACTGCTGCACACAGTGGAATTTGTCTGGCCGCTTCTCGGCATAATTGCAGGCCTGCGGCCGCATCTCTGCCAGTCCCCATTATAGTTATTAGGGCCGGACAGCGATGCGGTTGCTTCCGGCTGCTCTTGCCGGATCTCTTTACTGCAAATGTGAAAAAGGCCTAACCTGTGCGGACACACCAGTGGCGTGACCCCCAAACTGCCCCCTAACTCAGCCCATCCATCAGTGACTGACATTGTCTGGCTAGTTGCTGACTCAGCCGGTCATCACTCCACCTCTAGAATAAAGGAGTTGTCTTTCATGAGAGAGCCCTTTAAATGTGGTGTCCCACGAAAAATATTCTACAGTTTTCAAACCAGCACCTGGGCCTGAATACTTTTGTAATTACATGTCATTAAAAATAATTATAGCTACTGAGTTATTCAATAAAATGTATATGCATAGCGCCACCTGCTGTTTGATCATTTTCTTATTTCTTTGTCCTGCTCCCTGAGATGGCCGCACATGCTCAGTTTCATCTTTCAACTGCCTCCTGATCTTTGATAGGTAGAGCATGGACACACCTCCTGAGCTGTGATAGGTAGAACATGGACATGCCTCCTGAGCTGCAGCAAAAAAGACACTCCCCTTGAGCTGTCAGCTTGTTATAAATCTAGCAGAGCCATGAATGTGGAGATCTCTGGATCCATGTGAGGTACAGGGCTGGTTCTAGCTTTCTTAGGCTACTTTCACACTCACGAAAGCCAAAACGCGAGTGTGAAAGTAGCCTTAGAAAAAGGTTATCATTTACTATAATATGTTTGATTTTAGTTTTTTTTACATTAGTCATGGGATTACCTCTTTAAGGAATTGCTCATCGTGCTCACATCTAAAAGGGACCTTTTTCTACAGGTGCACCCATAGCCAGCAGGAAAGAGCTCGGAAGGAGTCGTTGACCTTGTTATATCTACGGTATATCTAAGAGGATTAGAAATGGCCTTCACCGTTATGTCAGGTGCTTCGCCCATCTGTCCAGGACTGTTTTCTATTAGTTTAGAATAAAGTTGGTATCTACTTAACCTCAGTTTTGTAGGTCTAGGCCTAAGAGAGAGAGGTAAGTCTCCTGTTGTACAGATACATTCTCTGGTACAAAGGAATGTCATAGACAATTTTTGGTGCAGACAGGAACAATTTATATTTTCCGCTTATCTTGGTGGTTCCCATCACTTTATGTAGTACGCAAGCATAATGGTTACAGACTCTGGTAGAGGCACACAGTTTGGTGGTTACTCTCACTCTGGGCGCTGAGACACAGTGAGAGGTTTTGTCTGGGAAAACAGGTATTTTCCTCCCAGCATGTGCTGATGGGCTGATTTACAGCCAGGTGAGGTGAAATACCGGACCGGATTTTAAGTGCCGATCCGGGTTTTGGCAGCATCCGGCTGTCCTTAAATAGGCAGCTGGGCTCAGAAGCGAGGTCTTTGTGTTGGGATCTGGGAGCCTTGTGTCTGGATGAAGGCTTGCTACCTGTTTGGCGTGAAAAAAGGTCGGTGCTGCTATCAGCAAGGACTCTAAGGCAGAATTGCTGCATGGTGTGAATTACCACCAACACCACAAGGTGACTTTTTGCTTGATTATGACTGCTTGTTTTGTCACTTGCCTAAAGTGTGAATAAAACACTGAACTGTTTGATCCAAAGAACTTGTTGTTGCCTCTATACTGGGTCCGCTAATCCTGTCTACCAGAGCGAAACCTCACAATTGGTGGAGGATGCAGGCATGAGCAGTGAGGCTGGCGTGAACGCTGATTTTTATTTTATATATATTTTTTGGTTTCAGCATTTTTCAGGCACGGTTGTATGTCGTATATTAAGCCAGCTGTATTACAATCAGTACCCCACGACAAAATGGAGGCTGTTGTGAAGGCCCTCATGGAGGCTAATCTGCAGCAGCGAGGGACAAACCTGCAACAACGCGATGGCTTTGCAAACAGCATGAGCAGCCCCGAGCGTCCACTATGCCCGAAAAGCAGTCCGTGACGCGATTCCTAAGATGACCCCCGCAGACGACATTGAAACCTACCTGCCGATGTTCGAGAAAGTGTTCATCAGGGAAAAGCTACCCTGTGATCAGTGGGCTAAGGTTGTCGCTCTGTTCCTGGCATCCGATTCCCAGCGCGTGTATTTCGACTTGCCGGACGATCAAGCGGCCAAATACCAGAAAGTCAAGGGTGAGATTCTGGCAAGACTGGGGGTGAATGTGTTGGTATGGGCCCATCGGGTACATCAGTGGGGCTTCAACCTGGCTGAGCCTTCAAGACCCCAGTATTATAACTTAGTTCACCTCTTGCAAAAATGGCTACAGCCTGACGTGCTGGGTCCCACTGTTATGCTGGATTGTATGTTAGCCTATATATTCTGAAGGGCTTTGCCATACCCTGTCTCCTGGCAATGCCCTTGAGATGGTGGACCTGGTGGACGCTATGAAGCTACCAGGAATCTAAAGGAGGGTTATGTCGGGAGGGGGTCGGCAAACCCCAGAAATCTCCACCACAGGCCTGGAGATTTGAGCCAATAAAACCCGCCCAGGATGTACCCACGGCAGATCTGGCTCCAAAAATCTGCTGGTGGTGTGAGGAGCCTGGCCATGTAACGGCTGACTGTCCCCATCGGGTTGAGTCCATGGACACTAACTATGGCTAACGTCAGTCGCTATATGCCAGGAGGCTGTGTGCAACAGGTACCCCAGAGTCTCTAGATCATTTGTGCCAGATGGAAGTGGGAGACACTCCGGCAGAGGCTCTGCTGGACTCAGGGAGTCTGGTGACCCTAGTAAGGGCTACCCTGGTGCTGTCCCCTGAGTATACTGTCCGGAAAGTCAGGGCGATGTGCATCCACGGAGACTTAAAAGACTACCCCACCGCGGTGGTGTCTCTAACTACGGTGGCTGGTAGATGGACCCACGAGGTGGCTGTCGCCACAAATCTACATTTTGAACTTTATAATAGGGAGAGACTTCCCGGGCTTCCCGACACTGTGGCCTGCTATGAGAGTGACTGATACCCATGAGACAGGGGTAACCCTAGCAGGGGGGAGACCAGAACCCTGGGAACCTGAGACCGAAGGGCCAGCGGTAGGGGTGGCCGCCACTTCAGTGGAAGAGGGGGAGACAACCCCACTAAAGTGTGATGGTGGGAGACGTGCCGTTGGGTCCTGAATTGGCAGACCTAAATGTCTCCGGGGATAATTTTGGTACCGTCCAACGTCAGGACCCAACCCTATCCCGCGCCGGGGAAAATGTGTTAATAATAGATGGTGAACCCCAACAACCTGGGGCAGAGTGAGTGTTTCCCCGTTTTGTGGTTCATCAGGATATGTTGTATCGGGTAAACCAAATACGGGGTGAGCCTATTGAACAGTTGGTGGTCCCCAAGGCTTATCGCAAGCTTGTGTTAGATCTAGCCCACAAACAAGTTCTCGGGGGTCACCTGGGGCTGCAGAAAACTCTGGATCGTATTCTACAGCGGTTTTACTGGCCCAGCATATTCAAAGAAGTGGAAGAGTTTTGTAAGTCTTGCCCAGCCTGCCAGATAACTAGCCCCCAACCACATTTCCATAGACCCCTAGTACCTCTCCCAATTATCGAAGTACCATTTGACCGAATAGCTATGGACCTCATAGGCCCAGTACCGAAGTCCGCCAGAGGGCATCAACACATCTTAGTTGTTTTAGACTACTCCACTCGGTACCCGGAGGCGGTGCCACTGCGACATACCTCGGCCAAACTCATAGCTAAGGAATTAGTGGAGATGTTTTCCTGAGTAGGACTACCTAAAGAGGTTCTGACCGACCAAGGGACCCCTTTTATGTCCAAGGTGATGAGGGAACTCTGTAATTTGCTGCACATAAAACAGCTACGGACATCCGTTTATCATCCGCAAACGGACGATCTGGTAGAAAGGTTTAACCAAACCTTAAAAAATATTATGAAAAAGGTAGTGTCTAAAGATGGGATGGACTGGAACCTCCTTCTGCCCTATCTCATGTTCGCAGTGCGAGAGGTACCCCAAGCCTCTACTGGGTTCTCGCCCTTCAAACTGCTATATGGCAGACACCCTTGCGGTATCTTGGACATGGCAAAAGAGGCGTGGGAACAACAACCCACTCTACATAAAAGTGTCATTGAGTACGTTACCCGGATGCAAGATCGGATAGAGACAGTGTTGCCTCTTGTTAGGGAGCATATGGAAGCAGCTCAGCGAGCCCAGAGTCGGGTCTATAATCGGCAGGCTCGGGTCCGGATCTTTAACCCGGGTAATCGGGTTTTGGTTCTGGTGATGACCGTGGACAGTAAGTTCCTGGCTAGGTGGAAGGGGCCCTACGAGGTACTCGAGAAAATTGGAGATGTAAACTACAAGGTACACCAGCCAGGGCGGCGAAATCCGGAGCAGGTTTACCATGTGAATTTACTTAAACCGTGGAAAGATGGGGAAACATGTACAGAAGACAGCCCGCGACCGGGTTTTCTAGGAGAAGAGGTAACAGCCCCTCTGTCTGATGCAAGAGAGGCGGCTGCCACAGTAAAAATTGCTGACAGCCTCTCCTCCAAACAGACTCAGGAGGCCAGGGATTTCGTTAGTCGGAACTTGGAACTCTCTGGACGCACTTCCATAATCCAGCATGACCTTGTCACTGAGCCTCAAGCAAAAGTCTGATTAAAACCATACCGGGTACCCGAGGCTCGACGACAAGCCATATCAGGGGAGGTGCAGCTAATGTTGCAGCTAGACGTCATTGAGGAGTCAAAAAGTAAGTTGGCCAGTCCTATAGTATTGATACCCAAGCCGGACAGGACGTTGCGGTTTTGTAACGACTTTTGAAAACTTAACGAGGTTTGCAAATTCGATGTGTATTTCATGCACCAGGTGGATGAGCTCATTGAGAGGTTAGGACAAGCCCGGTATTTTTCTGTTTTGGACCTCACGAAAGGGTACTGGCAGGTGCCCTTAACGGAGGCTGCCAAAGAGAAAACTGCCTTCATCACGCCTGAGGGGCTGTATCAATATAAGGTCTTACCCTTTGGTTTGCATGGCGCCTCTGCCACTTTTCAGCGACTAATGGACATCGTGCTTCATCCACATCATCGGTACGCTTCGGCTTACCTGGACGATATTGTCATCCACATTACCGACTGGGAAAGTCACCTACCCAAAGTGTAGTCTGTAGTGGTCTCCCTTCGGAAAGCTGGCCTAACTGCTAACCCAAATAAATGTGCGATAGGGTTAGAAGAGACTAAGTACCTGGGGTTTGTCATTGGGCGCGGAGTCATCAAACCCCAAGTGAACAAAATAGAAGAAATACTGAATTGGCCCCAACCTGTCACCACTAGGCAAATAAAGTCATTCCTGGGAATGGTGGGCTATTACGTGAGGTTTGTTCCCCACTTTGCTACTCAAGCCGCGCCCTTGACAGGACTCTTAAAGGGACACAAGTCAATGATGGTTCGCTGGGATGATCTGGCGGAAGGTGCTTTCTCCGCTTTGAAGTCGGCCCTGTGCGGGTCCCCGGTTTTGGTGACACCCGACTTCAAAAGGGAGTTTATAGTACGGACCGATGCCTCCAAAGTAGGCCTCAATGATGTACTGTTTCAGGAGGTCAACGGGGAGGAGCATCCCGTTGTCTTCCTCAGCCGTAAGCTCACCCCAGCCGAGGCCAGGTACAGAATAATGGAGAGAGTGTGCCTGACTATCAAGAGGGCACTAGAATCTCTCCGCTATTATTTATTGGGGAGAAAATTCCGCTTGGTGACTGAACACTCACCTCACAAGTGGATGAGCCAGGCCAAAGACAGGAATGCCCTGGTCACCAGATGGTTTTTCTCCCTACAAAACTTTAAGATTTCGGTGTAACACAGGACAGGCCGGTTACAGGGAAACACGGATGCCCTGTCCTGGGTACACTGTCTGGCGTGTGTTCACCCCCTCAGGGTTGAACAAAGGGGGGGTATGTGACACAGTGAGAGGTTTTGTCTGGGAAAAGGATTCTTTATGGTAAGAGCAGTGAGACTATGGAGCTCTCTGCCTGAGGAGGTGGTAATGGTGAGTACAATAAAGGAATTCAAGAGGGGCCTGGATGTATTTCTGGAGTGTAATAATATTACAGGCTATAGCTACTAGAGAGGGGTCGTTGATCCAGGGAGTTATTCTGATTGCCTGATTGGAGTCGGAAAGGAATTTTTTATTCCCCTAAAGTGAGGAAAATTGGCTTCTACCTCACAGGTTTTTTTTTTGCCTTCCTCTGGATCAACTTGCAGGATGACAGGCCGAACTGGACGGACAAATGTCTTTTTTCAGCCTTATGTACTATGTTACGAAAACAGGTATTTTCCTACCAGCGTGTGCTGCTAGGCTGATTTACAGCCAGATGAGGTCAAATACCGGACCGGATTTTAAGTGCCACTACGGGTTTTGGCAGCACCTGGCTGTCGTTAAATAGGCAGCTGGGCTCAGAAGCGAGGACTTTGTTGGGATCTGGGAGCCTTGTGTCTGGATGAAGGCTTGCTTACCTGTTTGGCATAAAAACAGGTTGGGGCTGCTATCAGCAAGGACTCTTTGAGGCAGAATTGCCGCATGGTGTGAATTACCACCAACACGGCAAGGTGACTTTTTGCTTGATTATGACTGCTTGTTTTGTCACTTGCCTAAAGTGTGAATAAAACACTGAACTGTTTGATCCAAAGAACTTATTGTTGCCTCTATACTGCATCTGCTAATCCTGTCTACCAGAGCAAAACCCCACAGCGGGCAAAATCTCTTGAGCAGTAGAACAGTTCCAGGATAATTGTACTATCTCTGGTGAGGCTGACTGGTCAAGTTGTGCCCATGACGGCTACTGATGATGCTTTTGTGATGCTATATGTCTAAGGGCACCTTCTGACATAACTCGTAGTGCTGCACCAGCAATTTGCATGCAATGTCCATCTGTCACAGATGAGGTATGGGAGGGAACACCACACCGACAAAAGGGGGGAAGGGAAAAGCCGCTAGGCCTCAACGAAAGGGAAAGGGTCACCTCCTATAGAGACCCTACTCCTTGCCCTGACTCCTATCCGTATGGGCACACCTTGAAGATATGAATGCCCATACACCGGAACCTGGAGACCGTAAAGAGCCCTATGGTATTGGCAGGGCTTGAGACGACCCGTTCCTTCCCAGATGAACGAAACAGTGTCTCCCTGAGTCCTAGTAACAACAGACATGGGGAGGGAAGACAAAACACAAAGGAAAGTAACACTTTACTTCTGTAGTGAGATGGATGAGCAGGAACTCAAGAGAGGACCACACACCAGCTTTTCCAAAACCACAAAACCAAATGAAGCTATTAACTGCATAGTCAGGAGGGTGAGGTCAGACTTTATAGAGGAAGTGTAATGACAACTAAGTTACACCTGAAACAAGGGGTGTGGTCATTAACAACAACAACACAGAAGTAAGAGTAATCAAAGAGGCTGTCAGATCCCTTCACGTGTAGCCAGTCTCTTCGATCTTCTGACTTCTGTCACAGGAGAGGGTGTGACAGTAGCTCCCCTTCTATGGATGGCCTCGAGACACCCAGGACCGACCTTATCAGGATAAGCTCTGTGAAAGGCTTTCACTAGACGCCTAGCATTAACATCGGCTGCTGGCACCCACATCCTCTCCTCTGGTCCGTAACCTTTCTAGTGAACAAGATACTGGAGTGATCTACGGAGAACTCTGGAGTCCACAATCCTGGAGATCTGAAATTCTAAATTACCGTCCACAATGACAGGAGCGGGAGGCAAGGAGGATGGCTCAACAGCTTCGACACATTTCTTCAACAATGACTTACAAAATACATTATGAATTTTCAAAGCCTGAGGAAGTTCAAGATGGAAGGCTACAGGGTTAACAATGGCAGTGATCTTATAGGGACCAATAAACCTTGGGCCCAACTTCCAAGAAGGAACCTTAAAGGGAACCTGTCACCTGGATTTTGTGTATAGAGCTGAGGACATGGGCTGCTAGATGGCGGCTAGCACATCCGCAATACCCAGTCCCCATAGCTCTGTGTGCTTTTATTGTGTAAAAAAAACGATTTGATACATATGCAAATTAACATAAGAGTCATATCTTACTTGTGTGACCAGAGAAGAGTCATATTTTCAAGCTCTGACTCATCTTAGGTTAATTTGCATATGTATCAAATCGTTTTTTTTTACACAATAAAAGCACACAGAGCTATAGGGACTGGGTATTGCGGATGTGCTAGCGGCCAGCTAGCAACCCATGTCCTCAGCTCTATACCCAAAATCCAGGTGACAGGTTCCCTTTAAGCTTAATGTTTCTTGTGGATAGCCACACAGAATCACCTACTCTCAGGTCCGGACCATTCATACGTCTCCTGTCAGCCACACGCTTATACCTGTTGCCTATCTTTTTCAGGTTATTTTGAGTTTTGCGCCAAATAGATGACAAAGAAGAGGAAAATTGTTCCTCTTCAGGAATACCGAAAGAATGAGAACCAGAAAATGTGCCAAACTGCAGATGCCCAAAAAAAACGGCGACTTATCAGTGGACTCCTGTCTACGGTTATTAATGGCAAACTCAGCAAACGACAAAAATGAAGACCACTTCTACTGGTTCTCCGAAATAAAGCATCTCAAGTAAGTCTCCAGATTCTGATTAGTGCGCTCAGTCTGTCCGTTCGAAGAAAAGGACTACTGTACCCCCAGTCAAGTACAGAATGCTTTCCAGAATCTGGAAACAAACTGAGTCCCCCGATCAGACACTACATCTGAGGGAATGCCATGTAGTTTCACAATATTATCAACAAACACCTGTGCAAGAGTTTTGTCATTAGGTAGAGCTGATAATGCTATAAAGTGCGCCATTTTACTATACAGATCAACTACCACCAGCATCACGTTTTTTCCTGAAGAATTCGGTAAATCCGTGATAAAATCCATGGACAAATGAGTCCAAGGTCTGGACGGGTTGGGTAATGGAAGAAGAGATCCGGAAGGCCAAGTATGTGTCACCTTAGTACGAGCACAGGTACAAAAGGCTGATACATAGTCCTCAACACACTTATGCAACCCTGGCCACCAAAATATCTGAGAGATGAGATTGACAGTGGATCTGCTCCCCGGGTGTCCAGCAAGCACCATACAGTGATGTTCCTCGAATACCTTGTGACGTAATTCAGAAGGAACAAACAACTCTCCCAGAGGACAAGAGTTCGATGCATCTTCCTGAGCCTCTAACACCTTTGCCTCAAGGTCAGGATATGGATATAGGGTGGATATGACTATACCTTCAGACAAAATAGGACCAGGATTTTTAGAATCACCCTCCCAGGAAAGCTGCGTGACAAAGCATCCGCCTTGACGTTCTTAACCCCAGGGCGGTAGGTGACAATTAAGTTAAATCTGGTGAAAAACAACGACCATCTGGCATGCCTTGGGTTCAGTCGTTTAGCCGACTCCAGGTAAGCCAGATTTTTGTGATCAGTAAGCACCATAATAGAATGAATTGCTCCTTCCAACCAATGACGCCATTCCTCAAAAGCCAACTTAATGGCCAGCAACTCTCTATTGCCCACGTCATAATTTCTTTCAGCAGCCAAATTTTTTTTTTTAGAGAAGAACGCACATAGTCGCCATTTACTAGGTAAAGGACCCTGCGACAAGACCGCTCCTACCCCTACCTCGGATGCGTCAACTTCCACAATGAACGGCTGTGACACATCCGGTTGCACAAGTATAGGGTCAGAAGCAAAACACTCCTTCCCCACTGAAAAGGCTTGTAATGATGCATCAGACCAGGCTGAGATATCAGAACCTTTCCTAGTAATTTCTGTTAAAGGTTTAACCACAATCAAATAGTTCAGGATGAATTTATGGTAGTAGTTGGTGAACCCAAAAAAAAAACGCATAAGCGTTTTCAGATTTTTGGGTCGATCCCAGTCCAACACAGCACGGATCTTATCGGGTTCCATACGAAAACCTGAGGATGAGAGCAGGTAACCCAGGAATTGCACCTCCTGAACTGCAAATACACACTTCTCCATCTTAGCATACAATTTATTCTCTCTTAGGATCTGTAACACCTGTCTCACGTGATCCTGATGAGTCTCCATGTCTGGAGAATAAATTAGTATGTCATCCAGATATTCAAAAACAAACCTCCCCACCAGATGATGAAAGATGTCATTGACAAAGTGTTAAAAAACTGCAGGAGCATTGGTTAACCCAAAAGGCATGACCAAATTCTCAAAATGACCATCAGGGGTATTAAAAGCCATCTTCTATTCGTCACCGTCCTTGATTCTTACCAGATTATATGCCCCCTCAGATCCAATTTAGAGAACACCTTGGCATCTACAATCTAATTAAACAAATCCGGAATTAAAGGAAGGGGGTAAGGATCATGGACCGTAATACGATTAAGCTCATGGAAGTCCAGACATGGCCTAAGAGTACCATCCTTTTTTTTAAACAAATTAAAATCCAGCCACCACTGGGGATTTGGACGGTCTAATATGTCCCTTAGCCAAACTCTCGGTCATATACTGTCGCATGGCCGCTCTTTCGGGTTCCGAAAGATTATACAACCGAGATTTGGGCAGCTTAGCTCCGGGAATAAGATTGCTGGGACACTCATACTCCCGCTGCGGAGGAAACTCTTAGTTACCACTCTCAGAAACTACATCAGAAAATTCGGAAATGAACGAGGGTACAGATTTAGTGGTTACAACAGAGAGAGATGTATTAAGACAGTTGTCTATGCAATAATCACTCCAATCCAGAATCTGTCTCGCTTGCCAATCGATGGTAGGATTATGTTTGCTTAACCATGGCAAGCCCAAAACCAAAGGAGCAGGCAGACCCTCCAACACAAAACATGAAATGGATTCCTGATGAAAATCACCTACTCTTAAACGGATGTCCTGCACTACCTGCGATAAACATTTCTGGGTAAGAGGTGCTGTGTCAATTGAAAACACAGAAATATTTTTTCTCTAATGCACTAGTAGTCATCCCATGAATACGAATGTACTGACCATCAACCAGGTTAACCCCTGCCCCACTGTCGATAAACACCTCAATTCCCACAATTTTGGACTCGAGCACCACCTCGGCAGACAGGAGAATTCGGGTACTACCAGTAAATCACAAAAGTAAGTTTTCTGACTCCCGACCCACACCACCAATAGTAAGTTGGGGATTAAATGTTTTCTTTTTGTTTTCACCTTGACGCTGAATGTAAAGACAAATATTCACAAAATGTCCCTTCTTTCCACAAAAAAAACAAACTCCCTTCATATGACCAAGGCTCTTGCCAGCAGTTCCAGGAGTAGCTCCCCCTAACTGCATAGGTTCGTCATAAGGCATAACCACAGGTGTCTCTCCACCATAAGTGTCAAAGGAAGCCGCCACATTATTTGGCAGTACGTCCTGAGGGTGAGGAACCCTAGATCTCTCTCTCTCAGGCGTCTATCAAGACGTACAGCAAGGGACATAGCTGCTTCCAATGACACAGGATTTTCGTAAAGGTTCAGGGCAGGCCTGGTACCCACCACCGGAACCAGCCGCCTTTGGTCTTTGGATCTGCAAGACGGTCGTGCGAAGGTCAGCTACCTCCAAAGATAGATTCTGCATCTGTCCGACCAGTGCAGACATCGGGTCAGTGCAGCTATGGATCCTAACAAAAATTACAGTTTTTTGGGGCGGTTGATAATGTCACGGATGAGGTATGGGAGGGAACACCACACCGACAACAGGAGGGAATGGAAAAGCCACTAGGCCTCAACGCAAAGGAAAGGGTCACCTCCTATAGAGACCCTACTCCTTGCCCTGACTCCTATCCGTATGGGCACAACTTGAAGGTAGGAATACCCATACACCGTAACATGGAGACCCTGAAGAGCCCTATGGTATTGGCAGGGCTTGAGACGATCCGTTCCTTCCCAGATAAAAGAACCAGTGTCTCCCTGAGGCCTAGTAACAACAGACACAGATCAGCATCTGATCGGCGGGGATCCGACACCCGGGACCCCTGCCGAACAGCTGTTTGAGAAGGCAGTGGCGCTGGCAGTAGTGCCGCGACCTTCTCGCTGTTTATCGCAACCCCAGTGACGTCACGACTGGCCTGGGCGCGGCTAAGCTCCATTCAAGTGAACAGAGCTTAGCCCCGCCCAGGCCGTTTATACTAGTAGTGACGTCACTGGGCCTGCGGTAAACGGCGAGAAGTCCGCAGCGCTACTGCCTTCTCAAACTGCTGATCAGTGGGGGTCACAGGTGTCGGACCCCCGCCGATCAGATGCTGCTGATCTATCCAGAGGATAGAGCGTCAGTTTAAAAAAAAAACTACAGAACCCCTTCAACTTCTGTAGTGAGATGGACGAGCAGGAACTCTAGAGAGGACCACAGACCAGCTCTTCCAAAACCAAATGAAGCTATCAACCGCATAGTCAGGAGGTCAGACTATATAGAGGAAGTGTAATGACCACTAAGCTACACCTGAAACAAGTGGTGTGGTCATTAACAACAACAGCTCTGAAGCAAGAGTAATCAAAGAAGCTGTTAGATCCCTTCACATGTAGCCAGTCTCTTCGATCTTCTGACTTCTGTCACAGGAGAGGCTGTAACACCATCACCTCCAGGGTTTTCTGTGACTTTTAGATCACTATCCAGTTCCAGAATTACAGTACCTTGACCAACCTCAGCTGCAGTTACGTGCCTACAGCTTGCACATCAGTTACACTTGCTATCTGTGCTTCTTTGACTGTCTAAATCCAGAGTTTTTATTTGTAACACTGCCCCTTTAGGAGTCGTACTGTTCCCAGTTCCCTGACGCTTCTTGCCCAATTTCTTACTTGAAGGACCCGTATCAGTGAACACTCGTAGACCCGATCCCTCCTTCCTCCACACATGTCACGTGCTCACTACCACCCTCATTCTCTTTGGCCTTTGACCAGACTGTGGGTAAGCAGTCTCTTCTGCTAAATTTCTTGGACAAACACGAGGTTCCTGACAGTCCGTGGCCACCTGTTCCTTCTAGGGCTCCTCAGAATCACCAGTCTGTGAGGATCTCTTCCATCTCTGCCTCTGAAGGTTTGTCTTCAAAGACGCTCAGTAGCTTGATAGACTCCACTGATAATGGCAAATAAACGTATAAATAATCAATTACACTATCAAGTTATATCGTAACAATTGTAAGAAAACAAAATTCTTTCGGATATTGAATTCAGTTGCCGTGCTTTGTGTCCTTATGCAAGATGAATACAGCAAATAAAAGGTTTCCCGGAATTTTCGTATATATAGATAACGTTCTGCGAGCGCTTAGGCCTCTTCCTGGGCCAAGTGACGTCACATTCATTGGTCGAATTGTCTAGGCGCAGCTCAGCCCAATTTAAGTCCTATATTATACTCCAGATCTGCACTCACTATTCTGCTGGTGGAGTCACTGTGTACATACATTAAATTACTGTTCCTGTACTGATCCTTGGTTACATCCTGTATTATACTCCAGAGCTGCACTCACTATTCTGCTGGAGGAGTCACCGTGTACATTCATTACATTACTTTTCCTGTACTGATCCTTGGTTACATCCTGTATTATACTGCAGAGCTGCACTCGCTATTCTGCTGGTGAAGTCACTGTGTACATACATTACATTATTTATCCTGTACTGATCCTGAGTTACATTCTGTATTATACTCCAGAGCTGCACTCACTATTCTGCTGGTGCAGTCACTGTGTACATACATTACATTACTTATCCTGCACTGATCCTGAGTTACATCCTGTATTATACTCCAGAGCTCCACTCACTATTCTGCTGGTGGAGTCACTGTGTACATACATTACATTACTTATCCTGTACTGATCCTGAGTTACATCCTGTATTATACTCCAGAGCTGTACTCACTATTCTGCTGGTGCAGTCACTGTGTGCATACATTACATTACTTATCCTGTACTGATCCAGAGTTACATCCAGTATTATACTCCAGAGCTGCACTCACTATTCTGCTGGTGCAGTCACTGTGTGCATACATTACATTACTTATCCTGTACTGATGCAGAGTTACATCCAGTATTATACTCCAGAGCTGCACTCACTATTCTGCTGGTGCAGTCACTGTGTGCATACATTACATTACTTAGGCCTCATGCACACGACCGTATTTTTTTGCGGTCCGCAAAACGGGGTTCCGTTTTCCCATGATTCGTGACCGTTTTTTCGTCCGTGGGTCTTCCTTGATTTTTGGAGGATCCACGGACATGAAAAAAAAGTCGTTTTGGTGTCCGCCTGGCCGTGCGGAGCCAAACGGATCCGTCCTGAATTACAATGCAAGTCAATGGGGACGGATCCGTTTGACGTTGACACAATATGGTGCCATTTCAAACGGATCCGTCCCCATTGACTTTCAATGTAAAGTCTGGAGTTCCTTTTATACCATCGGATCAGAGTTTTCTCCAATCCGATGGTATATTTTAACTTGAAGCGTCCCCATCACCATGGGAACGCCTCTATGTTAGAATATACTGTCGGATATGAGTTAGATCGTGAAACCTCATTTCCGACAGTATATTCTAACACAGAGGCGTTCCCATGGTGATGGGGACGCTTCTAGTTAGAATATACTACAAACTGTGTACATGACTGCCCCCTGCTGCCTAGCAGCATCCGATCTCTTACAGGGGGCCGTGATCAGCACAATTAACCCCTCAGGTGCCGCACCTGAAGGGGTTAATTGTACTATCATATCCCCCTGTAAGAGATCAGGGCTGCCAGGCAGCAAGGGGCAGACCCCCCCCCTCCCCAGTTTGAATATCATTGGTGGCCAGTACGCCCCGCCCCCCCTTCCTCCCTCTATTGTAATAATTCGTTGGTGGCACAGTGTGCGCCCCCCATTGGCCCCCTCTCCCTCTATAGCATTAACAACATTGGTGGCCAGTGTGCGGCCTCCCATCTACCCCCCCCCCCCCCGATCATTGGTGGCAGCGGGTTACTAGCAATAGTACAATAGTAAAAGATTCATACTTACCTGGGAGCTGCGATGTCTGTGTCCGGCCGGGAGCTCCTCCTACTGGTAAGTGACAGTTCATTTAGCAATGCGCCGCACAGACCGGTCACTTACCAGTAGGTGGAGCTCCCGGCCGGACACGAACATCGCAGCAGCCGGTAAGTATGAATCTTCTACTATTGTACTATTGCTAAGTAACCATGGCAACCAGGACTGTAGTAGCGTCCTGGTTGCCATGGTTACCGATCGGAGCCCCAGCGATTAAACTGGGACTCCGATCGGAACTCCGCTGCCACCAATGATGGGGGGGGGGAGATGGGAGGCCGCACACTGGCCACCAATGTTGTTAATGCTATAGAGGGAGGGGGGGCCGATGGGGGGCGCACACTGTGCCACCAACTAATTATTACAATAGAGGGAGGGAGGGGGGGGCGCACACTGTGCCACCAACGAATTATTACAATAGAGGGAGGGGGGGCCGCACTGGCCACCAACCTATTATTACAATAGAGGGGGGGGCCGCACTGGCCACCAATGATATTCAAACTGGGGAGGGGGGGGGGAGGGTCTGCCCCCTGCTGCCTGGCAGCCCTGATCTCTTACAGGGGGCCGTGATCAGCACAATTAACCCCTTCAGGTGCCGCACCTGAAGGGGTTAATTGTGCTGATCACGGCCCCCTGTAAGAGATCGGGTGCTGCCAGGCAGCAGGGGGCAGTCTTGTACACAGTTTGTAGTGTATTCTAACTAGAAGCGTCCCCATCACCATGGGAACGCTTCTGTGTTAGAATATACTGTCGGTTCTGAGTTTTCACTAAGTGAAAACTCAGCTTTGAAAAAGCTTTTATGCAGACGGATCTTCGGATCTGTCTGTATAAAAACTAACCTACGGCCACGGATCACGGACACGGATGCCAATCTTGTGTGCATCCGTGTTCTTTCACGGACCCATTGACTTGAATGGGTCCGTGAACCGTTGGCCGTGAAAAAAATAGGACAGGTCATATTTTTTTCACGGCCAGGAAACACGGATCACGGATGCGGCTGCAAAACGGTGCATTTTCCGATTTTTCCACGGACCCATTGAAAGTCAATGGGTCCGCGAAAAAAAACGGAAAACGGCACAACGGCCACGGGTGCACACAACGGTCATGTGCATGAGGCCTTATCCTGTACTGATCCTGAGTTACATCCTGTATTATACTCCAGAGCTGCACTCACTATTCTGCTGGTGCAGTCACTGTGTACATACATTACATTACTTATCCTGAACTGATCCTGAGTTACATCCTGTATTACTCCAGAGCTGAACTCACTATTCTGCTGGTGCAGTCACTGTGTACATACATTACTTATCCTGTACTGACCCTGAGTTACATCCTGTATTATTGTCACGAAAAGGTAGGGATAAGTGCAGTCCTAAACTCCACCCACACCTCTATCCCTACCTACTTGCACGGTCCGTCCTAACCGACGGGGTACAACTGGGCAGCAGTCCCTAGCTTATGTACGCTCACGGGGCCTAAAGGAAGGGAACAACAAGGGGAGAAAACAAAAGACGCAAATCTTCCCAGGCAGGGTAAGTACCGTTAACAGGAACCAATGGAAGCCGAGGTCAAGAGCAAGGAGGTAACACAGGCACAAATGGGTTAATACAAAATCGAAGTCAATACAAGCCAAGATTGCGTCAGTACAGGGCGTAACACAAGGTCAAAGTCAAATACAAGCCGAAGTCAAACAAACGAAGTCACACATGCAGAGAACGCTAGTGAGGTAATAAGACCAATCACAGGCAACCTGTGGACAGCAGGTTACCTATTTAAATAGGTCTAGTTGATGGGTCACGTGACCCATGTCCAGAAGATCTAAACACCTGAGCGCCGACTCATTGCCATCGGCGCTCAGTTCCCCCCCGCTCGTTGTCTAGGGGATGAAGGACGCTGGCCACGCCGAGGAGGCGTGTGCAGCCGCATCCTTGCTCCTTTTCAGGAATGGAATGCCAGCGGTGCTGCAGGGAGCGAGTGTGTCGCCAGCTCCCCGTTACAATTATACTCCAGAGCTGCACTCGCTATTCTACTGGTGGAGTCACTGTGTACATACATTACTTATCCTGTACTGATCCTGGGTTACATCCTGTATTATACTCTAGAGCTGCACTCACTATTCTGCTGGTGCAGTCACTGTGTGCATACATTACATTACTTATCCTGTACTGCTCCTGAGTTACATCCTGTATTATACTCCAGAGCTGCACTCACTATTCTGCTGGTGGAGTCACTGTGTACATACATTACATTATTTATCCTGTACTGATCCTGAGTTACATCCTGTATTATACTCCAGAGCTGCACTCACTATTCTGCTGGTGCAGTCACTATGTACATACATTACTTATCCTGTACTGATCCTGCGTTACATCCTGTATTATACTCCAGAGCTGCACTCACTATTCTGCTGGTGGAGTCACTGTGTACATACATTACATTATTTATCCTGTACTGATCCTGAGTTACATCCTGCATTATACTCCAGAGCTGCACTCACTATTCTGCTGGTGGATTCACTGTCTACATACATTACTTATCCTGTTCTGATCCTGAGTTACATCCTGTATTATACTCCAGAGCTGCACTCACTATTCTGCTGGTGCAGTCACTGTGTACATACATTACATTACTTATCCTGTACTGATCCTGAGTTACATCCTGTATTATACTCCAGAGCTGCACTCACTAATCTGCTGGTGCAGTCACTATGTACATACATTACTTATCCTGTACTGATCCTGAGTTTTACAGCAAGACACGGAGGCTTCGTATTGCTTTCTCCTTCTTTACTGAACCACCAATAGCAGCAAAGAGAAAAAATTTACATATAAGGAACCATAGCAACCAAGGTCCCTCCCCACTGGCCCCTATAATAGGCCTCTCTTCCTCTGTGACTCCCTCTTTCTTTGCTGCTGCCACCAAGTTAAGTACATCTTCTTCCTTGCTTATGTCATTGATGTTTGGTGTATATTGTGCGCTGTGTATCCCAGGGTGACTAACCCTGCTTGCCTGCAGCGCTCCTATTTGTTGTTTTTGTACGCCTGCCCCTGTTGGGGCGACTACACTAGTCCCCTGTGCTTATCACCGCGCTAGTTGCTCCCAGGGACGCTTTCCCTTAGCCCCCCCTTGCTTGTTCCTTCCCAGAAAGAGTTCACTACTCTACTCGGTTAATTCTTACCCTTTTGGACCATCTGGTATGGTAGCGCGGCTCCCGGTGCTCGGTGGGCGGGCCCTCTGTCCCCTTGTACCGCCATACCATCCCTGACGCTCCCGGAGCGGTGGGGCCGCGAGATCTCGCGAGATCTCGGCGGCCATCTTGCGATTGGCTGCCGCGATTCGCGGGCTTTTGGGGGCGGAGCTACAGCACTTCCTGCTTCCTCCAGACATTCGGCCACTATACACGGCTCGGTCGGCGGCTCCTGCTCCCCTGCTCTGAAACTGCAGCGCTTCTCTCAGGTGACCTCTTCCCACCCTCTGGGTCTAATATTAGTGCAGTGTGCTGTTCAATCTGACCAGTTTAGGGATGTCATCTACTACTCCCCCTCAGACGGCCAGTAGGCCCCCCTCCCCCTCTGAGGGACGTCTCTCCACTGAGGTGGATGCACAGGCGCTGGCCCTGCAGCGCTCTGTATCGGATGCAATCATGGCAGCCATGGGCTCCATGTCATCCATTCTCTCACAAACCATTACCCAGGCTCTGTCCGTCCCACCTCCCACTGTACCTTTGCAGGACCCCATTGCCACACTGCAGCCTACCTCTAATGACCCTCCTGCGACAGAGGAGCTTGTGACTGGTGCGCATCTTGCCACCCCAGAGACCGTGCTTAGCTCACGGAAAAGGGCCTATTCCCGCCAGGCAGAACGGGCGCGGACATGGAAATGCGTGAGAGCGCAATTACCGGAACTGTCTGACTCTGACAGAGCTTCAGACGAGGAGGCATTTGCAGACATGGATTACGGGGCAGAGGAGGATATCACCCCCCCGATTCAGGGCCCCTCTACTTCCGCTACGGCGGCCTCCTCTGCCAAGGATGTGGCGTCCTCCAGCTATGCTGACCGTTCTGAGGTCGTATTAGATGACTCAGGAGAACCCATGTTCGACCCTGAGTCCTTACATCACCTGCGTTCGGCGGAATGGCTCCCCTCTCCCCATGTGGGGGCTTACTTAGAGCATTGGGTCCGTCACTCGCTTACCCGCAAGTCACGCAATAAGCTCAGGGCAGAGTGTCCCAGACCAGTAGTACCCAATAAGGTGTGTGACACCCCAACAGTTGACCCCAAGATGGCGCAATTACTGGCCAAGACTGGCTGGAACTCAAAGAAGGGCCTGGATTCAGCTCTCCGCAGCTGCCAGGACAAAATTCTAGATATCCTTGGTCCACTGACCAAGATCTTGGAGATGGCCGAGACGGCTAGGAATGAGGGATCCCAAATAGATCCCGAGGAATTACGGGGCTGGACCCAGCGGGCCATTTGCCTTACTGGTAACGCCAATACGGCAGTGGCGATTGAGAGGCGCAAGTCAATCTTGTTCAAAATAGACCCGAAACTAGCTAATCTAGCGCTCACTGAAGCGGGAAAAGAAGCCCAGGGCCTCCTTTTCGGCGAGTCTTTCATTAAGGACATGAGTCGTTTTGTGGGCACCTTTACTGCGCTTGACAAGGCCCAGAGCTCGATGCGCAGAGTATTTCAGGGTCGGGTCTCTCATCGGGCCGGCAGTGGTAGGGGCCGCCTGTCCGGCCGTTCTAGTTTCCAGGCCCGTGGAGCAAATAGAGGCTTTGGTGGACATCGTCCATCCTTCCAGGAGCAACGTAACCCGTCTCCTTTCTTCGCCTCCAGAGGAAATCAGTGGCGTTCTCGTTCCTTCCGGGGCAACCCTAACCATCGCAGACCCTTGGGTAAGTGCTCCCCTGACCGGGGATTCTATGGTGCCTTGTGTAGGGGGCAGACTCCAGCGTTTTTCCCACGCTTGGAGTGTCATTACCTCAGACCCGTGGGTCCTCACCACGGTCAAGGGATTTCACATAGAGCTCACGGGGTCTCCCTACCTTGTTCCCTCCCCGCCACTTGTCCCCCTGTCACACCCAGATTGCGCTCTGGTCGACGCGGAGTTCAGCTCCCTCAGACAGAAGCGGGCGATCGAACGAGCGTCCCCATCACGCGGGGCTGTGATCAGCAATATCTTCCTTGTCCAGAAGAAGGGTGGACAGATGAGGCCAGTTATTAATCTGCGCGCGCTGAATGCGGTAGTTCGCTACCGGCATTTCAAAATGGAGGGGATCCATCTTCTTCGGGATTTGTTAGTTCCTGGGGACTGGATGGTAAAGCTGGACCTGAAGGATGCCTACCTGACGGTCCCAGTGGCCACTCACTCCAGGGACCTGCTCCAGTTCAGGTGGAACGGCGAGGTCTGGAGGTTCACCTGTCTGCCATTAGGACTGTCTTCAGCTCCTTGGTGCTTCACCAAGTTGCTGCGTCCAGTCGTGTCATGGTTGAGGACTCGGGGCGTCCGCCTAATCATTTACCTGGACGACATCCTTCTGATGCACGAATCCAGGGTGGGATTGCTGGAACTTCTCCAGTGGACGTCGGATTTGCTGTCAGATCTCGGATTCCTCCTCAACGTAGAGAAGTCCTGCCTCATCCCGGCTCAGAGGATGGAATTCTTAGGATTCACGGTGGATTCTCTCTCAGAGTCCTTCAGTCTGCCGACGGCAAAGTTGCGAGCGATCCGCAAAGAATTGAGACATGCACTCCTCATACCCCATCTCTCATTGCGTCATCTGGCCCGTATCATCGGTCTGTTAGCCTCGTCCATCCAGGTGGTGTTTCCAGCCCCGTTACATTACCGGGCGCTCCAGCGACTGAAGATCGCCCATCTTCGGACCGGTGCATCATTTGCGGACGCGGTGGTCCTGGAC
Organism: Bufo bufo; assembly: GCF_905171765.1. Lineage (NCBI taxonomy): Eukaryota > Metazoa > Chordata > Amphibia > Anura > Bufonidae > Bufo > Bufo bufo. The sequence goes on along the minus strand of NC_053390.1, from coordinate 804,766,946 downwards.
TCGGAGGCCCGAGAGGAGTTGAGTTGGTGGATCGCCAATCTGGAGGCGTGGAACGGCAGGGCGATTTTCGGCTCCCTGCCAGAGTTGACCATAGAATCGGATGCGAGCCTCCAGGGTTGGGGCGCCCATTGCAATGGTGTGTCCACGGGGGGCCCCTGGTCAGCGGAGGAGTCCCTCCTGCACATCAATGCGTTGGAGCTCCTGGCGGGATCTTTCGCGGTGAAGAGTTTTTCCAACGGGATCGCCAACGCATGCATCAAGTTACGTATGGACAATATATCAGCAGTCCAGTATGTCAACCGTTTGGGGGGTACTCGCTCAGCCATGTTGGCTCGTTTGGCCAAAGACTTTTGGACATTTTGCCTATCCAGAGACATCATGGTCCAGGCGGAGTACCTACCGGGGCTGAACAACGTTCAGGCGGATTGGAACTCGCGCTACCTATCGGATGGCAGCGATTGGCAGTTGGATCCTCTGGTCTTCTCAGCAATTTCGGAATTGTGGGGTCCGATGTCTATCGACCTGTTCGCTTCACGGCTGAACAGACAGCTCACCCGGTTCTACAGCTGGCGTCCGGACCCGGAAGCAGTAGCAGTGGATGCGTTCCTCCAGGATTGGTCGGTATCCCGCCTGTACGCGTTTCCCCCATTCTCGATGATTCCGAGGACACTCTTGCAGGTGATTCGTCAGCAGGCGGACCTAGTTCTGGTGGTACCGTTCTGGGGGTCTCAGGTCTGGTTCCCCTCGTTGCTGAGGATTCTAGTGGAGATTCCTGTACTTCTCCCGTCCCGATCGGATCTCCTCCACAGCCCTCTGGGTCTGCAACATCCCCTTCTACTCGACGGATCCCTGCGGCTGCTGGCATGCCGGATCTCCGGACACCTGGATCGTTCGAGGGAGTTTCGGCAGCAACTCGACAGTTATTGGACAGTGCATGGGCTCCCGGCACTAGGAAGTCGTACCGGGCAGCCTGGAGAACTTGGGCTAACTGGTGCGTGGAACGGGACTTGGATCCCGTTTCGGCACCTGTTACCCACCTGCTAGAGTTTCTCACCTCTCTCTTCGAGGCGGGGAAGGCATATCGGACCATTAACCTTTTTAGGTCCGCTATTTCTTCTACCCATGCGGGCTTCGAGGGCGTCGCGGCTGGCCAACATCCGTCGGTTTCTCGCCTTTTAAGGGGGGCTCGTTTTTCTCGCCCCCCGCGTCCTCGTTTTTCCACTACATGGGACGTGTCCCTGGTCCTTACCTTCTTGACCTCCTGGCCCAGGAACTCTGACCTCACAATTAGGCAATTGTCAGCCAAATTGTTGGCGTTATTTTGCCTTATTTCGTGCAAGAGGGTCTCGGATGTGAGGGCTCTTGATCACGACGCGCGTTCCTTTACCCCAGAGGGGGTTACTTTCAACATCTCGCGTCGCACGAAGACCAGCATACGTTTCGTGTCCTACCCCAGTTTTCCTTCCTCTCCGGTCTTATGTCCTGTGGCGTGTCTTAGGGAATACGAATCCAGGACGCTGGCGCATCGGTCTCCGGCCAGTTCTCAGCTGTTCATTTCTATTCGTCATCCTTTTGGACCGGTTTCTAGCCCCACGTTAGCACGCTGGCTTAAATGGGTTATGTCATTAGCGGGTGTGGACACGTCTATCTTCACGGCCCATTCTGCGCGTGGGGCCTCTGCCACCGCCTTGGCGGTTTCGGGTGCCAGATTAGAGGATGTTATGCGTCTGGCTGATTGGTCCAATGTTACCACGTTCAGGGAGTTCTATTTCCGTCCTCCATCTAATTTATTTGCTTTAATCATTGACGGGCTTTGAACTTGCAATACGAAGCCTCCGTGTCTTGCTGTAAAACTTAATGATTTTCCTATTTCATGACGTAAAGTCATAGTTTTATTAAAGACACGGAGGCGAGTATTGCCCACCCTATTCCCTCCCTTGGGGTTTTCTCGCAGTTTTTGTTACAGGGGTCATGTATCATTACCCCGTCACAAAGGTCAGTGACACCGTAGTTTTGGTCTCTGGCCCCCTTGTTACAAAGTCCAGAATTCCAGGCAGGACCCGAGACACTTGCTGGCGGGAGTCTAGAATGACCCCCAGCGAGATTCCGCCGATCACTAACTCGCAGGATTTCTCCCACGGGCTATACCATTTTGCAGCCATTTCCACTGCTCAGTCTCTTGTACTGGGCTTCTGGCCCTTTAAATCCTGCACTGTTTGCACCACAGAAAAAAAAAGTCCAGTTTAACACCAGCAGTCTCTGCTCTGCAAACTAGCAGGCTTCCAGCATTTTTACTTATCAGCAGGGACACCTGCCCGCATCCTCCACCAATTGTGGGGGGGTTAGCTCTTCTCCGGGGGTGATTCACACAAATATCGTCGCCAGACACCAAGTTTCTGGTCCAAACATCACTTTATTTGGCTCCTCAGCAATCCAAACATAAATGGTACAAAATAAACACCTGCCCGGCTGGGCTCTAACTAAACATATAATATCCTGACTCACCTAAAGTCACAGTTCACACCCTGTGAACTCATGCGGCTTTGTCAGCCAATGTCCCACAGCCTCCTGGCTGTACAGAGCACAGTACGCCCACTGTCTCCAGTTCCGTATTTCTTGTGGGGGATTGGGGCTCAGTAGTCTGCCTGACTATGGCCCTGCGACCCTCCCAGGCGTCGCTGCATCACCCAACTCCAGGCTATCTCCCAGCCTTGTGGTCCCTCAGCCTTGCCCAGCTGAGACCACACAGACAGAGCCTCCAGGCCTCTGTCCACAGGTAACACACTACCCCCTCTCTGACACTCTGGGGGGTGCCTTATGCCAGGCTGATTACCTCCAGCTTCTCTCACCTGAGGTGGAACAGGGGTGTGGACCACACTATCCACCCCTTCCATGCCTCTAACCTGAGTGAGACCTGTCACTGTCTCACAGTACATACATTACTTATCCTGTACTGATCCTGAGTTACATCCTGTATTATATTCCAGAGCTGCACTCACTATTCTGCTGGTGCAGTCACTGCGTACATACATTACATTACTTATCCTGTACAGATCCTGAGTTACATCCTGTATTATACTCCAGAGCTGCACTCACTATTCTGCTGGTGCAGTCACTGTGTACATACATTACATTACTTATCCTGTACTGATCCTGAGTTACATCCTGTATTATATTCCAGAGCTGCACTCACTATTCTGCTGGTGCAGTCACTGCGTACATACATTACATTACTTATTCTGTACTGATCCTGAGTTACATCCTGTATTAAACTTCAGAGCTGCAATCACTATTCTGCTGGTGGAGTCACTGTATACATACATTACATTACATTACTTATCCTGTACTGATCCTGAGTTACATCCTGTATTATACCCCAGAGCTGCACTCACTATTCTGCTGGTGCAGTCACTGTGTACATACATTACATTACTTATCCGGTACTGATCCTGAGTTACATCCTGTATTATACTCCAGAGCTGCACTCACTATTCTGCTGGTGGAGTCACTATGTACATACATTACATTACATATCCTGTACTGCTCCTGAGTTACATCCTGTATTATACTCCAGAGCTGTACTCACTATTCTGCTGGTGGAGTCACTATGTACATACATTACATTACTTATCCTGTACTGATCCTGAGTTACATCCTGTATTATACCCCAGAGCTGCACTCACTATTCTGCTGGTGCAGTCACTGTGTACATACATTACATTACTTATCCGGTACTGATCCTGAGTTACATCCTGTATTAGGGCTCTTTCACACTTGCGTTATTGTCTTCCGGCATAGAGTTCCGTCGTCGGGGCTCTATGCCGGAAGAATACTGATCAGGATTATCCTAATGCATTCTGAATGGAGAGTAATCCGTTCAGGATGCATCAGGATGTCTTCAGTTCCGGTACGGAACGTTTTTTGGCCGGAGAAAATACCGCAGCATGCTGCGCTTTTTGCTCCGGCCAAAAATCCTGAAGACTTGCCGCAAGGCCGGATCCGGGATCAATGCCCATTGAAAGGCATTGATCCGGATCCGGCCTTAAGCTAAACGTCGTTTCGGCGCATTGCCGGACCCGACGTTTAGCTTTTTCTGAATAGTTACCATGGCTGCCGGGACGCTAAAGTCCTGACAGCCATGGTAAGTGTAGCGGGGAGCAGGGGAGCAGCATACTTACCGTCCGTGCGGCTCCCCGGGCGCTCCAGAGTGACGTCAGGGCGCCCCAAGCGCATGGATCACGTGATCGCATTGGACACGTCATCCATGCGCATGGGGCGCCCTGACGTCATTCTGGAGCGCCCCGGGAGCCGCACGGACTGTAAGTATACCGCTCCCCCGCTCCCCGCTCCTACTATGGCAGCCAGGACTTTAATAGCGTCCTGGGTGCCATAGTAACACTGAAAGCATTTGGAAGACGGTTCCGTCTTCAAATGCTTTCAGTACACTTGCGTTGTTACGGATCCGGCAGGCACCTCCGGCAACGGAAGTGCATGCCGGATCCCAACAACGCAAGTGTGAAAGAGGCCTTATACTCCAGAGCTGCACTCACTATTCTGCTGGTGGAGTCACTATGTACATACATTACATTACTTATCCTGTACTGCTCCTGAGTTACATCCTGTATTATACTCCAGAGCTGCACTCACTATTCTGCTGGTGCAGTCACTGTGTACATACATTACATTACTTATCCTGTACTGATCCTGAGTTTTACAGCAAGACACGGAGGCTCCTATTGCTATCTCCTTCTTTACTGTCCACCTTATAGCAGCAAAGAAAAACTTTACATAACATGACGTAACCATGGTAACATCACCCCTCCCCTCATAGTCCATATAATAAACGGCTCCTCCTATAGATCCTCCTCTTTCTTTGCTGCTGCCACCAAGATAAGTACTCATTTTGGCAGCTCCTGTGTCTATATATTTTGCATTAGATTGTGCATTCTATTGGTATTGCTGTTATTTGTCATCTGCTGTTGGTACTAGCTTCTGCTAGCGTTTAGATTACTGCGTTTGCTTGGGATTCCTTCCCTGCACCCTATGTTTTGCGATTTTCCTTTTCCTAAGACTTTTAGGTTCCGTTTTACCTCCCCATAGGCTCCGCTTTTTGCGGTGAGTCTTTGTACCCCATTCCAGTGTATTTACAGTTTTTTCCCCGTCTTTCCCCATCGGCGCTGCGGTTTTCCCGCGCTCACCTTAGTCTTCTCCATGGCCGCGTGATCTCGCGAGATCCCGGCGGCCATCTTGGTACTCCTTTGGCCGTCTCCCGCTTGTTCTCGCGGGATTTCGGCGGCCATTTTAATTTCTTCTGTTTCTTCCCGCCGGCTATCGCGGGACCTCGGCGGCACTTCCTGTTCCTCCGCATCTGTTCCTGTGATCCAGTCGCCTGTATCGGCGCTCCTGCAAATCGGGTGACTAACCCTGCCTTCCTCCCCTAATCGCTTCCCCGGCACTATCGTTAGCTAGCCTCTATTAGGCCGCATATATATTATTAGCCGTTGCTCAGTTGCCATTATCTTCATCAGGGAGACATATATATATATATTGAGAGATATAGATTCTTTAGACTCATCATGGAGGCCTCGGCACCCTCTTCCCCTGATAGGGATGCCCATAGTGGGGCTGACAACCAGGCAGTAGCGCTGCAGCGCTCTGTCACGGCCGCAATTACTGCTGCAATGGACTCCATGTCTTCTGTGCTATCTCAGACGATAGCACAGGCTCTGGCTGGCCATCCTGTTTCAGGGTCTGTGCAGCCTGCGGCCCCCACAGCTCAGCAACCTCCTAGGAATAGTCCTGTGTCACAGGTACAATTGACTGGTGCGCCTCCGGCCACCCTTGAACACGCGCATAGATCGCGTAAGAGAGCCTTTCCGCGCCAGGCAGAACGGGCGCGGCCTTGGAAATGCGCTAGAGCGCAACAATTGAGTGATTCTGACGCCGAGATTGGGTCAGATGAGGAGGCCTTTGCTGATACAAATGCTGAGTCTGAGGAAGATACACATGCGGGACCCAGTTCCCCAAACTGCCCCATTCCTTCCACTTCTCAAGTGAAGGATTCCTCTGCTAGGGCCACTCCGGTTTCCTCCCTTGTCGATCATTTGGGAGAGCCCATGTTTGACCCTAACGCCCTCCACCATCCCAGATCGGCGGAGTGGCTGCCGACGGACCATGTTGGCAAATACTTGGAACATTGGGTCCGCCGCCCCCTTAGTAAGGAGGCGAGAAATAAGATGAAGGCTGAATGCCCTAGGCCCATTGTGCCTAATAAGGTTTGTGACACCCCTGTGGTAGATCCCAAGGTCACACAATTCCTCGCCAAGTCCGGCTGGAATCCCCGTAAGGGGTTAGACTCAGCTCTGCGTAGCTGTCAGGACAAGCTCCTGGATGTGTTTGGTCCGCTAGCCAAACTTTTTGAGATGGCTGAGAATGCCAGATCGGATGGGTCCCCTATTGACCCCGAGGAAATGAGAGGCTGGATCCAACGTGCAATCTGCATCGCTGGCAACGCCAATTCCTCTCTAGCAATAGAGAGAAGGAAGGCAATTTTATTTAAAATTGACCCGAAACTGGCCAACCTGGCCCTTACCGAATCAGGCGCAGATGCTCAGGGTCATCTCTTTGGAGACTCCTTTATTAAGGATTTGAGCCGGTTCGTGGGAGCTTTCACTGCCCTAGATAAGGCCCAATCTTCAATTAGGAGAGTATTTCAGGGACGGGTCTCCACCAGGGCCGGCAGTATTAGGGGCCGTCTGTCCGGCCGTTCCAATTTTCAAGCCCGCAACGCGGGCAGAGGCTCCTTTCAGCAACGCCCCGCCTTCCAGGAACAGAGGTTTCCATCCCCGTTCTTCCCTGCAAGAGGTGGACAATGGCGTGGCAGACCCTACAGAGGAAATCAGTCCTCACGACGACATTTCGGTAAGTCCTCCCCCGATGGGGGTTTCTTTAGAGCATTGCATAGGGGGCAGACTCCGGCATTTTTCCCCTGCTTGGGCGGTAATAACATCCGACCCTTGGATTTTATCCACTGTAGAAGGCTTTCACGTGGAACTCGTGGCTTCGCCAGACCAGATTCCTACCCCCCCCACCTCCCTGCTGTCTCGCCCCGACACCGCGCTGGTAGACCTAGAGCTCACTTCCCTCTACCACAAGCGGGCGATCGAGAGGGCACCACCAGACAGGTCAGGTGTCATCAGCTCTATCTTTCTGGTCCAGAAGAAAGGGGGTCAGATGCGCCCTGTTATCAATTTACGGGCTCTGAATGCGATTGTCCAATATCGCCACTTCAAGATGGAGGGCATCCATCTACTCCGAGATCTCCTCATGCCGGGCGATTGGTTTGTGAAACTAGACCTCAAGGACGCTTACTTAACAGTACCTGTATCCGCCCCATCCAGGGACTTACTGCGTTTCCTGTGGAAGGGAGAAATCTGGAGGTTCTCTTGCCTCCCTTTCGGCCTTTCATCAGCACCATGGTGCTTCACGAAACTGATGCGACCAGTGGTGGCCTGGCTCCGCAGTAGTGGAGTCCGCCTCATAATCTACCTGGACGACATTCTGATAATGCACCAGTCAGCCACGACTCTATTGATACATCTCAGCTGGACGACGGACCTTCTATCCCGTCTAGGTTTTCTCGTCAATCACGAGAAGTCATGCTTAGAACCATCACAGAGGATGGAGTTTTTGGGTTTCACCGTGGATTCAGTGTCCGAATCCCTCTCTCTACCCATAACGAAGCTGCCTGCCATACGCAAGGAACTCAGACATGCCCTGTCTATACCTCAGCTGTCCCTGCGCCACTTAGCCAGGATCATCGGTCTTCTCGCCTCGTCGATCCAAGCAGTGTTTCCAGCCCCATTGCACTACAGGGCCCTTCAACGCTTAAAGATAGCGCATCTCCGCTCTGGCGCTACGTTCGCAGACACTCTGATCCTGGACCCGGAATCTCGGGAAGAGATCTCTTGGTGGATCGACAACCTGGAGGCATGGAACGGCAAGGCGATATTCGGCTTACATCCCGATTTCACTGTCGAATCGGACGCCAGTCTTCACGGTTGGGGTGCCCACTGCAACGGGATCTCCACGGGCGGTCGGTGGTCCACAGAAGAGGCACGACTTCATATCAACGCGTTGGAACTTCTTGCCGGTTCCTTTGCCATTCGGAGTTTCACCAACGGGATGGCTCGGGCGTGCATTCGTTTGAGGATGGACAATGTGTCTGCAGTGCGATACATCAACCGGTTGGGAGGTACGCGCTCGGCTACCTTGGCTCGGTTAGCGAAAGATTTCTGGTCCTTTTGTCTCTCCAGAGAGGTCATGGTTCAAGCGGAATATCTCCCGGGACTCCACAACAGTCGGGCGGATTGGGGCTCTCGCTACCTTACGGACAGCAGCGATTGGATGCTAGCGCCAGAAACATTTTCAGAGTTATCCAGGAATTGGGGTCCTTTTGCTATAGACCTATTTGCCTCACGTCTGAACACCCAGCTTCCACGGTTTTTCAGCTGGCGCCCGGATCCGGCGGCAGAGGCAGTGGACGCGTTCCTTCAACCCTGGGCCGGCCCGCTGATGTATGCATTCCCGCCATTTGCTATGATCCCGAGGATGATGTTACATGTCCGTCGTCATCTGGCCGAATTGGTAGTGGTGGTCCCCTTCTGGGGGACTCAAGCTTGGTTTCCGTCTCTTCTGGGTCTCCTGATAGAGGTGCCGTTTCTTCTCCCGAATCGGATGGATCTCCTCCAGGACCCTCGAGGATTACACCACCCGCTCCTGGTGGACGGATCCCTACGTCTGATAGCCTGCCGGATCTCAGGACGCCTGGAGAAATCGGTGATATTTCGGAGGCAACTAGACGCCTTTTGGACAACGCATGGGCTCCCGGCACCAGAAAATCTTATCGGGCAGCCTGGCGAGCTTGGTCTGGTTGGTGCGTGGAACGGGACTTGGATCCCGTTTCGGCCCCTGTGAACCATCTTCTAGACTTTCTTACTTCCCTTTTCGAAGCGGGTAAAGCTTATCGGACAATTAATTTGTTCAGATCCGCTATTTCGTCTACGCATCAGGGTTTTGATGGTGTCCCTGCGGGACAGCACCCTTCCGTATCACGTTTGCTTTGCGGTTCCCGCATGTCTCGTCCTCCCCGTCCTCGCTTTACCACGACTTGGGACGTGTCTTTGGTTTTGTCCTTTTTATCCAACTGGCCAGGTAACTCGGATCTCACCTTACGGCAGTTGTCGGCCAAATTTGTGGTTCTTTTTTGCCTTATATCCTGTAAGCGGGTCTCTGATGTTCGGGCGCTTGATCACGACGCCAGATCATTCACTCCGGAGGGGGTCACCTTCAATATATCCAGACGTACTAAGACCAACATTAGGTCGGTCTCTTACCCATCATTTCCAGCTTCGCCGGTTCTTTGTCCGGTGGCTTGTTTGAAGGAGTATGAATCCCGGACGCGTACTTACCGGTCGTCTTCGGTCCCTCAGCTTTTCTTATCCATTCGGCATCCGTTTGGTCCTGTATCCAGCCCTACTTTGGCGCGCTGGATGAAATGGATTATGTCGTTAGCAGGAATTGATACTTCCATATTTACAGCTCATTCCGCTAGAGGCGCATCAGCTACCGCCTTGGCTATTTCGGGGGCACGATTGGAGGATATTCTACGTCTTGCGGACTGGTCTTTGGCATCGACATTCAGGGAGTATTATTTTAGACCGCCTCCACATTTGTTTTCTGCTGTGATTGCTCAACTTTAAACTTAGCAATAGGAGCCTCCGTGTCTTGCTGTAAAACTAGGTGATTTTCCTAGTCTATGACGGAAAGTCATGGTTTTATTAAAGACACGGAGGCGAGTATTGCCCACCCTGGGTTTCCCTCCCTTATAATGTATTTTCTGTGGTTTTCACTCTGATTTGCATGCTTTGTCTGCATAGTCGGCTTAAGATATTTATTATGGCAGGATCGCGTATGACTGGCGATGTATTCTTCTGCCCATTGCTTAATTTGTTTATTACTTTCAGGAGGAAGTTGATTCGCTACGGGCTTCAATTGCTCTGCTCCAGTTGTAGCCATGTTGGCTTTCAAGGAAGAAGGGTTCCAGTGATCTCAGCTGATGTTCGTTCGGATGTTCCGGTTGTTCCATGCTGGTCGTTCTTCCAGATTCAAGGTTCCGGTTTTGTGTGTGATGGTTCCGGTTATGGTGTCAGGCTCGTAAAGAAAGAGGAGGATCTATAGGAGGAGCCGTTTATTATATGGACTATGAGGGGAGGGGTGATGTTACCATGGTTACGTCATGTTATGTAAAGTTTTTCTTTGCTGCTATAAGGTGGACAGTAAAGAAGGAGATAGCAATACTCGCCTCCGTGTCTTTAATAAAACCATGACTTTCCGTCATAGACTAGGAAAATCACCTAGTTACATCCTGTATTATACTCCAGAGCTGCACTCACTATTCTGCTGGTGCAGTCACTGTGTACATATATTACATTACTTTTCCTGTACTGATCCTCGGTTACATCTTGTATTATACTACAGAGCTGCACTCACTATTCTGCTGCTGCTATTGCTTGCACGGTGAGAGCATAATAATAACCATTTATTTGGGGGAAGTGTTTGCATGAACCAGCTGGGTCCGCTCGGCAGCCTGCATCATCCAGCTCTGCTACATTGCACAGTTTGCATAATGTAGTGGCAGGTAGAGAGTTAACTAGTGTGAACATGAGGAGCCTGTACCACCCCGGGGCGGCCTCTCTGGAGCCTGTCCTATCAGGAGGCAGCACTGGGTTGTCCTGTCATACAAGGAAATATCAGCTAGAAGAGAAGACTCTTCCTGCAACCGTCCAGAGACAGCCACCACATCAGGTAGGTGCCCGGGTATGTTACTTACCTCTGTGCACTTTCTATATTAACACCTTGATTTACTGTGTGATCGAGGGGCCTCTTAAAGGGGTGCTCCCACTATGATAATGATGAGATAGGTCTTGTGACCCTCACCTACCTCTTTACTGGGGTGACCTCTACCTCTCAGACATTGGCGGCATGTCCTGTGTATGTGACCCCATTGTCTACAGTGGGAATTCCCCTTTAAATGGCACAAAGGTTTGTTGCATTCTTTTGTTTTTGTCCTTAAAGTGACATGAATTCCTCCGGTTCAACCAGTTCTCCTGGAAAACAACGTCCATGCGGAACCTCCATATTAACCACCTCCGGACCGCCTAACGCAGATTCGCGTTCCGGAGGTGGCAGCCCTGCGCAGAGTCACGCATATATGCGTCATCTCGCGATGGCCGAGATTTCCTGTGAACGCGCGCACACAGGCGCGCGCGCTCACAGGAACGGAAGGTAAGAGAGTTGATCTCCAGCCTGCCAGCGGCGATCGTTCGCTGGCAGGCTGGAGATGTGTTTTTTTTAACCCCTAACAGGTATATTAGACGCTGTTTTGATAACAGCGTCTAATATACCTGCTACCTGGTCCTCTGGTGGTCCCCTTTGTTTGGATCGACCACCAGAGGACACAGGTAGCTCAGTAATATGTTGCACCAAGCACCACTACACTACACTACACCCCCCCTGTCACTTATTAACCCCTTATTCGCCCTTGATCACCCCTGATCACCCCATATAGACTCCCTGATCACCCCCTGTCATTGATTACCCCCCTGTCATTGATCACCCCCCTGTAAAGCTCCATTCAGATGTCCGCATGATTTTTACGGATCCACTGATAGATGGATCGGATCCGCAAAACGCATACGGACGTCTGAATAAAGCCTTACAGGGGCGTGATCAATGACTGTGGTGATCACCCCATATAGACTCCCTGATCACCCCCCTGTCATTGATTACCCCCCTGTCATTGATCACACCCCTGTAAAGCTCCATTCAGACGTCCGCATGATTTTTACGGATCCACTGATAGATGGATCGGATCCGCAAAACGCATACGGACGTCTGAATGGAGCCTTACAGGGGCGTGATCAATGACTGTGGTGATCACCCCATATAGACTCCCTGATCACCCCCCTGTCATTGATTACCCCCCCTGTCATTGATCACCCCCCCTGTCAGGCTGCATTCAGATGTCCGCATGATTTTTACGGATCCACTGATAGATGGATCGGATCCGCAAAACACATACGGACATCTGAATGGAGCCTTATAGGGGGTGATCAATGACAGGGGGGTGATCACCCCATATAGACTCCATGATCACCCCCCTGTCATTGATCACCCCCCTGTCATTGATCACCCCCCTGTCATTGATCACCCCTCTGTAAGGCTCCATTCAGACATTTTTTTGGCCCAAGTTAGCGGAAATTATTATTTTTTTCTTACAAAGTCTCATATTCCACTAACTTGTGTCAAAAAATAAAATCTCACATGAACTCACCATACCCCTCACGGAATCCAAATGCGTAAAAATTTTTAGACATTTATATTCCAGACTTCTTCTCACGCTTTAGGGCCCCTAGAATGCCAGGGCAGTATAAATACCCCACATGTGACCCCATTTCGGAAAGAAGACACCCCCAGGTATTCCGTGAGGGGCATATTGAGTCCATGAAAGATTGAAATTTCTGTCCCAAGTTAGCGGAAAGGGAGACTTTGTGAGAAAAAAATAAATAAAATAAATTTCCGCTAACTTGTGCCAAAAAAAAAAAAATTTCTATGAACTCGCCATGCCCCTCATTGAATACCTTGGGGTGTCTTCTTTCCAAAATGGGGTCACATGTGGGGTATTTATACTGCCCTGGCATTCTAGGGGCCCTAAAGCGTGAGAAGAAGTCTGGGATCCAAATGTCTAAAAATGCCCTCATAAAAGGAATGTGGGCCCCTTTGCGCATCTAGGCTGCAAAAAAGTGTCACACATCTGGTATCGCCGTACTCAGGAGAAGTTGGGGAATGTGTTTTGGGGTGTCATTTTACATATACCCTTGCTGGGTGAGAGAAATATCTTGGCAAAAGACAACTTTTCCCATTTTTTTATACAAAGTTGGCATTTGACCAAGATATTTATCTCACCCAGCATGGGTATATGTAAAATGACACCCCAAAACACATTCCCCAACTTCTCCTGAATACGGAGATACCACATGTGTGGCACTTTTTTGCAGCCTAGGTGGGCAAAGGGGCCCACATTCCAAAGAGCACCTTTCGGATTTCACAGGTCATTTACCTACTTACAACACATTAGGGCCCCTGGAAAATGCCAGGGCAGTATAACTACCCCACAAGTGACCCCATTTTGGAAAGAAGACACCCCAAGGTACTCCGTGAGGGGCATGGCAAGTTCCTAGAATTTTTTATTTTTTGTCACAAGTTAGTGGAAAATGATGATTTTTTATTTTTTTTTCCTTACAAAGTCTCATATTCCACTAACTTGTGACAAAAAATAAAAACTTCCATGAACTCACTATGCCCATCAGCGAATACCTTGGGGTGTCTTCTTTCCAAAATGGGGTCACTTGTGGGGTAGTTATACTGCCCTGGCATTCTAGGGGCCCAAATGTGTGGTAAGGAGTTTGAAATCAAATTCTGTAAAAAATGACCAGTGAAATCCGAAAGGTGCTCTTTGGAATGTGGGCCCCTTTGCCCACCTAGGCTGCAAAAAAGTGTCACACATGTGGTATCTCCGTATTCAGGAGAAGTTGGGGAATGTGTTTTGGGGTGTCATTTTACATATACCCATGCTGGGTGAGATAAATATCTTGGTCAAATGCCAACTTTGTATAAAAAAATGGGAAAAGTTGTCTTTTGCCAAGATATTTCTCTCACCCAGCATGGGTATATGTAAAAAGACACCCCAAAACACATTGCCCAACTTCTCCTGAATACGGAGATACCACATGTGTGGCACTTTTTTGCAGCCTAGGTGGGCAAAGGGGCCCACATTCCAAAGAGCACCTTTCGGATTTCACTGGTCATGTTTTACAGAATTTGATTTCAAACTCCTTACCACACATTTGGGCCCCTAGAATGCCAGGGCAGTATAACTACCCCACAAGTGACCCCATTTTGGAAAGAAGACACCCCAAGGTATTCGCTGATGGGCATAGTGAGTTCATGGAAGTATTTATTTTTTGTCACAAGTTAGTGGAATATGAGACTTTGTAAGAAAAAAAAAAATTAAAAAAAAATCATCATTTTCCACTAACTTGTGACAAAAAATAAAAAATTCTAGGAACTCGCCATGCCCCTCACGGAATACCTTGGAGTGTCTTCTTTCCAAAATGGGGTCACTTGTGGGGTAGTTATACTGCCCTGGCATTCTAGGGGCCCAAATGTGTGGTAAGGAGTTTGAAATCAAATTCTGTAAAAAATGACCAGTGAAATCCGAAAGGTGCTCTTTGGAATATGGGCCCCTTTGCCCACCTAGGCTGCAAAAAAGTGTCACACATCTGGTATCTCCGTATTCAGGAGAAGTTGGGGAATGTGTTTTGGGGTGTCATTTTACATATACCCATGCTGGGTGAGAGAAATATCTTGGCAAAAGACAACTTTTCCCATTTTTTTATACAAAGTTGGCATTTGACCAAGATATTTCTCTCACCCAGCATGGGTATATGTAAAATGACACCCCAAAACACATTCCCCAACTTCTCCTGAATACGGAGATACCACATGTGTGACACTTTTTTGCAGCCTAGGTGGGCAAAGGGGCCCATATTCCAAAGAGCACCTTTCGGATTTCACTGGTCATTTTTTACAGAATTTGATTTCAAACTCCTTACCACACATTTGGGCCCCTAGAATGCCAGGGCAGTGTAACTACCCCACAAGTGACCCTATTTTGGAAAGAAGACACCCCAAGGTATTCGCTGATGGGCATAGTGAGTTCATGGAAGTTTTTATTTTTTGTCACAAGTTAGTGGAATATGAGACTTTGTAAGAAAAAAAAAAAAAAAATCATCATTTTCCGCTAACTTGTGACAAAAAATAAAAAGTTCTATGAACTCACTATGCCCATCAGCGAATACCTTAGGGTGTCTACTTTCCGAAATGGGGTCATTTGTGGGGTGTTTGTACTGTCTGGCCATTGTAGAACCTCAGGAAACATGACAGGTGCTCAGAAAGTCAGAGCTGCTTCAAAAAGCGGAAATTCACATTTTTGTACCATAGTTTGTAAACGCTATAACTTTTACCCAAACCATTTTTTTTTTTACCCAAACATTTTTTTTTTTATCAAAGACATGTAGAACAATAAATTTAGAGCAAAATTTATATATGGATCTCGTTTTTTTTGCAAAATTTTACAACTGAAAGTGAAAAATGTCATTTTTTTGCAAAAAAATCGTTAAATTTCGATTAATAACAAAAAAAGTAAAAATGTCAGCAGCAATGAAATACCACCAAATGAAAGCTCTATTAGTGAGAAGAAAAGGAGGTAAAATTCATTTGGGTGGTAAGTTGCATGACCGAGCAATAAACGGTGAAAGTAGTGTAGGTCAGAAGTGTAAAAAGTGGCCTGGTCTTTCAGGATGTTTAAGCACTGGGGGCTGAGGTGGTTAAAGGGGTCCTCCGATGAATTAAAAACTCTTTATCACTTACCTGGGTGGGCAGCAGCTCCTCGAGCACCTGTTTCCCCCAGGATGCATTGCACTGAGCTCTTGTTCACCCCATCCTCCGCTCACATATACCCCCAGAGATATGTACGGTGTGTGACGCCCCCACAATGTCCTCCTCCACTATAGACTTGGAGGAATTTGGAAGGATGACTGAAGGAAAGGTGTCTGGACCACTTCACCTGCTTCACTATGAGATCACTACACCGGCTCCGAGAGAAAGAAGACAGCAGGGAAGCTACTGAGCGTGTGCGTCCACCACTGAGCGCAGGAGAAGGTGGACCTGAGGGATAAACAGCAGGGGGCGCCATCAGAGAGGAAAATGTAATCCCCCCCCCCCCACCAGTTGAACCAGCTGCACAGGCCATATTTCCACCCCTAAACTTTATAGACTTCACCGCTCGTAAAGAATCCTTGTCTACGGTGAAACCTTCTCCCCTAGACCTAGGGCAGTGGTGGCGAACCTATGGCACGGGTGCCAGAGGCGGCACTCAGAGCCCTCTCTGTGGGCACCCGTGCCCTGGGAAAAGTCTATGGTGTACCAATATGCCTTAGACTTTTCCTGCCATTCATCAGCGCAGGGCGCACTGAGTGTAGGCAGGCGATTATAGAGAAATTACATGGAAGACATACTATATTGGTATTCATTGCCATTGCAGTGTTGGCACTTCGCGATAAATAAGTGGGTGGTAGGGTTGCAGTTTGGGCACTCGGTCTCTAATAGGTTCACCATCACTGACCTAGGGCATGCCTTCATGTCGTGGTTATGGCATATTAAGTATAAAAAGATCATTAGAGAGACCTCTGTACTGACCCTCCATATGGATGTTCATAGTAACTATGTCCCCCTAACTGTAATAACTTATTAGGGACCTCTTCCCTTAAAGGGGTTGTCCGAGATTTGATGGTCTATGCTCAGGATAGGTCATCAGTATCTGATCTGTGTTACAGTGTCCGACGGCCGGTACCGCTGTTTACTGAGAACTATGGGGGAAATGGATCAAACTGATGTAAAGTAGAACTGGCCTAGATGCCCATAGCAATCAATCAGATTCCACCTTTCATTTTCTAAAGGAGCTTTCCAAAATGAAAGGAGGAATCTGATTGGTTGCTATGGACGACTGAGCCAGTTCTACTTTACACTATGTTCTTATCATGTGTTCCTAGGCCATCCTTTGGGGCATCTGTCAGGTGCTTTAGCAGCAGCTGCCTGGCATTAGTTTTTACAACCTCCACCAATATCCTTACCACCCACGTACATTTTACGTCTTTGCCACCTCTCCACCCCGGCCTCCAACTTCCCCAGAATTTTCCTCTTTTTTTTAACTTATTCTAGAGAGCCTAAAACCACTGCGCCTCCTTCTATATATCTCGCCTCCGCACGCCTCCATGTACCGTGCAGCTACTGCTGACACCCCCCGACCCCGTCTTCACTATTGTGATCGGTCCCTGTGGTCAGACCCGAGCAATTACTACGTGAGGACCGTCTAGGGACATGGCAGCACCTCCTACTGATGGGACGCCTGCCTGATATGCCCACTAGAGAGGCGGCTTTAGGAACAGTGGGGGAGATTCATCAAACTGGTGTAAAGTAGAACTGGCTTAGTTGCCCATAGCAACCAATCAGATTCCACCTTTCATTTTTGACAGCTCCTTTGGAAAATGAAAGGTGGAATCCAAATGGTTGCTATCGGCAACTAAAGCCAGTTCTACTTTACACCAGTTTGATAAATGACTCCAAGTGTTTACAAGTCGTTAAACAGTAAATTCACAATTCTGTAATCCCTTTCAGCAATCCTTACTTATTCAGTGTTTGTATGTACTAGGGCTGCACGATAAAAAGAAAAAATAATCGAATCGCGATATGGCGATTTTTCCGACCCGAAAATGCTGCGATTATATATGAAGGGGCCCCGCGCACATAACTGGCTTTGCGTGTAAAGTATTTTACTAGTGTGTGAAACAATCTCTCTCCTATTGATAACATGGCCGCCTCTGTACTCACTGTCACTATGAATGCACGGCAGCGAGCGGCCCGGCCGGCGCGTGACTGACGTCACTTAGTAACGCTCCTGCTTCCTGAAGTGGGAGGAGCGTTACTAAGTGACGTCAGTCACGCGCCGGCCGGCCAGCTCGCTACCGCTCGCAGGGATCTCAAGTCTCCCGGAGATTCAGGGAGTCTCCCGCTATTAGATAGCGGCTCCCTGACGCCCGCATGTGAAACAATATGGGAAGGTTTAGAGCAGAGAGATAAGAGAAGTGACAGGACACAGAGTTCAGATTACAGGTTGAATTAACCCTTTAGGGTCAAATTGGCTTCTCAAGGAGATCTATATGTTAAAGGCATCCCTTCTTCTGTCTCATTCAGCAGCTATAGAACTATTGAGAGAGATGTATTTTTTTTAAATACATTTACACATTTAACCCTCCATTTTAATTATATTATTTACCCCAGTGTTAAATTCACCCCCCCTGGATGCTTGTTTTTTTCCTGCAGTGGGGTAGATAATTACACACAGGGTTTTAAAGAATAAACTTCCTGACTCAGACCAAGAGCCGACTCAGCGAGTCATTAAGTGAATCCAAGCATCCGCGCATGCGCATTGCGCAACCTAAGCTTCGGTTCACTTGCTTCTTGTCGGATCAGCGAGTGAACCGAAGATTCGATTCATGAATCAGTTCATTTGAATGAACTGATTCAAATGAACCGATTCATGTGAAAGATCCGAACTTCCCATCTCTAGTTTACTCGCAATAAACCTTTCCATCAACCTGTAGCAGTGTCCCCTTCTCGGCGCGTGCGCACAGTGCAAGACAGGTTAGTAAAACCTGTTTTTCCGCAGAATAAAGCCACAAATACCTTTTATAAGGCCACCTTAGAAATCAGAATCCTGCCCTGGACATGAGCAGATGTTTAGCTCACAGGGCTTATAGGTGGTGACAGAATCCCTTTAATCATATACATAAATATGATAATTTGGGGCAGGGTAATGAGCCCAGTCCTCCACACCATAGAGTAAAGTGTGCAGATACTGCATATGTCTGGAAAATGTAATAAAAAGTTTGTGAAAGAAAAAAAAAGAAAAACTCCCTGAAATGAGTTTTTGCAGGTTGGGATGTCTGCGCTCGCTGCAGTGCATTCATCGTGACAGTGAGTACAGAGGCGGCCATGTTATCAATAGGAGAGAGCTTGTTTCACACACTAGTAAAATACTTTACACAAAGCCAGTTATGTGCGCAGTTTAGGACACATGAAGGGACACATAGGGCCATGAGGGGGACCAGCATAAGATGCTATATGTCTTATGCTGCCCCCCTCATGGCCCTATGTGTCATAGCACACATCCCCTATAACAGCGTCCTCCACAGATCCACCCCATAACAGTGCCATCCACAGGTCCCCATAAGTGTCCTCCACAGGTCCCCATAAGTGTCCTCCACAGATCCCCCATAACACTGTCCTCCACAGATCCACCCCATAACAGCATCCTCCACAGATCCCCCACATAACAGCATCCTCCACAGATCCCCCACATAACAGCGTCCTCCACAGATCCCCCATAACAGCGTCCTCCACAGATCCCCCATAACAGCATCCTCCACAGATCCCCCACATAACAGCGTCCTCCACAGATCCCCCATAACAGCGTCCTCCACAGATCCCCCATAACAGCATCCTCCACAGATCCCCCACATAACAGCTTCCTCCACAGATCCCCCACATAACAGCGTCCTCCACAGATCCCCCACATAACAGCGTCCTCCACAGATACCCCATAACAGCGTCATCCACAGATCCCCCACATAACAGCGTCCTCCACAGATCCCCCCCCTAACAGTGTCCTCCACAGATCCCCCACATAACAGCTTCCTCCACAGATCCCCCACATAACAGCATCCTCCACAGATCCCCCACATAACACTGTCCTCCACAGATCCCCCCCATAACAGCGTCATCCACAGATCCCCCACATAACAGCGTCCTCCACAGATCCCCCACATAACAGCGTCCTCCACAGATCCCCCACATAACAGCGTCCTCCACAGATCCCCCACATAACAGCTTCCTCCACAGATCCCCCACATAACAGCGTCCTCCACAGATCCCCCACATAACAGCGTCCTCCACAGATCCCCCACATAACAGCGCCATCCACAGATCCCCCACATAACAGCGTCCTCCACAGATCCCCCCCATAACAGCGTCCTCCACAGATCCCCCATAACAGCGTCCTCCACAGATCCCCCATAACAGCATCCTCCACAGATCCCCCACATAACAGCTTCCTCCACAGATCCCCCATAACACTGTCCTCCACAGATCCCCCATAACAGCGTCCTCCACAGATCCCCCATAACAGCATCCTCCACAGATCCCCCACATAACAGCGTCCTCCACAGATCCCCCACATAACAGCGTCCTCCACAGATACCCCACATAACAGCGTCCTCCACAGATCCCCCACATAACAGCGTCCTCCACAGATCCCCCCCATAACAGCGTCCTCCACAGATCCCCCATAACAGCGTCCTCCACAGATCCCCCATAACAGCATCCTCCACAGATCCCCCACATAACAGCTTCCTCCACAGATCCCCCATAACACTGTCCTCCACAGATCCACCCCATAACAGCATCCTCCACAGATCCCCCACATAACAGCATCCTCCACAGATCCCCCACATAACAGCGTCCTCCACAGATCCCCCATAACAGCGTCCTCCACAGATCCCCCATAACAGCATCCTCCACAGATCCCCCACATAACAGCGTCCTCCACAGATCCCCCATAACAGCGTCCTCCACAGATCCCCCATAACAGCGTCCTCCACAGATCCCCCACATAACAGCTTCCTCCACAGATCCCCCACATAACAGCGTCCTCCACAGATCCCCCACATAACAGCGTCCTCCACAGATACCCCATAACAGCGTCATCCACAGATCCCCCACATAACAGCGTCCTCCACAGATCCCCCCCATAACAGCGTCATCCACAGATCCCCCACATAACAGCATCCTCCACAGATCCCCCACATAACACTGTCCTCCACAGATCCCCCACATAACAGCGTCCTCCACAGATCCCCCACATAACAGCTTCCTCCACAGATTCCCCCCATAACAGCGTCCTCCACAGATCCCCCCCATAACAGCGTCATCCACAGATCCCCCACATAACAGCGTCCTCCACAGATCCCCCACATAACAGCGTCCTCCACAGATCCCCCACATAACAGCGTCCTCCACAGATCCCCCACATAACAGCTTCCTCCACAGATCCCCCACATAACAGCGTCCTCCACAGATCCCCCACATAACAGCGTCCTCCACAGATCCCCCACATAACAGCGCCATCCACAGATCCCCCACATAACAGCGTCCTCCACAGATCCCCCACATAACAGCGTCCTCCACAGATCCACCCCATAACAGCCTCCTCCACAGATCCCCCACATAACAGCGTCCTCCACAGATCCCCCACATAACAGCGTCCTCCACAGATCCCCCATAACACTGTCCTCCACAGATCCCCCACATAACAGCGTCCTCCACAGATCCCCCACATAACAGCGCCATCCACAGATCCCCCACATAACAGCGTCCTCCACAGATCCCCCACAACACAGCGTCATCCACAGATCCCCCACATAACAGCGCCATCCACAGATCCCCCACATAACAGCGTCCTCCACAGATCCACCCCATAACAGCCTCCTCCACAGATCCACCCCATAACAGCATCCTCCACAGATCCACCCCATAACAGCATCCTCCACAGATCCCCCACATAACAGCTTCCTCCACAGATCCCCCACATAACAGCGTCCTCCACAGATCCCCCACATAACAGCGTCCTCCACAGATCCCCCACATAACAGCGCCATCCACAGATCCCCCACATAACAGCATCCTCCACAGATCCCCCACATAACAGCATCCTCCACAGATCCCCCACATAACAGCTTCCTCCACAGATCCCCCACATAACAGCATCCTCCACAGATCCCCCACATAACAGCATCCTCCACAGATCCCCCACATAACAGCGCCATCCACAGATCCCCCACATAACAGCATCCTCCACAGATCCCCCACATAACAGCATCCTCCACAGATCCCCATAACACTGTCCTCCACAGATCCCCCACATAACAGCGTCCTCCACAGATCCCCCACATAACAGCATCCTCCACAGATCCCCCACATAACAGCATCCTCCACAGATCCCCCACATAACAGCGTCCTCCACAGATCCCCCACATAACAGCATCCTCCACAGATCCCCCACATAACAGCGTCCTCCACAGATCCCCCATAACAGTGTCATCCACAGATCCCCCACATAACAGCATCCTCCACAGATCCCCCACATAACAGCGTCCTCCACAGATCCCCCACATAACAGCGTCCTCCACAGATCCCCCACATAACAGCATCCTCCACAGATCCCCCACATAACAGCGTCCTCCACAGATCCCCCACATAACAGCGTCCTCCACAGATCCCCCACATAACAGCATCCTCCACAGATCCCCCACATAACAGCGTCCTCCACAGATCCCCCACATAACAGCATCCTCCACAGATCCCCCACATAACAGCGTCCTCCACAGATCCCCCATAACAGTGTCATCCACAGATCCCCCACATAACAGCATCCTCCACAGATCCCCCACATAACAGCGTCCTCCACAGATCCCCCACATAACAGCGTCCTCCACAGATCCCCCACATAACAGCTTCCTCCACAGATTCCCCACATAACAGCGTCATCCACAGATCCCCCATAACTATGTCATACCCAGCCGCGTCAGCGGCTCTTATGGGAAAATCCAAGCAAATAGACCTCTAGCACAATTCCCTTAAAATATCGCATTGCATATCGTTATCGCAATTTTTAGGGCCCTAATCGCAATCGCACAAAATTCCCATATCGTGCAGCCCTAGTATGTACACAGTGACTCCACCAGCAGAATAGTGAGTGCAGCTCTGGAGTATAATACAGAATGTAACTCAGGATCAGTGCAGGATAAGTAATGTATGTACACAGTGACTCCACCAGCAGAATAGTGAGTGCAGCTCTGGAGTATAATACAGGATGTAACTCAGGATCAGTACAGGATAAGTAATGTATGTACACAGTGACTGCACCAGCAGAATAGTGACTGCAGCTCTGGAGTATAATACAGAATGTAACTCAGGATCAGTGCAGGATAAGTAATGTATGTACACAGTGACTCCACCAGCAGAATAGTGAGTGCAGCTCTGGAGTATAATACAGGATGTAACTCAGGATCAGTACAGGATAAGTAATGTATGTACACAGTGACTCCACCAGCAGAATAGTGAGTGCAGCTCTGGAGTATAATACAGGATGTAACTCAGGATCAGTACAGGATAAGTAATGTAATGTATGTACACAGTGACTGCACCAGCAGAATAGTGAGTGCAGCTCTGGAGTATAATACAGGATGTAACTCAGGATCAGTACAGGATAAGTAATGTAATATATGTACACAGTGACTGCACCAGCAGAATAGTGAGTGCAGCTCTGGAGTATAATACAGGATGTAACTCAGGATCAGTACAGGATAAGTAATGTAATGTATGTACACAGTGACTGCACCAGCAGAATAGTGAGTGCAGCTCTGGAGTATAATACAGGATGTAACTCAGGATCAGTACAGGATAAGTAATGTAATGTATGTACACAGTGACTGCACCAGCAGAATAGTGAGTGCAGCTCTGGAGTATAATACAGGAGGTAACTCAGGATCAGTGCAGGATAAGTAATGGAATGTATGTACACAGTGACTGCACCAGCAGAATACTGAGTGCAGCTCTGGAGTATAATATAGAATGTAACTCAGGATCAGTACAGGATAAGTAATGTATGTACACAGTGACTCCACCAGCAGAATAGTGAGTGCAGCTCTGGAGTATAATACAGGATGTAACTCCGGATCAGTACAGGATAAGTAATTTATGTAAACAGTGACTCCACCAGCAGAATACTGAGTGCAGCTCTGGAGTATAATACAGAATGTAACTCAGGATCAGTGCAGGATAAGTAATGTAATGTATGTACACAGTGACTCCACCAGCAGAATAGTGAGTGCAGCTCTGGGGTATAATACAGGATGTAATTTAGGATTAGTACAAAATAAGTAATGTAATGTATGTACACAGTGACTCCACCAGCAGAATAGTGAGTGCAGCTCTGGAGTATAATGCAGGATGTAACTCCGGATCAGTACAGGATAAGTAATGTAATGTATGTACATAGTGACTGCACCAGCAGAATAGTGAGTGCAGCTCTGGAGTATAATACAGGATGTAACTCAGGATCAGTACAGGATAAGTAATGTATGTACACAGTGACTCCACCAGCAGAATAGTGAGTACAGCTCTGGAGTATAATACAGAATGTAACTCAGGATCAGTGCAGGATAAGTAATGTATGTACACAGTGACTCCACCAGCAGAATAGTGAGTGCAGCTCTGGATTATAATACAGGATGTAACTCAGGATCAGTACAGGATAAGTAATGTAATGTATGTACACAGTGACCCTACCAGCAGAATAGTGAGTGCAGCTCTGGAGTATAATACATGATGTAACTCAGGATCAGTGCAGGATAAGTAATGTAATGTATGTACACAGTGACTCCACCAGCAGAATAGTGAGTGCAGATCTGGGGTATAATACAGGATGTAACTCAAGATCAGTACAGGATAAGTAATGTAATGTATGTACACAGTGACTCCACCAGCAGAATAGTGAGTACAGATCTGGAGTATAATATAGGATGTAACTCAGGATAAGTAATGTAATGTATGTACACAGTGACTCCACCAGCAGAATAGTGAGTACAGCTCTGGAGTATAATATAGGATGTAACTCAGGATCAGTACAGGATAAGTAATGTAATGTATGTACACAGTAACTGCACCAGCAGAATAGTGAGTGCAGCTCTGCAGTATATTACAGGATGTAACTCAGGATCAGTACAGGATAAGTAATGTAATGTATGTACACAGTGACTCCACCAGCAGAATAGTGAGTACAGCTCTGGAGTATAATGCAGAATGTAACTCCGGATCAGTACAGGATAAGTAATGTAATGTATGTACACAGTGACTCCACCAGCAGAATAGTGAGTACAGCTCTGGAGTATAATATAGGATGTAACTCAGGATCAGTACAGGATAAGTAATGTAATGTATGTACACAGTGACTCCACCAGCAGAATAGTGAGTGCAGCTCTGGAGTATAATATAGGATGTAACTCAGGATCAGTGCAGGATAAGTAATGTAATGTATGTATACAGTGTTTCCACCAGCAGAATAGTGAGTGCAGCTCTGGGGTATAATACAGGATGTAATTTAGGATTAGTACATAACATGTAATACATTATACTTACAAAGATAAATAAACTGTTAAAGAAACACAAATGTCTCTCAAATTACTTATTTTTATGTAGTTTAATTCTAAGTTGTAGGATGGAAACAAGCGTTTTAAATATTGTTAAAAATATTGGAAATGTGACCTCGTCTCCATCTTCTATACCCCTCCGATCATGAGCGGGTGTCATAGGTGCAGATGTACTACAGGTGAATATCCTGCTGACGTATATGTGCAGGAGTGGTGTGAGGAAGCAAAGTACAAAATGAGCATATAAACTGCTGTCACGTGAGCATCATCCCCCAGGTTCTTTACAGGTAAACCAAAGTAGTCCTAAGTCATTTGACCAAACCTCTGGGGCCATTCATTGACCTCCATGGGAGCCATAATAGTGGCCGAATTAGCTGTCAACCACCTTTTCCAGACTGATGTGACCTGGCAGAAGAGGACAAATCAAGGAACTCTGATGAAGCAAAGAAAGACTAAGCAGAAATCCAGGTTTTATGAATATAAAGGTTCTTCCATATAAGTTCAATAATTCTGCTTGCTGTTAGTGAATAGAAATATTCAATATTTAAAATCTCCGGATGAAAACCTGTCCTTAAGATGTGCTCTCAGGCAGATGCATGGCCTATTCCTGTCTATGAGTGAGCAGGATGCAGATAAATGGATGATGGAGAGATGAAGCCATGGACTTATGGATGTATTGGCAAATGGATGGAGCGAGCAAGGGTACGGGATGAGTAGGGGGTTTATGGTTGGATTGATGGACCATGCAGTGGATGAAGGGGGTGATGGACAAATGGATAGTGGATAGTCAATGGATGGAGGCTAGTGTGGATGGATGAATGATGGACAGACAAATGGATGGTTGGTTAGATGGCTACAAGTAAGGATAAATGATGGACAGTGGACTGGATGGTTAGCTAGATGGAAGCTTGTCTGGGTGGATGATGGACAGATGAATGAATGGTTGGATGTAGGTATGTAAGGATGCATGATTGACAGATAAATTGGATCGTTTGATAGGTGGGTGCCTGTATGATGGACAGATGAAATAATGAGTGGTCAGGTAGACAGATGCTTGTATCGATGGATGATGTGCAGGTGAATTAATGAATGGTTGTTTAGATGGATGCATGTTGGGACTGATGGTGGACAGATAAGTTGGATAGTTTGACAGATAAATACTTGGGTGGATGAATGGAAGACTGGCCAGACGATGCACAGAAGAAAGGTTGGATGTATAAATGAATGAATGGATAGTTGAAGGGTAAAGATGGTTGGAAAAGATGCATGGAAAATAGATGGATAACAGAGAAGGAAAGATAGTATAGATGAGTGAACAGAATAGATGGATGGACAACCTGTGGCTCTCCAGCTGTTGTAAAACTACAACTCCCACCATGCCCTGCTGTTAACTGATAACTGTAGGTAGTCTGGGCTTGCTGGGAGTTGTAGTTTTGCAACAGCTGGAGAGACACAGGTTGGCCATCCCTGGTATAGATAGATGGATAGTTTAGATGATAAATAGTGTAGATGGGTGCATAATATAGATGATAGTGTAGATGGATAGTATAGATAAGTAGACAGTGTAGAAGGTTGGATAGTGAAGGTGGAAGGTACGTGTAGATGGATGGAAAGTATACATGGATGGATAGTATAGATGGATGAATACTGTTATAAGATGGATAGTATAGAAGAATTGATGGCATAGATGGTTGGATATTATAGACTAATGGATAGTGTAAATTAATAGATTGCATAGATGGTTGGATAGTGTAGATACATGGTTAGTATAGATAGTTAGATAGTGCAGATGGATGGATAGTGTATATTGATGAATTGTGTAAATGATTGGACAGTGTAGATTGATGGATAATGTTGATAATTTGATAATGTAGATGGTTGGATAGTGTAGAAGGATGGATAGTGTAGATGTTTGATTGTTTAGATGGATGGATAGTGTAGATGGATGGATAGTGTATATTGATGGATGATGTAGATGGTTGGATAGTGCAGATGGATAGATTGTGTAAATAGTTAGATACTGTAGATCATGGGTGTCAAACATGCGGCCCGGCAAAGATGCAGCATCGCAGACTGCTATGTATGAGCCGGGAGAGAGGAGGGGCTGGAGTCCGTAACTAGGGGCGTCACTGTACTCTTACACCGGGCGCAGCGTTAGTTCAACTTAATAACAGGATAAGGATTCACGTTTATAAATACTTCGGTGAGCAGAGGGCCGGTGTATTGGGGGACACTGTTATGAGGGGGATCTGTGGATGACATATAGCAGTGTCATCCACAGATCCCCCCCATAACAGTTCCATCCACAGATCCCCCACCTCATAACAATGCCATCCACAGATCCCCAATAACAGTGCCATCCACAGATCCCCCATAACAGCACCATCCACAGATCCCCCATAACAGTGCCATCCACAGATCCCCCATAACAGTGCCATCCACAGATCACCCCCCATAACAGTGCCATCCACAGATCCCCCATAACAGTGCCATCCACAGATCCCCCATAACAGCACCATCCACAGATCCCCCCACCTCATAACAATGCCATCCACAGATATCCCACCCCATAACAGTTCCATCCACAGATCACCCCCCCCCCCCCATAACAGTGCCATCCACAGATCCCCATAACAGTGCCATCCACAGATCCCCATAACAGTGCCATCCACAGATCCCCATAACAGTGCCATCCACAGATCCCCATAACAGTGCCATCCACAGGTCCCCCATAACAGTGCCATCCACAGATCCCCCACATGACAGTGCGTCATCCACACATCCCCCATAATAGTGTCATGCACAGACCACCATTAATTCAAAGCCCACCAAAAGCACAACTTTTGGTTAAAAATATTTTTTTCTTATTTTCCTCCTCAAAAACCTAGGTGCGTCTTATAGTGAAGTTTAATATTTGTATATATATATAGGTCTCACTTGTGTTATTGGGCAATGGGATGTTGGGGGTCAGCAGTCATGAAACAACAATGTTGTTCTATGAAAATGTGCGATTTTTTTTTTTTTTTTTTTGATGCGGCCCACATAAACTTAAATTTTGTTTTTTTGGCCCATGTTAGCCTTTGAGTTTGACATGCTTGCTGTAGATGGTTGGATAGTGTAGAAGGACGGATATCATAGATGGTTGGATAGTGTAGTAGATAAATGGATAGTGTATATTGATGAATGGTGTAGATGGTTGGACAGTGTAGATTGATGGATAATGTACATAGTTGGAAAGTGTAGATACTTGGATAGTGTAGAAGGACAGATAGTGTAGATGGCTGGATTTTTTACATGGATGGATAGTGTAGATGATTGGATAATGTAGACAGTTGGATAGTGTAGATGGATTGATAGTGTAGATGAATATATATAATTGATGGATGGATAATATAGATGGATGGATAGTGTAGGTGCATGGATAGTGTATATTGATGGATGGTGTAAATGGTTGGACATTGTAGATTGATGGATGGTGTAGATGGTTGGACATTGTAGATTGAAAGATAGTGTAGATAGATGGCTAGTGTAAATAGTTGGATAGTATAGAAGAATGGATATCATAGAAGGATGTATAGTGTAAATGGTTGGATAGTTTAGATGGATGGATAGTGTGGATGGTTGGGTACTGTTAGATGGTTGGATAGTGTAGATGGACAGATAGTGTAGATAGTTAGAAAGTTTAGATGGTTGGATAGTGTACATGGACAGTATGGATAGATAGTTTAGATGGTCGGTTAGTGTAGATGGATGGAAAGTATATATTGATGTATTATGTAGATGGTTGGACAGTTTATATTGATGGACAGTGTAGATGGCTGGATAGTATACATGGATGGATAGCATAGACAGTTGAATAGTGTAGGGTGGATAGTGTAGATGGTCGGATATTGTATATGGTTGGATAGTTTAGATGGTTAGTGTAGATGGTTGGACAGTTTATATGGCTGGATAGTATAGATGGCTGGATAGTATAGTTGGATGGATAGCGTAGATGGACGGATAGCGTAGATGGACGGATAGCGTAGGTGGACGGATAGCGTAGGTGGACGGATAGCGTAGGTGGACGGATAGCGTAGGTGGACGGATAGCGTAGGTGGACGAATAGCGTAGGTGGACGGATAGTGTAGATGGTTGGATATTTTAGATGAAAAGATAGTGTAGATCAGGGATCAGCAACCTCCGGCACTCCAGATGTTCTGAAACTACAACTCCCAGAATGCTCCATTCACTTCTATGGGAGTTTTCAGAACAGCCAACCATGTTTGCATACTGGGAGTTGTAGTTTCACAGCAGCTGGAGTGCCGAAGGTTGGTGATCCCTGGTGTAGATGGTTAGATAGTATAGATGGATGGTTATTATAGATGGTTGGATAGTGTACATGGTTGGATTGTGTAGATGATTGGATTGTGTAGATGGATGGTTAGTGTAGATGGTTGGATAGTGTAGATGGTTGGATAGTGTAGGTGATTGGTTGGATAGTGTAGATGGATGGATAGTGTAGTTGGTTGGATAGTGTAGGTGGTTGGATAGTATGGATGGATGGTGTAGATGGTTGGGTTGTGTAGATGGTTGGATGGTGTAGATGGTTGGATGGTGTAGATGGTTGGATGGTGTAGATGGTTGGATAGTGTAGATAGATGGTTAGTATAGATGGTTAGATAGTGTAGATGGATTGATGGTGTAGATCAGGGGTGGCCAACCTTACAGACACAAAGAGCCAAAAAACAACAACATATGACTACCAGGAGCCACAAGCTATACATTTACACAGGAGTCACCGTATTTTTCGCCCTACAAGATGCACCTAGGTTTTAACAAAGAAAAAAAAAAAAATTTCATCTGATCTGAGGTCTGATAAAAAATATTTTCTTCTTATTTTTCATTAGCAGAGAAAAAAAGAAAAAATATATTTTTCATCAGACCTCAGATCAGACTTCTAAATCAGATCCCCAATCCTCATCTGACCTAAAATAAGATCCCCAAACCTCATCATACCTCCAAATCAGACCCCCAAAATAAGACCGCCAATGCTCGGATCAGACAACACAAATCAGACTCCAATTTCAGACCCTCATTGCTCAGATCTCCCCCTTCTCAGATCTGACCCCCCATGCTCAGCCCTGACCAACCCATGCTCAAACAAGACCCCCATGCTCAGATCTGCCCCCCTATGCTCAGATCTGCCTTCCATGCTCAAATCTTAACCCTGATGCTCAGATCTTCCCCCATGCTCAGATCTGACCCTCATGCTCAAATCAGACCCCCATTGCTCAGATCAGGATCCCCCCATGCTCAGATCAGAACCTCCCATGCTTAGCTCAGACCCCCATGCTCAGTTCTATAATAAATAAATAAAATCTTGTCCCTTTCCTGATCAGGCACTGGGCACCTGCTACTCTGCAGGTCTGACACGCTCTCCACTGTGACCTGATGAGCACAACGTCAGATCGTAGTATTTCTCCACATACTACGTTCTCACACTGTGTGCATCAAAACGTAGTGGAGAGTGAGCTGGAGGTGCAAAGTAGCAACAGTGCCCGATCAGGAGAAGAGATCTGAGCATGGGGTGGAGAGTGAGCCGGCCTGACTGCTTCCCGGCTCCACAGCTAGAGCCGCACTTGAAGAAGCAAAGAGCCACATGCGGCTCAAGAGCCACAGGTTGGCCACCCCTGGTGTAGATGGATGGATGGTGTAGATAGATGGTGTAGATGGATGGATGGTGTAGATGGATGGATGGTGTAGATGGTTGGATGGTGTAGATGGTTGGATGGTGTGTAGATGGATGGATGGTGTAGATAGATGGTTAGATAGTGTAGATGGATGGATGGTGTAGATGGTTGGATGGTTTGTAGATGGATGGCTAGTGTAGATGGATGAATAGTTTACTGTCTGAAGGGATCTGTTAATATTGATGAGTGCAGTGATGGATGAGTTGATTTTTTTTCTCGTTTCTTCTAGGGTGAACAATGAGTTTTGCAGATGACAAGTTTGAGAAGTATCTGCAAAATAATCTGAGGCGTCTAGAAAACATAGCACTTGATGAGCTGTTACCACATCTGACCCCCTGCCTCTCCCTGGCTACTGTGGTAAGGCTCACAATCCAACAACTGGCCATTTATTACTCTCGTTACCCCCTGGTGTTCCTGCTTTGATTTCCTTGTATTGATCTGTAGTTAGAATGTGTCTTATACACCATTCACTTCCAGAGCTGTATTCAGAATTCTGCTGTTCTACAGTTTTAAGATGTCCATACACCTTCGATAGCTTTCTCCTATACACAACCAGATATAGAGTCTTACCACACAGTGTCAATGTAAATCGTAGCATACAGCATCCTGATATATATGGTGTATACATCCTCTACATATATCTTATATATGCATTTGATATTCTATTGAAATATACAGTTACATCATAGTTTGTCCCAAGAAATAGTGCCATACGCTGCCCTTTACTGCCATACAGTACCCCCTTAGTGGCATGCAGCGATCTATTGCTGCCATACAGTACCATTAGATGCCATACAGTGCCCATAGGTGCCATTTGTGCATAAAGAATGAAGGTTGGTGTATTAATGGCCATTATTGACCCAAAAAGGTCTACTCCTAAACTTCATGCCATGGGGCAGGGAACTAACATCTCCCTTGCACCCAGGGGTGCACCACCAATGGAACCAGGTGAGTCGATTGCCTCAGGTAGCACCAGGTAGGGGCAAGAGGGGGGCAGTCGAAGGGCCATGGGCAATGAACACTTTTATTGTGGCAAAGGGGTTAGGTTAAGAATTTGGCATTGGGGGGGGGGCACCGTTTTATTTTTCGCCTCAGGCAGCAGAAAGGCTAGGTGCACCCCTGTACCTCACATGGATCCAGAGATCTCCACAATCATTTGCTCTGCTAGATTAACTTCAGCCTGGCAGCTCAGGGGCGTGTCCTTTCTGCTGCATCTCAGGGCGTGTCCTTTCTGCTGCAGCTCTCTTCCTGTGACTGCCACAACTACTAACAGAACACGTGGCTGGTGGCAGTTGAACATTTGAACTGAGCATGTCTCCGACCAGATCAGTGAGACGGACAAAAATAAAAGGCTATGGTAAATTTTTAACGACATGCAATTATAAAAGTGTTCAGATCCAGGGGCTGGTTTGAAAAATGTAGAATATGTTTTGTGACACAACCCCTTTAATGGATGTAATATATATTTGTACAGGAGAAGCTGAAAGCCTGTTTCAGAAATGAGGGCATCAGGAAATCGGTGATGACCTTCTATCTAGATCTGATCAGAGGTGACGACTGGCCGAAACATTTTATCAATGCTCTCAAAGCGTGCAAGCATGAAAAGCTGGCGAAAGAGTTCGAGGAGGTCTATGCTTCGTATCAGCTGCCAAGTAAGACTACATACCTTTTCCAGAAACAGTTGGTCGGTCCCCATAGAGCTCCGAGCATGCACACTTGCTCAGCAGTTCACATAAAACAAGATGGCACATGCTGGGAGTTGTAGTTTCACAACAGCTGGCATACCGAAGGTTCCTGACCCCTGCCTTAGAAAGTAGATGATGGACTGACCCCATTAAGCTTTTTATAATGATAATTATACACTGCTCAAAAAAATAAAGGGAGCACTTAAACAACACAATGTAACTCCAAGTCAATCACACTTCTGTGAAATCAAACTGTCCACTTAGGAAGCAACACTGAGTGACAATCAATTTCACATGCTGTTGTGCAAATGGGATAGACAACAGGTGGAAATTATAGGCAATTAGCAAGACACCCCCAATAAAGGAGTGGTTCTGCAGGTGGTGACCACAGACCACTTCTCAGTTCCTATGCTTCCTGGCTGATGTTTTGGTCACTTTTGAATGCTGGCGGTGCTTTCACTCTAGTGGTAGCATGAGACGGAGTCTACAACCCACACAAGTGGCTCAGGTAGTGCAGCTTATCCAGGATGGCACATCAATGCGAGCTGTGGCAAGAAGGTTTGCTGTGTCTGTCAGCGTAGTGTCCAGAGCATGGAGGCGCTACCAGGAGACAGGCCAGTACATCAGGAGACGTGGAGGAGGCCGTAGGAGGGCAACAACCCAGCAGCAGGACTGCTACCTCCGCCTTTGTGCAAGGAGGAACAGGAGGAGCACTGCCAGAGCCCTGCAAAATGACCTCCAGCAGGCCACAAATGTGCATGTGTCTGCTCAAACGGTCAGAAACAGACTCCATGAGGGTGATATGAGGGCCCGACGTCCACAGGTGGGGGTTGTGCTTACAGCCCAACACCATGCAGGACGTTTGGCATTTTCCAGAGAACACTAAGATTGGCAAATTCGCCACTGGCACCCTGTGCTCTTCACAGATGAAAGCAGGTTCACACTGAGCACATGTGACAGACGTGACAGAGTCTTGAGACGCCGTGGAGAACGTTCTGCTGCCTGCAACATCCTCCAGTATGACCGGTTTGGCATTGGGTCATTAATGGTGTGGGGTGGCATTTCTTTGGAGGGCCGCACAGCCCTCCATGTGCTCGCCAGAGGTAGTCTGACTGCCATTAGGTACCGAGATGAGATCCTCAGACCCCTTGTGAGACCATATGCTGGTGCGGTTGGCCCTGGGTTCTTCCTAATGCAAGACAATGCTAGACCTCATGTGGCTGGAGTGTGTCAGCAGTTCCTGCAAGACGAAGGCATTGATGCTATGGACTGGCCCGCCCGTTCCCCAGACCTGAATCCAATTGAGCACATCTGGGACATCATGTCTCGCTCTATCCACCAACGTCACGTTGCACCACAGACTGTCCAGGAGTTGGCAGATGCTTTAGTCCAGGTCTGGGAAGAGATCCCTCAGGAGACCGTCCGCCACCTCATCAGGAGCATGCACAGGCGTTGTAGGGATGTCATACAGGCACGTGGAGGCCGCACACACTACTGAGCCTCATTTTGACTTGTTTTAAGGACATTACATCAAAGTTGGATCAGCCTGTAGTGTGTTTTTCCACTTTAATTTTGAGGGTGACTCCAAATCCAGACCTCCATGGGTTAAAAAATTTGATTTCCATATTTTTTTTTTGTGTGATTTTGTTGTCAGCACATTCAACTATGTAAAGAACAAAGTATTTCAGAAGAATATTTAATTAATTCAGATCTAGGATGTGTTATTTTTGTGTTCCCTTTATTTTTTTGAGCAGTGTATATACTGAAAGGCAGCGGAGACGGGGAATGTGTCACCTCTGTCTCATCTCACTTTAGTGATGACATCAAGTTTTTAGTGCCATTCATTCTAGATGCCCTAGACTTGGATTTGGGGAGTTAATCTGATTATCTGGGGAAACGCATTCCAGAGAATTGATGCAGCATGAGAAAAGTCTTGGAGATGGTAGAGGAAGGTTCAGGTGATGAAGGAAGTGAGTCTTAGATCATTGGCAGGGCATAACGTACCGAGTCTGATAATGGAGGAGCTACAGCTGTGTGGTGAGCTTTGTGGGTGAGCGTGAGAAGCATAAATTATATTCCATATTGTAAGGGCAACCAGTGCAGTGACTGGCATAAGGAGAAGGTACTGGTGCAGTGACTGGAACAGGTCGGAGGTATTAGTGCAGTGACTGGCATAAGGAGAAGGTACTGGTGCAGTGACTGGAACAGGTTGGAGGTACTGGTGCAGTGACTGGAACAGGTTGGAGGTACTGGTGCGGTGACTGGAACAGGTCGGAGGTACTGGAGCAGTGACTGGAACAGGTTGGAGGTATTAGTGCAGTGACTGGCATAAGGAGAAGGTACTGGTGCAGTGACTGGAACAGGTTGGAGGTACTGGTGCAGTGACTGGAACAGGTTGGAGGTACTGGTGCGGTGACTGGAACAGGTCGGAGGTACTGGAGCAGTGACTGGAACAGGTTGGAGGTATTAGTGCAGTGACTGGCATAAGGAGAAGGTACTGGTGCAGTGACTAGCATAAGGAGAAGGTACTGGTGCAGTGACTGGCACAGGGTCACACATTAGTGCAGTGACTGGAACAGGTCGGAGGTACTGGAGCAGTGACTGGAACAGGTCGGAGGTACTGGAGCAGTGACTGGAACAGGTCGGAGGTACTGGAGCAGTGACTGGAACAGGTCGGAGGTACTAGTGCAGTGACTGGAACAGGTCGGAGGTACTGGAGCAGTGACTGGAACAGGTCGGAGGTACTGGAGCAGTGACTGGAACAGGTCGGCGGTACTGGTGCAGTGACTGGAACAGGTCGGAGGTACTGGTGCAGTGACTGGAACAGGTCGGAGGTACTGGAGCAGTGACTGGAACAGGTCGGAGGTACTGGAGCAGTGACTGGAACAGGTCGGAGGTACTGGAGCAGTGACTGGCACATAATATAGATATAGATGCGTATCGTATCAGAGGCATGGATGTGGCCAGGACAAAGCCAACATAATCTGTGTAAGAAGTAGAGGGGTCCAGCTTCTGATTAAACAATATCCTTTATTTGATGCGGTAAAATCCATATGAAACAAGACAAGTGCAAAGTCGACGCGTTTCAGATCTCAAATTACCAATCCTTACTCACGATATAAAATGCCATTTGTGACTCTTCCACATAAATACCCTTTCTCCAGTCACATGGATGGAGACAACATCACGTGGAGGCAAATCACAAAACATGGAATGACAAAGGCCTCATGCACACGACCGTTGTGTGCATCCGTGGCCGTTGTTCCGTTTTCCGTGATTTTCTGCGGACCCATTGACTTTCAATGACTTTCAATGGGAAAATGCACCGATGTTCATCCGCGGCCGTGATCCGTGTTTCCTGTCCGTCAAAAAAATATGACCTGTCCTATTTTTTTGACTGACAACGGTTCACGGACCCATTCAAGTCAATGGGTCCGTGAAAAAACACGGATGCACACAAGATTGGCATCCGTGATCCGTGGCCGTAGGCTACTTTCACACAGACGGATAACACAGAGGCGTTCCCATAGTGATGGGGACGCTTCAAGTTAGAATATACTACGAACTGTGTACATGACTGCCCCCTGCTGCCTGGAAGCACCCGATCTCTTACAGGGGGCTGTGATCCACACAATTAACCCCTCAGGTGCCGCACCTGAGGGGTTAATTGTGCCTATCATAGCCCCCTGTAAGAGATCAGGTGCTGCCAGGCAGCAGGGGGCACACCCCCCTCCCTCCCCAGTTTTAAATTCATTGGTGGCCAGTGGGCCCCCCCTCCCTCCCCTGTATTACTGTACATTCATCCCCCTTCCCCCCATCATTGGTGGCAGCGGAGAGTTCCGATCGGAGTCCCAGTTTAATCGCTGGGGCTCCGATCGGTAACCATGGCATCCAGGACGCTACTGCAGCCCTGGTTGCCATGGTTACTTAGCAATTTTTAGAAGCATTATACTTACCTGCCATGTCTGTGACCGGCCGGGCGCTCCTCCTACTGGTAAGTGACAGGTCTGTGCTATAAGCAATGCGCCGCACAGACCTTTCACTTACCAGTAGGACAGGAGCGCCCGGCCGGTCACAGACAGCGAAGGTAAGTATAATGCTTCTAAAATTGCTAAGTAACCATGGCAACCAGGACTGCAGTAGCGTCCTGGTTGCCATGGTTACCGATCGGATCCCCAGCGATTAAACTGGTACTCCGATCGGAACTCTCCGCTGCCACCAATGATGGGGGGGGGGGATTTTAATTAGGAGGGGGAGGGAGGGGGGGCCGCACTGGCCACCAATGAATGTACAGTAATACAGGGGAGGGAGGGGGGTGTGCCTCCTCCTGCCTGGCAGCACCTGATCTCTTACAGGGGGCTTTGATACGCACAATTAACCCCTAAGGTGCGGCACCTGAGGGGTTAATTGTGCGGATCACAGCCCCCTGTAAAAGATCGGGTGCTTCCAGGTAGCAGGGGGCAGTCATGTACAAAGTTCTTAGTATATTCTAACTTGAAGCGTCCCCATCACTGTGGGAACGCCTCTGTGTTAGAATATACTGTCGGATATGAGTTTCACGATCTAACTCAAATCCGATGGTATATTCTAACATAGAGGCGTTCCCATGGTGATGGGGACGCTTCAAGTTAAAATATACCATCGGATTGGAGAAAACTCCGATCCGATGGTATATTAATAGGGACTCCTGACTTTACATTGAAAGTCAATGGGGGATGGATCCATTTGCAATTGCACCATATTGTGTCAACGTCAAACGGATCCGTCCCCATTGACTTGCATTGTAAGTCAGGACGGATCCGTTTGGCTCCGTACGGCCAGGCGGACACCAAAACGACTTTTTCCTTCATGTTCGTGGATCCTCCAAAAATCAAATAAGACCCACGGAAGAAAAAAACGGACGCGGATCATGGAAATACGGAACCCGTTTCTGCGGACCGCAAAAAAAAACGGTCGTGTGCATGAGGCCTAACCCAACATGTGCAGGAGAAACAAAAAAAAAAATAAAAAATGTAAAAAAAATATGTTACAAATTCGTTGATACTGTAAAATCAAGTCCTGCTTCTTGTTCATGCCCGTGGGGAAGCAGCTACCAAGTTTGAACATCCAATATACCTCTCTTCTTAGTAGTTTGCATCTATGGTCACCCCCCCCCCTAACTGGGAGCGTGACCCTCTCCACACCCTGAACTCTAAAACCTTTTGTATTACCCTTATTTACAATGGCAAAGTGGCAGAAGAAACATTGCGTGTTTGATGGTGACAGGTATGTCAGATACATGCATCCTATATACTGCACATGTAAATAAATAGACCGTTAATATATTGTTTTATTTTGTGACTTCTACTACTGTGGACGTGACTAACAGACATATGTTCATAGCATGTGCATTTTCTGTGACCGCATTTATAGCTGCCCTGTCAGGGGGGGGTGACCATAGACGCAAACCACTAAGATGAGAGGTATATTGGATGTTCGCACTTGGTAGCTGCTTCCCCACAGGCATGAACAAGAAGCAGGACTTGACTTTACAGTATCAACGAATTTGTAAAGTTTTTTGTTTTGTTTCTCCTGCACATGTTGGATTTGTCATTCCATGTTTTGTGATTTGCCCCCACGTGATGTTGTCTCCATCCATGTGACTGGAGAAAGTGTATTTATGTGGAAGAGTCACAAATGGCATTTTATATTGTGAGTAAGGATCGGTAATTTGAGATCCGAAACGCATCGACTTTGCACTTGTCTTGTTTCGTATGGATTTTACCGCATCAAATAAAGGATATTGTTTAATCAGAAGCTGGACCCCTCTACTTCTTACACAGTGACTGGCACAGATTGGAGCTACTGGTGCAGTAACTGGTACAGGGCAATGCATCAGTGCAGTGATTGGTACGAGGTGATGCTTCATTGCAGTGACTGGAACAGGTTGGAGGTACGGGTGCAGTGACTGGCACAGGTTGGAAGTACTGGTGCAGTGACTGGCACAGGTTGGAGGTACTGGTGCAGTGACTGGCACAGGTTGGAGGTACTGGTGCAGTGACTGGCACAGGTTGGAGGTACTGGTGCAGTGACTGGCACAGGTTGGAGGTACTGGTGCAGTGACTGGCAGAGGTTGGAGGTACTGGTGCAGTGAGTGGCACAGGTTGGAGGTACTGGTGCAGTGACTGG
Organism: Bufo bufo; assembly: GCF_905171765.1. Classification (NCBI taxonomy): domain Eukaryota; kingdom Metazoa; phylum Chordata; class Amphibia; order Anura; family Bufonidae; genus Bufo; species Bufo bufo. Next base: position 804,728,354 of record NC_053390.1, on the reverse strand, counting down.
CACAGGTTGGAGGTACTGGTGCAGTGACTGGCACAGGTTGGAAGTACTGGTGCAGTGACTGGCACAGGTTGGAGGTACTGGTGCAGTGACTGGCACAGGTTGGAAGTACTGGTGCAGTGAATGGCACAAGGTGATTGTCACACACTTACCTGTCTGTGCTCCCACGGCAAGTCTGGCCGCAATATGGCGACATTTCAGGCATCACTCTGTTTCTATGGCAACCAGCCCGCTGACCGTGAAACTGCTTGCTTGACCTATCAGGGAGCTAGGACGCCAGACCAATCAGACTTTGTGCTGGCGTCACATGTCTCCTGAGGCGGGCTATTTAAACAGGCATCTCCCGGCGGCAGGTATTCTTGCCTCGCTAGCTAGCTGTGTGTTTGCTACTCTGGATTACTGACCTTTGCCTGCTGACTTTGACTTCGCTTCTGATCACTGATTTTGCCTCTGACGTGACCTCCAGGTATTTGACTACTAGTTTATGATCTCACCTTTGTCTGCGAGGTTTTCTCCTGGTTTTTACTACGCTGTGTCTTTATATCAGATTTTGGATCATGATCCGGTCCTGGTTTTGCCTGTCTAGTTTTCACCTCTTTCTGTCTTTCTACTCATTTCCCATTTTTTGTTTAGGCCCCTGCATTTAGCTAAGAAGGGACTGTCGCCCAGTTGTGGGCCATCGCTTAGGGTGGATCGTGCAATTAGGTAGGGACAGTAGTGTGGTTAGAGCACAGGGCCGCACTGTTCCCTAACCTTTCATGACAGAATCAGAGGCCACCCAAAATTTCTCTGAGATGTCGTCCTTAGCTGGTATGGATCCTATGCAGGCCTTGGTAGACCAAAAGAACAGTCTCACCCAGATGGTCCAGGATCTTGCGCAAAGGGTCCAGCACCAAGAGAATACTCAGTCTCCACTCCTTTCGACGGTTCCCTCACAGCTCCTAGAACCCCAAGTTAAGTTGCCTGATCGATTTGCGGGTGATGGGAAGCAATTTGTGTCTTTCAGGGACAGTTGCAAATTATATTTAGGCCTCAGACCTCACTCCTCGGGGCCAGAACAACAAAGAGTAGGTATCATTATTTCTTCTCCAGGAATGGGCATTCTCTCTTTTCCCCAACTCTCCTGAGATATCCTTTGTTGATAATTTTCTTCCAGCTTGTGGTTTACTTTATGATAAACCTGACAGGACGTTGTTTGCGGATTCCAATTTAGTTTTGCTCCATCAGGGACACAGACCTGTTGAAGACTATTGTGCAGATTTTCGTAGATGGTGTGTCACCTCCCAATTGAATGACCTTTCTCTGAGATGTCTATTCCGCCAGGGTCTTTCTGACACGCTTAAAGACTTGCTTGAGAGTTATCCTTCACCTGCTTCTCTTGACGAGACCATGACGTTAGCTGTGTATTTAGACAGACAACTAAGAGAACGTAAAAAGGAATGTGCATCCACATCCGGTCAAGTTTTCAGTCTAGATTTGCCATCCACCTTCTCCAAGGTAGCTGCTTCCATTGATCAACCTATGCAGCTGGGTGTAAACATTTCTCCTCAAGACAGATGGAGCTTCACAAGGAGAAAAGGATTATGTTTCTATTGTGGTGATGCTGGCCATCTACTCCAGTCCGGTCCTTAACGGCCACCACTGGAAAGACGTCAGCGCTTAGGTGTCTCTCGGGAAGGGCACCTTGGTGAGCATGTATTTCCTAGGATCCTTAAAAAGGTCTTACTTCCAGTATGTATTTCCTATAATTCCTGTAGTCTGGATTTGCTTTTGTTCATTCTGGGTCTGATGCCAATTTTATTGATTTTCATTTTGCTGTTTCTATGGGTATTCCATTACTTACTCTCCAGGACCACGTACAGGTCACCGCTGTAGATGCCACACCCTTGGCCAAGGGTTTGATTGAATATTTCACCCCTCTATGCTGAATGGTGATATGCATTCGGAGGTTTGTTTTTTGTTTGTAATGGAAAATTTGCTAGCTAACGTGATCTTGAGTCAGCCATGGCTCCAGCCACATAATCCTGTTATTAACTGGTCATCTGGTGAGCTGGAGAAATGGGGACCCAAATGTTGCAGTACCTGCACACTAGTTCAAAGGCAAATGCTGTATCTAGTAGTCACCTCACTTAGCTAGCTGTGTGCTTGCTACTCTGGATCACTGACCTTTGCTTGCTGATTTTGGCATTGCTTCTGATAACTGATTTTAGCTGCTACGTGACCTCCTGGTATCCGACTGCTTGTTGTGACCTCGCCTTTGCCTTCTGACTTGGTCTTTGACATTATCTCCTGGTTGCACTTTGCTGTGCATTTGTATCTGATTTTGGATCCTGATCCCGTCCTGGTTTTGCCTGTCTGCTTTTCACTTCTTTCTGTTTTGCTACTCATTTCCCATCTTGGTTTAGGCCCCTGCACTTAGGTAAGATGGGACTGTCGCCCAGTTGTGGGATATCACTTAGGATGGGTCGTAAAAGTAGGTAGGGACAATAGTGTGGGTGGAGCCCAGGACAGTAATGCATCAGTGCACAGGGTGACAAATCAGTGCAATAACTGGCACAGGATGATGCATGAGTGTAGTGATTGGAACAGGGTGACGCATCAGTGCACTGACTAGCAGAGGGTGGAGGTACACTGTACCCACTGCCACAAGGTGTAGGCATCAGTGCAGTGACTGGCACGGAAAGATGCACGAGTGCAGTGATTGGAACAGGGTCGAGGTACTGGTGCAGTGACTGACACCGGATGACACATCAGTGCAGCGACTGGCACAGGATGACACATCAGTGCAGCGACTGGCACAGGGTGATACATCAGTGCAGCGACTGGCACAGGGTGATACATCAGTGCAGCAACTGGCACAGGGTGATACATCAGTGCAGCAACTGGCACAGGGTGATACATCAGTGCAGCGACTGGCACAGGGTGATACATCAGTGCAGCAACTGGCACAGGGTGATACATCAGTGCAGCGACTGGCACAGGGTGATACATCAGTGCAGCGACTGGCACAGGGTGATACATCAGTGCAGCGACTGGCACAGGGTGATACATCAGTGCAGCGACTGGCACAGGGTGATACATCAGTGCAGCGACTGGCACAGGGTGATACATCAGTGCAGCAACTGGCACAGGGTGATACATCAGTGCAGCGACTGGCACAGGATGACACATCAGTGCAGCAACTGGCACAGGGTGATACATCAGTGCAGCGACTGGCACAGCGTGATACATCAGTGCAGCGACTGGCACAGGGTGATAGATCAGTGCAGCGACTGGCACACGGTGGAAGCTTCTACATTCAGGACAGATTGGAGAGGGGGGAATTTACTGAGGGGGAGACCGATACAGTAACCCAGACGAGAATGGATCAGGGCAACAATGAGGGTTTTTGTTTCTACAGTAAGAAAAGGGAGGATTCTGGAGTTGTTTTTGAGGTGCAGACGGCATATGTAGGCAAGTACCTAACTGAAAATAGCTGAAGCATGAAAGACCAGCATCAAACATAATACAGCAGGCGTGCTTCTAGGAGTTATGGTAGTTCCCAACACTGAAATGGAAGTATCAGTATTATGTAGGTTAGCAGAAGGAGAAAACACAAGAAGGAGGTTTAGTATCCAGTAAAGAGAGGATGTGATGTTGGAGACAGTGGACAGACGATCACTGGTGATTTGTCATAGTGCAGGGTAATATCACGGGAAGAGGTGCCATGAGGATAGACAATGCTGAAAGCCATATCGGCTGTAGCTAAATGTATATATATCCATTTCATTTGCAGCTAACCAGTCTGGTCCTCTATCACTCCCTGCATCACTGAGTCAACACAACCATCAACCAACTCAGGAAAGTCCACAGCGTAGCTCCAGCCTCCCAGGACAGATGCCGTCAACATCCCTTGACGCACAGCCAGGTCCTTTACCAGAACCTTCCCAAAGGTTCAACCCGATCCAACCTGAGCAGCAGATGACGCAAAGATCACCATCCCAACATAACCATGAGTTCAGAAGCCTTCCTCCATTCCCACAAGACCCTCCTGTTCCGCCCAGAAACCCACTTTCCCACAAAGTTTCAGAACCAGTACACTCCGACGGTAGAACAGTAGATGATACGTCCGGAAATCCAGTCCCGGAAACAACTCCGTACCAGGCTACACTCCCTGTGGGTGAATTTGAGGCTTTACAGAAGGTAAGTTCTTCTTCACATCGTTGTCTAGGTATTCTGTTAGAAATCTTGGGTCCTGGCATTATGTGGATGTGATATGTACCACCAACCTAAACATTGTACAGACAAGTAGCAGTTGCTCAGTGGTAGCTTGGGGAACATGAGAAAGAGATCAAGGTGATGACTTGGCCTCTAAATTGCCCAGATCTCAATCCATCATCCATGGAGGCCACACCTTTAAAATTACATGACTGTCTGCAGATAACATTTTAGTGCAAAGGTACGGCAGGACACTTACAGAATTCTTGTGGAGTTTATGTCTCGATGGGTCAGAGCGGTTTTGTTGGCACAATGGGAATCTATGCTATATTTGGTGGTTTAATGTCAAGGCTGGTCGGTGTATAAGCTCTCTGATCTTCAAGGCTAAGGATCTGCTGTGGTATCGGCTTTGGGTAGCAATGTCTTGGCATGGTCACCTTTATATATAGGCTGGGATCCACACACAGCCACAGCAAGGAGATCATAACAAAAGTTCACATTTTCTATCTGAATGTTTTATAGGATGAGTCTTCCATCTCAGAAAATCCACATATTGGGCCGGATCTTTTACCTAGTCATAAGCTGTCACCAAACTTAAAAGAGCCACTACCAGGGGTGTCCATCAAACCGTCCTCTCAGGATGTATCTCCCATAAAGGTTAGTCTATTTGACTATTTAAAAAAAATAACATTTAATGTAAGGAACATATCCTGGCCATGAAGTAGTCATGTAATACCAATTTTGATTTTTCCAATAAGATTTCAGAGGCTCAAACAAACCTGTCTTATAGTCCTTCTTCAAGCAGTGATGGAGGGGGTGACATCGGCAGAGGTCCACCTGTGCACAATGAGGTGAGAAATGAGAGGCATTTCTATTTCATTCTCTATTGCCATGTCCTTATTTGTGGGTTAATGGATTTTCAGCTTCCCAAACCATTATTGAAAATATGATTAGACTACAAGGAGACCAGAGGACCCTCTGCTGGACCCAACGGGTCCCATCAGGTCACCACTTGGGGTTTAGCCTTACTGATATGACCTGTGGGTGCAACAATAAAGTTCAGGATGGAAGAGGGAATACACTCTATATACTGGGCAATTAGAACCTTTCTCTACCATGGGAGAAAATGATGCCCCAATTATTGACCCACTATAGTGCTTCTCAGAGGCTCAGACCATGAGCGCCACATTTACAAGCGTGCATAAGGGTCCATTCACACGTCCGCAAGTTGGGTCGGGATCCGTTCCGCAATTTTGCTGAACGGGTGCGGGCCCATTAATTTTCAATGGGGCCGGAATGGATGCGGAACAGCACACTCAAAAAAAAAAAACAGAACATGTCCTATTCTTGTCCGCAGCTACGGTTATTTTCCAGAAACCACGTCACTCTTGTCCACGTGTTGTGTCTGGTATTGCAGCTCTGCCTCATTCCCTTGAATAAAGAAAGATTACTTGAACGGGGCTCAGCTACAATAGCAGACAACCCATGTGGAGCTGCTCCTAGGTGTAAAAAAGGTGGACTCTTTTCCAATCCCAGGCTACCCCTTTAACTCCTAAACAAGCCCAAATAATTCTTCTAATTCTCAGATTTCTAGATCTTTACACTTTTAATGGTAATCTGTGACATTTCTTCTTTAAACCCTGTATATGGCAGGTCTATTTATTATTCGGTATGATAATACTTCCTACGGTATTTTACTATAGACACAGAAGCTTCCAGAGCAATTTCCTGCCTATATTACTGTTAAGTCTATACAGGAGGAACATGGGGAAAGTGAGAACAAAGAGCAGTCTGACACCCACGAGGTGAGAACTCCACCACTATTAACCGCGACGTCTTATTCTCCATTCACTTCCAAAGCTGCAGGATTAGCCGAGTTTTTGTTGTCTGTGTTGTACAAGATGTAGTGTTTTTCTACATTGGACTATTTTACTGTGCGCGATGAAAGCATTCAATTATTAATCATTTTTATCTAGGCATCGAACCTTCAGGAACACCCTGCGTCGTCATCTTCACGCGTTCACTCGGTGAGGGAGAAGGTTGTACAGGGCAATGGACGTCCAGCATTGCAGGCAGTGAGTTTGTGTTCTGTTCGGCTTTATGCAGTATTTTCAGCAGTCCCACCATAGTCTTGCATCACTACAATGAGAGCCATAACTTTTTTATTTTTCTATTGACATGGTGTTATGTAGCATCCATACTTCTGTACTACAGCGATTTACTGACAGGCAGCCAAAAACAAATGGCAGCTGATGCAGTAACAGACGTAGCACCCTCCCCCTGTTAGGCTATGTCCACACGTAGTTTTGCAAATTGGCCTTAGAGTTCATGAAGTTTGCATGACTTCTGTCTGCATACTGACCCTCCACTGTCTGACCTTGCTTAACCTCTGTACTGACCCTTAGCTGCCTGCCCTGACCTTGGACTGTTTACCGGTCTGCTTGTACTCTGCCTGCCTTGACCCTAGCCTGATTCCTCTGTCTTTAGCACTAGTGTCTCCTTGTGGTTCAGCTGTCAACGCCGCACAGAGACTACTCCAGGAGGTAGCGGCTTGGTGGCTCCCCTGCGGCGATGTCTGGATCCTTGTACAGGGGTTAAAGGGTAAAAACCAGGATAAGCACCCTTAGGATTAGCCCTAAGTCAAATATGTTAGTCGACCTAGAGGTTCCACACCGATTGCAGTAACACTCGTGCATTGCAATGGATAAAGTCTGCAGTGAAAAGACCTGAGATGCTGCTGATTTTAAAATCCACGCCGCATGACAATTTACCAATTCCATCTATCAGATCCACCAAGTGTGAACATGCCCTTTGATGCCATGGTCAATACTGACTGCACAATCTAAGAGGATGCTTCTAACACGACGGCCCAGGCACTGCCCATCACTGTGATGTGACCGTATGCCAAGGAGAGCAAAATCTGTCAAACCCAAACAGGCAGCGTTAGAATGGAGCCTCTTGGCTCCACTGTGGGAAAAGCTGTGGTGACAGACAGTCTATAAAAGGTCATTTTGGCCTCCATAGATTGCATAGTGATAATCAGAAAGGAGTTGTTCAGAGATTGCAAGAAAAGAGTCTGATCAAAAATAATTCTGATGATATTTTGATAAAAGGTGGACAATGTTCCAGACGGACATCCAGCAAGCTACCGTCCTGTAAACGGAGAAACTGTCCAAGGGGAACAGAGCAGGACATGGCAAGCAGATCAATGGGTAAGATACTTCACCCCTTCGCTACCCTAGACCACCAGGAATCGATTAGATTAATTTCGGCTGAACTGACTGACCAGCTAATGTGCTTGAGGTGTTCCAACCCCCTCTCCGACAGCAGGTGTTGATTGATTTCAGCCAGCAGTTATTTCATAGTTTATGGTCAGCCTAACACCCACTACTTCAGACTACCACAGAATTACCCTAGGTCAGGGGTACTCAACTAGTTTTATTAAAGGTCCACATACCTGGGTCTGCAGTCAGGTGAAGGTCCGAGCTGAACGCCAACAGTAAAGATGCCATGCGATCATGTGATCCATGCGCGTGGGGCGCTCTGACGTTATAGTGGAGCGCCCCGGGTAAGTCCCAGAATTAGTAATGGCCACATTAGTGCCCCAGTAAGAATAATGCCCCCAGTAAGAATAATGTCCCCATTAGTGCCCCCAGTAAGAGTAATGCCCCCATTAGTGCCCCCCTTCTCTGCTTTTGCAAAAAAATAAAATAAAATTAGCATTCACCTGGCTGCGGTGAACATTCGCTGCTGACTGCAAGCTCAGGACCGGTGCTCTAACGTGATGACGTCTTGTAGGTCCTGTCTTGAGCTTCTAGTCAGCAGGGAGTGTTCTCCACAGCGTGAGCAAATGGAGGTGGAGGTACCGTAATTTTATTAATTTTTTTACTAGCACAAGTTGCGGTGGAGGTAACGGCTGTACTAATGGGCGTTCCATGATGGAAGCGCTCATTAGTAAGGGTACTTTCACACTTGCAGAAGGACGGATCCGACAGGCTGCTCACCCCGTCAGATCCATTTTGCCACTACTTCGCCGTGCCGCTGCTCTGTGCCCATAGACTATAATGGCACGGTGAGAGGCCGCCAGACTAAAAGTACTACATGTCCGACTTTTTCGTCTGGCGGCCTCACGCCGTGCACTGCCATGCTGCACCGTAGCTCCACTCCCGCTATAGTCAATGGGGAGTGGCAGTCCGGCGAAATAGCGGCAGGACGGATCTGACAGGGTGAACAGCCTGTCGGATCCGTCCTGCTGCAAGTGTGAAAGGAGCCTAACAGTCCTTACAGGAAAATTCTGGCACCGGCAAGGGAACTAAAATACCAGCCTTGCTGGTGAACTACTGGCCGGGTGGCAACCCAAGCCACAGAACAGACATGTGATAGTTTTGTTCCGCATCCAATTCTTATTATTGGGGGATTGGATGCAGCCCCTTAATTACAATGGGGCCACAAGAGATGCAGACAGCACACTGTGTGCTGTCTGCATCTTTTTCCGCTCCATTGAAACTAAGGGGTCCGCATCCAATGCCCCAATAATGGGAATTGGATGCGGAACAAAACTATCATGGTTTGATGGGGCTTTATCACTTTATTTAATCAGGTTACCTAAAGAAGATGGCCCAGGGGAGATGGGAACACGACACTGGAGTCCTTTCCTGCAGTCAGTGACGTGTTCCCGCCTCTCTGTAGCCCTCTCCACGCCCCCCTTCCTTCCCAAATGTGACATTTATTTCATTGGTGGCAATGGTGATGTCCCTCCCTCTCCAGCAGCTTGAAGCTCCCTTATGTGCTGCCGCTGCTGCAGGGGAGGAGGGACCTGTGAGCGCGCTGAGGGAGAAAGCGCTGGTGCCTGCATGTGGAGGGAGCCGGCCTGTCTCACTGCGCCCCTGGGAAGGAGGAAGTTTGCCGGTAAGCTCCGCCTCTTGCACGTACCAGAGTGTGCAGGAGGAGGAGCGCTATATGTGGAGGGAGCCGGCCTGTCTCACTGCGCTCTGGGACAGGAGGAAGTGCGCCGGTAAGCTCCTCCTCCTGCACGGCACAGTGTGCAGGAGATAGTGATGGGAAGTTCGGATCTTTTAGGTGAATCGGTTCATTTGAATCAGCTCATTCGGATCAGAATCGGATCTTCGGTTCACTTGGCGAGTCAGACTGCTGAGCTGACTCGCAAGTGAACTGAAGACTCTAGGTGCCGGTGCGCATGCGCAGCTGCTGACTCAGTCAGTGACACTGCAGTGAGTCGGCTCTTCAGCTCTCTGAAGTTGAACTCGTCTCTGATTAGTATTGAGTGAGTCAGGAAGAGTGATTTTTTTTATAGTAAAGGGAAGCTGAGGCTGACGTTGGACAGGCGGACAGGAGGAAGCTGTCACTGTGGTGTGCAATGTGAATTGTTGTCTGTTGTGCATTGTTCCCCACAGTGACAACAGTCTGACACTGACAGTAGTACAACCAACCAAGTGATGTGAAATGTGAATGCACAGGGAAAACTATGTGCTGAACTGTGTCATCTGTCCCTTCTCTTATCTCTCTGCTCCTGTCCCTTAATCTTATCACTGCTGCAACAAGAGCCGACAGCCTCAGTGTAACCTGTTCTACAGTCTGACTCACAGCCTCAGTGTAACCTGTTCTACAGTCTGACTCACAGCCTCAGTGTGACCTGTTCTACAGTCTGACAGCCTCAGTGTGACCTGTTCTACAGTCTGACAGCCTCAGTGTAACCTGTTCTACAGTCTGACGACTCACGGCTCTTTTAACTCAATGAATGGAATGAGTCACTGACTGAGTCGGATCTTTAGATTCTTGTGACTCATTCCATTCCTTTAGACTCCCTGACCCTGCACTACTCCGAGGACTCGCGTCAGAGCTGCTAGTGTGCTGTGCTGGCCTCGCCCCCTCAGCTCTGGTCGGTGATTGGTTGGTGGGCGGGGAGGGGTGGGGCTGGCAGAAGCAGCTTCCACTCTAGGATCATATTACGCTCCTCCCGAGTCCCTCCCTCAGGCTCCTGCTCCAGCGTGAGGTGAGCGTCTCTGTCAGCATTGCTGTGTGCTGTGACTGAGCTGAGCCGGTTCAAACGGATCGATTGGAGGAGCGCTCTGAAGGATGGCCGGGGTCCGGACAACTGGCGGCCGCGGTCCGTATTTGGACCGCGGTCCGCCAGTTGAGTACCCCTGCCCTAGGTAGTAGCTCCTCTGCAACATACCGGGGAAGCAAACATTAACCATTCCAGTACCATCAGAGAAGACGGCAATTACCCAGCAATTTAACAATTGCTTCCCTTGCTTTCTCATGTCGGGATAGGTTGGAAAGCGTTGCCCGTGGTCAGTCGAAAGTACATGTGTATATTATCAGCCAAAGTCAGCTGATTATTTTCCATTTTACTCAAGGCAATGCGGCCAATCATGGTCTTTAGTCTATTGTAACTACTTGGGTTTTGATTGTATTCTTCTAGGCTTCTTCAGGTTCATCTTGCAGACCGCTGGACAGCAATAATGAAGAGGAGTATTTAAGCAAACCAGGAGCTCTGGTGTCTACTGATGACCTTCCACCTACAACCGCGATATCTGCAAACCCTAGTGTAATGTCCTATCATGACTTACAAATAAGTAACGATACAGAGATGAACGAATCAAGTAACGCTACTGGTCGGTCTTCTTCTCCATCCATCACGCAGAAGATAGTCCCACTTGCGAGCACTCCAAACAACATGTCGCTAAAACACAGTGCTGAGGAGAATGACTTCATGTTTGACTCGAGGTCTAGTCCAGGACGTAACAGATCTGATCATTTCTCATCAAAGCAGCCAGAGGAGAATAGCTTTGGAAGTAGTGATGTCCGCCGCTATAGCCTTCATTTTAACGAAAGGCCAGAAGAAAACCTCATGGGAAGTAATGATGACGTTTTGAGGAATAGACCAAGGAAGAGTCCAAATACCAGTGAGCCAAATGATCAGAATACGCAGAAAAAAACTAGCAAAACGTCAGAAGGAAGGGATCGTGAAAGAACCGTCTTAGTTACAATCACTGCTGCTTCAATTTGCCTTTCTTTATACCTCTTATGGAAAATTCAACAAAAGTAGATGCTTCAGATTTAAAGGGCCACTAAAGTACAAAGAAGCTGCTAACCGCACTCACACAAACACTATATGACCAGAAGGGTTGGGACACCACTCAGTTGTTGAATTCAGGTGTTTCATTCAGTCCCATTGCCACAGGTGTATAAAATCCAGCCCCTAGCCAAGCACTCGTCTTTACAAACATTTATGAAAGAAGGTCTCATTCTGAAGAGCTCACCGAATCCCAGCGTGGTCCTGTAATAGGATGCCACCACTGCAACAAGTCAGTTCCTGAAATTTCCTCTCTCCTAGGTAGGCATTGTTGGGTATGTTTGGGGTGGGAGAACTTGACTGGCTGCACAGAGCCCTGACCTCAACCCCATCCAACATCGTTGGAATGAACAAGAATGAAGATGGTGATCTAGGCCCAATCATATAAAATCAGTGTCTGACCTCATAAATGTTCTTCTTGATGTATGGGCAAATATTTCCAAAGACACACTCCGAAATCTTGTAGAAAGACCAGAAGAGTGGAAGCTGGTCTAAGATTTACAAGGGGATGTCATAAAACCTCGGGTAGGTGTCCAAACATTTTTGTCCATATAGTGTATGTAGGTTAAAGGGGTTCTGCAGTTATTTTCAACTGATGACCTATCCTCTGGATAGATCATCAGCACCTGATTGGCGGGGGGGCGACACCCGGGACCCCTGACGATCAGCTGTTTGAGAAGGCAGCGGCGCTGGCAGAAGCTGTTTACCGCAGGCCCAGTGACGCCACGAGTAGTATCACTGGCCTGGGCGCGGCTAAGCTCCATTCAGGTGAACAGAGCTTAGCCCTGCCCAGGCCAGTGATACTAGTCGCAAGGTCACTGGTCCTGAGGGAAACGGAGAGAAGGCCGCGGTGCTCCTGGAGCGCCACTGCCTTCTACAACAGCTGATCGGCAGGGGTCCTGGATCCCCGCCGATCAGATGCTGATGATCTATCCAGAGGATAGATCATCAGTTTACAAGGACTGCAGAACCCCTTTAACATTCTTGGAGTTACTCTCTCATTAATGTAACACGAGCAACACATCTCACTATACCAGAATCGCACCTAGCGGGTGCTAGATGCCAAGGGGGCCACCAAGTCACTATGTCATGGCCAGAGTATTTACATATGGGTTCAGGTAGTGAACTCAACCTGTTCTCCGAGTGAAGCAAATCCTGTGGCACCTCATATATAAAGTCTTATATAAGCCGATTTGAACCTCAGTTACCTTACTTTTTTACAAAAACTTAGCCATGTGGCTCATACATGCTTTCACACCTTTGTATAATTTTTAAGAATCTGCTGCTTCTAAATAAAAATGGGATTAAGTCGGTTGAACTGTAATTTGCAGAACTGAACTTTCTTGCAACCATAGTGCTCCATCTCCGGCTTCTTTGCTTGAATACTATGTCAGAATAGATGATTTTTAGTAGAATTGAACGTCTAGTTGTGGCCATGCTTGTCTTTCCTCTGCAACTTCAGCTGAGCTGCATTGTCTAATGGAGTCTGGCACAGTCTGAGATCCCTCTCCTTTCTCTATCTGTCTGCAGCTCTGCATGTTCAGGTTGGCTGCTGTGTCTGCGTACAAGCTCACCAAAAAGTCAGTGCTCGGAGAGCATTGAGCAAAAAAAAAAACTAAACATCCAGTGAAGAAGATGGGATGAGGAGTTAAATGCAGCCTCAATAAAAGTGAAGGGGGAAACTGAAAGCTGATTTAAAGGATTCACTGAAAAGTTTAGTGGAAGCATGAGGGAGATAAGGCGGTGTGAGATCAGGCAGGCTGTTCCGGCAGGATTCCGGCAACCAACCGCATCACCGTCTGTCCCCACTTACCATCATGGGGACTGACAGATCTGGTCGCAACCCGGCAAACATGCCGAGAATCGGCTGGACAACTACCGCTGCACGGTAATGTATCCACCCAAATTCATATCTATATTAACTTAAGGGTGTATACTGTTTTACATGCCTGATGAAGCCCCATGTGCAGGTTGAAACGTTGCAGTTTTTCTTTTAACCTCTTAAGGACATAGGGCGTACAGGTACGCCATTGTGCCCTGGTACTTAAGGACACAGGGCGTACATGTACGCCCTGTGTATTTTCGATCACTGCCGTGCGGCTGGCAGTGATCAGAACCCGGTGCCTGCTCAAATCATTGAGCAGGCACCTAGGCTAAATGCGCGGGGGGGTCCCGTGACCCCCCCATGTCGGCGATCGCGGCAAACCGCAGGTCAATTCAGACCTGCGGTTTGCTGCGATTTCTGCAGTTTCTGGTCCCCGCGGTCCCTGACCGCGGGGATCAGAAACTTTATATGCCTAAAAAAAGTTTTATTCACCCCCCCCCCCCTGCACCCCCGAATGATTTTTATGGTGGCGGGAGGTGCAGGGGGAGGGTTGCGGGCGGTGCGGGAGGTGCAGCAGGCGGGATCGCGATCCCCCGCCCGCCTCCCCTTGAAAATTCATTGGTGTTCAGTGGGTATACCAGGGTGCCAGCACATTGCTGGCACCCTGGTATAAACGGCTGACATCTGCGATGCGATGTCAGCCGTTTAACCCTTTCCATACAGCGGTCCGTACGGACCGCTGTATGGAAAAGGTTAACAGCGCAGGGAGCTCCCTCCCTCTCCCATCGGGGGGCTGCTGTGCCTTTGCAGCCCCCCGATGGAGAGGGAGAGAGCCCCCAGACAGCCCCCCGAGAGATCCCCTCCTTACCCTTCCCCGTCTGCAAAGTTCTGAGCAGACGGGGAAGGTTCCCATGGCAACAGGACGCCTCTCAGGCGTCCTGCTGTCCATGGTGCTGAACAGATCTGTGCTAAAGGCAGAGATCTGTTCAGACAAAGTGTAAGTAAAATACAGTACAGAACAATATATATTGTTCTGTACTGTATTATACAGACATCAGACCCACTGGATCTTCAAGAACCAAGTGGGTCTGGGTCAAAAAAAAGTGAATAAAAGTGAAAAAAAAGTAAAAATCAAAAAACACATTTATCACTGATAAAAAATGAAAAAAATAAAATTCCCTACACATGTTTGGTATCGCCGCGTCCGTAACGACCTGATCTATAAAACGGTCATGTTACTTTACCCGAACGGTGAACACCATAAAAATAAAAAACTATGATGAAATTGAAATTTTGCCCACCTTACTTCCCAAAAAAGGTAATAAAAGTGATCAAAAAAGTCGCATGTACGCCAAAATTGTAACAATCAAACCGTCATCTCATCCCGCAAAAATCATACCCTACCCAAGATAATCGCCCAAAAAACTGAAAAAACTATGGCTCTTAGACTATGGAGACACTAAAACATGATTTTTTTTGTTTCAAAAATGAAATCATTGTGTAAAACTTAAATAAATAAAAAAAAAGTATACATATTAGGTATCGCCGCATCCGTATCGCCCGGCTCTATAAAAATATCACATGATCTAACCCCTCAGATGACCACCGTAAAAAAAATAAAAATAAAAACGGTGTAAAAAAAGCCATTTTTTGTCATCTTACGTCACAAAAAGTGTAATAGCAAGCAATCAAAAAGTCATATGCACCCCAAAATAGATGCCAATCAAACCGTCATCTCATCCCGCAAAAAATGAGACCCTACCTAAGATAATCGCCCAAAAACTAAAAAAACTATGGCTCTTAGACTATGGAGACACTAAAACATTTTTTGGGTTTTAAAAATGAAATCATTGTGTAAAACTTACATAAATAAAAAAAATTGTATACATATTAGGTATCGCCGCGTCCATGACAACCTGCTCTATAAAATTACCACATGATCTAACCTGTCAGATGAATGTTGTAAATAACAAAAAAAAAAACGGTGCCAAAAAAGCTATTTCTTGTTACCTTGCCGCACAAAAAGTGTAATATAGAGCAACCAAAAACTATATGTACCCTAAACTAGTACCAACAAAACTGCCACCCTATCCCGTAGTTTCTAAAATGGGGTCACTTTTTTGGAGTTTCTACTCTAGGGGCTTCAAATGGGACATGGTGTAAAAAAAAACTGTCCAGCAAAACCTGCCTTCCAAAAACCGTATGGCATTCCTTTCCTTCTGCACCCTGCCGTGTGCCCGTACAGCAGTTTATGACCACATATGGGGTGTTTCTGTAAACTACAGAATCAGAGCCATAAATATTGAGTTTTGTTTGGCTGTTAACCCTTGCTTTGTAACTGGAAAAAAAATATTAAAATGGAAAATCTGCCAAAAAAGTGAAATTTTGAAATTGTATCTCTATTTTCCATTAAATCTTGTGCAACACCTAAAGGGTTAACAAAGTTTGTAAAATCAGTTTTGAATACCTTGAGGGGTGTAGTTTCTTAGATGGGGTCACTTTTATGGAGTTTCTACTCTAGGGGTGCATCAGGGGGGCTTCAAATGGGACATGGTGCCAAAAAAACAGTCCAGCAAAATCTGGCTTCCAAAAACCATACGGCGCACCTTTCCCTCTACGCCCCGCTGTGTGGCCGTACAGTAGTTTACGGTCACATATGGGGTGTTTCTGTAAACAGCAGAGTCAGGGCAATAAAGATACAGTCTTGTTTGGCTGTTAACCCTTGCTTTGTTAGTGGAAAAAATGGGTTAAAATGGAAAATTAGGCAAAAAAATGAAATTCTCAAATTTCATCGCCATTTGCCAATAACTCTTGTGCAACACCTAAAGGGTTAACGACGTATGTAAAATCAGTTTTGAATACCTTGAGGGGTGTAGTTTCTTAGATGGGGTCACTTTTAGGGAGTTTCTCCTCTAGGGGTGCATCAGGGGGCTTCAAATGGGACATGGTGTAAATAAACCAGTCCATAAAAATCAGCCTTCCAAAAACCATAAGGCGCACCTTTCACTCTACGCCCCGCTGTGTGGCCGTACAGTAGTTTACGGCCACATATTGGGTGTTTCTGTAAACGGCAGAGTCAGGGCAATAAAGATACAGTCTTGTTTGGCTGTTAACCCTTGGTTTGTTAGTGGAAAAAATGGGTTAAAATGAAAAATTAGACAAAAAAATGAAATTCTCAAATTTCCTCCCCATTTGCCAATAACTCTTGTGCAACACCTAAAGGGTTAACAACGTATGCAAAATCAGTTTTGAATACCTTGAGGGGTTTAGTTTCTTAGATGGGGTCATTTTTGGGTGGTTTCTATAATGTAAGCCTCGCAAAGTGACTTGAGACCTGAACTGGTCCCTAAAAATTGAGTTTTTGTAAATTTCTGAAAAATTTCAAGATTTGCTTCTAAACTTCTAAGCCTTATAACATCCCCAAAAAATAAAATATCATTCCCAAAACAATTCAAACATGAAGTAGACATATGGGGAATGTAAAGTCATCACAATTTTTGGGGGTATTACTATGTATTACAGAAGTAGAGAAACTGAAACTTTGAAATTTGCAAATTTTTCCAAATTTCTGTTAAATTAGGTATTTTTTGGTGCAAAAAAAATTATTTTTTTGACTCCATTTTACCAGTGTCATGAAGTACAATATGTGACGAAAAAACAATCTCAGAACGGCCTGGATAAGTCAAAGCGTTTTAAAGTTATCACCACTTAAAGTGACACTGGTCAGATTTTCAAAAAATGGCCTGGTCCTAAGGTGTAAAAAGGCTGTGTCCTTAAGGGGTTAAGCTGGAACAAAAAAAAAAAGTTTTGGGATTCAGTCACCTTCTATTAATTCAACATGGTACATTTCCAAAGGGGATTCTTGATGTGACATGCCTCCTATGTGCCCTGTGAGAGCTACTGAATTTGTGAGTAAGCTGAGGCCGGACAATTCCTGTGAACGAGAAGCTTCATCCAACATGAGGACAGTAATACAGTAAGGAGGCCACAAATAACCAATTGTGGTCCAGAGAAGTCAACATGAACTCTCCCTCTTCTGAATAGTGTTGAGAGAGCCTGGTGAGAAAAGGGTTATTGGCTTCACCCTTGGCGTCCAGAAATTACATTGGTACCACAGAATGTACTTATCACTCGGCAGATGCACGGTGAGCAAGGAATGATGATGTATATGAAAATAATTCTTGAGATGGGGTGAAGTATAGGAGAAAATTGCAAAGGTTTGGAGGACCCGTCTCAGGTCCTTCTAGTACTGAAGATGGTGCTACTGTATATATAAATCATGACCCCATGTTTCCCCTTTCGAATATGGGTCAAAATACAGGTCAATGACTTGAAACAAAAGCTTTAGCAAGTTTGGTATCCTGTTTCAGTTTGTAGGACTTCCCAATTTTCTAGTGGTAAAAAAACAGTTACTGGAGGGATTGCGACAGAGCACAGCCTAGATGTCTCCTTATGAGTGTGCTTGGTCAAGCCCCTCTCTAATTGGGAATATACACTAACCTCATCAATATTAAATACGTTTTCAGGTGTTTATCCTCAGGATAGGCCAAGTATCAGACCTGTGGGGGTCTGACTCTCAGAACCCCCGCCGTTGAGATGTTTGAGGAGGCCGTGGCACTCTCCAGAGTCTTGGTATTGCAGCCCAGGCCCATTCACTTGAATAGGACTGAGCTGCACATAGGCCATGTGACCAATGAACTTGACATCACTGGCCTAGGAAGAGGCTGCAGCGCTCACCCGGAGCCCCACAGCCTCTTCAGTTGATTGTCGGGGGTGCTAGGAGTCGAAACCCCACTGATCTGATATTGATGGCCTATCCTGAAGATAAAACATTAGTATGAAAAGCTGAGAAAACCCCTTTAAAAGGATAGTCCCCCACCTCTTGGACGTGCCGCTATCTCAGGGCCCCAAAATGAATGGGGAGCAAGTCGTGCATGCTTGGCACCCCTTTTTAAAATAGTTGAGCAAACACAAGTCCCATAGCAGTGAATGGAGCGCACACCACACATGTCCGACATGCTTTCCATTCATGGACTGGGTGTCAGAGGTGGGACGTGTACCTATCGGACATATTGTCCAGCTGGGACTAGAGTTGTTGCGATACCAAATTTTTGATTCGGTTTCGATACCATGAAAAAGTATTGCGATACTCGATACCATTCGATACCACGCGAAAAAAATAAACAAAAAAAGCCACGTGCATTCCTCATTTTTAAAAATGGCGAATCGCGCAGTTTTTATTTTATTTTTTCTGTTCCGGCATTCACCACCTAGATTTTTTTTTTATATTTTAATAGTTTGGACTTTTCTGACGTGGCGATGTAATATGTTTATTTATATATTTTATATGTGAAATTGGAAAAAGGGGGGTGATTTATACTTCATATTTTAGTGTTTTTTTTTTTTTCACTTTTTATTTAATAACTATTTCCCCCCTTAGGGGCTAGAACCTGGGATCTTTCATCCCTTTTCCTATTCACCCTGATAGATCTCTATCAGGGTGAATAGGACTCCACACTGTCCCTGCTGCTCTGTGCTTTGTGCACACAGCATCAGGGATGTTACCATGGCAACCAGGGCTTCTGTAGCGTCCTGGCTGCCATGGTAACCGATCGGAGCCCCAGGCTTACACAGCTGGGGCTCCGATCAGAAGCTGCCACTGCACCACCAATGAGGGGGAGTGGAGAGGTCCCTGTGGCCACTGCCACCAATGATTTTAATACTGGAGGGTTGAGAGGGGCCGGCGCACTGTGCCACCAATGATTTTAATGGGATGGGGGGATTGAGGGGGGGGGGGCACACT
Source organism: Bufo bufo (assembly GCF_905171765.1). Taxonomy (NCBI): domain Eukaryota; kingdom Metazoa; phylum Chordata; class Amphibia; order Anura; family Bufonidae; genus Bufo; species Bufo bufo. The sequence goes on along the minus strand of NC_053390.1, from coordinate 804,709,433 downwards.
GCACCACCAATGATTTTACCCCTTTATACAGGAGGCGGGTACTAGCAGATCAGCGGCAGTTAACTGCCGCTGATCGCAGCTCCCTGTCAGGGGCAGGGTGCCGGCAATGCGATTCTGCTGCCGGCACCCGCCTCCTGTATGTGTTAAAGACTGACTACTGTATATGAGTCCAGACTTTCACTATTAGGCCACACAGAGCGGCGCCCAGCGATGTCTCAGCACTCACCATTATTCCTGGGCGCCGCTCCGTTCGCCCGCAGTGCCCCATTACTGTCTCCTCTCCTGCTCCACATGCTGCTGATTACTATCGGAGCGATGGGAGGAGACATCAGCTTCACTAGTGGGCGTTCCTTCTCCCTGGCTGTAGCGCTGTCCAATCGCAGCGCAGGGAAAAGGAACGCCCACTAGTGAAGCTGATGTCTCCTCCCATCGCTCCGATAGTAATCCTATCATTGGTGGCGCAGTGCGCCCGCCCCTCCTCCGCCCCTCTCTTCTCATTGCCGCCCCTCCTCCACCCCCTCTCTTCTCATTGCCGCCCCTCTCTTCTCATTGCCGCCCCTCCTCCGCCCCTCTCTTCTCATTGCCGCCCCTCCTCCGCCCCTCTCTTCTCATTGGTGGCAGCGGCAGCAGCACAGGGGGAGGGAGGACAGCTTCCTTCTCCCCGTGCTGCTGAGAGAACATGAGCGCGCCGATAGCAGCGCGCTCATGTTCAGAGATACTAGACTGCGCAGAAGCGCAGCCCAGTATCGAAAAAACGGAAATCCCGGTATCGTATCGATACCGGGACAAAAGTATCGATTGGGTATCGAAATTTCGATACCCGCAACAACCCTAGCTGGGACAACCCCTTTAACACCTCTAGACAGGAGGTGCTTAGTAAGGATGGTTCGGTTTTCCTTTTAGTTGATCGCTGTGGGCCTAGGAGCTTAAAGGGCATTTTACGACTTTACTACTAATGACCTATCACTAAGATAGGTCATCAACGTCAGATCAGTGGAGGTCCAATTCCCAGCACCTCCGAGGATCAGTTGTTTGAATGGGGTCGCTGTGCCCCAGAACCAGGCACCGAAATTACACATTCCTGTTCCGTACACTGTATAGTGGCCATGAATGTTACAGCAGCGCCTGGCTCCTGATGCCTGGTCCAGAAAACATCTTATTGGTACCGGTAGTCAGACCCCCAAATATCTGATATTGATTGCCTATCCTAAGGATAGGTCCTAAATAAAAGTTCCCAAAAAATCCCTTTATAGTCTCTCACAGTTGTTATTGTCAGGGAAAACTGCTCCCCCAGTAAAGGGATATTCCCAAGATTAACATGTACGGGACGGCCATAAATGTGTGACTTTTGGGGGTCTTGTTTAGGTTACCAGGGTAATGGACTTAGCATCCTGGTTAGTTAGTCCAGGAGTATAGTCTGACTAGCCTACATGTGAAAGATCCTGAGACCTAGGCCCGAGTCCAGAGAACTTTTATCACTGAGGCTCACTGCCGGGATAGGCACAAACTGATAAAACACAGAACACTTGGGGCCCATCTCTCTCATGTTGGCCAAAATCGACTTTACTCAGAAGATGCCTGGGAGACCCGTCATAGTCCATGGGGCGAGACATCAAAGCCAATGTTTCTGAAGACACTGCAGGTCTCATGGCACCTTAAATAGCGCAATGTCACACGACTACCCCCCTCCCCCCGGCTCTTACATTGGCCAAGATGCCATAAATAAAATGGCTACCTGGGTCATTCCATGTCAAGTGGACCAACCTAAAAATCCCACCCTCTCCAAATTGAATACAATTTTGCACAGATGTCCCCTAGGGTCCTAAATGAAATCTTACAAATGTTTTCATCTGGGCCTCGGTTGGTTCCAGAGTTTCAGGCAGCTGATGATGGACCAGCTGTAATGCTCTGCTTGCTGCGTGACCCAAAGTGGCAACTTCATCAAGGCACAGTATCTTAAGTAGTTAGACTAAGTCGTTTTACCAGCCTCCTAGCTTAAGTCTCCTTGCAAAGTTTGGTGCCTTAAGAAGACTTGACAAAAATTTTTACATGCCATCAAAATAGGCCAATAAATTGACAAATGACCGTTCAGGGCCTACTTTGACTGCCCACTGCTCCTGACATGCATGTCCGATCAGGCTGTGATTTTGCCAGGAGTTATGGCCCATGCGTTAAATCTTAAGGCCACATACACAAGCGTTCCAACCAACTTCAAGACGAGATATGATTAGACAAAGAAATGACATTTCATATTTTTGCTACTATTGGGGTGGAAATATCTCAAATGTGTAATTTTTAATCTTATTTTTTATTAATCTCATCTAAAACAGCATGTTTTTGGCCACAAAAGTCACCCTGTTTTATCGTTGACCCGGCCTTATGTTGGCCAGAACCAAGCTCACAAGAATGGACCTATTTTGCATTTGTGCATGAACTTCACTACAAGGAGACATTTTTGGTGGCCTCCTGTCGGACATCAGATTGTGTAGTGCTGCTGAGAACTTTTAGACATATTTCCATACACATATTCTCATTAATTGTGGGTTACCATTTTAAATTGGATTCAATTTAATTTTAATTTCCTTGGTTCCCACCTATGGCCTATAGGAGGCTGGCAAAACTACTTAGTCTAACTACTTAAAGGGGTATTCCCATCTTAGACAATGGGGGCATATCGCTAGGATATGGCCCCATTGTCTGATAGGTACGGGTCCCACACCTATATCGAGAACGGAGCGGGGAGCGCTGTGGCTGGAGGACCCCAGATATCCCGGGGTCCGTCCACCACCAAGCACTAATCCCCGCCTCTCTCATAGAAGTGAATGGGAGCGTGCCGCGCATGTGCGGCCCATGCTCCCATTTCTATGGGGCAGACGGCAATAGCCGAGCCAGCGCTCGGCTATTTTTCGGCGGCCCCATAGAAATGGGGCTTTCAGGGCTTCATTCTCGATATAGGTGGGACCCGCACCTATCAGACAATGGGGGGCATAGCCTAGCCTAGCGATATGCCCCCATTGTCTGAGATGAGAATACCCCCTTGTGCCTTGAAGAAGTTGCCACTTTGGGTCACGCAGCAAGCAGTGCATTACAGCTGGTCCATCATCAGCCGCCTGAAACTCTGGAACCGACCGAGGCCCAGATGAAAACATTTGTAAGGTTTCATTACGGACCCTAGGGGACATCTGAGAATTTGGAGAGGGTGGGATTTTTAGCTTGGTCCACTTGACATGGAATGACCCACCTAGAAGAAAAAAATGGTTGCCTAGAGATGTGGCGCCCATGACCTCATCTGAGGACGTTACATATTCTTCGCGAGGTCAAAATTCTCAGAGCCATTTCCGGTTTTTCCGTTTACTTCTCTCGGCGTATAGCGGAGTGTCAGGAGCCAATTTGGCGCTCGATTTACCACTATAATTACTGATATGAGCCCCGTGGGCCTTCCTACCTATGGCGGGTGGCACAGCCTCCTGTATATTTTTCACGCCGACGCTATATTATACTGTTAGTATTGTGGTGAGTAGTCTCACGTAGGATGGGCGCCACCCCTTGTCTTTCGCTGCTCATTGGCGATATTACGCCTTATACTTTGTATTACTGTATGCCGTTGTATCATATACCGTAGTCGACTACGCTATTCTATACCGCGAAAGAAACGGTACACGCAGTGTGAATACCCCCCATTCTAATACTGAGGTCTATAGGGATGCAGCGCCGCTTCTATTGGCTGTGCCAGCTGCAGACATCTTCTTCCCGGTAACAATGAGGATGTACAGTGAACGCTCTGCTTCTTCTGCTTCCAAAAATAGCCCCTCCGGAGGCTCCTGACTGACATCCCCTGCCGTTACCATAGAGACCACCCAGCTGTCACTCACTCAGTAGCCCCGCCCATCGCCCTAGCATCTTCCGCGCCCATTGGCTGCCGCTTACGTCAGTAACACGTCCGCTCGACTCTGATTGGCCGCTGCGGCTGGCCGGATTCACAGCGCATGCGCCATCTGTCAGTGACGGGCTGCTGCTGCTGGGAGCCGGCGGCGGCGGGCTGGTGATGGCGCAGAACGGTCCGTTGGGTCCTGATCAGGATGAATCGGGAGGGCAAGACTCGGTTTTCCGACGGAGAATCAGCTCGACCGACGCCCCGTCGTCGTCCGCCGGAGCTTCCTGGGAGAGACTGACTTCGGTTCCCCGGGCGCGGCCGCGCCTCGACTCCCTGCGGAAAAACAGGCCGCGTAAGTGACGGATGGAAGGTGAAGGGGGGGAGGGTCTCTCACGAAGGGGCACTACATTCGGTTAGGGCTGGATGAGGCGGCCATGTTTGTAATGAACCGCTGTTGTATAGGGGGAGGGGGGGGGGGGGGTTACGGACCGTGTGAGGGTATATATGGAAGGGCGTGGCTGTAGAAATAGGGGGCGTGGCGAGTGGACGGTTGCTAGCGAGAGGAGGGGCGGTTGTGGTTAAACTGGGGGCGTGGCTTTCCTGACACAGGATCTAGAGAGGGACGTGTGCATTGAGTGGGCGGGGTAATATGGAGAAGTGGGTGTGTTTACTGTAGTGAGGAGATGGTCTTATCACCCCGCTCTTCCTGACAGTCACGTGTCCCTCTATGACCCCGCCCCCATCTGTTTCTCATTACCGTGCCTGGTATAAGTGGACCTCCCCGGTAATTCTATCACTTGTACATGTGCAGTGTATACGTCTCGGCCTTCATAAAGTGTGGCCCCAGGATGGGAGGAGGAAATGCTTTGTATCGGGGTCATATCATTACAGCCATCTGGATGTAGTTATTAGGGGGCGGGGTTAAGGTGGTGTGTGTATAATGAGAAGGGCGGGGTCACAGATACAGGGAGGTGTGTATAAGGGGTGTGGTCACAGATACAGGGAGGTGTTTATAATATGAAGGGGCGGGGTCATATTTACAGGGAGGTGTCTATAATAAGATGGGCGGGGTCACAGATACAGGAAGGTGTGTATAATAAGAAGGGGCGGGGTCACAGATACAGGGAAATGTCTATAAAGAGAAGGGGTGGGGTCACTGATACAGGGAGGAGTCTATAATGAGAAGGGGCGGGGTCACAGACACAGGAAGGTGTGTATAATAAGAAGGGGCGGGGTCACAGATACAGGGAAATGTCTATAATGAGAAGAGGCGGGGTCACAGATACAGGGAGGTGTGTATTGTGATAAGGGGCGGGTCACAGATACAGGGAGGTGTCTATAATGAGTAGGGGTGGGGTCACCGATACAGGGAGGAGTCTATAATGAGAAGGGTCATGGTCACAGATACAGGGAGGTGTCTATAATGAGAAGGGTCATGGTCACAGATACAGGGAGGTGTGTATAATGAGAAGGGGCGGGGTCACAGATACAGGGAGGTGTGTATAATAAGAAGGGGCGGGGTCACAGATACAGGGAGGTGTGTATAATAAGATGGGGCAGATACAGGGAGGTGTGTATAATGAGAAGGGGCGGGGTCACAGATACAGGGAGGTGTGTATAATAAGGGGCGGGGTCACAGATACAGGGAGGTGTGTATAATAAGGGGCGGGGTCACAGATACAGGGGGTGTGTATAATAAGAAGGGGCGGGGTCACAGATACAGGGGGGTGTATAATAAGAAGGGGCGGGGTCACAGATACAGGGAGGGCTGTATAATAAGATGGGGCGGGGTCACAGATACAGGGGGGGTGTATAATAAGAAGGGGCGGGGTCACAGATACAGGGAGGTGTGTATAATAAGATGGGGCGGGGTCACAGATACAGGGAGGTGTGTATAATAAGAAGGGGCGGGGTCACAGATACAGGGAGGTGTGTATAATAAGAAGGGGCGGGGTCCCAGATACAGGGAGGTGTGTGTGTAATAAGAAGGGGCGGGGTCACAGATACAGGGAGGTGTGTGTAATAAGAAGGGGCGGGGTCACAGATACAGGGAGGTGTGTGTAATAAGAAGGGGCGGGGTCACAGATACAGGGAGGTGTGTGTAATAAGAAGGGGCGGGGTCACAGATACAGGGAGGTGTGTGTAATAAGAAGGGCGGGGTCACAGATACAGGGAGGTGTGTGTAATAAGAAGGGGCGGGGTCACAGATACAGGGAGGTGTGTATAAGGAGAAGGGGCGGGGTCACATACAGGGATGTGTGTATAAGAAGGGCGGGGTCACAGATACAGGGAGGTGTGTATAATAAGAGGAGGCGGGGTACAGATACAGGGAGGTGTATAATAAGAGGAGGCGGGGTCACAGATACAGGGAGGTGTGTATAATAAGAAGGGGCGGGGTCACAGATACAGGGAGGTGTGTATAAGGAGAAGGGGCGGGGTCACATACAGGGAGGTGTGTATAAGAAGGCGGGGTCACAGATACAGGGAGGTGTGTATAATAAGAGGAGGCGGGGTCACAGATACAGGGAGGTGTGTATAATAAGAAGGGGCGGGGTCACAGATACAGGGAGGTGTGTATAATAAGAAGGGGCGGGGTCACAGATACAGGGAGGTGTGTATAAGGAGAAGGGGCGGGGTCACATACAGGGAGGTGTGTATAAGGAGAAGGCGGGGTCACAGATACAGGGAGGTGTGTATAATAAGAGGAGGCGGGGTAACAGATACTGGGAGGTGTATAATAAGAGGAGGCGGGGTCACAGATACAGGGAGGTGTGTATAATAAGAAGGGGCGGGGTCACAGATACAGGGAGGTGTCTATAATAAGAAGGGGCGGGGTCACAGATACAGGGAGGTGTGTATAAGGAGAAGGCGCTGTGGACACCGGGACGAGGACGTAGCCGATTCCCCCTGGATTGTGCTGTGATGATTATTCAGTGATCCATCGGCTGAGCCGCCTGCTGATAACAATAAGCTGAGCACAATCCAGGCTGCAAGAGGTCCTGCCACACTTCCTGTTGCACTTCCTGTCGTCACCACAAGGGGGTGATCTATAAGGCTGCTAGTATCTGTAACCAGCTCGCCCCCTTGTGGTAAGAAAAGGTCTTATCGCTGGACCACCAATAAGTGAAACGTTCCCCACCCCCATATTTCCTGTGCTTGTAGGATACGGCTTATCTCCGGTTAAGATGACATAAGAATGCTGTCCTTCCTTGGCCGCTCAGGGACTATAACGTGTGTATCTTTTGTCCTAGCCTTCCCTTGGTTTGGCTTGGATATTGGTGGGACGCTGGTCAAACTTGTCTATTTTGAACCCAGAGATATCACGGCTGAAGAGGAGCAAGAGGAAGTGGAAAGCCTGAAGAGCATCCGGAAGTACCTGATGTCAAACGTGGCTTATGGGCAAACTGGCATACGTGACCTCCACCTGGAGCTGAAGGATCTGACCTTGTGTGGTCAGAAGGGAAACCTACATTTCATCCGATTTCCCACCCATGACATGTCTGTCTTCATCCAGATGGCACGGGATAAGCAGTTCTCCAGCCTTCACACGTCCTTGTGTGCCACCGGCGGCGGGGCGTACAAGTTTGAGGAGGAGTTCTTGACCGTAAGTAGTGTGAGGTGGAAGCTCATGAAAGGAGTCAGAAGTAGCAGACATGGTGGGGGCCAGGCTAGAGGACATCCTCAGTTGAGGGCATTGAGTCGACCTCCTTCTAATCTGTGACTATCTTCATTCATAACTACGAAATGTGTTAAACTTGATATCTGGTCTGCCGGTCTTCTTTCTCAAATAACATGCTCTTGTGATTTTTGGGACCTCTTACTTATGTCTCTGTTGGTCAGAAGGTCCCGGTAGGGTCTTTCTATTGTTTAGTTTGGAGCAATAACACAGGAATCAACACCATATCCGAGAGCAAGACCATATAACTTGCCATGTGAAAGATGCAGAGCAGCTGAGATTGAGAGGTTAAATGCTGCCCATGGAAGTCTATGGAGGGGGGTGCAGAGACACTACTGCATCTAGTAAGTTTTCTACCTTGCCCCAGTGCTGCATCCCAGCCACACTGCTCAGTACTGTGTTCTGCAGAGAGATAGGGGAGTAGGATCTTCTCTGTGTGCTGTGTGTGGGAGACATCGTAGCAGCCAGTCTACAGCCACCGGCTCCGAGAAAAACATTGGGAAATGCAGAGTGAATTTTTCCTCAAGTACGTACAGTGCTGCCCATAATTATTCATACCCCTGGCAAATTTCAACATAAAGTTACTTTTATTCAACCAGCAAGTAATTTTTTTGACGGGAAATGACATCGGTGTCTCCCAAAAGATAATAAGACGATGTACAAGAGGCATTATTGTGGGGGAAAAAAGCTTTTATTTACATTTGAGCAAAAAGTGTCCAGTCCAAAATTATTCATACCCTTCACAAACTGTCCCAGTCTGTGGGGAAATCAAAAGTTCTATATTATTCCAAATGGTCCAAGCTGTTCTAAAGCATCCTAATTACCCTGATTAATTGGGAACAGCTGTTTTAATCAACTCAACAGGTGAAAAACAGCAGCTCTCTGCAGTTGGTCTGTGGACAGTCGTGGCCAAGACAAAGGAGCTCAGTGAGGACCTGCGGCTGCTCACAAGTCAGGAAAGGGCTACAAGGCCGTTTCTAAATGTTTTCAGTGGCTACAGTGCAAAGTATTATTAAAAAATACAAGATGTTCCGCACTGTGGAAAATCTCAGAGGACGTGGTCGGAAGCCAAAAGTGACACCTGTGCTGGGCAGGAGGATAGTTAGAGAGGTGAAAAAGAATCCAAGGATCACCACCAAGGCCATCCTGGTGAATCTGGGCTCTGCTGGTGGCAATGTCTCAAGGCAGACAATCCAACGGATACTGCAGACCAAGGAGGACGCCACTTCTCCAGAGAAGGCACACAAAAGCTCATCTGGACAAAGAAGAAGACATCTGGTCTTCTGTGTTATGGTCAGATGAAACAAAAATTGAATTGTTTGGTCCTTCATTTGGCGTAAAAAAGGAGAAGCCTTCAACCCAAAGAACACCATCCCCACTGTCAAACATGGTGGTGGGAACCTAATGCTTTGGGGGTGTTTTTCAGCCAATGAATCACAGTAAACGGCACCATGAAAAAAGAACAATACAGGAGGATTCTCACCGACAACATCAGGCCGTCTGCAGAGAAACGTGGCCTTGGGCACCAGTGGACATTTCAGCAGGACAATGACCCAAAACACACAGCAAAAGTGGTGAAGGAATGGTTACCAGACAACAACATTGACGTTTTGGAGCGGCCCAGCCAGAGTCCAGACTGGAATCCAACTGAGAATCTGTGGAGGAGCTAAAGATCAGGGTGATGGCAAGAAGACCCTCCAACCTGAAAGATTTGGAGCTCATTGCTAAAGATGAATGGGCAAAAATACCTGTGGAGACCTGCAAAAAGCTGGTCTGCAATTATAGGAAGCGTCTGATTGCTGTAATAGCCAATAACGGCTTTTCTATTGATTATTGAGAAGGGTATGAGTAATTTTGGACTGGACACTTTTTGCTCAAATGTAAATAAAAGCTGAGAAATGTTTTTTTTTTCCAATAATGCCTCTTGTAGATCGTCTTATTATCTTTTGGGAGACACCGATGTCATTTCCCTTCAAAAAATTACTTGCTGGTTAAATAAAAGTAACTAAGTCACAATTTGCCAGGGGTATGAATAATTATGGGCAGCACTGTAGCTTATCCCGAAAGTTACCTGAAACGACAGGTACCGTTAGCAAATACCTCATATACATCTAGTCCCTGAATGTATCCTTCTACTAGCAGGAGAAGGGGTCACAGATACAGGGAAGTGTGTGTATAATGAGAAGGGGCAGGGCCACAGATACAGGGAGGAGTCTATAATAAGAAGGGGCGGGGTCACAGATACAGGGAGGTGTGTATAATAAGAAGGGGTGGGGTCACAGATACAGGGAGGTGTGTATAATAAGAAGGGGCGGGGTCACAGATACAGGGAGGTGTGTATAAGGAGAAGGGGTGGGGTCACAGATACAGGGAGGTGTGTATAATAAGAAGGGGCGGGGTCACAGATACAGGGAGGTGTGTATAAGGAGAAGGCGCTGTGGACACCGGGACGAGGACGTAGCCGATTCCCCCTGGATTGTGCTGTGATGATTATTCAGTGATCCATCGGCTGAACCGCCTGCTGATAACAATAAGCTGAGCACAATCCAGGCTGCAAGAGGTCCTGCCACACTTCCTGTTTCATTTCCTGTCGTCACCACAAGGGGGTGATCTATAAGGCTGCTAGTATCTGTAACCAGCTCGCCCCCTTGTGGTGAGAAAATGTCTTATACTGCCTCCTATGTACAAGAATATAACTGCTATAATACTGCCTCCAAGTAAAATAATACAATTAATGGTGTATATTCTGGGACCGTCCTCTCACGACTCCTCCTCTTGTCTCCAGGTTGGAGGACTTCAGCTCTGGAAGCTAGATGAGCTGGATTGTCTCATTAAGGGCGTCCTGTTCATTGAATCTGTTGGATTTAATGGACTATCTCAATGCTTCTACCTGGAAAACCCAAAGGACCCTGAAAATTGCCAGAAAATCCCGTACACCTTGAAGAACCCCTACCCAATGCTGCTGGTTAACATTGGGTCAGGCGTCAGTATCCTGGCTGTGTACTCCCAGAATGACTACAAGCGGGTGACCGGCACAAGGTACGTCCGGACACATGTTGGGTTGTAATGTGGGTGTCATGGTTTCATTGCAAAAATGGCCTTTGGACCTCCTGTTCTAGAGGACATACAGTAGATACTTCTGGGGAATAGGAGATTCATCACTATCACATCAGGAATATTTATAGAAGAAAATGCAGAAACATTAAACTGAGTGACAAATAATTGGCAGAAGTCAAGAGTGCATGTGGCATGTAGTAATTAGATGAAAGTCCAGGAGATGGGGACCGTCCTGAGAGGAGATCCGGTGTCCGCACCCTAAACCTGTGGAGCTGAGTCGTGAATTTGAAGCTAGTTTTGGGTGGAGTCAGTAGAAATGTACTGACTCCTTAAGTAATTTACTAAGTTTCATATAAATTTAGAAATGTTAATCATAAATATCTTCTGTTCTATCAGACTAAGGGCCTTATTTATCAAACTCATAAGCAGGGGGTTCTAGTGGTGATAATCAGTCCTCGCCTCCCCTCCTACTATAATCGGTCCTCGCCTCCCCTCCTACTATAATCGGTCCTCGCCTCCCCTCCTACTATAATCGGTCCTCGCCTCTCCTCCTACTATAATCGGTCCTCGCCTCCCCTCCTACTATAATCGGTCCTCGCCTCCCCTCCTACTATAATCGGTCCTCGCCTCCCCTCCTACTATAATCGGTCCTCGCCTCCCCTCCTACTATAATCGGTCCTCGCCTCTCCTCCTACTATAATCGGTCCTCGCCTCCCCTCCTACTATAATCGGTCCTCCCCTCCTACTATAATCGGTCCTCGCCTCCCCTCCTACTATAATCGGTCCTCGCCTCCCCTTCTACTATAATCGGTCCTCGCCTCCCCTTCTACTATAATCGGTCCTCGCCTCCCCTTCTACTATAATCGGTCCTCGCCTCCCCTTCTACTATAATCGGTCCTCGCCTCCCCTCCTACTATAATCGGTCCTCGCCTCCCCTCCTACTATAATCGGTCCTCGCCTCCCCTCCTACTATAATCGGTCCTCGCCTCCCCTCCTACTATAATCGGTCCTCGCCTCCCCTTCTACTATAATCGGTCCTCGCCTCCCCTTCTACTATAATCGGTCCTCGCCTCCCCTTCTACTATAATCGGTCCTCGCCTCCCCTTCTACTATAATCGGTCCTCGCCTCCCCTCCTACTATAATCGGTCCTCGCCTCCCCTTCTACTATAATCGGTCCTCGCCTCCCCTTCTACTATAATCGGTCCTCGCCTCCCCTTCTACTATAATCGGTCCTCGCCTCCCCTTCTACTATAATCGGTCCTCGCCTCCCCTTCTACTATAATCGGTCCTCGCCTCCCCTTCTACTATAATCGGTCCTCGCCTCCCCTTCTACTATAATCGGTCCTCGCCTCCCCTTCTACTATAATCGGTCCTCGCCTCCCCTTCTACTATAATCGGTCCTCGCCTCCCCTTCTACTATAATCGGTCCTCGCCTCCCCTTCTACTATAATCGGTCCTCGCCTCCCCTTCTACTATAATCGGTCCTCGCCTCCCCTTCTACTATAATCGGTCCTCGCCTCCCCTTCTACTATAATCGGTCCTCGCCTCCCCTTCTACTATAATCGGTCCTCGCCTCCCCTTCTACTATAATCGGTCCTCGCCTCCCCTTCTACTATAATCGGTCCTCGCCTCCCCTTCTACTATAATCGGTCCTCGCCTCCCCTTCTACTATAATCGGTCCTCGCCTCCCCTTCTACTATAATCGGTCCTCGCCTCCCCTTCTACTATAATCGGTCCTCGCCTCCCCTCCTACTATAATCGGTACTCTCCTCCTCGCTTTTTATGGAATGTCCGGCTAATAATCGAACAGTCCGATCCTATTTTTTGGGGGAACAAAGTGACAAAAAAATGGCGAATTGTGCAGTGTTTTTTATTTTTATTTTTATTTTTTTTTTTTTTTTTTCTTCTTCTGTTCTGTTGTTCACCGCATAGAATTTTTTAAATTATATTTTATTGGTTTGGACTTTTCGGACGTGGCAATATGAGAAGTTTTATTTATTGTTTATATATTTTATTTGTAAAATTGGGAAAGGGGGTGATTTATTATTATTATTATTATTATTATTATTATATTTTTTTTTTTCTGTTTAATTTATTAGCTATTTCTCCCCTTAGGGGCTAGAACCTGGGATTGTCTATTCACCCTACTAGAGCTCTATTAGGGTGCCTAGGACCTCACACTCTCCCTGCTGACCTGTGCATAGTACACACAGCAGCAGTGAGATTACCATGGCAGCCAGGGCTTCAGTAGCGTCCTGGCTGCCATGGTAACCGATCGGAGCCCCAGGATTACACTGCTGGGGCTCCGATCAGAAGCTGCCACCAATGGGAGAAGGTGATGGGACTCTGTGGCCACTGCTACCAGTGTTTTTAATACTGGGGGGGAGGGGTAGGTTTTACTGCGCCACCAATGAAAGATAACTTCTAATACAAATACAGGAGGCGCCAGGATCACATAGCCGGCACCCTGCCTCTATGACGGGGCGCTGCGTTCAGCGGCAGTTAACCCCTCAGGTGCGACACCTGAGGGGCTAACTGCGGCTGATCGCAGCACCCTCCTCCTCCCATCTCTCCTCATTGGCAGCAGTGGCACAGGGGGGAGGGAGCGAGTGACTCTTTCTCCCCTGTGCTGCTGAGGGAACTTGGAGCGCGCTCCAAGTTCTGTGATACTAGACTGCGCAGCCCAGTATTGAAAAAATGGAAATCCCAGTATCGTATCGAAACAGGTACAAAAGTATCGAAATTTCGATACCCAAAACAACCCTACTAGTGGTGATAGATAATCAGTCCTCGCCTCGCCTCTCCTGTCATTATACTATAATCAGTTCTCACCTCTCATGTGTTCGCTCCTGTCCTTATATTATAATCAGTTCTCACCTCTCCTGTCCTCATACTACAGACAGAGATAAGCAGGGGTTCTAGTGGTGATAGATAATCAGTTCTCACCTCTCCTGTGTTCTCTCCTATCCCGTATACTAGGTATCGTCATGCTGCTCCAATGCCAGAACCTGTGCTGCACATGCTCAGTAGTGAAGACCAGAGGAGAACGTTCACTACTGGGCATGCCTGCCATCATCTCAGAACAGGAAGACGGCATTAAAGGGATTGTCTGGGAATCGGTAACCTCTCGGGTTCCGCAGCCTGCTTCTGCTATGGAAAGATTCCTACATACCTGCCACCTGCAGCTCCGGTCCTGTGTACTTGCTCCCGTGTGTCTATCTTCTGGTCCGTGGCTTTATTTCCTCTCCAGCATGATCATCTGCTCCGCTGCAGTCAGCAACGATACATCAGCGGACACCAGTCATTGGCTGCAGCGGAGCAGATGGTGGAGAGGACGTAGACAAGCCCCGGACTGGCAGATAGGAGTCGGTGCACAGGAGCTGCAGGTAAGTATGGGTCTTCCCGCAGCGGAGGCAGGCAGTGATGTATTCCCAGACAAACCTTTAATGGCTGCACTTCTTCTATGTTCCTTTTCTTCCTCCTTAGACTTGCACAGGATTCTCTGCTTTTCCAGCACATACACATAGAATTGCTCTAACTTTTTCTCATGACAATTTCATAGATTTCTTACAACAATTTAATAGGGTTCTCGGAGATATTTGAACTGAGCGTCTGATAGGTGGGCTTCCAACACCCAGGACCCCAGCCAATCAGCTGTTTGAGAAGGCACCGGCACTCGCAGTAGTACCGCAGCCCTCTCCTTGCTTACCCGGCACAGTGCTGTGCATTGTTTAGTGGTCGTGTTTGGTATTGCAGCTCAACCCCATTCACTTCAATGGGGCTGACATGTGACCAATGAACGTAACATCACATGACCTAGGCTAAGATGTGAGAAGGCTGCTACGCTACTGTGAGCACTGGGCCTTTCTCAGACAGTTGATAGACGAGGTCTCGGGTGCCGACAAAGTATAGGTCATCAGTAAAAATATCTCAGGGAGTCGAGGCTTAGGGTTACTGACTCCCACCTATACTGGAACGCCCCCTGAGGACCTCATCACAAGCCTGACCATTGTAGTCTATTGGAGCAGGGTGCACATAGGTGACCTGGACTGAGCAGAGTACTGCGTATGCGCCGGAAACCATGGCAAGTAAGCTCGGCATGTGCATAGTGGTGCGTGCAGGACATCTCAGTCGGTTCGTGAGGATGCTCTCTGTCCTAACGGGTGTGAAGAACGGCAGGCTGGGAGGTATTAGGGAGAGGACATCTCAACTTCTGTCAGTGAAAAGAATGAGAATTGTGCGCCATAGTCACTGTCCCTGACCGTAACCTGCAAACTAAGATGCCGGACATTGTTGTCCTGTTTTTTCGGTCAGTAATTATCGCCGTCTTGTCTTCTTCCTCAGCCTCGGGGGTGGCACGTTTTTCGGCCTGTGCTGCCTTCTGACCGGATGCTCCACCTTTGAAGAGGCTCTGGAAATGGCCGCTCTGGGCGACAGCACAAAGGTGGACAAGCTGGTGCGGGACATCTATGGAGGAGACTACGAGAGGTTTGGGCTGCCAGGCTACGCTGTGGCCTCCAGGTGAGGACTAGGAATGGACATGTCACATATAGTGGTGATGGGGGTTTGGTTATGGAATTGTGCCCCCCCCCCCCCATCCATGCTGTCCTCTTACATTTCTCTTCCATCTCCAGCTTTGGGAACATGATGAGTAAGGAGAAGAGAGATCTGGTGAGCAAAGAAGACCTGGCCCGAGCCACCCTCATCACCATTACCAACAACATTGGCTCCTTAGCCAGGATGTGTGCTGTGAACGAGGTGAACCTCTCACTATTGGACAAATTCTGTTAATCCAGCATGAGCGAATCTAGAAGGTCTGATGATCTGGCACATCTCCAGCACAGAACTGCAGTATAATGTGGGAGTTCACACTTCAGTTATTTCCATCAGTTATGACCAGGTTTTGGTCAAAACCACAGAACAGGAGCAGATCTTTCCATTACACCTTATCTCTGGAGGCTTCACTGCTGGTTTTGGCTCACACCAACCAAATAACTGAAGTGTGAACTCAGCCTTTAAAGGGATTTTCCATCTAAGGTTGGTGGGGAGGACCTGGTAAATCCCACCACCATGGCAGCAAGGTTATTCTCCTGGAGATCTGTTGGGCAGGGTCTGCTGCAGTCAGGCATAAGCCAGTAAGGAGAAGGAGGGGGGACATGGCGGAGCTCCTGCTGATCGATTCCATGTTGTGCTGATAAATGAGCAGAGGGGGGAAGGCTCCTGCAGCAGTGCTACACACAAGACAGTGAGGAGGAGGAGGGGGACATGGCTGATCCGTTCCATTTTTGGAGGAGGAACGGGAGGGAGTCAAGGTAAGGGGCAGTGGGGAGGTTCCTGCTGCAGCCACTTGACAATGAAGTGGAGTAGGTGGTATTTTCTGTTCCATGTCAAACACATTGCCGCTGTGTCTGGTACTTCCATAGCGTGACAGTGAATGTCTGCACTGGGGAGGATCTGCCGCTTGGCTCTGAGCTTTCAGCTTCTTTACAGTGCTGCCTTGTAGACCTAAGTCAAGCAGCATTGTACAGGGCTATGAAAGAGCAGAAGTCCCCTCGTCCTGTCCCGGAGGTCCTCCCTCTAGTGGTGAGACAGTAGTATAACATTCCTACTACTGTTTGTCGTCCGTCTCCTGATCCGACCTCAGTAGATCACCACCACCCCTTAGTTTCCACTTATGGGGCACACATGTGACTTTTCTGTGCTTCTACCTCCTACAGAACATCAGCCGTGTGGTATTCGTGGGCAACTTCCTCAGGATTAATACCATTTCCATGAAGCTTTTGGCCTACGCGCTGGACTACTGGTCCAAGGGGCAGCTCAAAGCGCTTTTCCTGGAGCACGAGGTGACTTGTTAGGGCCTAATGTCTGTGTCACATTAGTAGGGGGTCATTTCAAAGGGGTTTTTCCGGGTTCAGGATATCAGGCGGGTGGTGGTCTGAATCTCCGAGCCCCCTACCAGTCTGCTGTTTTGTGCTTGTGCGAGTGTGGCCGTTTTTTCTATGTTCACCTTGCTCTGTGGACCTGCAGGCCGTCTACTTAGTAGCGACTGAGCGGAGTATTGCAGCTTCATCCCATTCACTAGCTGAAATACTCTGCGGCGCTGTTACTGTATAGGCTGCAGCGCATGCACAAGTGAAGAAAGCTGCTGCATCCCTTTAAGGCACCTGTCGCCTCTCCTGACTTGTCTGTTTCTCCCCATGTAATACCAGTTCTGGAGTATGGTTTCATATTCCTCTAAAATTCCTACTAGAAGTTTATGAATTAATTGCCAGAAGGTCCTTTGGGCGTCACCAGTTGTGGGTGGGGGTGTCCCTGCATCTCGGCCTTCATTGCAGTCTGCTAGCAAACCATTCATAAAGCGAATGTCTGCCATATTGTCCGTCAACCTGGCTTTCCTCAGAACTAGGGGATGGCTGTTGAGAGCGGAGCATAACCTGTATCGACATCTCCTTTCATTTCAGGGGTACTTTGGAGCGGTGGGCGCGCTGCTGGAGTTACTGAACACCACCTGACAACATGGCTGACGTCCCAGCATCTATTCAAAGCCATATCTCCCATACTTTATGCACTACAGACCGGGCCGGCAGCGTGTGCGCAGGGTGGGCTCTGCTCAGTAGACTGTTATTGGTGAGCAGCCCTCCCCCACTACTTCTCTAGCTGCAGAGGCAGGCTCAGGTGGGTGGGAGTCCAGCAGCTAGGGGCCGTTTGTACTAGCATGCAGTATACATTAGGGGGCGTTCCAGTAAGGGTAATTTATGGTAAGGCAGCAGTGGGTCAGTTGCGCTCACCTTTGGAGCCGCGCGCCCATTGCACTGGTGGTGGATGCTGCTAGCATTTTATGCCATTTTTTTTTCCTCTTGCAAGCACCATAATGATTGTATTATACTGTATTTCCATGTGATTCATCTGACTTTTCTTACTTATGATTATTTTTTTTGGATTATTTTTATACTTGGATGATTCCGGATTAGACAATTTAAAAAAACAGTGCCACCCTTGTACACAGGTTGTGTGTGGTACTGCAGTCCAGGCACGTCCACATCAGTGAGCTGAGCTGCAGTTACAGACACAACCTGCGGATTGGTATGGCGCTGTATCTGTCAGAAATCAGCTGTGTCTTTCAAAATCTGGACAACCCCTTTAAGTGTATCCGTCCAATCCACAGCACAGTTCAGTAAACTGTAATATAGCCGTGTGCTTGTGGTAATCAGTGCCTCCTGATTCTTATTTTTTGGGCTGCTAGGCAGTACGGCCGGTAAGTCCGGCATCACCGCCTCTAGGCCTAAAATGAAAGGTTTCCCAATATCCCCTTATAGAGGTTAGAGGTCCAGATCCCCATCTAGCCACAGACTTACATAATGGGCTCAGTACCTGCAGCCACCACTAGGGGGAGTTTATTCAGCCCATTATTTGGATTTCTAGACGACGCTTTCTGCATGTATGTAGCCCATCAAAATCCCATCCAGTGTAGGGCAGTGGGTGGCGCTATACAAACTATTCCATGTCAGACCGGTGAGCCGAACGGACTAATCCGTAGCCGGATACAGGACTGAACAATGGTTTCCATGGCTGGAGCATTGATTTAAGAGGGTGGGGTTCGCTCAAGACCGTAGTGTTCTGACATATTGCACTTTAGTAGATAGGATTAACCCTCTAAAATGTGCCCTTCCATAGTGCTGTGCAGAGACAGATCACCTCCTCCCCCTCTCTGCTCCCAATGTGCCATTCAGAGACAGATCAGCCCCCTCCATGCTCCTAAAGGGCAAGTCATGGGCAGATCAGCCCCCTCCTTGCTCCCCTAGTACCGGTCATGGACAGATCATCCCCCTCCTTGCTCCCCTAGTACCGGTCATGGACAGATGAGCCCCCTCCTTGCTCCCCTAGTACCGGTCATGGGCAGATCAGCCCCCTCCTTGCTCCCCTAGTACCGGTCATGGACAGATCAGCCCCCTCCTTGCTCCCCTAGTACCGGTCATGGACAGATCAGCCCCCTCCTTGCTCCCCTAGTACCGGTCATGGACAGATCATCCCCCTCCTTGCTCCCCTAGTACCGGTCATGGACAGATCAGCCCCCTCCTTGCCCCCCTAGTACCGGTCATGGACAGATCAGCCCCCTCCTTGCTCCCCTAGTACCGGTCATGGACAGATGAGCCCCCTCCTTGCTCCCCTAGTACCGGTCATGGACAGATCATCCTCCTCCTTGCTCCCCTAGTACCGGTCATGGACAGATCAGCCCCCTCCTTGCTCCCCTAGTACCGGTCATGGACAGATCATCCCCCTCCTTGCTCCCCTAGTACCGGTCATGGACAGATCACCCCCCTCCTTGCTCCCCTAGTACCGGTCATGGACAGATGAGCCCCCTCCTTGCTCCCCTAGTACCGGTCATGGACAGATCAGCCCCCTCCTTGCTCCCCTAGTACCGGTCATGGACAGATCAGCCCCCTCCTTGCTCCCCTAGTACCGGTCATGGACAGATCAGCCCCCTCCTTGCTTCCCTAGTACCGGTCATGGACAGATCATCCTCCTCCTTGCTCCCCTAGTACCGGTCATGGACAGATCAGCCCCCTCCTTGCTCCCCTAGTACCGGTCATGGACAGATGAGCCCCCTCCTTGCTCCCCTAGTACCGGTCATGGACAGATGAGCCCCCTCCTTGCTCCCCTAGTACCGGTCATGGACAGATGAGCCCCCTCCTTGCTCCCCTAGTACCGGTCATGGACAGATGAGCCCCCTCCTTGCTCCCCTAGTACCGGTCATGGACAGATCAGCCCCCTCCTTGCTCCCCTAGTACCGGTCATGGACAGATCAGCCCCCTCCTTGCTCCCCTAGTACCGGTCATGGACAGATCATCCCCCTCCTTGCTCCCCTAGTACCGGTCATGGACAGATGAGCCCCCTCCTTGCTCCCCTAGTACCGGTCATGGACAGATGAGCCCCCTCCTTGCTCCCCTAGTACCGGTCATGGACAGATCAGCCCCCTCCTTGCTCCCCTAGTACCGGTCATGGACAGATCAGCCCCCTCCTTGCTCCCCTAGTACCGGTCATGGACAGATCATCCCCCTAGTACTGGTCATGGACAGATCAGCCCCCTCCTTGCTCCCCTAGTACCGGTCATGGACAGATCAGCCCCCTCCTTGCTCCCCTAGTACCGGTCATGGACAGATCAGCCCCCTTCTTGCTCCCCTAGTACCGGTCATGGACAGATCAGCCCCCTAGTACCGGTCATGGACAGATCAGCCCCCTCCTTGCCCCCCTAGTACCGGTCATGGACAGATCAGTCCCCTCCTTGCTCCCCTAGTACCGGTCATGGACAGATCAGCCCCCTCCTTGCCCCCCTAGTACCGGTCATGGACAGATCAGCCCCCTCCTTGCTCCCCTAGTACCGGTCATGGACAGATCAGCCCCCTCCTTGCCCCCCTAGTACCGGTCATGGACAGATGAGCCCCCTCCTTGCTCTCCTAGTACCGGTCATGGACAGATCACCCCCCTCCTTGCTCTCCTAGTACCGGTCATGGACAGATCATCCTCCTAGTACCGGTCATGGACAGATCACCCCCCTCCTTGCTCTCCTAGTACCGGTCATGGACAGATCACCCCCCTCCTTGCTCTCCTAGTACCGGTCATGGACAGATCATCCTCCTAGTACCGGTCATGGACAGATCATCCCCCTCCTTGCTCTCCTAGTACCGGTCATGGACAGATCAGTCGCTCCCCTGACTCCTAACAGGAGGGCTCTTGAAATCATGGCTGTAAGTATCCCAGTTATTACGGCGTCGTGTGCAGACGGTGCAGCCACAGGTGACAACACGGTATTCACGCCCCAGAAAAGATAAAGATGGCGCCATATTTACCGCTTATACTGTATGAACAGTGGGTATTCCTAAATATTCTGTACCAAAGAGAAAGCCTTTCCAGCGCACGCAGTGATTCCTGGTAACGTCCGGAGAGTATCTGATAATCCAGCAGCCAATAATGGTGGATTACAGGAATTTTACTGTACGGCACGACTGTTACGTGATGTCATGTATTGTCTCTGGGGTCAGGATGCTTGTAGTGCTCTGCTTGACCATAGGGGGCGCTGACTGAAAATGCAGTAAAGCGCCACTCTGAGTGTAGAGGCGGCCTCTGGTCCTGCCAGACTCATGGAGAGCCCCCATAGAGCAATTCAAAGGTGAGAAAAGGCAACGCCCATCATGGTCCAGAAGAGCGCTACCACAGAAATGCATCCGTGTATTTGTCACCCTCCGTGTGGTGCGGGCAGTCAGATCCTTGTTACGTTCCACTGTGCCCAGGACGGTGCCAGCGGGCACCTACCAGCCTCTTGTGTGTATGAAACCAATCCTTGAACTACTGGAAGATTGAAATTTGTATATTTTGTAATAAAATGACAGCATGTTTCTAAGCTCTCCCGGCATCAGTCGTCTTCTGTGCGCTCCGACGGGTCACGTGCAGCGTGTGCCAGGAGGAAGAGTCCCCGCTTGCTTGATTGTCTAAGGAGGGGCGGTAAGGACCCATGTCCCTCTGTGGATGGCATGGCGATAGGATATGGCCCAGTACGGAAGGCCTAATGCCTCAGTATTAGGATTTCCCATGGATTTGTATTGCTTACTGGTAATGTGCTGCAATTCACACATCGTACACTAGATGGCGCAGATGGGTTTCTTTGAGCTTTTTACAGCCACTTACTTACCTATGTGTATAAGTTGTCGTTTTGCCTTTTCCGATCACTCCTGGCAATTTTCAGAAGTCAAGCAATGGTGACTGGAGAGCGCACCGCACAAGCGCGGCTACCTTACTATGCATCTCTGTGGGAGTTCCGGAAATAGCTGAGCACTCGTTTATTTTTCGACATTTCTATAGAAGTGAATGGGGGATAGCGGTGTGGGACCTGCACCTGTCAGACACTGTGGCATGTCCTGGCAGTGCGCCACCAATGTATGTGATGGGACAACCCCTTTAATGACTTGGCCGTAGCTGTTTTGGCCAACCGCAAATTGCGAATACGCAAAACACCTGATACTGGCTGAGAGTCCGCAGCCATTTTTTTTTTCACACCTTCACAAATATTCTATCCTTGTCCGCAAAACGGACAAGAATAGGACATGTTCTATTTATTTTATTTATTTTTTGCGGGGCCGCGGAATGGACTTACGGATGCGGACAGCACACGGATACGTTGTCTATATTTAATTCCCAGAAAAATGTGGTCAACTTGTCCGACAGCTGAGACCCCCATATACCAGATATTCCGTCCTTTCTCATATGAGGGTCTTAACTCGGTGAACCCTGAGTCGGCGGTCTAATGATTGGCGCCTGGTTTTGCTGACCTGAGAGGAGAGCTATTTTGCATACATGGTATGGACTCCCAACATATGAGCTTCCAAATGTATTGGGGGCAACAGGTCCATCAACAGCAGCTTGAAACCGTTTCCCTCTACTACAAACTGAAAATAAAAGGGAAAGTAGCAAAGAAAAAAAGTATAGACCGTGTTATGTTCTGTTACTCGTTATGGAAATATTTGGTTTCATTTTAAAGGGATTTTCCAGAGGAGAAAAAAAAAAATCCCTGCCCAAAATAAACTTGTGAGTTCATCTCCATGACCAATAGCCATGTGACTGCATCATCTGCTCTGTAATCATCTCGTCTATGTAGTTCAGGGGTCAGCAGCCCCCAGCTGTTGTGAAACTACAACTCCCAGCATGCAAACTGGCTCAGCTGTTCTTGGAACCCCCATAGAAGTGAGTAGAGAGTGCTGGGAGTTGTAGTTTTGCAACCGCTGGATTGACCGAGGCTCCTGACCCCTGATCTAGTCAGTGGCCCTGTTGAGCTAGGGCTGATATGGTCCCGTCACTGCATGCATGTGCATTCACTGGAGCCTTATCACATGTTGCAGTGAGAAGCAAATTCAACGTGGGAGATTTTGTATTTTTTTGGGGCTTGATGAACCACTAGACCACCAGGTATTATACTACCCTGGACTACAAAGGAAGTAAGCAATTGTGAGCTTTTGGCAGGGTGGTAAGTTGACGGTTACAGTAGGATGCAGTTCTTGGTTGTGGTATGTTCAGCACAGACTCTGAATGGTTGCAGCCCTGTGAGAGGCACACATGCTTAGTGGTTCCAATGTACAATACACTGCTTTACTGAAGCAACAAAGACCAGGCGCTGGGTCTGGCTTGTGTCGCAGGGGAATGTTTGTTCCAGCGTGTTGACGGTCAGTGATGTAGACATCAATACTTGCAGCACTTTCTGCAGCCTCGGGCAGCTGGGGCTTGAGCCTGCGCTCCAGAACCTACAACTCAAGGACTGTGTTCAACAAATTCTCTTGGCACACCTCGTGGCTGACCACAACTGAATTTCGGTGACACATAATAATAGAATGTGATAGCGTGATACCACATACCCAGGAAACAAAGAAGAATAACCACATCAGGGCAACATACACAAAATAAATAGTAACAAAAGAAAACAGTGCACAGCTCAATACAAGCCCGGGCACCTGATACAACCAACAACACTTCTACCATACTAGACCAATAGGGAAGTAGACATCAAGCACTCCAGTAACCTAAACCACCAGAAGCAAACATCCACCTCTCCAGTACTCTAGACCACCAGGGAATCAGACATCCACATCTCCAGTAACCTAAACCACCAGAAGCCGACATCCAACTCTCCAGTACCCTAGAGCAGCAGGGAAGCCGACATCCAACTCTCCAGTACCCTAGACCAGCAGGGAATCAGACATCCACATCTCCAGTAACCTAAACCACCAGAAGCCGACATCCAACTCTCCAGTACCCTAGAGCAGCAGGGAAGCCGACATCCAACTCTCCAGTACCCTAGACCAGCAGGGAATCAGACATCCACATCTCCAGTAACCTAAACCACCAGAAGCCGACATCCAACTCTCCAGTACCCTAGAGCAGCAGGGAAGCCGACATCCAACTCTCCAGTACCCTAGAGCAGCAGGGAAGCCGACATCCACCTCTCCAGTACTCTAGACCAGCAGGGAAGACGACATCCACCTCTCCAGTACCCTAGAGCAGCAGGGAAGACGACATCCACCTCTCCAGTACTGTAGACCAGCAGGGAAGACGACATCCACCTCTCCAGTACCCTAGAACAGCAGGGAAGCCGACATCCACCTCTCCAGTACCCTAGACCAGCAGGGAAGACGACATCCACCTCTCCAGTACTCTAGACCAGCAGGGAAGACGACATCCACCTCTCCAGTACTCTAGACCAGCAGGGAAGCCGACATCCACCTCTCCAGTACCCTAGAGCAGCAGGGAAGACGACATCCACCTCTCCAGTACTCTAGACCAGCAGGGAAGACGACATCCACCTCTCCAGTACTCTAGACCAGCAGGGAAGACGACATCCACCTCTCCAGTACCCTAGACCAGCAGGGAATCAGACATCCACATCTCCAGTACTCTAGACCAGCAGGGAAGACGACATCCACCTCTCCAGTACCCTAAAAGACTAACAGAGAAGCAGACATCCACCTCTCCAATACCCTAGACCACCAGGGAAGCAAAAATCTACCTCTACAGTACCCTAGACCACCAGGGAAGCAAAACATCTACCTCTACAGTACCCTAGAGCAGCAGGAAAAATCACAATCCACCTCTCCAGTACCCTAGACCAACAGAGAAGCAGAAACCTCCTTTCCAGTACCCTAGACCACCTGAGAAGCAGACAACTACCTCTCCAGTACCCTAGACCACCAGGGAAGCAGACAACTACCTCTCCAGTACCCTAGACCACCAGTGAAGCAGACATCCACTTCTCCAGTACTCTAGACCACCAGTGAAGCAGACAACTACCTCTCCAGTACCCTAGACCAGCAGGAAAGCAAAAATCTCTACAGTACCCTAGACCTGCAGGAAAGAACACAATCCACCTCTCCAGTATCCTAGACCAGTGTTTCCCAACCAGCGTGCCTCCAGCTGTTGCAAAACTACAACTCCCAGCATGCCCGGACAGCCTTCGGCTGTGCGGGCATGCTGGGAGGTGTAGTTTTGCAACAGCTGGAGGCACGATGGTTGGGAAACACTGATCCTAGACCAACAGAGAAGCAGACATCCACCTCTCCAGTACCCTAGACCAGCAGATAAGCAGAAAGTACCCTAGACCAGCAGGGAAGAAAACATCCACCTCTCCAGTACCCTAGACCAGCAGATAAGCAGAAAGTACCCTAGACCAGCAGGGAAGAAAACATCCACCTCTCCAGTACCCTAGACCAGCAGATAAGCAGAAAGTACCCTAGACCAGCAGGGAAGAAAACATCCACCTCTCCAGTACTCTAGACTAATAGGGAAGCAGACATCTAGACTAGACTAGACCTTCTGGTCCAATCCCACAGAAGAGTAACTGTAGCAGATTGCTGAAAAATTACTACTGATGATAAAAAGATGTCGGATGTATGGGGCCATGTAGCACAGTATTAGGCAGGTGGTTTTTGTGTTATGGCTGATTGGTGTCTACATAGAACCAACACACCTCAGATATAACAGAAAGATAGTAGAAAGGGCCTAGACACATATGGTACAACTCCTATAACAGCACTCACTAATAAAAAAAAATCTTTATTAATGTAAAAATATATAACATAGGTGAAAACAAGGGGAGAGGGAGGCCACAGGGACCTGTTCACCCCTAAACCCCTGGTAGCAGAGACCACACAGGAGCAACTACAGGTCAAGAGTCCAAGGGAAGTATGGTAAATGATGCCAGCAAACTGTGTATATGCAGCCAAATTAAATGCAAGATTTGAACTTAATAGGACAAATGTTACATATCTGAACACATATCCTGCGGTGTGTGGGGACAGTATGGAAACGGGAACCATAGCCCGATGCCAAAGTTGCACAAAAATACATAGTAACACATCCACACAACAGAGCATGAATGCATAAGCTACATCACTGTATAAGCAACTAATGGCTTCAATCAATTACCCATAATGGACTGGTGACCCGAGGCCCCAACGCGCGTTTCGCCAACCCACTGGCTTCGTCAGGAGCCATAAACAGGTAAGCTAAAAAGAGGGTATTTATATTAAAATCGCACCTGGAGTCGATCATTGACGCATGTTCGGCATGATTAGTTGGGCAGCGTCATCATAGCACGCCACTCATCTCTCCGCGACCGACGCCGCGCATGTTCACGTGATCCCCAGCGTCGTCCACGTACTGGATGACGCGAGGCGTAAGACACCGCCCACATCGGTCGCCAGGGAGATGAGCTATAACGGAGCACTACACGACGGGCCCGCCCAGCGCATGCGTGGAATGCGTACACCCCAAGATCGAATAAGGGCACTACAATGGAAAAGAGGCGTACAGATGCCCCATCAATTAGGTGATTAAGATTAAGCCACATGTGATACAAAGTTACTATCTCTAACCCTAACAATGCTGTGTATTGTCTATGCCTATAGACAGATACATTAAAGTGCATAGTGCAATTCATAATACACTGCTCAAAAAAATAAAGGGAACACAAAAATAACACATCCTAGATCTGAATTAATTAAATATTTTTTCTGAAATACTTTGTTCTTTACATAGTTGAATGTGTTGACAACAAAATCACACAAAAATAAAAAATGGAAATCAAATTTTTGAACCCATGGAGGTCTGGATTTGGAGTCACACTCAAAATTAAAGTGGAAAAACACACTACAGGCTGATCCAACTTTGATGTAATGTCCTTAAAACAAGTCAAAATGAGGCTCAGTAGTGTGTGTGGCCTGTATGACCTCCCTACAACGCCTGTGCATGCTCCTGATGAGGTGGCGGACGGTCTCCTGAGGGATCTCCTCCCAGACCTGGACTAAAGCATCTGCCAACTCCTGGACAGTCTGTGGTGCAACGTGACGTTGGTGGATAGAGCGAGACATGATGTCCCAGATGTGCTCAATTGGATTCAGGTCTGGGGAACGGGCGGGCCAGTCCATAGCATCAATGCCTTTGTCTTGCAGGAACTGCTGACACACTCCAACCACATGAGGTCTAGCATTGTCTTGCATTAGGAGGAACCCAGGGCCAACCGCACAAGCATATGGTCTCACAAGGGGTCTGAGGATCTCATCTCGGTACCTAATGGCAGTCAGGCTACCTCTGGCGAGCACATGGAGGGCTGTGCGGCCCTCCAAAGAAATGCCACCCCACACCATTACTGACCCAATGCCAAAACGGTCATGCTGGAGGATGTTGCAGGCAGCAGAACGTTCTCCACGGCGTCTCCAGACTCTGTCACGTCTGTCACATGTGCTCAGTGTGAACCTGCTTTCATCTGTGAAGAGCACAGGGCGCCAGTGGTGAATTTGCCAATCTTGGTGTTCTCTGGCAAATGCCAAACGTCCTGCACAGTGTTGGGCTGTAAGCACAACCCCCACCTGTGGACGTCGGGCCCTCATATCACCCTCATGGAGTCTGTTTCTGACCGTTTGAGCAGACACATGCACATTTGTGGTCTGCTGGAGGTCATTTTTCAGGGCTCTGGCAGTGCTCCTCCTGTTCCTCCTTGCACAAAGGCGGAGGTAGCGGTCCTGCTGCTGGGTTGTTGCCCTCCTACGGCCTCCTCCACGTCTCCTGATGTACTGGCCTGTCTCCTGGTAGCGCCTCCATGCTCTGGACACTACGCTGACAGACACAGCAAACCTTCTTGCCACAGCTCGCATTGATGTGCCATCCTGGATAAGCTGCACTACCTGAGCCACTTGTGTGGGTTGTAGACTCCGTCTCATGCTACCACTAGAGTGA
This sequence comes from Bufo bufo, assembly GCF_905171765.1. Classification (NCBI taxonomy): domain Eukaryota; kingdom Metazoa; phylum Chordata; class Amphibia; order Anura; family Bufonidae; genus Bufo; species Bufo bufo. Next base: position 804,682,052 of record NC_053390.1, on the reverse strand, counting down.
AAGCACCGCCAGCATTCAAAAGTGACCAAAACATCAGCCAGGAAGCATAGGAACTGAGAAGTGGTCTGTGGTTACCACCTGCAGAACCACTCCTTTATTGGGGGTGTCTTGCTAATTGCCTATAATTTCCACCTGTTGTCTATCCCATGTGCACAACAGCATGTGAAATTGATGGTCACTCACTGTTACTTCCTAAGTGGACAGTTTGATTTCACAGAAGTGTGATTGACTTGGAGTTACATTGTGTTGTTTAAGTGTTCCCTTTATTTTTTTGAGCAGTGTATATCAACATGATAATTCCGAGTTGTAAAATCAAAATTCATGTGATCACAATAGACAATATATAAAGTGCAACATCTAATAGATACCAATAAATAAAAAAGGAAATCGTCCAAAACCAATATAATTCATAAGAGTAAAGTGACGAGTGCATTATATGGGAAGACTTTTCCATATCCGGCCACGTATTTGAGGGGCGTATCACATCTAGCTGGAAAATGACATGACGTCAAAGGTGCTACAAGTAGAAAAAAGGAAAAACAAGATAAAAATACAAATAACCCATACCTACACTCAATCTTAGACCAAGATCGAGAGCATAAATTACCATAAAAGAGCGCAGTTATAGAAAGGACCTGAAACTAACGGCTTAATTTAATCCCTGAGGGATCTCAGTTTTAAGCATGACTATCCATTTTGTCTCTCTTTGTAATAGTACTCTTTTATTGTCACCACCTCGGCAACCCAAAGTCACCCTGTCAATACCTCTTACTCTCAGGCCGCTAGGGTCACAATTATGCTTTTCCTTAAAGTGCAGGGCTATGGGTTGCAACTTCGGCAAATCCTCCATCCTCATTGTACCTGCCAGTCGAATTTTGCTGGCATGTTCCAAAGTTCTCACCCGAAACTCCCTAGTGGTCATGCTGTTGAGTTCCACCAGAGGACCTTGCCAAATGAACAGGATATCGTCAATATACCTAGACCACGAGACCACCGAGTCATAGCCAGGCTGTGGATGTGGTGTACTATCTGATATTCTGATATTCCTTACTCCCACTGGTATCTTTGAAAGTGGACAATCTCAACATATACCCACAGGCCTGACAGTTACCACATGGGAATGACCTCCATCTGGGGCCCCTACTACTGAAAAAGTTAACATAATGGCTTCTTGTAAGCAGGTCTCCCAAATTCTTGGCCCTCTTCCATGTGATAAGAGGATAGTTAGGGAGTGACCCCCTGAGGTCACTATCTGATAGTAAGATGGGCCAGAATTGGGACATGCTGTCCCGAATCTTTCCCCAGTGTGTGTCGAAAGGTGTGATAAATCGCGGTTTACTATCACTAATCTTTTTACTCACCGGAACGGAATCTCTGGAGGAGGATTTTGCTCTTGAATAGCCTTTCCTAATGTCCCGTTGATTGTAACCCCTATTTCGAAATCTGTTGGAGAGGTCTTCAGACTGGGTCTCAAAGCGTTCGTCACTGGAGCAGATCCGACGCAATCTTAAAAACTGGCCAGTAGGTATGGCTTTGCTCGTCTGCGGGTAGTGAGAGGAATTCGCATGTAATAAGGCATGTGTTGCTGTAGGTTTCCTGAAGAGGTCTGTGGAGACACTGGCATCCATCTCCCTGCGTAACAGAATGTCCAGGAACTCAATATATTCCCGGCTGTATTTCCATGTCAATTTGATATTTAAATCATTGATGTTAAGTTGTTGAATGAAGCCGTTGAGTTCCACCAGAGGACCTTGCCAGGTATCGTCAATATACCTAGACCACGAGACCACCGAGTCATAGCCAAGTAAATTCTGGACAATCTCTCTTTCCCACAGCCCCAGGAACAAGTTGGCATAAGAGGGCGCACAAGTCGCCCCCATAGTCGTGCCTTGGAGCTGTAGGAAAAGGCGGTCCTTAAAAATAAAATAATTATGCCTGAGTACAAAGTCCAGAATATTAATGACAAACTGTATCAGATCCGGTTCAAGATCCGTCCGTCATTTGTAAGAAATACCTGGCTGCTCAGATCCCGTGGTCATGGCATATCGACGTGTAGAGAGCCTCTATGTTTATCCTCATATTATCCTCTAGAAAGACCCCATTGAACTTCCTAAGGACATCAGATGTGTCCTTGACATAGGATGGCAGGGTCTCCACACAGCCTCTCAGGTAAAAATCCACAAACCGACTAGCCCGCTCACAAAAACCCCCTATACCGGACACAATCGGACGTCCTGGGGGGTTGATCTTATCCTTGTGGACTTTGGGTAGCAGATAAAATGTGGGTGTTATTGGGTGGTCAACAACCAGACCATCTTTCAGTCTTGGTGTAAGTATGTTATTAACCACCCCTGACTGTAATATGTAATCAAGTTCACTTTTGAATTTGATGGTCCGGTTGCTATCCAACCGTCTATAGCAATCCTTCTGATGTAACTGTCTAAAAGCTTCCCTCTCATACATCTGTGCCGGCCACAACACCACATTACCCCCTTTGTCCGCTAGTTTAATCACGACATGCCTCAAGCCGCGCAGTTCTTTGATTGCATGACGCTGGCCCCATGATGGTCCACTTTATTAGTAAGAGATTTAAATTCCTTCTTTACTAACTTAACAAAGATGTCGACTGTAGGACAAATGTTGCGAGGGGGGATAGCTGTGAGCGGCGGCACAGATGCATGGGTAGCTTGGGAGAAGAAACCTCTTTCTGTTCATCCAGAAGAGACTGCAGGTCCTCCAGAGCTTGCTGTTCCATGGCTGATGGAAACTCTGGTGTGCCTGGTTTTTTTACTGAAATGTTTTTTTTTAATAAAAGCTTTCTCTCAAATAATTCAAGATCTTTCACAGCAGTGAAAAGATCAAAGCCGCTAGAGGGAGCAAATGTGAGACCTTTTAGAAGTACATCTATCTTGTGATTTAGTCAACACATATGTAGATAGATTAATTACCCTTAATTTCTCCTGTGCCTCTTTCCGATCTGATTCATATTTCTGGTTTGTCTTCTGGATGCGGGGGTGTTGGACACTTAGGGGCGCATTGCCCGTTCTACTCCATCTTCCAGCACCCCCCTGTGCGTCTAAAAAATGATCTCCACATGATTCCTCCGAGATGATTGGAGTCCCTGATAGAGAGGGGGTAATAGAGCCACTCCTCTCACGTTTCTGTTGCCAACGACAGACTTTTTTATTCTGAAAGTCAGCCCAATCTCTCTGGAAACTTTCTAGCTTTCAAATCCTGTACATTTTTCTCATAAGCACAGAGATCTTCCTCCAATTTTCTATCAAAGCCTTCAAATTCCTCCTTAGTACCGTAAGTAACTCCTGCAGTTTCTCTCTCACTGCATCCACGTCTCTCTCGATCTGCTCCAGTGACTTACGGTCGGACCCAATCAAAAGCTCAATCAAGGTTGTAGAGCATTTATTCAAAGACTCTTCCCATCTGGAGACAAAGGTGGCGTCAGCCGTCTCCAGAGTTGGGAAGACTTGAATCCTAAGTCCCCTAGGGATGATGTTCTTTTGCAGACAATTCTCCAGGGCCGCTTTATTCCACCAGACCTTGGTGCGTTTTCGGTTCTTAATATTACGTGTCTCTGAATCTATCGTGGTGTTTTCACCAAGAATAGTTCCAAGTCTGGACATCCACGCCACATCGCGTTTTTTGTAATCCATAAATCCTGAGGATTTTTCTAATGCACACGACCGTGGTGTGTTTTTCGGTCCGCAAATCGCAGATCCGCAAAACACAGATAGGCAGCCTTTAATGTAACTGCCTATTCTTGTCCGCAAAGCGCGGACAAGAATAGGACATGTTATATTTTTTTGGCGGGGCCACGGAACGGAGCAACGGATGCGGACAGCACACGGAGTGCTGTCCGCATCTTTTGCGGCCCCATTGAAGTGAATGGGTCCGCATCCCAGCCGCCAAAACTGCGGCTCGGATGCGGACCCAAACAACGGTCGTGTGCATGAGGCCTTAGTCTTGCACTAATTACGGTACTGAAATTAGTCAAATGATTTTCACTGAAATCCCCCGAAAATCTTTCTTCTCCGGAATACTTCCTTACAAAACCAGTGACATAATTCATGCTCAGAGTAAAAATAGAAACTCAAGAAAAGAGAAGTGAGCAGATCACATCGCACTCAACCCATGACCACGATACTCCTGCCCGGGCCCTGACTGACCTCCCCCACTGCCCAGGATGAAGCCGCAGTCTCTCCTGTTGAAATATTACACTATAATGTCATCATTCTATATTTTGACCGAGATTTCATCATCCTTATAAAACGTAGTTCAGAAGTTTGTTTTTTTAATTCATGGAAAAATCGCAAAGTTTCTAGAATGACGGAGTATTTTTTTGTTAAAATACAATGCGATGTTTACCAGAAGATTTTAAAGTTTTACTATTTCAGAATTCTTCATTTCCCCCTTTCTATCCTCCTCTGCTGATTAGCCATTTTTTTTTGCGGACCCATTGACTTGAATGGAGCACATTACGTTTCTTTTGCGGAACCACTGAAATGAATGGTTCCATATACGGACCCCTCCACTTTACCAGACCTGTAAAGGGAAGATTACTTTCCTGCTTCCCGATGCATGCTCCCCACTCCTTCTCCTCTAGGCCTGCCATGCCCCACTGGGCTCCCTCGCCGTAAACATCTGGTTTGATCAGATTCCCTTACATCATGTGACCATTTGTCATGACCCCGTAAGGAGAGTTGGTCAAACCGGATATTTACAGAGAGTCAGTTCAGCAGAGCGTGGCAGGCCTGGAGAAGAAGGAGAGGAGAGCCAAAGCCGGTAAGCAGGTAAGTAACCTTCTCTTTACAGTTACGGGAAAGTGGGAAGAGAATTGCCAACCCCCACCTCCTACCCTTCATTCTTGCCAGGAATAGGGTCTGAGCAGCGCTCGGTGTAATACAATTTATTTCACGCCACTGCATATAGTGGGGGAATGTCTAATATACATCGTCCTACTCTCTTTGGCTTCTTAATAGTGCTGTCAGCAGATTTGCATGGTCAGAACTGCTGACACTCTCATTAAACTGTAACAAATATAACTTATATACAGTCAGGTCCATAAATATTGGGACATGGACACAATTCTAACATTTTTGGCTCTATACACCAACACAATGGATTTGAAATGAAACGAACAAGATGAGCTTTACCTGCAGACAGTCAGCTTTAATTTGAGGGTATTTACATCCAAATCAGGTGAACGATGTAGGAATTACAACAGTTTGTATATGTGCCTCCCACTTGTTAAGTGACCATAAGTAATGGGACAGAATAATAATCATAAATCAAACTTTCACTTTTTAAGGGCTCTTTCACACTTGCGTTCTTGTCTTCCGGCATAGAGTTCCGTCGTCGGGGCTCTATGCCGGAAGAATCCTGATCAGGATTATCCTAATGCATTCTGAATGGAGAGTAATCCGTTCAGGATGCATCAGGATGTCTTCAGTTCCGGTACGGAACGTTTGTTGGCCGGAGAAAATACCGCAGCATGCTGCGCTTTTTGCTCCGGCCAAAAATCCGGAACACTTGCCGCAAGGCCGGATCCGGAATTAATGCCCATTGGAAGGCATTGATCCGGATCCGGCCTTAAGCTAAACGTCGTTTCGGCGCATTGCCGGAGCCGACATTTAGCTTTTTCAGAGTGGTTACCATGGCTGCCGGGACGCTAAAGTCCTGACAGCCATGGTAAGTGTAGTGGGGAGCGGGGGAGCAGTGTACTTACCGTCCGTGCGGCTCCCCGGGCGCTCCAGAGTGACGTCAGGGCGCCCCAAGCTCATGGATCATGTGATCACATGGACACGTCATCCATGCGCATGGGGCGCTCTGACGTCATTCTGGAGCGCCCCGGGAGCCGCACGGACTGTAAGTATACTGCTCCCCCGCTCCCCACTACTACTATGGCAACCAGGACCTTAATAGCGTCCTGGGTGCCATAGTAACACTGAAAGCATTTGGAAGACGGTTCCGTCTTCAAATGCTTTCAGTACACTTGCGTTTTTCCGGATCCGGCAGGCACCTCCGGCAACGGAAGTGCATGCCGGATCCCAACAACGCAAGTGTGAAAGAGGCCTAATACTTGGTTGCAAATCCTTTGCAGTCAATTACAGCCTGAAGTCTGGAACGCATAGACATCACCAGACGCTGGGTTTCATCCCTGGTGATCCTCTGCCAGGCCTCTACTGCAACTGTCTTCAGTTCCTGCTTGTTCTTGGGGCATTTTCCCTTCAGTTTTGTCTTCAGCAGGTGAAATGCATGCTCAGTCGGATTCAGGTCTGGTGATTGACTTGGCCATTGCATAACATTCCACTTCTTTCCCTTGAAAAACTCTTTGGTTGCTTTTGCAGTATGCTTTGGGTCATTGTCCATCGGCACTGTGTAGCGCCGTCCAATGAGTTCTGAAGCATTTGGCTGAATATGAGCAGATAATATTGCCCGAAACACTTCAGAATTCATCCTGCTGCTTTTGTCAGCAGTCACATCATCAATAAATACAAGAGAACCAGTTCCATTGGCAGCCATACATGCCCACGCCATGACACTACCACCACCATGCTTCACTGATGAGGTGGCATGCTTAGGATCATGAGCAGTTCCTTTTCTTCTCCATACTCTTCTCTTCCCATCACTCTGGTACAAGTTGATCTTGGTCTCATCTGTCCATAGAATGTTGTTCCAGAACTGTGAAGGCTTTTTTAGATGTCGTTTGGCAAACTCTAATCTGGCCTTCCTGTTTTTGAGGCTCACCAATGGTTTACATCTTGTGGTAAACCCTCTGTATTCACTCTGGTGAAGTCTTCTCTTGATTGTTGACTTTGACACACATACACCTACCTCCGGGAGAGTGTTCTTGATCTGGCCAACTGTTGTGAAGGGTGTTTTCTTTACCAGGGAAAGAATTCTTCGGTCATCCACCACAGTTGTTTTCCGTGGTCTTCCGGGTCTTTTGGTGTTGCTGAGCTCACCGGTGCGTTCCTTCTTTTTAAGAATGTTCCAAACAGTTGTTTTGGCCACGCCTAATATTTTTGCTATCTCTCTGATGGGTTTGTTTTATTTTTTCAGCCTAATGATGGCTTGCTTCACTGATAGTGACAGCTCTTTGGATCTCATCTTGAGAGTTGACAGCAACAGATTCCAAATGCAAATAGCACACTGGAAATGAACTCTGGACCTTTTATCTGCTCATTGTAATTGGAATAATGAGGGAATAACACACACCTGGCCATGGAACAGCTGAGAAGCCAATTGTCCCATTACTTTTGGTCCCTTAACAAGTGGGAGGCACATATGCAAACTGTTTGAATTCCTACACCGTTCACCTGATTTAGATGTAAATACCCTCAAATTAAAGCTGACAGTCTGCAGTTAAAGCACATCTTGTTTGTTTCATTTCAAATCCATTGTGGTGGTGTATAGAGCCAAAAATGTTAGAATTGTGTTGATGTCCCAATATTTATGGACCTGACTGTACATGTACAGAACAGTCTTTAGGCCATCACTTATCTTGTGGCATCTTCTCTCCCGTTTGGCTTCTCTGGTACCAGGGCTCTGGCTGTGATTGAGCTACACACTGCGCAAAGGTGCACACACTGGAGCAGTATTCCCTGCCCACTTCCAGTAGGGACTGTATCTCCTGCCTCTGCAATACCATTGGTGCTGGGGTTTCCACTGTGCTATACTTCCTGGACGCTCCTCAGGCAGCGGTTGACCATTTCCTGTCGCCCCGGGACAGGTGCAGGAAGTGGAGTGTGGAGGAGACACTGGCACCATCAGAACGAGTATCGTCTCCTTCATTTTGTTGACATTTGCAGGCCACGGTAGAGCCTTTGTAATGTGCTGGAATATCCCTATAATCTGTCCACTACCCCAGATCACCAAGAGCAGGAACATTAAACCTTTCACTATTCTAGACCACCAGGAAAAAAGGCATCAACCCAAAAATCATCCTTGACCATTGGGAATCAGGCACCAACTCCTCCTACCTTTGACCACCAGGAAAGCAGCAATTAATTCCCTCAGTGTCTTGAACCACCAAGTATTAACTCATCAATTTCCCTAAACACACAAGAAAGCCGATCTAATAGTCTAGACCAGGCATCCTCAAACTGCGGCCCTCCAGCTGTTGTAAAACTACAACTCCCACAATGCCCTGCTGTAGGCTGATATCTGTAGGCTGTTTGGGCATGCTGGGAGTTGTAGTTTTGCAACAGCTGGAGGGCCGCAGTTTGAAGATGCCTGGTCTAGACCATGAGGGAAACAGCTTAACAGCTACCTATACTAGCCTAGACCCCTAATAAAGTGGGAATTAACCCCTTAATCGTCAAGACCACCATTAAAGCAAGGATTAACCCATCCACTACCCTACACAATGAGTGACGCATGGATTAAACCATCCATTAGCCAAGCGCAATAGATAAATGGGCAAGAACTCCTCCACTAACCTAGACCACCTGGAGCCATTAACCTCCTCACTAGCATAAACCACCAAAAAATGAGCATTACCCCCACTCTGACCCACACCACCAGGACCCATTAACCTCTCCACTAGTCTCCCTAATACAAATTTGCCTGTTGGAAAGTCGGATCTTGACTCATAGGCGTCACTTCCAATAGTTGAGGAGAGATGGTTCTCTTTCTTTGGAGATACCTCTTTGTATATCCGTTTCCCATAGAGCATTACCAATAAGTTTCCATACCATAGAGTACTTCCAGTAAGTCTTCATAGAGGACTGGTCCCTTAAGGAAATTCAGCAACCTGCCCAAGCTGCTTCGAAGACATCACATTCAGTAAGCCAGAACCCTACTCCATACTGATGAAGGGCAAGCGCCCAGAAACAGCTGTCTACAGATGGATATATGGCCTGGGTATATTCCCTTTTTAAATCTCAAGGCTCGTTGGAAAGTTGAATTTTGACTCAAAGGGAGCCACTTCCAATAGGTGGTGCTGGAGAGACAGTTCTCTTCCTTGGGAGATACCTCTTTGCACTTTGTCTCCTCCATATTTTGCTATCATCCAGTGGGGACCTGTTGAGTCCACAGGCATCATACATAGTGAAGGATCTGACCTTAGTTTCCTGTGAAGCATCTGGATAAGTGAAAATAAAACTCTTCGATGTTTACTTTCTTAGTTTACATTTTTAGGCTTTGACTCATTTTCCTCAAGAACACAAGGTCAGGACAGAAGTGACACCGGAAATTTCCCAACATATAACTTACATTGTATATAGAAACTACACTGCAGAGGAGAAGTCACCAACACAAAGTATTTATATGTGCACCGTACCTAGTCTTCTGATTTTTATGTTTGAATGTCAATTATAGTAGTTATATTCTTGTACATAGGAGCAGTATTATAGTAGTTATATTCTTGTACACAGGAGCAGTATTATAGTAGTTATATTCTTGTACATAGGAGCAGTAGTATAGTAGTTATATTCTTGTACATAGGAGCAGTAGTATAGTAGTTATATTCTTGTACATAGGAGCAGTATTATAGTAGTTATATTCTTGTACATAGGGGGCAGTATTATAGTAGTTATATTCTTGTACATAGGAGCAGTATTATAGTAGTTATATTCCTGTACATAGGAGCAGTATTATAGTAGTTATATTCTTGTACATAGGAACAGTATTATAGTAGTTATATTCTTGTACATAGGAGCAGTAGTATAGTAGTTATATTCTTGTACATAGGAGCAGTATTATAGTAGTTATATTCTTGTACATAGGAGGCAGTATTATAGTAGTTATATTCTTGTACATAGGAGCAGTATTATAGTAGTTATATTCCTGTACATAGGAGCAGTATTATAGTAGTTATATTCTTGTACATAGGAACAGTATTATAGTAGTCATATTCTTGTACATAGGGGGCAGTATTATAGTAGTTATATTCTTGTACATAGGAGCAGTATTATAGTAGTTATATTCTTGTACATAGGAGGCAGTATTATAGTAGTTATATTCTTGTACATAGGAGCAGTATTATAGTAGTTATATTCTTGTACATAGGAGCAGTATTATAGTAGTTATATTCTTGTACATAGGAGCAGTATTATAGTAGTTATATTATTGTACATAGGAGCAGTATTATAGTAGTTATATTCTTGTACATAGGAAGCAGTATTATAGTAGTTATATTCTTGTACATAGGAGCAGTATTATAGTAGTTATATTCTTGTACATAGGAGGCAGTATTATAGTAGTTATAATTTTGTACATAGGAGCAGTATTATAGCAGTTATATTCTTGTACATAGGAGCAGTATTATAGTAGTTATATTCTTGTACATATGAGCAGTATTATAGTAGTTATATTCATGTACATAGGAGCAGTATTATAGTAGTTATATTCTTGTACATAGGAGCAGTATTATAGTAGTTATATTCTTGTACATAGGGGGCAGTATTATAGTAGTTATATTCTTGTACATAGGAGCAGTATTATAGTAGTTCTATTCCGGTACATAGGAGCAGTATTATAGTAGTTATATTCTTGTACATAGGAGCAGTATTATAGTAGTTATTTTCTTGTACATAGGAACAGTATTATAGTAGTTATATTCTTGTACATAGGAGGCAGTATTATAGTAGTTATATTCTTGTACATAGGAGCAGTATTATAGTAGTTATATTCTTGTACATAGGAGCAGTATTATAGTAGTTATATTCTTGTACATAGGAGGCAGTATTATAGTAGTTATATTCTTGTACATAGGAGCAGTATTATAGTAGTTATATACTTGTACATAGGATCAGTATTATAGTAGTTATATTCTTGTACATAGGAGGCAGTATTATAGTAGTTATATTCTTGTACATAGGAGGCAGTATTATAGTAGTTATATTCTTGTACATAGGAGCAGTATTATAGTAGTTATATTCTTGTACATAGGAGCAGTATTATAGTAGTTATATTCTTGTACATAGCAGTATTATAGTAGTTATATTCTTGTACATAGGAGGCAGTATTATAGTAGTTATATTCTTGTACATAGGAGCAGTATTATAGTAGTTATATTCTTGTACATAGGAGCAGTATTATAGTAGTTATATACTTGTACATAGGAGCAGTATTATAGTAGTTATATTCTTAACCATATTTCTTTTTATTGAAAGAAAATTCAAGGCCAGCGCCCACATATGACAATTCAAGAACGGCATTGGAATACAAAATAATGTCAGGTTACATATCACATGTGAGCATTACAAGTTATAATTCTCGCTAGACCGAGACTGAAAACGGAGAAAGGAAAAGGAAAGGATTGAAAGGTACAATCAGGAGGTATAGAGGGGGGGGGGGGGGGGGAGGTGAGGGAATTAGGTAACATCTGCTCTTTTATGCAAACTTTCTATAAGACTTCCATGGGGACCACACTTTTAAGAAGCGAGAGCGTGAGTTACTTTCCCAGTGCGCAAGCTCCTCAAAACGATATATTTGGTCTACCTTGTCAGTCCACATTGGAATAGTCGGTGGGCAATCATTCTTCCACAGAAAGGGGATGAGTAGCTTAGCCGCTGTAAGTAGCATCGTTGGTAGGTCGTGTTTGGTGGGGGTGAAAGAACTGTTAGGGCACCACAGTAGGACTAATTTAGCATCTAAGGATATCTTAGTATTGCATATCTTATTAACTAATTCCTCAATTGATTTCCAAAATGGTTGGATCTTCTGGCAGATCCACCAAATATGTGACAAAGAGCCGGTGTCCTTACCGCATCTTCAGCACGCCTCTGGGACTTCTGGGTTTAATTTATGCAAGAACTCAGGTGTCTTGTACCACCTACTGAGAAGCTTAAAGGAGTTCTCCTGAATCCTCACACAACGAGTGAAGCCGTGTGAATGAGCCAGAATAAACGCCTTCTCCGGCTCCGTAAGGGACAGGGATAACTCCCGTTCCCAGGAGCTCACATAATGTAACTCCGGGGGTAAGGAGGAAAGTATTTCTTTATACATCTGAGATAATGGTCTAAGGGGGGGTCTTATAGCTGAAACCTTCTTTTCCAGCCAAGAGGGGGAGCCATTGCCTGTGAAGGGTCCAGTACACTTTCTGGTATCCCTTTGGAAATTTGCTAGATGGAAAAAAGGTGCAGCTTTAACTTCCGGGAGACCTAATACATGATCCCAGTTCAAACTACCATCCGGGAGGAGGACATCTCGCAAAGGAATGTCAGCGACTTTAGACCAAATCCCGGAGGGGCTTAAAATGGAAGGATTAATGTGGCTCTGTAGTAATTTAAGTGGCATACCTGGATTGGGGAAATTAAAAATTTGGGATTGGACCATTTTGGACCACTCCACCAGCATACCTTTCCAAACCGGGGATGAGTAGTAGTGATTGGCCGAAATAGGCCTAATGCCCCACAAGGTAAGTAGTTCCTGGTTCGTGAGAAGTGTATTTTCAAGACGGGCACAAAGGGAGTCATATTGGCGAGACATAATAGCAACACATCTACAAAGTTGTACCGCCGTGTAGTAGAGTTTCACATCTGGCATCCCAAATCCTCCGAACTTCCTTTCTCTCGTGAGAACAGAGTAAGCAATACAGGGTGATTTGCCATTCCAGAGGAAGCGTGTAAATATCCTGCGAATTTCAGCAAAGTATGAGTTTGGTAACCAAATAGGAAGGGATTGTAGCAGGTACAGGAATTTGGGAAGAATAAAGGTCTTAATGTAATTATTTCTCCCTACCCAGGAGACAAACGGAAGTTTCAAGTTTTGTAGGTGAGTGCGAACAGTTTTCAGGAGTGGCATATAGTTAAGGGAGGCCAAATCTTGAACATTAGCCGAAATATGAGTCCCCAAATACGTAATGTCTCTGGAAGCCCATGTGAATGGCGTTGCACGCTTAAGAGCATTAATTACAGCTTGTGGGCAGGAAATATTAAGTGCCATGGATTTCCCGTAGTTAACTTTAAAATTAGATATAAACCCAAAGTCTTCAAATATGTTCAGAAGCTTGGGCAAAGCCTCTTTGGGGTTAGAGGTCATGACTAAAAGATCATCCGCGAATGCTGCAGTAACATGTGTGCCAGAACCCACCTGAAGGCCTTTGATATCCGGGTCCGCTCTAATTTTACATAAGAGTGTCTCCATCACTAAAATAAATAGTGCAGGAGAGAGGGGGCACCCTTGCCTCGTCCCATTAGTGATGCAAAATGGTGGTGACAACGTGCCGTTGACTTTGACCATGGCAGAGGGGGACGAATATAGAGTATGAATAGCTGTAATGAATTGGTCCGGGAGGCCAAACCTTGACAGGGTCCGCGACATAAAATGCCAGCTGACCCTGTCAAAGGCTTTTTCCGCATCGGTACTCACTAACACCAAGGGCTTGGAGGATCTTTTAGCCCAATTTACCAGATGTAGAAGCCGTACAGTATTTTCCGACCCCTGTCTGCCATGGACAAAGCCCACTTGTTCTTCATGCACAATGTCGGGTAGAACATCCTGAAGCCTAGTGGCCAAGATCTTCGCCCACCACTTTACATCATTATTAAGCAAAGAGATCGGCCTATAGTTACTGCAGCATGTTGGGTCTTTATTCTCCTTATGTAGGACCGTGATGTGCGCCAATAAGGAGTGTGGAGCCAGAGAGCCTCCAGTGAGAAGGTGATTGCACAGATTTCTGAAGCGGGGAATTAAAACGTCCTTGAAGGACTTGTAATACATGATAGAAAAGCCGTCCGGTCCCGGGCTTTTGCCTGAGGGGATGGACATGAGCACCTTATGAATCTCAGAGTCAGTTATGGGTCTAGTCAGCTGAGATGTCTTGACTGGGGACACTGAGGGAAGATCTAGAGTCTGCAAAAACTTATCTGTGGCCTCTGAAAGATCTCCAGCAGTAGCCCCCTCAGGAGGAGGTAGGTTGTATAAAGCTTCATAAAAGACGCAGAATGCCTTAGCAATGTCTGGAGTAGTTTTGTGTACTTTACCTTTGGGGTCCTTAATAGAGGAAACAAAGGAGTCAGAGAACTGCTTCTTGGCAATCGCCGGCATCAGTCTGTTTCCTCTATCCCCATGTGCATAGGCTTTAAATCGTGATCTAAGGACCAGTTTAGCAGAAGTTACATTTAATAGGTTTTTTAAGTGCACTCTAGCTTCAGTAAGCTCCGTCAGGGTGCATTTAGCCTGTGACTCCTTGTGAGAGGATTCAAGGCGAGCAATTTCTGCAAGTAAACCGTCTAAGGCCTGCGTCCTCTGCTTCTTTACATGTGCCCCTAATGCTATAAGTTCCCCCCTTATTACTACCTTATGGGATTACCATAGTATGGAGGGAGAGGGCGGGGATTCTGGGGTGTCATTAAGCTCAAAAAATTCGGAGATCGAGGCCTTGATTTTGCAAACATGGGTGGGATCCAAAATCAAGGTGTCGTTTAGACGCCATAAACGTTCTTTTTTCTGTGGGCCAGACAGGGAGAAGTTTATAATAACAGGAGCATGGTCTGATAGCGTGATACTACCAATCCGGGCCCCAGAGACATTACGTATGTGCGAGTCAGACAGGAACAAATAATCTAACCTGTGAAAGGACATCTTGGCATGTGAATAAAATGGATAATCTCGGCCATTGGGGTTCAAAGCACGCCATACGTCAAGAACCTTCAATTTCCTCAGGGAGGTTTTCAGCCTTTCAGAAGCCTATAAGAAACAGACGGTCTACCTTCTGAGGTGTCCACTGCCGGCTCTAGGGCCACATTGAAGTCGCCCCCTAAAACCAACAATCCTTCAGAGAAAGATGCTAATAAGACAAGGGTCTGAACGAGCCATGGTACTTGGCCTCTATTAGGTGCATATATATTAGCAAGTGTGACTGGGGAGTCACCAATTACCCCCTTTACAAAAATGTACCTGCCCTCAGGATCCGCTAAAATAGCGGAGTGCTTGAAGGGAAGGTTTTTATGTATAGCTACGCTTACTCCCCTACTAGCCGAGTCATGCGTACTATGAAACCACTGGACAAACTTCTTAGGAGGAAGATTAGGGATTTTATTTGTTCTAAAATGCGTCTCTTGTAGGAAGACCACCGAGGCCCTATCCCTTAGCAGAAGGGAAAAGGTTTGAGACCTTTTGCATGGCTCGTTCAGCCCGTGTGCGTTCAGAGAGGCGACTACAATTGATGACATGACAATATATGTACTAGTGAGAAATGGCACATATTACCCATGAAAATGTTTAAGAGAGCATAACACGTGTGAGCAGGATGAGGGAAGGAGGGAAAAGGGGAACATATAACATAAAATAAATTAATAAAATTAATAAAGATAACCATCAACATGTTAGGCTGGCAAAAAAACAGCTCAGATGAAATATTCATCTAGAGAAAAGTAGGTGTTTACTTATCACCAACCAAGACAGGATTGGATTGGCGAGGGGGCAAGTAAAGCACCTTGGTCTACTACAAAAAGGCAGACCAATAACATAAAATGCTTCCAGCACCGGAATCTATCCGGACATTCCCCTGCAATTGGGGAGAGAAAGAATCGCCTACTTGGAGGCAGAGTTCCAAAACATCAGAAAAGTGTCACGATTAAAGCGTGTCTTCTTGTAAAAAAAAAAAAAAAACCTCTAGGCCATATATGTAAAATATGCCCACAACAGGACGATCCGAAAAAAGGCCATTACTTTCTACGCAAACAATAAACACTGAACCGAAGAGACAGTCATCCCTCATGTAGAAAAGTAAGTTAGTTAGGCCATATTATCAGCAGCTCATGCTAACAGATGAAAACAACCAAAGTCACCTTGGTTTGGGCTCAAGTGAGGGCCCTGTCCATCTTGTTGCGTCCCAGGCGGTCTGGCTTGCTTGCGGATGCCGTTTGCCAAGAAGACACACGCGGCGGGATAGGTAGGGGGCCATCTTGGTCGGCTGGTAGCCACGAGGGGATCTCCACCGGAGGGACATCTAGGGACCTCCAGACTGACTCCAGGTCTGCTGGTGACCTTACTGTGAGCAGTTTGCCATTCCTGGAAACTGCCAGCCCAAAAGGATAAAGCCACCGGAACGGAGTTGACGTCTTCCTGAGAACATCAAGGAGAGGCTTGAATAAGCGCGGCTTGGCCAATGTGGATGGCACATTTTCGTACTCCAGCACCTCCATCTCTCGTTGCCTTTTCAGGAGGGCTGCGGTGTCTACATAGCTCAGTAGGCCGCAAATTACGTCACGTGGTGGCTCTTGTGGTTTAGGCCTAGGGCGCAGCGCCCTGTGTATGCGCTCCACCACGATCCCCTCCGCTCTGTCTGGCCCAAGCATTGTGGAGAACAGCTCACGCGCCACAGTCGGTAAGGCCTCCGCCGCAATCGTCTCAGGTAGGCCGCGTATGCGTATATTGCGCCGGCGACTCCGGTTCTCCTGGTCCTCCAGTTTCAGGAAGGCCTCATTCAGTAGAGCCTTATGAGATGCTAGTACTTCTGACGCTTTACCTTCATAGGTCATGATGGCGTCTTGCGTGCCCTCTAGCGTGACCACTCTCTGGCCTAAGTGCTTCATATCATCTTTGATGTCCGCCAAATCTTGTTTAATAGGTGTAAGGGCCGATTCAAGAACCCGGCGAAGGGTCCGCTCCGATAGAGGCGGATCTCTGGGCCTCCTGTCTGAAACATCAGAGCCGCTGCCCGCATCAGATAGTTCTCCTGCGTCAGAATCCTGTGCAATAGACGCCGCCATATTGGCGCCTTTCTGTGCGGTAGCTCTCGGCGTTTTTCGGAGAAACTTCTCCATCTCAGGCTGTCTGGAGCGCAGTGGGGTAGACTCTGAGCTTCTTCTAATCTTTTCTTTGCCAGGTTTCCCCATAATCAGGCAAATTATAAGCTTTTATAGGGTAAATGAGCCGAAATGCTGGAGGAGCTCAAGCTCGTGCGGCCATTCAGCAGCGTGGCTCGGCTCCGCCCCCTATAGTAGTTATATTCTTGTACATAGGAGCAGTATTATAGTAGTTATATTCTTGTACATAGGAGCAGTATTATAGTAGTTATATTCTTGTACATAGGAGCAGTATTATAGTAGTGATATTCTTGTACATAGGTGCAGTATTATAGTAGTTATATTCTTGTACATAGGAGCAGTATTATAGTAGTTATAGTCTTGTACATAGGAGCAGTATTATAGTAGTTTTATTCTTGTACATAGGAGCAGTATTATAGTAGTTATATTCTTGTACATAGGAGGCAGTATTATAGTAGTTATATTCTTGTACATAGGAGGCAGTATTATAGTAGTTATATTCTTGTACATAGGAGCAGTATTATAGTAGTTATATTCTTGTACATAGGAGCAGTATTATAGTAGTGATATTCTTGTACATAGGTGCAGTATTATAGTAGTTATATTCTTGTACATAGGAGCAGTATTATAGTAGTTATAGTCTTGTACATAGGAGCAGTATTATAGTAGTTTTATTCTTGTACATAGGAGCAGTATTATAGTAGTTATATTCTTGTACATAGGAGGCAGTATTATAGTAGTTATATTCTTGTACATAGGAGGCAGTATTATAGTAGTTATATTCTTGTACATAGGAGCAGTATTATAGTAGTTATATTCTTGTACATAGGGGGCAGTATTATAGTAGTTATATTCTTGTACATAGAAGCAGTATTATAGTAGTTATATTCTTGTACATAGGAGGCAGTATTATAGTAGTTATATTCTTGTACATAGGAACAGTATTATAGTAGTTATATTCTTGTACATAGGAGCAGTATTATAGTAGTTATATTCTTGTACATAGGAGGCAGTATTATAGTAGTTATATTCTTGTACATAGGGGCAGTATTATAGTAGTTATATTCTTGTACATAGGAGGCAGTATTATAGTAGTTATATTCTTGTATATAGAAGGCAGTATTATAGTAGTTATATTCTTGTACATAGGAGCAGTATTATAGTAGTTATATTCTTGTATATAGAAGGCAGTATTATAGTAGTTATATTCTTGTACATAGGAGCAGTATTATAGTAGTTATATTCCTGTACATAGGAGGCAGTATTATAGTAGTTATATTCTTGTACATAGTAGGCAGTATTATAGTAGTTATATTCTTGTAGATAGGAGCAGTATTATAGTAGTTATATTCTTGTACATAGTAGCAGTATTATAGTAGTTTTATTCTTGTATGTAGGAGGCAGTATTATAGTAGTTATATTCTTGTACATAGGAGCAGTATTATAGCAGTTATATTCTTGTACACAGGAGTAGTATTTTAGTAGTTATATTCTTGTACATAGGAGCAGTATTATAGTAGTTATATTCTTGTACATAGGAGGCAGTATTATAGTAGTTATATTCTTGTACATAGGAGACAGTATTATAGTAGTTATATTCTTGTACATAGGAGGCAGTATTATAGTAGTTATATTCTTGTACATAGGAGCAGTATTATAGTAGTTATATTCTTGTACATAGGAGCAGTATTATAGTAGTTATATTCTTGTACATAGGAGCAGTATTATAGTAGTTATATTCTTGTACATAGGAGCAGAATTATAGTAGTTATATTCTTGTACATAGGAGCAGTATTCTAGTAGTTATATTCTTGTACATAGGAGCAGTATTATAGTAGTGATATTCTTGTACATAGGAGCAGTATTATAGTAGTTATATTCTTGTACATAGGAGGCAGTATTATAGTAGTGATATTCTTGTACATAGGAGCAGTATTATAGTAGTGATATTCTTGTACATAGGAGCAGTATTATAGTAGTGATATTCTTGTACATAGGAGCAGTATTATAGTAGTTATATTCTTGTACATAGGAGCAGTATTATAGTAGTTATATTCTTGTACATAGGAGCAGTATTATAGTAGTTATATTCATGTACATAGGAGCAGTATTATAGTAGTTATATTCTTGTACATAGGAGCAGTATTATAGTAGTTATATTCTTGTACATAGGAGGCAGTATTATAGTAGTTATATTCATGTACATAGGAGCAGTGTTATACTAGTTATATTCTTGTACATAGGAGCAGTATTATAGTAGGTATATTCTTGTACATAGGAGCAGTATTATAGTAGTTATATTCTTGTACATAGGAGGCAGTATTATAGTAGTTATATTCATGTACATAGGAGCAGTGTTATACTAGTTATATTCTTGTACATAGGAGCAGTATTATAGTAGTTATATTCTTGTACATAGGAGGCAGTATTATAGTAGTTATATTCTTGTACATAGGAGCAGTATTATAGTAGTTCTATTCTTGTCCATAGGAGAGGATAGACGTGTGCTGTTGAGCTCCCTGCAGGGAGGGGGCATGGCTTCTGACCCAGGTGGAGGGGAGGGGAGCTGGGCTGATGATCCTGGGAAAGCCCAGAGCTTGGAGTGTGGCCTGCAGCATGGAGATCTTGGAAGCGATGATCTGGAAGTGGTGGCTGGTGAGTCAACTGAAACTTGTAGTGCTTCTGGATTTAGTACAACTGTGACAAAGACAAGTTTATTTAAACTGGAAAGGCGCATTTCTAAGTTAAGAGATGAGATAAAGACAGAGGCTGATCCCAAGAAAAAGCTGATGAAGTATGAATGCCTGGATGACTGCACACGTGAACTGGATATATTAAAAGATAAATTAGATAAAGGTAAAAACACAATACCTAAAGTGGAAAGCTGGGCAATGGAGAAAAAGAGGGGGGCCAGAGCCCAGAATGTGAAGATGAAAGAAATCATAGAAATAAAAAAGAAAGATTACAGCAATGTGCATAATATGGTGAAGCAAGGACACCCTCAGAGATGTGTGGGTGCAGCGCTTGGAGGGTCACTGCTTTCAGGGTCACTATGTATGGGGTCTGAGCAGTCAGTCTCTGAAAATGCTGGGAATACTATAGAGCATAGTGAGCCATCCAACAAGGAGTTAATTGCAGTGGACTCAGCTTGTAACTCTGCTGAAGTGAATGAGAGCAGCAATCCTGTGTGTGAGCAGGAGACTGCTTCATGTATGGACATTGTGGATGGGACCCCGCTAGGTGCTGTGGAGGAGACCCCGCTCAGTGCTGTGGGGGAGACCCTGCTCAGTGCTGTGGGGGAGACCCTGCTCAGTGCTGTGGGGGAGACCCTGCTCAGTGCTGTGGAGGAGACCCTGCTCAGTGCTGTGGAGGAGACCCCGCTAGGTGCTGTGGAGGAGACCCCGCTCAGTGCTGTGATTGAGACCCCGCTCAGTGTTGTGGATGAGACCCCGCTCAGTGCTGTGATTGAGACCCCGCTCGATCAGCTCTCAGAGGAGACGACTACACAGACTGGAGCAGACATGGAGGTCAGTACACAGGACCCTCAGCCGTCCGCAGTGTCAGCTGCACAGCAGTCTGGAGCAGACACAGGTGGATCTGCAGGACAATCTGGAGTCAGTAAGACTGTAGAGGAGAGGCCCAGCACTGATCCTCCTGCTGACCGTCCACAATTCAGGAGACTGTTCTCCAATGTTACAAGGCCGGCTAACCCTCCACCTCAGAGAAGGAACGCTGTACGGATTAAGTATACGGGTCCAGAAGATAGCCTCCCCTCCAGACTGTATATAGGGAAAGTTCTTCTGAAGGACTTCATGAAATTTAAGGCCTCTGAGGTGTACGCCCTGATCCATATCCCCTCCAGCAGGATCTATGACATCAGCTTTAAGCTTCAGTATGATCTGGACTTATTCTGGAACATATACAATGACACGAAGGAGCAGTCAATCTGGGAGCATCTACAGGTGATCCAGCTGTCCAAGCCTCAGGTAGTGAAGGCCACCATCTTGTTCCAGTCTGAGGTGGTGGCGCTGGCAGATCTGGAGCATTGGCTGAGCAGACAGTGTCTGGTGAAGAGTCATCCGGAAAAAATCTATGATGAGGAAGACATCTGGAATGGCGGATACACCGTGATGGTACAACTAGCGCAGAACAATGGTGTGACCAGACATCTGCCGCACTCCTTCTACCTGGGCTCAGAGAGAGGGATATGCTACTACCCCGGTCAGCCGCGACTGTGTCACAGATGTGGGGGCAGGCACCTCGCCATCAACTGCTCCCGTATAAAGTGCTCATTTTGTGGACAGTTTGGTCATTCAAAGGACGACTGTACAGGTCCGGTCATCTGTAACCTGTGTTTAGGATCTGGTCATACGTTCCGGGAATGTCCGCATGCAGATCATAATAAAGGCAGTGTTGAGATCTTCTCAGAGGCCATGGAGGAAGGTCAGGAGGATGTCACTGCAAGAGCAGATACAGCCCCAGAAACTGGTAATCGTCCTGCTGAAGTAATGCAAAGTACTACTGACCCTGCTGTAGAGAGTGTTGACCCTGCTGATGCACTACAAGTACCGGCAGAGTTGGAGACTGATAGCCAAACTACTCCATTACAAGTACCAACATCTGCTGAACCACAAGTACCAGCCATTGAAAAGACTTTGAAATCCAGAAATCCTGCTGTGGAAGCTAAAGTACCATCTGTAGCACTACAAGTACCAGCCACTGAAGAGAATTCTCATCTGCAGAGTAAAGTGACCAGTAAACTAGCTGTCAAACCACCTAAAGAACTGCCCTCTACGTCTACAAAGCCTGATGGTCCAGCTGCAGGGCTCAGGAAGCTCAGGAGGTTCTCTGTGGATGAAGACGGGTTTCAGACTATAAAAAGAAAGAACAGCACTACAGCAAAGAAAACCCCGGATCCGCCAGTGCTGGCCATAACCTCCGGGCAGTATGGTGCGCTAGGGGAAGAAGAGTCAGAAGAAAAGATTGAAATGGACTATGTTTCTTCACATAACCCTGATGATGACCCTCTGGAAGATGAACCTGACCCTTCAGTGTCCACCAAAAGATGGGGTTCTAAAGGTCACAGTATTGGGAAGAGGAAAAAGAATAAGAAAACCTAAGTGTCCTGGATGAGGCTGAGAATCAGCTCTATAAATGTGAATAGTGTGAAGACTAAAAACAGGCGGCAGGCGATCTACCAGCGTCTGTCTCAGGAGAGATCTGATATCTTCTTCTTACAGGAGACTTATTTGAAGAGCAATGCTCAGGTGTTTGCAGCCAAGAGAGACTGGAGACATGGAGCATCTTTCTGGTCCTTCGGGCTGGAGAGAAATGACGGTGTGGCGATCCTCTTCAATAAGATAGAAGTTGAGGTGGAGAGAGTCCTGGAGATCTGTTCGGGCCGCTGCTTGATGCTGGATTTTATACTGGACACTGTGTACTATAGAGTCATTAATGTCTATGCTCCTCAGACTAGAAAGGAGAGGAGGGAATTATTCCAGCAGATGAAGCCATATTGTTTTACATCCAGGGTGTTTATAATGTGTGGGGATTTTAATAGTGTCTCCTGTAATGTGGACCGTTCCAGTAGTCATAAGCAACTGAGATATGATGAGAAATTCCTTAACAATATTGTCCAGCAGGCTCATTTAGTGGATCCTTATGGTTTGCGTGGCTCCAATAGAGCCTACACTTACCATAAGGCCGGTAACGCCAGTAGAATAGACCGGGTGTATATAAAACGAGAAGTGAGGAGCTCTGACTACAGGACGAGTCCCATAGAGTTCTCTGACCATTGTATGGTGAGTGTCACGTTGGATCTGGCCGGGGCCGTGGTCTGTGGTAGGGGCTACTGGAAGGTGAACAGCTCGGTGCTGCAAGATCCAGGGTTCAGAGAGGCCTTTACCACCTTCTATAATGACCGGAGGACCACCCAGTGTATGTGTGATGACGCAGCGGAGTGGTGGGAGTGTATGAAGGGTGATATCAAGCAGTTTCTGATACGTGCTGCGAGGAGGCGTAGTAATGTGGAGTATATGAGGTATTCTGCACTGAGGCTGAAGTTAAGCAGGTTATATGGTAAGATCAATAATGGTGAGAAGATAGATGGTAAGTACGTCAGCCAGATAAAGCAGGAGATGCGAGAGCTGCAGTATGACCGCCTCAAGTCTCTCAAAGCAGAGGGGCAGTTCGATAATTGGGGGGTTCACAACCCAGACCCCTATATTGCCTGTAAGAACAGGGTTAATAAGAAGCTTATGACCAGCCTGTTAGATGAGGAGGGGACAGAGCAGTCAGATCAAAGTAAACTCCACAAGATTATTGGAGATTATTACAAAAATCTGTTTAATGACCGTCAGATAAGTGGTGACAGTATCAGAACTTACCTGAAAGGTGTCAAACTCCCTAAACTAGATCATGCACAAGCAGATGGCTTGGCCGAGCCCATAACTGAGGAGGAGGTGAAGAGGAGCATTGACTCCTTAAAA
This sequence comes from Bufo bufo, assembly GCF_905171765.1. Lineage (NCBI taxonomy): Eukaryota > Metazoa > Chordata > Amphibia > Anura > Bufonidae > Bufo > Bufo bufo. The sequence goes on along the minus strand of NC_053390.1, from coordinate 804,658,828 downwards.
ACCAAGAAGAGCCCGGGCCTGGATGGTCTGACCAGTGAATTCTATAAGGAGTTCAGAGATATATTAGCCCCAGACCTGGCGCAGGTCTATAATGATTGTCTCTCTGCCAGGGAACTTCTACAGTCACAGTATAAATCTGTTCTGGTTCTCCTGGCAAAGAAAGGAAATCTAAAAGACTTAAAAAACTGGCGTCCATTGTCTTTATTAAACACTGATTATAAAGTCTTGGCCAAGATCTTGTATCACAGGCTGAGTACGGTGGCAGATGACCTGATCATCTCCAACCAGACGTGTGGTGTGAAAGGCCGGACTATAGAGGACTCATTGCTGCTGGTGAGGGAAGCGGTGACCTACATCAGGCAGCACAGTGGAGGAGCATATGTGGTGGGGTTAGACCAGAGCAAGGCCTTTGACAGAGTCCATCATGACTACCTGTACCAGGTGTTGTTGGAGTACGGCCTTCCTGCACGCTTTGTACAATGGCTGCAGGTTCTCTATAAGGAGGCGGTAAGCCAGCCTCTGATTAATGGTCACTTGGCAGAGCCCTTTAGGATCATGTCTGGTGTAAGGCAGGGCTGCCCTCTAAGCCCATTATTGTACGTCTTCAGTCTGGATCCTTTTTTAAGAAAGTTGCAGGATAATAGAAATCTTTTGGGGTTGGAATGTCACCTACAGAGTAAAAGAGTGAACATAAAGTTCTGTGCTTATGCGGACGATGTGACGGTTCTGGTCTCGTCTAGTGAGGACTGTGTGGCCCTACAACAGGAGATAGCAGCTTTCTCTCTAGTGTCGAATTCTGCTGTAAATATGGAGAAGAGCGAGGCGTTGTGGCTGGGGGGTGACCGTGGGGTCTTCTCAGTGCCCTTTAGAACAGTGCAGGGCAAGATAAAGATTTTGGGGGTTCATTTTGGAACTGTAGATGATGGGAAGGTGAACTGGGAGGAGAAGCTGGCGGTGTGTGAGCAGAAGGTGCAGTGCTGGAGGCACTGGAAGCTGACTTATCAGGAGAAGATCCGCCTGCTGAAAAGCTTCCTTCTCCCGCTATTCCTCTATGTCAGTGTGGTGTTCCCAGTGCCCGATAAGTTACTTACCAGACTGACCAATATCTTCTTCCACTTCTTGTGGGGTAATAGGGTGAATATAGTCAGGAGGAACATTGTCTATCTCCCCCAGAAGGAGGGCGGCCTGTCCATGCCCTGCCCAGAGCTGTTCTTTAACCTAATGTTTCTGATGAAGAATTTCTCATTTTGTAAGAGTTTAGAGGTGAAGCCGTGGAGTCGTCTGTTTAAGAACCAGATCCAGCAGTTTGTGTCTGTGTGGTCGGTAGGTGACCCCATTAAGAGGATCTCGGGGCGCATTAAGAATAACGTTTCTTGGTATGCGGTACAAGCAATTAGCAAGATCATTAAATGGAAAATCTTATATGGTGAGGTAAAGCAGTTCAGTAGGAAAGAGATGTATAAGAACCTGCTGATATCTCAGTTTAGTGCCCATATCCAGCTGAGGAACGCCCCGAACCTGGATGTAAAACAGGCTGTGAAAATCCTGGAGGACCCCAGAGTCCCCGCTCACATGAAGGATGTGTCATGGCTGGCATTTCATGGAAAAATGTATGTCAGGGAAAATCTAAAGTGTAGAAATGTGCCAGACAGATCCTGCCCTAGAGAGCAATGCCATCAGGTACTGGAGACCATGGAGCATCTTCTGCTGGACTGTCCGTTCAGTGTCCAGGTATGGGAGGCCGTGTCACTGTCCGTTCAGTTACCACATCTAGTGGGACAGCCGTATAATCAGCTCTTGTATGGAGACTTCCCCCCAGATCTCAGACAATACAGCAGAAGTTCCCTGTATGTAGTGAATGTGGTGACCATGTACCATCTGTGGTGTGCGCGGTGCTGCCTGGTCATCAACAGAGAGCTCCTGACCTGTGATAAAATCTTATATAATATCCTAGAAAGTCTGAAGATGATATATAAGAAAGACATGAAAAATAACCGCAATAACGTGTACTGGAGGAACATCCATGTGTCAGCAATTGTATAATGCATTGTGATGTTTATTATCAAAGTGATGTCACTTTATATTATTATTCTTTTCTATGATTTTATTGTAAGTGTATTGTAATATTTTGTTGCCTGTTTTAAAATAAAAAGATCATTATAGTAGGTATATTCTTGTACATAGGAGGCAGTATTATAGTAGTTATATTCTTGTACATAGGAGGCAGTTTTATAGTAGTTATATTCTTGTACATAGGAGCAGTATTATAATAGTTATATTCTTGTACATAGGAGCAGTATTATAGTAGTTATATTCTTGTACATAGGAGGCAGTATTATAGTAGTTATATTCTTGTACATAAGAGCAGTATTATAATAGTTATATTCTTGTACATAGGAGCAGTATTATAGTAGTTATATTCTTGTACATAGGAGGCTCAGTGTTCTTCCAGAGCAGCGGGATAAGCAATCTCGCTGCTGTGATAAGTATGGTGGGGAGGTCAGATCTAGAGGGAGTAAGCGATTCATTGGGACACCAGAGCAGGATTAATTTAGAGTCCAATTTGACCTCATTTATCAATTTTTCAATGTGTGACCAGAACAGAATGTTTTTCTCACAATGCCACCAGATGTGTGAGAGCGAGCCCACATCTTTTCCACATCTCCAGCACAAGTTCGAAATCTCAGGGTTGAGTCTATGCAAAAAATTTGGGGGATTTGTACCATCTGGTAAGCAGCTTGTACAAATTTTCCTGGGTTTTAATACAACGGCTAAAACCGTGCGAGTGGGAGAGTATGAATGCTTTTTCTGCATCAGAGAGGCGGGTGGAGAGTTCAACCTCCCAAGCTTTAAGGAAGTGCAGATCAGGGGGTGAGGATGAGAGCAACTCCTTGTATATCGTGGAAAGCGGTTTAGTAAGTGTCTGCGTTTCCGCAATCCGGTAATCTAACCAGGAGAGAGGGCCAGAATTGTCTGAAGTAAGTAGTTTGAGTATTTTGATATCTTTTTGTAAGGCAAATACCTGGAGGAAGGAGGCCTTCTTGACTCTGGAGTTATTCCAGATCATATTCCAGTCAAGGTTACCGACTGGGGTCTGAATACCACTTAGGCGAACATCTCCTAAAAGAGACCATAACCCTGAGGGTTCCCGTGTCTCTGGATGTATGTAGAACTGTAAGGAGGGGAGTGGCATTCGAGAGTTTGGGAATTTGATCACTTTGGACTTGTATTGTCTGGCCCACTCCATAAGCATACCTTTCCATATGGGTGAGAATGAAGAGCCACCTGTTGGACAGAGAGAGATACCCCAGAGGATCCGACTCTCTTTGGCAGTAATCAAGGAGCGTTCTAAGTGCACGTAAGGTGCATCATATTGATCATTGAGAAGGGATATCCCACAGAATAATTGGAAAGCTGTATAATATAGACGCAGATCGGGTAGGCCGAAGCCGCCAAATCTCTTCTCCCTGACCAATACTGAATATGCAATCCTACAGGGGCGACTACCCCACAAGAAAAGAGAGAAGGTACGGCGAATTTCCGCAAAAAAGGAAAGAGGCAGCCATATAGGCAACGCCTGGAAGAGGTACAGAAATTTCGGGGTAATGAAGGTCTTAAGGTAACTCTTCCTTCCACACCATGATAGAAACGGGAGCTTGAGGGACTGCAAATGTTTCCTAACAGAGGTTAGTAGGGGGGAGTAGTTAAAAGTGAGTAGGTCTTTCACCTGTGCAGGTATATGGACTCCTAGAAACACAATATCTCTTGGCGCCCACTGAAAGGGGGTAGACTGCTGTAGGGAAGCTTTCACCGAGCTGGGGCAAGTGACATTAAGGTAGTAGCACTAAAGTGGATAGCTCACCTCCTTAACAGTATGAAACTGGTGCTCTAGTCTGCAACTGATCACACAATCAGTAAAGAGAAAAATTAGAAACAAATGGTATGAGACTGGCACTCAATTATGTGGGTCATATGATTTGTGGCAATTTATTACAGCAATTAATCATACTTAAAAAAGGATATACAATAAAATACAGTCACCTATTAAAATAATAATAAAATCCAAATGGTATAAAACAAATCCGCAGGGTAAAAACACACTGAAAACACTAAGTCAGGGTGTATGCTGAGTGTTCATCAAATTATGCATACAGTTTGTGACAACTGAAAAATCCAGGTCCAGCACAGTTTTTTTTGGAGGGACAGTTGCTTCCTTAATAATCCCAGTGTTCTCTCAAGATATTCCCTTATTTGGGAGCAATGAAAACAGTAATAAAGTCTGGAGGACTGGACCTTGATGTTCCGGTGTATGTTAGTAGCTATATGTGGTAAGGAAGGCGTCTCTTATCCCTGGTGTATCAGGAACGCCACTTGGTAGTGCCTTGTGTCAAATCTCCACTCACCACCTTGTGCCGGCGTCTTTTTTTTCGTTTGGCGTCCTTGTCCGAGACTTCCGGGTCACGTGGTATATGTCTCGCGGGACTTTGCCTATTTGGTCCGGTATTACTTACGGATAGTAGTTCGTAAATTCTTGTGAATCGCTTCACAGATTAGCTGGTCCTCGGTCCTCTGCAGTTGATCCGGATCTCTCTTTATGGGGGTGAACTAACGCCAAACGCGTTTCGGGGACATCTCTCCCCTTCCTCAGTGGCCACTGAGGAAGGGGAGAGAGGTCCCCGAAACGCGTTTGAGAGACTGAGACCCCTGCGCACGGAATGAGACAGCCCCACTGTCCTTGGGCTGAATATGACAGGACAGAGTAGTCTCCTCTCTCTAAGACATCTGTCAATACGAACAGCTAGAGACATGGCTGACTCTAACGACACTGGTCTCTCATGAAAAGCGAATGCATGTTTCAATCTTTCCGAAAGACCATGGCAAAATTTACTTCGGAGTGCAGCATCATTCCAACCAGTATCAGCTGCCCATCTCCGAAATTCAGAACAATATATCTCTGCGGACTGTTTACCCTGGCATAAAAGACGCAGTGTAGATTCAGCCAGAGCAATACAATCCGGGTCATCATATATCTGCCCCAGGGCTACAGAAAACTCATCCACCGATTGGAGGGGCCGTGCCCCCAACGGCAGCGAAAAGGCTCAAGACTGAGCGTTATCCCTGAGCAGCGAGATGATGATCCCCACCCTCTGCTCCTCATCACCAGAGGAATGGGGAAGTAGGCGAAAATGGAGTTTGCAAGCCTCTCTAAAGCGAACAAAATTCTCACTACCCCCGGAGAACGTATCCGGGAGCGAGATCTTAGGCTCGGAACAAACTCCATGAACGCCAGCAGAACCGGTCACCTAAAACTGAGACACAGTTTTACGGAGATCTGCTACCTCCAGCGAAAGACCTTGCATGCAGTCAATCAAGGCTGAAACCGGATCCATGCTTAAAGAGGACCTTTCACTACTCTACAAACTAAAAACTAACTATATCAGTGGGCAGAGCGGCACTGTCACGGAACCATGAACCAGACGTACAACAAGAGATAAGTGAAAATAAGAAGGCTTTATTGAAAATAAAGCTGTAACGCAAAAGTCCAAGCGGATGGCGAAACCGAAGCAGAGTCTTTGCGAAGCCAGAGGTCAGGAACCAGAAGGGTAGTCAGACGAGGCCAGGATCAGGAACCAGCAGGGTAGTCAGACGAAGCCAGGATCAGGAACCAGCAGGGTAGTCGGACGAAACCAGGATCAGGAACCAGCAGGGTAGTCGGACGAAACCAGGATCAGGAACCAGAAGCAGCAGCAGTCTAGAAGCATGTGAACACAGGAGGACCAAGCAAGGAACTGAAGCCACAGACCTCCTATAAATATGAGCTAGGCATCCAGCTCCTCCCAGTGGGAAGGAGAAGCCGCAGGGTGGGAGGCTACAAGAAACCCAGAAACCAAGATGGCCGCCAGCACATGTCAAACGAAGGAGAACAGCAAGAAGGTAAGACCATGACAGTACCTCCCCCTCAAGGGCCCCTCCTCCGCGGAGTAAAGAACGGTTTCTGAGGGAAGCGTGCGTGGAAGGCTCGGAGCAAGGCAGGAGCATGGACATCTGCGGAGGGAACCCAGGAACGCTCCTCTGGACCATAACCACGCCAATGGACCAAAAACTGCACCCGACCGCGGACCAGGCGTGAGTCCAGGATATTGCTCACCTCATACTCCTCACGATTACCCACTTGGACCGGACGAGGCCGAGGAACCGAGGAAGTGAAACGATTACACACCAGTGGCTTCAACAGGGAGACATGAAACACGTTGGAGATCCGCATGCCAGGAGGAAGCGCAAGGGCATAGGCTACCGGGTTAACCCTGCGAAGCACTCGGAAGGGACCAACAAAGCGAGGCGCCAGCTTGGGAGTGGGCACTCGAAGGTTGAGGTTGCGGGTGGACAACCATACACGGTCTCCGACCTGGTAGGAAGGAGCAGGCGCTCGTCTGCGATCAGCCTGGAGTCTCTGGCGCTGCGCAGAGACCTCAAGGGACTTCTGGATCAGTACCCAAGAAGCACGTAGAACGGAAAGGTGATCCTCCACAGCCGGAATATCCTGGGGAGAGAATACCTCCGGTAACACGGCAGGTTGGAACCCATAATTGGCCATGAAGGGAGACGTCCCAGAGGAAGAGTTCACCGCCGTGTTCCTGGCAAACTCAGCCCAAGGCAGGAGGTCAACCCAATTGTCTTGGTGATCGGAGACATAGCAACGAAGGAATTGCTCCAAGGCCTGATTGGATCGTTCTGCGGCCCCATTGGACTGAGGGTGGTAGGCCGAGGAGAAGGAGAGATGAATCCCCAACTGGGAGCAAAAGGCGCGCCAGAACCTGGACACAAACTGACTCCCCCGATCCGACACAATCTCCTTGGGCAAACCGTGCAACCGGAAGACCTCCCTGGCAAAAATCGTGGCCAACTCTTGTGCAGAGGGTAACTTCTTGAAAGGAACACAGTGGCACATTTTGGAAAACCGATCCACAATCATGAGAATGACCGTATGGCCTCGGGATGCAGGGAGGTCCACAATGAAATCCATCCCCAGGTGTGACCATGGGCGCTCCCCGGTGGCTATGGGTTGCAGAAGGCCCAACGGAAGGTGCCAAGGGGACTTACTCTGGGCACAAACGGAGCATGCCGCTACATATGCGGCGATGTCGGAACGTAGGGAAGGCCACCAGAACAGACGTGAAACAGCCCAGGACAGCTGATTCTTTCCAGGATGCCCCGCGGTCTTGGAGTTATGGTAGGTTCGCAACAACCGAGTGCGCAACTCCTCAGGCTCAAAACATCTGCCGTTGGGTCTCCCAGAGGGAGCACCAGATTGAGCCGCCAAAATCTGCTCACCCAGGGGAGAGGTCAGGCTGGTGCGAATGGCGGCCAAGATCTGATTCGGAGGTATGACCGAAGTCGGAATCGACTCCTCCCTGGACAGCCGGGAGTACTACAGTGATAAGGCATCCGCCCTGATGTTCTTGGAACCGGGTAGGTAGGAGACCACATAATTAAAACGTGACAAGAACAGAGCCCATCTGGCCTGACGTGGTGTCAATCTCTTGGCCTCAGAAAGGTAGGTCAGATTCTTGTGGTCCGTCAGGATGAGGACCGGAACCACCGAACCCTCGAGCAAGTGCCTCCATTCTTTAAGGGCCTGCACGATGGCCAATAACTCCCTGTCACCAATCTGATAGTTGCACTCCGCGGAAGACAGTTTCCGGGAGTAAAACCCACAAGGAAGCAGAGGACCCTCTGGTGTTCTACGCTGAGACAGAAGGGCGCCTACTCCCGTCTCAGACGCGTCCACCTCGAGGACAAAGGGCAACCCAGGGTTGGGATGCGACAGAATCGGAGCCGACACAAAGGCGGACTTTAGAGCCTCAAAAGCTCGGATGGCCTCGAGCGGCCAGACCTGGGAATTACTGCCCTTCCTGGTCAGATCCGTGAGAGGCTTGGCTAGCATGGAAAAGTCCCTGATGAACTTCCGATAATAATTGGCGAAGCCCAAAAAGCGCTGCAGGGAACGAAGACCACTGGGCTGGGGCCACTGTAAGACAGCCGAAACCTTCTCAGGATCCATGGAGAACCCCTCAGCGTAAATGATGTAACCTAAGAAGGTTACCTGGGATCGGTGAAATTCGCATTTCTCAAGCTTACCGAACAGCTTGTTCTCTCGTAACCGTTGCAACACTCGTCTGACATCCAGAATGTGGGCCTCCATGGATTCAGAATATACCAAGATGTCATCCAAATAGACCACCACACACTGCTGCAACAGGTCACGGAAAACATCGTTGATGAATTCCTGAAAGACTGCGGGCGCATTGCACAGCCCAAAGGGCATAACCAAGGATTCATAATGACCGGTCCTGGTGTTAAACGCGGTCTTCCACTCATCGCCCGCCTTGATCCTTACCAGGTTATATGCCGCCCTCAGGTCGAGTTTGGTAAAGACCGTGGCCCCTTTAAGGCGATCGAACAGCTCGGAAATCAAGGGTATCGGGTAAGCGTTCTTGATCGTGATGCGATTGAGACCCCTGTAATCGATGCAAGGCCTCAACTCACTGCCCTTCTTTTTCACAAAGAAAAATCCAGCCCCTGCCGGGGACGAGGATTTGCGAATGTGTCCGCGTGAAAGCGCCTCCCTCATGTACTCCTCCATGGCCTCATTCTCCGCTACCGACAGTGGATAGACTTTGCCACGAGGAGGAACGGCACCAGATTGTAACTCTATGGCACAATCGTATGGGCGGTGCGGAGGTAGGGCAACCGCGCGCACCTTATCGAATACATCCCGGTACTCCTCGTATTCAGGAGGCAACAGAGAGTCCGAGGAAGTACACAGCAACTTGACAGACCCATGGATGCAACTAGCCCCACACTGCGGTGACCACGAGAGGATCTCGGCCGATCTCCAATCGAAAGTCGGATTATGCTTCCGGAGCCAGGGGTACCCCAAGACCACCGAGTAGTGTGGAGACGAAATAACCTGGAGGCAGACCGACTCTCTGTGAACGGCACCAATGGCTATCCCCACTGGAAGGGTCTCATGAGTCACGTGTGGCGGCAGAAGGGGTCTGCCGTCTATCGCCTCAAGAGCCAGTGGGGAACCTCGAGCCTGCAGAGGAATGGAATTGGCGGCAGCGAACACTTTATCAATGAACAAACCACCAGCACCAGAGTCCACCAACGCCTGGGTCGTCACCGAGCCCCCGACCCAGGAGAGGACAACAGTGATCAGTGGTTTGTCAACACGGGAAACCGAGGACGAGGAGACTCCACCCAAGATCTGCCCCCGACAGGATCTCAGGTGCGAGCGTTTCCCGGACGGTTCGGACATGCCAACCGAAAATGCCCACCGAGACCACAGTACATGCATCGGCCCTCACGTCTCCGGAGTACCCTCTCCCCCTCGGACAGGCGAGCAAACCCCAGCTGCATGGGTTCACCCCCAGACAAGTCATCCCCAGGAGGCGTGGGAGGAGAGGGAGGCACGGGTGGGACAGCAAACGTAGGCGCCAATCTGTTAGAAAACCTCCGCAGGCTCTCCTTAAAGGAAGGTCTCTCCCTGAGTCTGGTGTCAATCAAAATCAGGAAAGAAATAAGAGACTCGAGCTCCACTGGTAGGTCCTTAGCTGCAACCTCATCCTTCAAGGCATCCGAGAGACCATGAGAGAAAGCAGCGACCAGAGCCTCATTATTCCAGCCCACCTCTGCTGCCAGGGTACGAAACTCAATGGCGTATTCAGCTACGGATCGTGAACCCTGTCTGATGGACATAAGGAGCTTCGCAGCAGAGGCAGCACGAGCCGGCACATCGAATACCTTCCGAAGAGAAGCAACAAAACCGGAAAACTCGGCAACCACCGGATTGTTGTTCTCCCATAAAGGGCTGGCCCAGGCCAAGGCCTTGTCCGAGAGCAGCGAGATCAAGAAGCCCACCTTTGATCTCTCAGTAGGAAAGGCATGTGGCAGCAACTCGAAATAAATGCCCACCTGGTTAAGGAAACCTCGGCACTGAGTTGGCTCTCCCCCAAAGCGCTGTGGAAGAGGGGCAGAACCAGTCATACCCCGAAACACCGCAGGTGCAACAACAGGTGTCGGGGTAGACTCTGGCGCAACAACCGGAGCGGCAGTAGGAGCGGGCCCAGGAGCGACAACCGACCCATCGGCAACGGGAGCGAAATGAGCCGTGCGTTCAAGCAGGGTTTGCAACGCCACAGCGAACCGACCCAACAGGTGATCCTGCTGATCAAGTCTGGCAACCAGCGTGGGTAGCGAGGATGGCCCTGTACCGTCAGAATTCATGGCTTGGTCCTAATGTCACGGAACCATGAACCAGACGTACAACAAGAGATAAGTGAAAATAAGAAGGCTTTATTGAAAATAAAGCTGTAACGCAAAAGTCCAAGCGGATGGCGAAACCGAAGCAGAGTCTTTGCGAAGCCAGAGGTCAGGAACCAGAAGGGTAGTCAGACGAGGCCAGGATCAGGAACCAGCAGGGTAGTCAGACGAAGCCAGGATCAGGAACCAGCAGGGTAGTCGGACGAAACCAGGATCAGGAACCAGCAGGGTAGTCGGACGAAACCAGGATCAGGAACCAGAAGCAGCAGCAGTCTAGAAGCATGTGAACACAGGAGGACCAAGCAAGGAACTGAAGCCACAGACCTCCTATAAATATGAGCTAGGCATCCAGCTCCTCCCAGTGGGAAGGAGAAGCCGCAGGGTGGGAGGCTACAAGAAACCCAGAAACCAAGATGGCCGCCAGCACATGTCAAACGAAGGAGAACAGCAAGAAGGTAAGACCATGACAGGCACCCAGGGGTCCCCCTGCACTTACTAGTATGTCTGGGCGCCGCTCCGTTCGCCCGGTATAGGCTCCGGTGTCTGCGCTCCCTCTGACTGATTTTTTGTATGAGGCGTGTCCCTTGCTGCAGCGCTGGCCAATCGCAGCGCACAGCTCATAGCCTGGCTATGAGCTATGCGCTGCGATTGGCCAGCGCTGCAGCAAGGGACACGCCTCATACAAGAAATCACTCCAGTACAACAGAGGGAGCGCAGACACCGGAGCCTATACCGGGCGAACGGAGCGGCGCCCAGACATACTAGTAAGTGCAGGGGGACCCCTGGGCGCCGCTCTGCCCACTGATATAGTTAGTTTTTAGTTTGTAGAGTAGTGAAAGGTCCTCTTTAAGACGGTTATGGCGGTTTATAATGTCACGGATGAAGTTAGCAGATAGCTGGAACATATAAATAAACAAGCGACTGGCTTGATCCCAAACTAAGGAGCTTATAGGTGAGCCCTATAAAACTCTAAGGGCTCTCCCTGACTGCTATGCACATGCAAGGGTCTCAATGGTAGACGATTGCATGCCCGTGTACCTAATACTGTGTGACACCTGAAAACCCTATAATAGTGAGGGGACACGACCACCGGCTCCCTGCACTTAAGGGATACTGTCACCAGGTTTCACCCCCTCCAGATAAAAATATGGTTATGTTCAGGGAGCTTTCACGATTCCTAATGTGGTCTTATAAATGTAATCTGTAGGCTCATTTTGCTAAAAAAAACGCTATTACTAACCTGTCATTCAACAAAATAAGGTGCCCAAGGGGATGTAAATGGATCCAAGCTGCCGCCCGCACCCGCCGCCGTTCGTGCCCAGCTCCGCCTTTCCCAACCTCAGCGCCGCCTCATAATCCTGTGTGACACCTCCGGCTCTCCCTCCCTCCCCCCTCCTTCTGCTCTAACATCTCGCGCATGCGCACAGGGCTCTGCCAGTGTGCAGGTCATTGAGAGGTTGAGCGAAGTGCCGGCGCATGCGCACTTCGCTCTATGAAGCCGAACGGAGAAGTCCGCACGGGCGCATCAGGCAGAGCCCTGTGCGCACGCGCGAGATGTTAGAGCAGAAGGAGGGGGGAGGGAGGGAGAGCCGGAGGCGTCACACAGGATTATGAGGCGGCGCTGAGGACGGGAAAGGCGGAGCTGGGCACGAACGGCGGCGGGTGCGGGCGGCAGCTTGGATCCATTTATATCCCCTTGGGCACCTTATTTTGTTGAATGACAGGTTAGTAATAGCGTTTTTTTTTGAAAAATGAGCCTACAGATTACATTTATAAGACCACATTAGGAATCGTGAAAGCTCCCTGAACATAACCATATTTTTATCTGGAGGGGGTGAAACCTGGTGACAGAATCCCTTTAATACAGACGGAGTCAGGGTCACCTAGAATCAAGCCAGCAAGGAAACACAATAAAGTAAATGACTTATCTGAACAAACAGCAGAAGCAGCCTCCAGCAGTGAACACCTCATCCAGGAAGTAGTATAAACCGCAAAGTGAGGCAGTATGGGAGGGATTATAAAGGAAGACGATTAGTCGAAATAAGTGACACCTGGCAGAAGGAAAGGAGATGAGAAAGTGAAACCAAAACAAAGAACATAATACAAGAGGTAGAGAAGAACATCTGCCAGATCTTCTCACAGAACTGGCGGTGACAGTTTGGCTATGGCGGACAGCACCTTATTCCCTTTGTTCCCATGAGCATATGCCTTAAATTTGGAGCGGAATATAAGTTTAGCAGATTTGGAATTAAGCATGTTTTTCAGTTCCGTCCTAGCCTCTACCAATTCCGCAGCCACAGCTCTAGCCTGTGATTGTTTATGGGTCAGTTCTAGACGTGCTATACGTGATAACAGGTCGTTCAGCGCTTGGGAGCGTCTTTTTTTGATATGGGAACCCAGGGCTAATAGTTCACCTCTAATTACCGCCTTATGTGTTTTCCACAAAACTGAGGGTGATGGGGGAGGATCTCCTATTGAGTTGAGAGAGAAGAATTCTGACATAAGTCTGGATATTTTCGTTGCGTTTACGGGGTCAGAGATCAGAGTCTCATTGAGACGCCAAATCCGTTCTTTTCTGGGTAGGGACGATAGAGATAAGCGTAAAAAAACAGGGGCATGTTCTGACAACGTAATGTTACCTATCCTAGTATCTAGCACCTGGGGAACCTGGGGGGATGATAAAAATATGTAATCCAACTTGTGGAAAGAAGTCTTAGCGTTAGAATAGAAGGTGTAGTCCCTGCTAGAGGGATGCATAGTACGCCAAACATCAATAACCTGTAATTTATTCAACGCAGTTTGCAAGCGGCGGAGAAGCCTATGAGAAGTTTCTGACTTCTGGGAGGATGAGTCAAGGGCTGGCTCTAAAGTCACATTGAAATCCCCACCCAATATGACCATACCTTCTCTAAAAGCAGATAGTTGTGCCAGAGTCTGAACAAGCCAAGGGGTCTGTCCCCTATTGGGAGCATAGAGGTTGGCCAGGGTGACAGGTGTGTCAGAAGCGACCCTCCGGGTCCGAGGACACTGCTGAGTGCTTAAAGGGTAGACGTTTATGGATTGCCACGCTGACACCACTGCTAGCGGTGCTGTTTGTGCTATGAAACCATTGCGTAAACAATTTAGGGGGTCGGCACCTTCCCTGTTTTAAAATGAGTCTTCTGTAGGAGTGCAATTGAAACGTCGTCTCTTTGGAGTAGAGATAACACTTGAGATCTCTTACATGGCTCGTTCAGACCCCTGGCATTTAATGATGCAATTACAATAGATGCCATGACAGAAGTGGGTATGACCTTTTAGCTGGTCGCATGATGGAATCAGGTCTGGGCAGACGAGCAAAGAGTAGAAGGGTAGAGGGGGAGGAATGAAGCAGAGGGATAGAAAAAGGAAAATCAAAAAACGTAATAGACATACAATAAAACAAAACATCTGGTCCCACCCAGCACCTGAGACATCTTAGATCCTTTCTCATTACGGCTACCAGCTGGGATCTATCGGGGGGGGGGGGGGGGGGGGCTCCTGTGGGACCAGCAAGAGGTGGGTGAAGGCAGAAATCGGTGTTAAAACCAACATGAGGGCATATGTGTAACCCCTGCAAAATGAACATGTCTAACAAGACAACAAAACAATTCCAGAATCTACATTAGAAACAGCCATATTGATTTAAACCTGAACCTAAAGCCCATAATGATGTAATAAAGGGCTAGGAATCATAAAAGTCCGGATACGTTCTGCCCCTGGCAGATAGGAACAATCCGACTCGGAATCGGCAGAGGCCGTATGGCGAACAGCCTATTAGTGGACAAGAGAGGGTTTAACCCCTCACAGGGCAGAGTCAGGTCTTGAAGGCTTGAGAGCGACTTTTCCCTTGCTTCTCTGACTTGCTAGGAGATACCCAGTGCCATGTCTCGACCCTTGGGGGCGTTGGTAAGGGGTCGCCTTGATCCGCAGGCATCCATGAAGGTACATCCACAGGAGCAATACCAAGGGGGCCCCAGATGGCTTTTAAATCTTCTTCAAGGCGCACTGTCAGTTGCCTGCCATTTATTTGTATGGCCAGGCCAAAGGCGTATAACCATCTGAATGGGATGGCTGAGGCCTTGAGTGCTTCTAGTAGTGGACGTATAATGCGTCTTATTGCTAGGATGGACGGGGCCAGGTCTTGAAAAAATAAGATGGGTGTCTCACCATACATGATCTGCTCCGATTCCCTTCCAGCCTTCAATAGAGCGGCGGTAGAAATAGAGATTTCTATGTCGGCCCCGGTTCTACTGGTCCTCAATGCGAAGTAGGGCCGTTCAGTAGGTCTCTGTGCGCTCGTAAGGCATCGCAAGTCAGGCCTTCATGTTTCATGATGGCTTCCTGTGTGTTCTCCAGCGACACTACTTGGTGCCCAATATGGCGGAGGTCTTCTTTTATCTCCTCGAGGTCTCTCTTTAGAGGCGCTAGGGCAGTTTCCAGCAGGTCCCTGAGGGTAGCTTTGGAGAAAGGAGTGTTTCTGCGTGGTGGTCTGCGGTCCGAAACATCCGAAGCGCTGCCTGCCTCCAAGCCGTCCTCTGCTTCAGAGTGCCGCGGCGCCATCTTGGCAAGTTCCAAGGCGGGAGTCTTGGGTTGTTTCTTTAGGAACCGCTCCATATCTGGCTGTTTGGAGCAAACCACGTTCGGCTCTGCTGCGTCTGTGTGACGTTCCTTGTTAGTCTTCCCCATTTGGGCGAGTAAAATAGCCTATAATAGCGGTTACCACGGCTGCTGGGAAGATTTGCTCAGCAACAAGAAGCCATTCAGCTCCAATGTCAGGCTCCGCCCCCCTATAATAGTTATATTCTTGTACATAGGAGCAGTATTATAGTAGTTAGTTATATTCCTGTACATAGGAGGCAGTATTATAGTAGTTATATTCTTGTACATAGGAGCAGTATTATAGTAGTTATATTCTTGTACATAGGAGCAGTATTATAGTAGTTATATTCTTGTACATAGGAGGCAGTATTATAGTAGTTATATTCTTGTACATAGGGGGCAGTATTATAGTAGTTATATTCTTGTACATAGGAGCAGTATTATAGTAGTTATATTCTTGTACATAGGAGCAGTATTATAGTAGTTATATTCTTGTACATAGGAGCAGTATTATAGTAGTTATATTCTTGTACATAGGAGCAGTATTATAGTAGTTATATTCTTGTACATAGGAGGCAGTATTATAGTAGTTATATTTCTGTACATAGGAGCAGTATTATAGTAGTTATATTCTTGTACATAGGAGGCAGTATTATAGTAGTTATATTTCTGTACATAGGAGCAGTATTATAGTAGTTATATTCTTGTACATAGGAGCAGTATTATAGTAGTTACATTCTTGTACATAGGAGCAGTATTATAGTAGTTATATTCTTGTACATAGGAGGCAGTATTATAGTAGTTATATTCTTGTACATAGGAGCAGTATTATAGTAGTTACATTCTTGTACATAGGAGCAGTATTATAGTAGTTATATTCTTGTACATAGGAGGCAGTATTATAGAAGTTATATTCTTGTACATAGGAGCAGTATTATAGTAGTTATATTCTTGTATATAGGAGGCAGTATTATTGTAGTTATATTCTTGTACATAGGAGCAGTATTATAGTAGTTATATTCTTGTACATAAGAGGTAGTATTATAGTAGTTATATTCTTGTACATAGGAGCAGTATTATAGTAGTTATATTCTTGTACATAGGAGCAGTATTATAGTAGTTACATTCTTGTACATAGGAGCAGTATTATAGTAGTTATATTCTTGTATATAGGAGGCAGTATTATTGTAGTTATATTCTTGTACATAGGAGCAGTATTATAGTAGTTACATTCTTGTACATAGGAGCAGTATTATAGTAGTTATATTCTTGTACATAGGAGGCAGTATTATAGTAGTTATATTCTTGTACATAGGAGGCAGTATTATAGTAGTTATATTTCTGTACATAGGAGCAGTATTATAGTAGTTATATTCTTGTACATAGGAGCAGTATTATAGTAGTTACATTCTTGTACATAGGAGCAGTATTATAGTAGTTATATTCTTGTACATAGGAGGCAGTATTATAGTAGTTATATTCTTGTACATAGGAGCAGTATTATAGTAGTTACATTCTTGTACATAGGAGCAGTATTATAGTAGTTATATTCTTGTACATAGGAGGCAGTATTATAGAAGTTATATTCTTGTACATAGGAGCAGTATTATAGTAGTTATATTCTTGTATATAGGAGGCAGTATTATTGTAGTTATATTCTTGTACATAGGAGCAGTATTATAGTAGTTATATTCTTGTACATAGGAGGTAGTATTATAGTAGTTATATTCTTGTACATAGGAGCAGTATTATATTAGTTATATTCTTGCACATAGGAGGCAGTATTATTGTAGTTATATTCTTGTACATAGGAGCAGTATTATAGTAGTTATATTCTTGTACATAGGAGGCAGTATTATAGTAGTTATATTCTTGTACATAGGAGCAGTATTATAGTAGTTATATTCTTGTACATAGGAGCAGTATTATAGTAGTTATATTCTTGTACATAGGAGGCAGTATTATAGTAGTTATATTCTTGTACATAGGGGCAGTATTATAGTAGTTATATTCTTGTACATAGGAGCAGTATTATAGTAGTTATATTCTTGTACATAGGAGCAGTATTATAGTAGTTATATTCTTGTACATAGGAGCAGTATTATAGTAGTTATATTCTTGTACATAGGAGGCAGTATTATAGTAGGTATATTCTTGTACATAGGAGCAGTATTATAGTAGTTATATTCTTGTACATAGCAGGCAGTATTATAGTAGTTATATTCTTGTATATAGGGGCAGTATTATAGTAGTTGTATTCTTGTACATAGGAGCAGTATTATAGTAGTTATATTCTTGTACATAGGAGGCAGTATTATAGTAGTTATATTCTTGTATATAGGGGGCAGTAGTATAGTAGTTATATTCTTGTACATAGGAGCAGTATTATAGTAGTTATATTCTTGTACATAGGAGCAGTATTATAGTAGTTATATTCTTGAACATAGGAGGCAGTATTATAGTAGTTATATTCTTGTATATAGGAGCAGTATTATAGAAGTTATATTCTTGTACATAGGAGCAGTATTATAGTAGTTATATTCTTGTATATAGGAGGCAGTATTATTGTAGTTATATTCTTGTACATAGGAGCAGTATTATAGTAGTTATATTCTTGTACATAGGAGGTAGTATTATAGTAGTTATATTGTTGTACATAGGAGCAGTATTATATTAGTTATATTCTTGTACATAGGAGGCAGTATTATTGTAGTTATATTCTTGTACATAGGAGCAGTATTATAGTAGTTATATTCTTGTACATAGGAGGCAGTATTATAGTAGTTAGTTATATTCCTGTACATAGGAGGCAGTATTATAGTAGTTATATTCTTGTACATAGGAGCAGTATTATAGTAGTTATATTCTTGTACATAGGAGCAGTATTATAGTAGTTATATTCTTGTACATAGGAGGCAGTATTATAGTAGTTATATTCCTGTACATAGGAGCAGTATTATAGTAGTTATATTCTTGTACATAGGGGGCAGTATTATAGTAGTTATATTCTTGTACATAGGAGCAGTATTATAGTAGTTATATTCTTGTACATAGGAGCAGTATTATAGTAGTTATATTCTTGCACATAGGAGCAGTATTATAGTAGTTATATTCTTGTACATAGGAGGCAGTATTATAGTAGTTATATTCTTGTAGATAGGAGCAGTATTATAGTAGTTATATTCTTGTACATAGGAGCAGTATTATAGTAGTTATATTCTTGTACATAGGAGGCAGTATTATAGTAGGTATATTCTTGTACATAGGGGCAGTATTATAGTAGTTATATTCTTGTACATAGCAGGCAGTATTATAGTAGTTATATTCTTGTATATAGGGGCAGTATTATAGTAGTTGTATTCTTGTACATAGGAGCAGTATTATAGTAGTTATATTCTTGTACATAGGAGGCAGTATTATAGTAGTTATATTCTTGTATATAGGGGGCAGTATTATAGTAGGTATATTCTTGTACATAGGAGCAGTATTATAGTCGTTATATTCTTGTACATAGGAGCAGTATTATAGTAGTTATATTCTTGTACATAGGAGGCAGTATTATAGTAGTTATATTCTTGTACATAGGGGGCAGTATTATAGTAGTTATATTCTTGTACATAGGAGCAGTATTATAGTAGTTATATTCTTGCACATAGGAGCAGTATTATAGTAGTTATATTCTTGTACATAGGAGCAGTATTATAGTAGTTATATTCTTGTACATAGGAGCAGTATTATAGTAGTTATATTCTTGTACATAGGAGGCAGTATTATAGTAGTTATATTCTTGTACATAGGAGCAGTATTATAGTAGTTATATTCTTGTACATAGGAGCAGTATTATAGTAGTTATATTCTTGTACATAGGAGGCAGTATTATAGTAGGTATATTCTTGTACATAGGAGCAGTATTATAGTAGTTATATTCTTGTACATAGCAGGCAGTATTATAGTAGTTATATTATTGTACATAGGAGCAGTATTATAGTAGTTGTATTCTTGTACATAGGAGCAGTATTATAGTAGTTATATTCTTGTACATAGGAGGCAGTATTATAGTAGTTATATTCTTGTACATAGGAGGCAGTATTATAGTAGTTATATTCCTGTACATAGGAGCAGTATTATAGTAGTTATATTCTTGTACATAGGAGCAGTATTATAGTAGTTATATTCTTGTACATAGGAGCAGTATTATAGTAGTTATATTCTTATACACAGGAGCAGTATTATAGTAGTTATATTCTTGTATATAGGGGGCAGTGTTATAGTAGTTATATTCTTGTACATAGGAGCAGTATTATAGCAGTTATATTCTTGTACATAGAAGGCAGTATTATAGTAGTTATATTCCTGTACATAGGAACAGTATTATAGTAGTTATATTCTTTTATATAGGGGACAGTATTATAGTAGTTATATTCTTGTACATAGGAGGCAGTATTATAGTAGTTATATTCTTATACACAGGAGCAGTATTATAGTAGTTATATTCTTGTATATAGGGGGCAGTATTATAGTAGTTATATTCTTGTGCATAGGGAACAGTAATATAAGACTACCCTTCTTTAACTCTTATAGCCAAACCATAGAATGTACAGGATGCGATAGAGCACACAGAAGAAAGATATCAGGGTACAGAAACTTTGTCTCAAAGCATGATGAAGAGACTTGAAAAAAGTGTCTGGTACACACATTGTAAGCAAATTTCTACCTCAGTTGTCTTCAGACATTACATGTTTCCTTGCACAACTTTGAGTCATCTGTATTCTGTACATTCTTTTACAGTTGTGCAATTTTCTGGAATTTCCATAGTTCTGAAGTGAAAAGTAAATATAAACAAGAAATGATGTAAAATTACCCTCTTGAAAGGGATGATTTGTTCTAACAGGAGCAGTTCACTATTATATGGTTGTAAGTTTCTCAGTTATTATAATTATGGTCACTATGAAGATTAGATAGATATATATGAAATAGATCAATTATGTGACAGGATAAGTAATGTATGTACTGTACACAGTGACTCCACCTACAGAACAGTGAGTGCAGCTCTGGAGTATAATACAGGATGTAACTCAGGATCAGCACAGGATAAGTAATGTAATGTACAGTGAGGAACAGAAGTATTTGAACTCCCTGCAATTTTGCAAGTTCTCCCACTTAGAAATCACGGAGGGGTCTGAAATTCACATTGTAGGTGCATTCCTACTCTGAGAAACAGAATAAAAATAAAAAAATCTGGAAATCACATTCTATTAATTTTTAAAGAACTTATTTGTCTTGCACTGCTGAACATAAGTATTTGAACACCTAAGAAACAGCAGGAATTCTGGCTCTCAAAGACCTGTTACTGTGCCTTTAAAAAGTCCACCTCTACTCCACTCATTAATCTAACTTAGTAGCACCTGTCTGAGCTATTTAAAGACCCCTGTCCACCCCACAGTCAGACGCCAACTACTACCATGGGCAAGACCAAAGAGCTGTCAAAAGACACCAGAGACAAAATTGTGGGCCTCCACAAGGCTGGAAAGGGCTACGGGGCAATTGCCAAGCAGCTTGGTGAAAATAGATCAACTGTTGGAGCAATTGTTATAAAATGGAAGAGGCTAAAGACGACTGTCAGTCTCCCTCGGACTGGGGCTCCATTCAAGATCTCACCTTGTGGGGTATCACTGATGATAAGAAAGGTGAGGAATCAGCCCAGAACTACAAGGGAGGAGCTGGTCAATGACATGAAGAGAGCCTGGACCACAGTTTCAAAGGTCACTGTCGGTAGAACACTACGCCGTCATGGTTTCAAATCATGCATTGCCATGTCCAGGCCCGTCTGAAGGTTGCCAATGACCATCTGGATGATCTAGAGGAGGCATGGGAGACAGTCATGTGGTCAGATAAACTATCTAAACTTCACTCGTCGTGTTTGGAGGAAAAAGAAGGATGAGTTGCATCCCAAGAACACCATCCCTACTGTGAAGCAATGGGGTGGTAACATCATGCTTTGGGGGTGCTTTTATGCGAAGGGGACAGGACGCAGTGGCGTAACTACCGGGGAAGCAGCTGCTTCGGGGCCCGGGCTGCCAAGCGGGGCCTGGCGCCCCGGCAGCGTGTGTGACAGTTTATTTTCAAGTTAGTTAAATATCGATTCTTGTCTTAATGTTCAGGGCCCCTTCACAGCAGCAGTCTTAATGTTCAGGCCCCCTCGCTAATGTGATCTAATCTTACGTTCTCCTAAAGTCTCCTGATGTGTCATGGATTCGAAACCACAACCTCCAATGTATCAGTGTATCAGAGGCAAAGCATTTACCCACACAGCCATAAAGGCTGCATTAGAACTGATTGAAAAAATATGAGACTTCTACTGTTGGCTAAGTGTACATCTATATACATGACAGCTGCCTGTCACGGCTGAGGATGGGGGAAACCCTCAGCCGTGTGCCGGGAGGAAGATGGTCGCTGCTTGACCAGGACAAACAGGATTAGGGAGCAGGTCACCTCCTACAGCATCCCTAACCTGACCCTAACTCCTACCTGCATGGGCCGACCTTGAAGGTAGGAGGACCCATGAGCAGGAACCTCGGATCCCTACTCGCCCTCCGCCGGTCCCTAGGCTAGGAGTCAGAGTAAGACATCCTGTTCCTTCTGGATACGGAGGAACAGGAGTCTCACTGGCCAAGCTGCAAGCAAGGGGAAACAAATGCAACCTGTGGCAATGGCAGGTAGTTGCCACAAACATAGCAGAGACCTACCACAGACAACCAAGCCTGGAACCCATGTGGATGTACTGCCCACAGACAGCAGGACTCAGCACACAAACACACAACACACGGGAACCCAGGACCACAGGTGCAATAAAACATAGAAACATAGAAACATAGAAACATAGAATGTGTCGGCAGATAAGAACCATTTGGCCCATCTAGTCTGCCCAATATACTAAATACTATGGATAGCCCCCGGCCCTATCTTATATGAAGGATGGCCTTATGCCTATCCCATGCATGCTTAAACCCCTTCACTGTATTTGCAGCTACCACTTCTGCAGGAAGGCTATTCCATGCATCCACTACTCTCTCAGTAAAGTAATACTTCCTTATATTACTTTTAAACCTTTGCCCCTCTAATTTAAAACTGTGTCCTCTTGTGGTAGTTTTTCTTCTTTTAAAACAACATAAAACCAAACACATCTCCCAGACACCAAAGGACATATATATTTGCTTATGACCAGAAGGTTGGCCCCCACTGGCAGTTGGTAAGTAACCAGGAGGATGTCTACAGCCAGCATGGCTGAAACACCCTCTCTGGCTACTGCCTACAACTGAGGCTATATAGGGCCAAGAGGCCACACCCAACAATCAGACACACCCCGTGACTCAGACACACTGAAAGGGAGTTAACCCTTCCAAAACCACAGAAGGGAAAACATAACTTAAAGGGGAAGTGTCCAAACAATAAACACACTGTGGCTGTTGCCGCAGGCAACGACATGGGTGGCAAGTGTGTCCTGGGAGTCAGCCCGAAGGCCGGGACACTGCCACCACATGTACATCATACAACCAAACGTTGCCACGGACAGCCACAGTGCAGGGAAAATGTCAGTGCACACCAAACATAAACAAAGTGCACACAGACATACAAAAGTGCTACAAACGTGCACATAACTCCAAGGGAACCGCACACATAGCTGTTGTCCGCAGCAACCGCACCTGAGGCCAACTACATTATGCCTCAAGCTGCGGTTGACACTACAACCCAAAACCGCGGGCAACAGTATGCGGCTCCCAAGGAGTCACGGCCATAACCGTGGCCGTGACACTGCCCCAACACACCCAGCACTGCTATATCTCTATATGACAGCTGTCCCAGCACACTCAGCTCTGCTATATCTCTATATATGAGCAGCTGTCATGTGTATAGATGTACACTTAGCCAGCTATAACAGTAGTAGTCTCATATTTTTTCAGTCAGCAGCAAGGCAGCTCTTATGGTCTTGTGCTTTGCCTCTGATGCAGAAGGTCGTGGGTTCGAATCCCAGCAGAAACTTTTCTGAAATACAAGCACTGACTCCATATATGGACATACAGGGCGGGACACAGGAAGATGCTGCATCGCATCGCTGACATGGAGGTAAGTAGAAGTGGTTATTATTTTTTTTTTAATACCCGACTGTTACTGCCATGGGGGGAGCGGGAGGCACTTGATACTGGCACCTGGGGGGAGGGGGGTTGGCACCTGATACTGGCACATGGGGGGGGAGAGGGGTTGGCACCTGATACTGGCACCTGGGGGGGAGGGGGGGTTGGCACCTGATACTGGCACATGGGGGGAGGGAGAGAGGCACCTGATACTGGCACATGGGGGGGGGAGGGAGAGAGGCACTTGATACTGGCACTTTTTTTGTGGGGGGGGAGATGGCACTATGATACTGGGACATGGGGGGGGAGGGGGGTTGGCACCTGATACTGGCACATGGGGGGGGAGAGGCACCTGATATTGGCACCTGGGGGGGAGAGGGGTTGGCACCTGATACTGGCACTTGGGGGGGAGAGGCACCTGATACTGGCACATGGGGGGGAGAGGGGTTGGTACCTGATACTGGCACATGGGGGAGAGGGAGACAGGCACTTGATACTGGCACTTTTTTTGTGGGGGGGGGGTGGCACTATGATACTGGGACATGGGGGGGAGGAGAGAGAGGCACTTGATACTGGCACATGGGGGGGTTTGGCACTATGATACTGGCACATGGGGGGTGGGAAGGAGAGAGGTACTTGATACTGGCACATTGGGGGGGGGAGATGGCACTATGACACTGGGACATGTGGGGGGGGGGAGAGGCACTTGATACTGGCACATGATTGGGGGCATCTATGGGGACACTTACTGGCACATTATTGGGGGGCATTATGGGGGACACTAGGCCGGCAGCCTATCAGAGGCCGGACACTGAGGGGCATCTACTGGTGCACTATATATGGGGTATTTTATACTGGTACATTATGGGGGGCACTAGCAGGAATGGGGGAGAGGAGCACTATGGGGGAATTTACTGGGGGCACTATATAGGGGTATTTTATACTGGGACATTATGGGGGCACTATGGGGACATTAGCTCAACTGGGGGCATTACAAGGGGGTATTTTTGCACTGTGACATTATAAGGAGAATTATTACTACTGGGGGGGGGGCATTATAGTGGGCTTTATTACTCCCCCATGGTATGACCCCCTAGTAGCAGCACCAGCCTCTCCCTGCTCTGCTATCCCTCTGCCCCTTCTCCAAATCCTTATTATGAAATCTTTCTCATTAGGATAAAACACAACATCAGCTCCGCCGAGCCCCCGGACATGTTTTAAAGTGGTGTGACCGAGATCCCCAAGGGTCAAGTAACTGTAAGTTTTCATATGAAATATGTTTATGTTATACACATATAGCATCCACTGTGCCACACAATATACAGTATACCGCTACACTGTGCCAAAGGAGTGGGGTTTACACAGGAGGAGGGAGGTGCGAAGCGCGCTGGCGGGGCCCTTACAAATATTTACTTTTATTTCAGCATAGGAGGAAATAGCGCAGAAGCGACACGTGTTTCGGCTCAAGTGTGAGCCACACTTGAGCCGAAACACGTGTCGCTTCTGCGCTATTTCCTCCTATGCTGAAATAAAAGTTTGAAGATTCCACCTGTGAAGTGCCGGTCTTCTGTTCCATATTGTAAGTGGGCTTTTCATACCCTGGACGCGTGCACCACGACTCTGCCAGAGGAGTGCCGACTGCTTTCCCCCTTTTGGTACAAATATTTACTGTGGGGCCCAGTCACTTCTAGTTACGCCCCTGACAGGACGACTGCACTGTATTAAGGAGAGGATGAATGGGGCCATTTATTGTGAGATTTTGAGCAACAACCTCCTTCCCTCAGTCAGAGCATTGAAGATGGGTCGTGGCCGGGTCTTCCAACATGACCACGACCCGAAGCACACAGCCAGGATAACCAAGGAGCGGCTCCGGAAGAAGCATATCAAGGTTCTGGAGTGGCCTAGCCGGTCTCCAGACCTAAATCCAATAGAACATCTTTGGAGGGAGCTGAAACTCTGTGTTTCTCAGCGACAGCCCCGAAACCTGACAGATCTAGAGGAGATCTGTGAGGAGGAGTGGGACAACATCCCTGCTGCTGTGTGTGCAAACCTGGTCAAGAACTGCAGGAAACGTCTGACCTCTGTAATTGCAAACAAAGGCTTCTGTACCAAATATTAACACTGATTTTCTCAGGTGTTCAAATACTTATGTTCAGCCGTGCAAGGCAAATACATTCTTTAAAAATCATACAATGTGATTTCCTGAATTTTTTTTTATTCTGTCTCTCAGAGTAGGAACGCACCTACAATGTGAATTTCAGACCCCTCCATGATTTCTAAGTGGGAGAACTTGCAAAATAGCAGGGTGTTCAAATACTTCTGTTCCTCACTGTATGTACACAGTGACTGCACCAGCAGAATAGTGAGTGCAGCTCTGAAGTTTAATACAGGATGTAACTCAGGATCAGTACAGGATAAGTAATGTAATGTATGTACACAGTGACTCCACCAGCAGAATAGTGAGTGCAGCTCTGGAGTATAATACAGGATGTAACTCAGGATCAGTACAGAATAAGTAATGTATGTACACAGTGACTCCACCAGCAGAATAGTGATTGCAGCTCTGGAGTATAATACAGGATGTAACTCAGGATCAGTACAGGATAAGTAATGTAATGTATGTACACAGTGACTGCACCAGCAGAATAGTGAGTGCAGCTCTGGAGTATAATACAGGATGTAACTCAGGATCAGTACAGGATAAGTAATGTTTGTACACAGTGACTCCACCAGCAGAATAGTGAGTGCAGCTCTGGAGTATAATACAGGATGTAACTCAGGATCAGTACAGAATAAGTAATGTATGTACACAGTGACTCCACCAGCAGAATAGTGATTGCAGCTCTGGAGTATAATACAGGATGTAACTCAGGATCAGTACAGGATAAGTAATGTAATGTATGTACACAGTGACTGCACCAGCAGAATAGTGAGTGCAGCTCTGGAGTATAATACAGGATGTAACTCAGGATCAGTACAGGATAAGTAATGTAATGTATGTACACAATGACTCCTCCAGAAGAATAGTGAGTGCAGCTCTGGAGTATAATACAGGATGTAACTCAGGATCAGTACAGGATAAGTAATGTAATGTATGTATACAGTGACTCCACCAGCAGAATAGTGATTGCAGCTCTGGAGTATAATACAGGATGTAACTCAGGATCAGTACAGAATAAGTAATGTAATGTATGTACGCAGTGACTGCACCAGCAGAATAGTGAGTGCAGCTCTGGAGTATTATACAGGATGTAACTCAGGATCAGTACAGGATAAGTAATGTAATGTATGTACACAGTGACTCCACCAGCAGAATAGTAAGTGCAGCTCTGGAGTATAATACAGGATGTTACTCAGGATTAGTACAGGATATGAAATGTGTCTACACAGTAACTCAATCGCTTTTTTATCTAGATTCATTTTGTATGTAAACTGTAGAATGTTATGACCTGTGGACGACTTGATAGTAAAAGTTCAGCCCAATGGGCCAGTGATCCGGTTGACTGCCCCTCAGTCAGGACACGATGACTAGGTCTGGTGCTGTGTGAGACTGGAGGTAAGATTTCCGGTTTATATAATGTCTCTCTGGTTATTTGTGATTTCCTGACTATAACACGGAGGGAGGAAACTGGGAACACGAGATAAGAAACGTGAAGCTGCCCCAGACATAGCTGAACGCTTAATAAGCTTGTGTCTGTGAGCGGGACCCTGAACCAGTATAAGGTGGGAGAATATATCCACAGTAAAGTTCCTTTAACCCAGCTGTAACATATACCAGTATATGCAATATGCGATTATCCATCTCTATGTATCAGCCTTACGTTTTTCATCTGTGACATTGATCCAGACCACCATCTGCCGTACCTGTACGTTGTGCTGTGACTGATGTGTGTGATGTCAGTCAGGTTTGTGCTGCAATGAGTGATGTTATTAGAAGCAATGTATCCCAGCAGCACAGAGTATTACAGGAGTTCATTAAACCTCTTGTCTACTCGAGTCATGGTAGTGAGAAGAGGCCTGCAGTGTCATGATGTGAGTAGGAGTATGGTGACAAGTGGGAGGCTAGGGCTTGGTCCTCAGCAGCACAGAGTGTTTTAGGAGGGGAGTGTCCTGAATATGTGGGAGGCTTTGACCTGATGATATCAGTGAGGACAGGGCTTCATATGATTTGGAGGGGGTATGGAGTCAAGTGGGAGGTCACAGGCTGAGATATACACAGTAGAAGGTGCAGAGTTTACCAAGCAGCACAGAGTATTTCAGGGGAACAGTGTACTGATCTTCTGAGGGTCTAGTTTTATGTATAAGACGGTCACTGATTATGGCTGATCACTTACTTTGGAGGCACTGCACTTACTATGGTCATGCTCTGATGGTCTATGACTATGGGCACGCTCTGCTTGTTTAAGCTTATGGGCACGCTCAGCTGGGCTTTGACAACGGGCATGTTCTACTCGTCTGTGACTATGGACATTCTCTGCTGGTCTATGACTATGGGCATGCTCTGCTGTCTAGGGCTAAGGGAACACTCTGCTTGCCTATGCCTACAGGCACGCTCTTCTGATCTAGGACTATGGGCATGCTCTGCTAGTCTAGGACTATGGGCATGCTCTGCTGTCTAGGGCTAAGGGCACACTCTGCTTGTCTATGCCTACGGGCACGCTCTTCTGGTCTAGGACTATGGGCATGCTCTGCTAGTCTAGGATTATGGGCATGCTCTGCAGGTCTAGGGCTATGGGCACACTCTGCTCGTCTAGGGCTATGGGCACACTCTTCTGGTCTAGGACTATGGACATGCTCTGCTGGTCTAGGACTATGGGCATGCTCTGCAGGTCTAGGGCTATGCACATGCTCTGCTGGTCGATGACTATGAGCAAGCTCTTCTGGTCTAGGACAATGGGCACACTCTGCTGGTCTACGACTATGGGCATGCTCTGCTAGTCTAGGAGTATGGGCAAGCTCTGCTGGATTAGGGCAATGGGTACACTCTGGTGGGTTCGGGCTATGGATACACTCTGCTGGGCTAGGGCTATGGGCGCGCTCTTTTGGTCTACAACTATGGGCACACTTTGCTAGTCTAGGATGATGGGCATGATCTGCTGGTCCAGGACTATGGCCACTCGCTGCTGATCTAGGACTACGGGCATGCCCTGCTGGGATAGGGCTATGGGCACACTTTGCCGGTCTATGAATATGGGCACGCTCTTCTGATGTACAACTATGGGCACACTCTGCTGGTCTAGCATAATGGGCACACTCTGCTGGTCCAGTATTATAGCCACTATCTGCTGATTAGTGTGGGGACACTTTTCCTTTCATTGGGTGTGGTCGTTTAGCCATCATTATGGGGGCACTATGACATCCCTCTGCTGGTCGTTGTTAGCCAAGCTGTTTTAATAGATGGTTCAGTAATGTGTGCATATATGGGAAAACACATCACGCCTCACAAGAACTAGCACCGTGGGTAACACGACTTTATAAGTGACCTCCTATCATCCCCTTCCCGGACTATCTCTGTTGGGGAGTTCACCAGAACGAAGCACAATTTCTCAGAAGTGATGATTCGGTTTGTTTTAACGCCAACCTTGAGTAACATAATATCGCCAAGTACATCAGGAAAATAAATCCTGAAATATGACTAACGCGTTCTGTCTTTGATTTTGGATAACTGTTGTGTAAAAGCATAAATTACCCGATACGTGCACAACTAGTGCAAAAAACGCATCAGAGAACTGCAGCCATTCAAGGTCCACGACCCTCAGTGCACGAGCGAGCGGCACTTATAATGTGCAGCATGGCTGTGAATGTTATCCTGCAATCTGTTCCCTCCTCAGCAATATGATCCGGCATATGGCGGCCACCTAGAGACCCGGAATCTATATCAGACAGATGGCGGTGCTCTCAGGCCTCACGATCAGCAGGATGCCTGACACTCAATCTTATTAAGCTCTCTTGGTACTTAGACGTTGTGCCCTGACGCTGCCATGAACTTGCCCCAGACCGGGGGCAAGAAAGCATATATAGTGAGGCTTTGCGGAGTGCCCTGGTGCGCCATTCTGCATCACGTCTTCCATGAGGCACTACCTCCAAAAACTGGCAGTACACCCCTTTCATCTATCCATAACCCCCTCCATGTGAGCCCCGGGGCATCTATAGGGGGAGGTCCCTCAGACCACCGAGGATGTGGACAACATAAATCTCAGGCTCATGTGTCTTTCACTGCTGGAGAACTGAGGAGCTTGGCACCTGCGCTGGTTGGACGCGATGAGGGATATAAACAAGACCAGTTCCGTTCAATGACAGCAAGGAGAGATCTTGAAAATGCAAAAAAAATAAATAAATGGAACCAACGATTATATTAGAAAGTTGGAGAACTTTTCCTTATTTATAGGGGATGTTTCATGAAGACCACTCCTGTCTGTATGCCCCATATAGAGGTCAGAAGGAGCGGTCCCCACCGATAGACACAGAGGAGACCACAATTCTCTTTATTTCAATGGCTGACATGTAATTCCAAAGTCACCACATCAATCAGCTGTTCACTCGCTACTTCTTCACAACAGATTCCTTTAAGACGCATTACACCAAGCTGTGACGTCATCAGGCGGGATCTTTTAAGAAACACCAGGGAGACACGAATCTGAGCTGGTTCTATTGATGGCGATTGTCGACTGCCCTGGTGTTATGTGAGGAAAGAAGATGGCGGTGCTAGAAGGACGTCACCATGTTCAAAAACTCCGTTATAAGAGGTCCGCCGTCTACTGAGTTATAGTCTACAGGGGTCTGTTACATAAAAATATAGAGAAGCGTTCCTCGCGCTTAGGCCTCTTGCACACGAACGTTGTGCATCCGTTGTGCAATTTGCGGTCCCCAATGCACGGGCGGCGGCCGGGACGGATCGAGACCCATTCAACTTGAATGGGTCCGTGATCCGTCTGCACCTCAAAAAAAAAAAATAGAACAAGTTCTATTTTTCTGCGGTGCGGAGGCACGGAGAGGAAGCACGTTGTGCTTCCGTGGGGTTCTGATCCGTGCTTCCGTTCCGCATCTCCGTGATTGCGGACCCATTCTAGTAAATGAGTCCGCATCCGTGATGCAGAGTGCACATGGGCCGGTGCCAGTGTATTGCGTACCCGCCGCATGCGGGCCGCGATACGGCCACGGACCCACAACATTCGTGTGCAAGAGGCCTTAGAAGACTGGGCTTTCACAGGGCAGGGATGGTTGTGTTTCATGGCATCTACCCTACATGGCGGTATGCTGAGCAGAAAGACTTCCTCCAAAATGAAATACCAAAAAAGCAAAAAAAAAATTATGAAGATCCTTTAAATTTAGCAACTTTTATTACTTATTAGTCGAGAGGATCTCAGAGTATCTTTTCAGGGCTGTATTTAAAGTTCAAGCTGCCCTAGGCCGTCAGCTATCCCTCCCAGAAACCCCATATACATGGACGCTTAACTGCCACATAGTGAAAAGATCTCAGCCTGCGCAGCGCTGGACTCAGGGGTCTGTCTACTACTGCCACCATACATATGCCCGGCCCCTGCTGCCAAATGTGGCGGGCCCTGAAAGTAAATGATCAAGTAGTCCTAGGGTGACCACTCTCATAATCCCAAAAAGGAGGACATCACAGCAGGACAGTGGGGCAGGATAATCTATAGGACAGACTGGAAGATAAATCTCTGCTTTGGTCTCCAGACTCGGCGCCTCCCTGTGACAGGAGAGCACTACAACTCCCAGCATGTCCGGGCTGTTATTATGTCATATCTGACAACATTACAGGAGCAGGTATAATGGGAGAGAACTACAACCCCCAACATATGCAGGCTATTATGTGATTTCAGACGACATTGCAGGAAGGAGGTATAAGAGGAAAGGACTACAACTCCCAGCATGTCCAGGCTGAAAATAAGGAGAATGACGCAGATTCTCCGTTCAGTCCACTCGAGCACCGGAGCGGTCAGGTAACCCTGCGGTAGAACAGCGCCGGCCCCGGGAGGAGGAGGAGGTATAATAGGAGAGAACCACAACCCCCCCCCCCCCCCCCCCACATGTCCAGGCTGTTATTATGCGATATGAGAGGACATTACAGGGGGAGGTAAAAGAAGAGATGACTACAACTCCCAGCATGTCCAGGCCTTTATTGTATGATATGAGAGAACAATACAGGGAGGAGGGATAAGAAAAAAGGAATACAACTCCCAGCATGTCCAGGCTGTTATTGCGCGATATCAGAGGACATTACAGGGAGGAGGCATAAGAGGCCACAACTACAACTCTTAGCATTTCTCTGGCTCGCACTGAATCCATGGCTTCTCCACACAAAGCTCCCCTCTTGTCACATGATGTCAGCACAGGTCTTTAAAGGGGTTCTCCCATGACTAATGTAAAAAAGAGAATCAGACATCATATAGAACATGACAACCTCTTTCTAATAAAGCTAGAACCAGCGCTGGACCTCACATGGATCCAGAGATCTCCTCCTTCATGGCTCTAATTGCTCTGCTAGATTCTATTCAGGCTTGCAGTTCAGAGGGGCGTGCCCTTTCCGCTGCAGCTAAGGGGGCGTGTCCATACTCTGCCTATCATAGTTCAGGAGGCATAAACTGAGCATGTGCGGCCATCTCAGTGAACTGGACACAGAAATAGGAAAAACAAACAGCAGGTGGCGCTATACAGATACATTTTATTGAATAACTCAGTGGCTGTGCTAAATGTTTAATGACATGCAATTACAAAAGTATTCAGATACAGGGGCTGGTTTGAAAGCTGTAGAATATTTTTTGTGGGACAAGTCCTTTAACCACCAATTCACCTCTCCACTGCTCAGCTCGTCCCTTCTGCACTGCACACACCATGGTGACATCAGCACAGGTCCTTTAGCTCTGCTGTTTGGCAGATAAACAGCAGGTCCTGCTCAGTGCTTCCTGATGTTGTGCCTGGAGCTCTTTTATTCTCTCTGTTATCAGCCATTAGCAGAGCTTGGCGACCAGGCCCCATGCTACCGAGGGCCCCATAGCAGCTGTTATGGCTGATACAGTGGTACTTACACACCTGCTTGTACATAGGAGGCAGTATTATAGTGACTCTATGATTAAGGGTGCTAAAAAGAGAGATGTATTGCCTGGTTTGTACTTACCATTTTGTAACTGCTTTTTAATGGAAAAGAAATAAAACTGAATGGATTTTACCAACACCGGTGGCTGGAAATCGTTTACATTTGTCGCTGTCTGAGTGCAATCCTGCACTATCCGTGTCCCGGAGGTCCGAGCAGAAGCTGGCGTTTACTATTACAGCAGTATTATAGTAGTTATATTCTTGTACATAGGAGCAGTATTATAGTAGTTATATTCTTGTACATAGGAGGCAGTATTATAGTAGTTATATTCTTGTACATAGGAGGAGTATTATAGTAGTTATATTCTTGTACATAGGAGGCAGTATTATAGTAGTTATATTCCTGTACATAGGAGGCAGTATTATAGTAGTTATATTCTTGTACATAGGAGCAGTATTATAGTAGTTATATTCTTGTACATAGGGGGCAGTATTATAGTAGTTATATTCTTGTACATAGGAGGCAGTATTATAGTAGTTATATTCTTGTACATAGGAGCAGTATTATAGTAGTTATATTCTTGTACATAGGAGCAGTATTATAGTAGTTATATTCCTGTACATAGGAGCAGTATTATAGTAGTTATATTCTTGTACATAGAAGCAGTATTATAGTAGTTATATTCTTGTACATAGGAGCAGTATTATAGTAGTTATATTCTTGTACATAGGGGCAGTATTATAGTAGTTATATTCTTGTACATAGGAGCAGTATTATAGTAGTTATATTCTTGTACATAGGAGCAGTATTATAGTAGTTATATTCTTGTACATAGGAGGCAGTATTATAGTAGTTATATTCTTGTACATAGGAGCAGTATTATAGTAGTTATATTCTTGCACATAGGAGGCAGTATTATAGTAGTTATATTCTTGTACATAGGAGGAGTATTATAGTAGTTATATTCTTGTACATAGGAGCAGTATTATAGTAGTTATATTCTTGCACATAGGAGGCAGTATTATAGTAGTTATATTCTTGTACATAGGAGCAGTATTATAGTAGTTATATTCTTGTACATAGGGGGCAGTATTATAGTAGTTATATTCTTGTACATAGGAGGCAGTATTATAGTAGTTATATTCTTGTACATAGGAGCAGTATTATAGTAGTTATATTCTTGTACATAGGAGCAGTATTATAGTAGTTATATTCTTATACATAGGAGGCAGTATTATAGTAGTTATATTCTTGTACATAGGAGCAGTATTATAGTAGTTATATTCTTGTACATAGGAGCAGTATTATAGTAGTTATATTCTTGTACATAGGAGGCAGTATTATAGTAGTTATATTCTTGTACATAGGAGTATTATAGTAGTTATATTCTTGTACATAGGAGCAGTATTATAGTAGTTATATTCTTGCACATAGGAGGCAGTATTATAGTAGTTATATTCTTGTACATAGGAGCAGTATTATAGTAGTTATATTCTTGTACATAGGGGGCAGTATTATAGTAGTTATATTCTTGTACATAGGAGGCAGTATTATAGTAGTTATATTCTTGTACATAGGAGCAGTATTATAGTAGTTATATTCTTATACATAGGGGCAGTATTATAGTAGTTATATTCTTGTACATAGGAGCAGTATTATAGTAGTTATATTCTTGTACATAGGGGGCAGTATTATAGTAGTTATATTCTTGTACATAGGAGGCAGTATTATAGTAGTTATATTCTTGTACATAGGAGCAGTATTATAGTAGTTATATTCTTGTACATAGGAGCAGTATTATAGTAGTTATATTCTTATACATAGGAGGCAGTATTATAGTAGTTATATTCTTGTACATAGGAGCAGTATTATAGTAGTTATATTCTTGTACATAGGAGCAGTATTATAGTAGTTATATTCTTGTACATAGGAGGCAGTATTATAGTAGTTATATTCTTGTACATAGGAGTATTATAGTAGTTATATTCTTGTACATAGGAGCAGTATTATAGTAGTTATATTCTTGCACATAGGAGGCAGTATTATAGTAGTTATATTCTTGTACATAGGAGCAGTATTATAGTAGTTATATTCTTGTACATAGGGGGCAGTATTATAGTAGTTATATTCTTGTACATAGGAGGCAGTATTATAGTAGTTATATTCTTGTACATAGGAGCAGTATTATAGTAGTTATATTCTTATACATAGGGGCAGTATTATAGTAGTTATATTCTTGTACATAGGAGCAGTATTATAGTAGTTATATTCTTGTACATAGGAGCAGTATTATAGTAGTTATATTCTTGTACATAGGAGCAGTATTATAGTAGTTATATTCTTGTACATAGGAGCAGTATTATAGTAGTTATATTCTTATACATAGGAGGCAGTATTATAGTAGTTATATTCTTGTACATAGGAGCAGTATTATAGTAGTTATATTCTTGTACATAGGAGCAGTATTATAGTAGTTATATTCTAGTACATAGGAGGCAGTATTATAGTAGTTATATTCTTGTACATAGGAGCAGTATTATAGTAGTTATATTCTTGTACATAGGAGCAGTATTATAGTAGTTATATTCTTGTACATAGGAGGAAGTATTATAGTAGTAATATTCTTGTACATAGGAGGCAGTATTATAGTAGTTATATTCTTGTACATAGGAGAAGTATTATAGTAGTTATATTCTTGTACATAGGAGGCAGTATTATAGTAGTTATATTCTTGTTCATAGGAGCAGTATTATAGTAGTTACATTCTTGTACATAGGAGCAGTATTATAGTAGTTATATTCTTGTACATAGGAGCAGTATTATAGTAGTTATATTCTTGTACATAGGAGCAGTATTATAGTAGTTATATTCTTGTACATTGGAGGCAGTATTATAGTAGTTATATTCTTGTACATAGGAGGCAGTATTATAGTAGTTATATTCTTGTACATAGGAGGCAGTATTAAAGTAGTTATATTCCTGTACATAGGAGGCAGTATTATAGTAGTTATAATCTTGTACATAGGAGCAGTATTATAGTAGTTATATTCTTGTACATAGGAGGCAGTATTATAGTAGTTATATTCTTGTACATAGGAGGCATTATTATAGTAGTTATATTCTTGTACATAAGTGCAGTATTATAGTAGTTATATTCTTGTACATAGGAGCAGTATTATAGTAGTTATATTCTTGTACATAGGAGAAGTATTATAGTAGTTATATTATTGTACATAGGAGGCAGTATTATAGTAGTTATATTCTTGTACATAGGAGCAGTATTATAGTAGTTATATTATTGTACATAGGAGAAGTATTATAGTAGTTATATTATTGTACATAGGAGCAGTATTATAGTAGTTACATTCTTGTACATAGGAGCAGTATTATAGTAGTTATATTCTTGTACATAGGAGCAGTATTATAGTAGTTATATTCTTGTACATAGGAGCAGTATTATAGTAGTTATATTCTTGTACATAGGAGGCAGTATTATAGCAGTTATATTCTTGTACATAGGAGCAGTATTATAGTATTAATATTCTTGTATATAGGAGCAGTATTATAGTAGTTATATTCTTGCACATAGGAGGCAGTATTATAGTAGTTATATTCTTGTACATAGGAGGCAGTATTATAGTAGTTATATTCTTGTACATAGGAGGCAGTATTATAGTAGTTATATTCTTGTACATAGGAGGCAGTATTACAGTAGTTATATTCTTGTATATAGGAGGCAGTAATACAGTAGTTATATTCTTGTACATAGGAGGCAGTATTATAGTAGTTATATTCGTCTACATATGAGCAGTATTATAGTAGTTATATTCTTGTACATAGGAGCAGTATTATAGTAGTTATATTCTTGTACATAGGAGCAGTATTATAGTAGTTATATTCTTGTACATAGCAGGAGTATTATAGTAGTAATATTCTTGTACATAGGAGCAGTATTATAGTAGTTATATTCTTGTACATAGGAGCAGTATTATAGTAGTTATATACTTGTACATAGGAGCAGTATTATAGTAGTTATATTCGTCTACATATGAGCAGTATTATAGTAGTTATATTCTTATACATAGGAGCAGTATTATAGTAGTTATATTCTTGTACATAGGAGGCAGTATTATAGTAGTTATATTCTTGTACATAGGAGGCATTATTATAGTAGTTATATTCTTGTACATAAGTGCAGTATTATAGTAGTTATATTCTTGTACATAGGAGCAGTATTATAGTAGTTATATTCTTGTACATAGGAGAAGTATTATAGTAGTTATATTATTGTACATAGGAGGCAGTATTATAGTAGTTATATTCTTGTACATAGGAGCAGTATTATAGTAGTTATATTATTGTACATAGGAGAAGTATTATAGTAGTTATATTATTGTACATAGGAGCAGTATTATAGTAGTTACATTCTTGTACATAGGAGCAGTATTATAGTAGTTATATTCTTGTACATAGGAGCAGTATTATAGTAGTTATATTCTTGTACATAGGAGCAGTATTATAGTAGTTATATTCTTGTACATAGGAGGCAGTATTATAGCAGTTATATTCTTGTACATAGGAGCAGTATTATAGTATTAATATTCTTGTATATAGGAGCAGTATTATAGTAGTTATATTCTTGCACATAGGAGGCAGTATTATAGTAGTTATATTCTTGTACATAGGAGGCAGTATTATAGTAGTTATATTCTTGTACATAGGAGGCAGTATTATAGTAGTTATATTCTTGTACATAGGAGGCAGTATTACAGTAGTTATATTCTTGTATATAGGAGGCAGTAATACAGTAGTTATATTCTTGTACATAGGAGGCAGTATTATAGTAGTTATATTCGTCTACATATGAGCAGTATTATAGTAGTTATATTCTTGTACATAGGAGCAGTATTATAGTAGTTATATTCTTGTACATAGGAGCAGTATTATAGTAGTTATATTCTTGTACATAGCAGGAGTATTATAGTAGTAATATTCTTGTACATAGGAGCAGTATTATAGTAGTTATATTCTTGTACATAGGAGCAGTATTATAGTAGTTATATACTTGTACATAGGAGCAGTATTATAGTAGTTATATTCGTCTACATATGAGCAGTATTATAGTAGTTATATTCTTATACATAGGAGCAGTATTATAGTAGTTATATTCTTGTACATAGGAGCAGTACTATAGTAGTTATATACTTGTACATAGGAGCAGTATTATAGTAGTTATATTCTTGTACATAGGAGGCAGTATTATAGTAGTTATATTCGTCTACATATGAGCAGTATTATAGTAGTTATATTCTTGTACATAGGAGGCAGTATTATAGTAGTTATATTCTTGTACATAGGAGCAGTATTATAGTAGTTATATTCTTGTACATAGGAGGCAGTATTATATTAGTTATATTCTTGTACATAGGAGGCAGTATTATAGTAGTAATATTCTTGTACATAGGAGGCAGTATTATAGTAGTTATATTCTTGTACATAGGAGGCAGTATTATAGTAGTTATATTCTTGTCCATAGGAGCAGTATTATAGTAGTTATATTCTTGTACATAGGAACAGTATTGTAGTAGCTATATTCTTGTACATAGGAGCAGTATTATAGTAGTTATATTCTTGTACATAGGAGGCAGTATTATAGTAGGTATATTCTTGTATATAGGAGCAGTATTATAGTAGGTATATTCTTGTACATAGGAGGCAGTATTATAGTAGTTATATTCTTGTACATAGGAGCAGTGTTATAGTAGTTATATTCTTGTACATAGGAGCAGTATTATAGTAGTTATATTATTGTCCATAGGAGCAGTATTATAGTAGTTATATTCTTGTACATAGGAGCAGTATTATAGTAGTTATATTCTTGTACATAGGAGCAGTATTATAGTAGTTATATTCTTGTACATAGGAGCAGTATTATAGTAGTTATATTCCTGTACATAGGAGCAGTATTATAATAGTTATATTCTTGTACATAGGAGCAGTATTATAGTAGTTATATTCTTGTACATAGGATCAGTATTGTAGTAGTTATATCCTTGTACATAGGAGGCAGTATTATAGTAGTTATATTCTTGTATATAATAGCAGTATTATAGTAGTTATATTCTTGTACCTAGGAGCAGTATTATAGTAGTTATATTCTTGTACATAGGAGCAGTATTATAGTAGTTATATTCTTGTACATAGGAGCAGTATTATAGTAGTTATATTCTTGTACATAGAAGCAGTATTATAATAGTTATATTCTTGTACATAGGAGCAGTATTATAGTAGTTATATTCTTGTACATAGGAGCAGTATTATAATAGTTATATTCTTGTACATAGGAGGCAGTATTATAGTAGTTATATTCTTGTACATAGGAGCAGTATTATAGTAGTTATATTCTTGTACATAGGAGCAGTATTGTAGTAGTTATATCCTTGTACATAGGAGGCAGTATTATAGTAGTTATATTCTTGTACATAGGAGCAGTATTATAGTAGTTATATTCTTGTACATAGGAGCAGTATTATAGTAGTTATATTCTTGTACATAGGAGGCAGTATTATAGTAGTAATATTCTTGTACATAGGAGGCAGTATTATAGTAGTTATATTCTTGTACATAGGAGCAGTATTATAGCAGTTATATTCTTGTACATAGGAGCAGTCTTGGTCAGCTGGTAACCATGAGGGGATCTCCATCGGAGGAACATCCAGGGACCGCCAGACAGAATCCAGGTCAGCAGGAGAGCGAACGGTGAGTAGCTTACCATTCCTGGAAATCGCCAACCCAAAGGGGTATAACCAGCGGAATGGGGTCGAGGTTTTCCTCAGGATATCCAGGAGAGGCCTGAGGAGGCGCCGCTTGGCCAGTGTGGATGGCGCGATGTATTATAGTAGTTATATTCTTGTACATAGGGGCAGTATTATAGTAGTTATATTCTTGTACATAGGAGACAGTATTATAGTAGTTATATTCTTGTACATAGGAGGCAGTATTATAGTAGTTATATTCTTGTACATAGGAGGCAGTATTATAATAGTTATATTCTTACACACACAGGTCAGTATTATAGTAGTTATATTCTTGTACATAGGAGGCAGTATTATAGTAGTTATATTCTTGTACATAAGATCAGTATAATAGTAGTTATATTCTTGTACATAGGAGGCAGTATTATAGTAGTTATATTCTTGTACATAGGAGCAGTATTATAGTAGTTATATTATTGTACATCGGAGACAGTATTATAGTAGTTATATTCTTACACACACAGGTCAGTATTATAGTATATTCTTACACATAGCGGAAGTAGTATAAAGTATCTGCTTGTACTTAGTGAGCAGTATGTTTTTACCATTAGTCTTTGAAATAGTTACTGCACTAGTGATATTTTATCAGCTGTCACTATAATCACCGTTGAAATGGATTGTTCTGCCTACTTCTTCTCTTTGTGGTAATTCATCCATTACTGGCGTCTGAACCTTAATTAATGATCTACCTGTATCCTCATTGGAATCACTTTCTGTATTGATTACTTAGGGGTGGAGGACTTGGCCTCTGCGATGTGTTTCCTCTATAGCTGCCGCTCTCCCTCTTTAGAGGTCTCCAATTGACCGTATGACATCAACCATAGTGTCCGTATATTAGTGGCAGATACATTGACCTTCAGTAGTAAATCACAGTCATCCAATGGAACTGACTGCCACAAGGCCTCCATAATAAAGGATAATTACAGTGCCCCCAAGAAATAAGTCACAGTGTCCACATGGAAAGCTAACCATAGTGCCCCCTACAGAAGTGACAGCGTTTCTATCACAGTAGTAGGTCCCAGTGTCTCTATAAGTAAGCGACGTTACATTGCCCCCATTGCAACGGTAGGTCACAGTGCCGCCATAACAGTTAAGTTATAATATAATACCGTCACTGAACAGAAAAAGTCTTATTTTTCAATTTATGTATGAGGATATTTAAAGGCAATGCACCAGGCAATTGTTTACTACACCCGGAATATTTAAGGATCCTCCTGTGCCACCTTTTACGTCTCAGTAGCATGTTACATACAAGCGGCCATGTCTATTTATACCCGGGTATGATCATCGGCCAGGAATGTGTGGAATGTAAGTATATTGTGCAATAGCTGTAATGACATCTCCATCTCTCTGGCTGCACGTCAGCCCCTGTGCTTGCTGTGCCTATCACACATTTTGACACTAGCAGAGTTCTTACAGGGTAGCTACGGGGGGGTGCAGAGAAAGCAGCCGCACCTGGCTCCTTGATTCAGTTGGGCCCCTCTGTTCCTTAAAACACCCAGAATATGAACTGCACATGGTAGGTGGGGACCCTGTCATAGATGTGTCATTAGACCCCACAGCTATGATCTTGCCTTTGATGAAGAGACACAAGGGGGTGTCCTATACACAGGATCCAGCAGAATATGAGATCCAACTTATAGTGTCCTCTAATAAGGACAGGGGCATTTCCCAGCTAAAGGAGCAAGGGCTCGTGTGTACGGCAACCTCTGCATAACTCCTAACAGTCCTAGGACCAGTGTGTACGGCAACCTCGTAGTACCACAATGGGGCAATGCTTATGTAGATCTGGATATACATGGCTGTTTCTATGTAATTTGGGGGTTGTCTGGGGCAGAATTGAGATGAGGGGTATTCTAGTCTCAAACATTTATATGAAATCCACATGCTATGAAATAAACGTTTGTATGCTTCCTAAATGCAAAATCAAGAAACTTTCTAAATAGTCTTCATTAAACATTTCCTACCATATTCCCTCGGCAGAGTATGTGTAAATCCTTCACCTAGCTGGTGCTGCTGCTGAATCGGACATAAATCCATCCTCCACCCTCTCAGTGTTAGGGCCGTTGCTCGGCCGTTTTGTGCAATGGGGACCGCAATTTGCCCCATTGAAATGAATTGGTCAGCACCCGTTCCGCATGGTCATGTGAATGAGCCCTTAGAGGTAGCAGCAATGAGGGGGAGGAGGTTATATATGGTGGTAGATCAGAGATGGAGAGGGGATAAAACATCCGAGGAGGACGCTCATGCAGACTTGTAGATAGGGAGCAAAAATATGTTATATCCAAATGAAGTGAATTTCCTGGAGCAGTATATTGAAGTCCTATCTTTAGGATAAGCTATCACTATCAGAATGGTGGGGGTCCGACTCTTTGGGGAAGTATTATGTGGATACTGTATATTTTTTGGGCACTATATGGCAGTATTATGTGACTTCTTTAAAAGAGTTTTCTAGGTTTGAAATTTTGATGGCTTATCCTCAGGCTAGGCCATAAATATTTCATCAATATGATATCCATTGCTTTTCCTGGGTATAGGCCACCACAATTTTGAACCAGGAAAGCCTTTTAAAGAGCCCACATAATACTGCCATATATTGCCCAAATAATACTTCATTAAAAGCACCTACATAATACTGCCATATAATACCCAAATAATATACAGTATCGATATACTACTTCTATATAGAGCCTATATAATACTGCCACATAATATACAGTATCTAAATAATACTTCCATAAAGTGCCAATGTAATACTGCCATATAGTGCCCAAATAATATACAATATCCAAATAATGCTTCAATATAGAGCCTACATAATACTGAATATAGTGCCCTTAATAATATACAGTTTCCAAATAATACTTCCATAAAGAGCCCACATAATAATGCCATATAGTGCCCCAATAATATACAGTATCCATATACTACTTCCATAAAGAGCCTACATAATAATGTCATATAGTGTCCAAATAATACTTCCATAAAGAGCCTACATAATACTGCCATATAGTGCTCAAATATACAGTATCCAAATAATACTTCCATAAAAAGCCCACATAATACTGCCATATAGCAGCCCAATAATGTATAGTATTCAAATAATACTTCCATGGAGCCCACATAATACTGCCATACAGTGCCCCAATAATATACAGTATCCATATAATACTTCTGTATAAAGACCACATAATAATGCCATATAGTGCCGAAATAATACTTCCATAAAGAGCCTACATAATACTGCCATATAGTGCTCAAATATACAGTATCAAAATAATACTTCCATGAAGAGCCCAGCCCATGTAATACTGCCATATAGTGCCCAAGTTATATACAGTGTCCACATAACACTCCCTTAAAGAGCCCACATAATACTGACATATAGTTTCCATATAATACTGCAGTCCAATTTCCTCGGGGGGCACTAGGAATGGCCGCTCTGGGCAGTTGGTCAGTTTGCATAATTAATACTAATTATTAAATAATCTCTTAGTCCTCCAGCGATAGATCCTGTCCAGAACCGAAACCGGTCAGCTCTGACTACTGAGAATCCAAAAAGCTGGGTGACAATCCTCATGTGACAAGTCATGGCCGCTCTACAGGTTGTTATCCAGCTTTCCCAGATATACCAGTATGGAATGCCGAGGACTTGTCACCACCCAGCTTTCCCAAGCTCCTAAATGACACATTTCACTGGCCTAAATTGGTTGCCCCCCAAAACAGCTGGACTGCTGATGACCCACCTCTGGTGGCCCTCATGTCACTTTCAGTGCCAGAAGACACCACACAGAGCGGCTGTATGTCACCGCCAGAAGAACAGTCGTCTAATAACTTCTCAATTTCACGTCTCACCGCCAGTCATTGTCATCGTCCTCCGGGGCAATACACAGGGGGATGACCAAACAATGACCACTACTGATGTCTTGATGGACTGATGTCTTCTTATGGCAGAGGAGCCTTTGGCCCCCTTAGACACCAGAGTCCAGGAGTGACTGTCCCCTCTGTACCTCCTGCAACTATGTCCCTGAGGTGATACATAAGGACCTACAGACAGCAGTACCTTAAAGGGGTATTCCGGTTAGAACGAGTTAAACAAGTTATTAGATATTAGATTAGTGGAGCCCGATTACTTGGACCCCCACTGATCACGAGGATTGGGGTCCCATCTCCCCCCATAAAGATCAAGCAGGCTTTCTGCTGGAGATAGTGCCTGGCAATAATCCTTTATGAAAGCCGCTGTCACTTTGTAATGTATTTCTTTTACCTTTATTGCCCCAATCCCCCTTCAGGGCTGTGGTCACATGACCATATCCATACAGCTTTTTTTTATTTCCTGTGATGTCATGTCCATGGGCAGGGAAGGGATAGGGGAGTGTCTATGTAACTAGATGGATGGGAGGAGCTATGAACTAGCTGGATGTTCTTAGGGGAGGGTCGGGAGCTGTGACAGAAGAAGGAGAGGTGCATCATGGGTTTGGTTGGAGACAGGAACAGGAAGTGCCTCATGTAGATGGAAACAAACCAGAGGGATTGGTTTACATGGCGAAAACAGGTCAGGAGAGTTAAAAAAAAAAAAAAGCATGGGGAAGATGTACATGGGGTGAACAATAGGGATGAGCGAACTTTGTGTTTCAAGTTCGGCGTACAAGGCTCGGGTTATCTAAGAATTCTATTATGGATTCCGCTATCACGGACCATATAAGTTATGGTCCGTGGTAGCGGAATCCATACCGGAATTCTTAGATAACCCGAACCTTGTACGCCGAAGTTGAAACTTCGCTCAACACTAGTGAACAGCTATGTGAGAAAAACCACAGTAAGGGTCCATTCACACGTCCGCAAAATGGATCCGGATCCGTTCTGCAATGTTGCGTAACGGATCCGGACCCATTCATTTTCAATGGGGCCGGAAAAGAAGCGGACAGCATGCAGTGTGCTGTCCGTGTCCGCACTTCCGTTTCGCAAAAAAACAGAACGTGTCCTATTCTTGTCCGCAGAAACGGACAAGAAAAGGCATTTCTAGTTAAAGTACTGGCCATGTGTGGTCTGCAAAATGCGGAACGCACATGGCCGGTGTCCGTGTTTTGCGAACCGCAAAACACTTGCGGACGTGTGAATGGACCCTAATCCTGGAAAAACCCTTTAAGCCAGGGGAATTTCAGTAATTTGCAGTAGCTGGCAGGTAACAGAGAGCAATAGCAGTTTTGGAATTGGAGTTGGTGTAAGCAGGGAATATTTTTAGCACCATTGTCCTGCATTGAGTCCCCGTCTCCACTGCTCCCAGTCCCGCTGCTGGTCAATTAGTGGCCTCAGTATTTACCTTGGTCCAGTGGGTGCTCAGAACTGGACCTGG
The DNA here is from genome assembly GCF_905171765.1 of Bufo bufo. Taxonomy (NCBI): domain Eukaryota; kingdom Metazoa; phylum Chordata; class Amphibia; order Anura; family Bufonidae; genus Bufo; species Bufo bufo. The sequence goes on along the minus strand of NC_053390.1, from coordinate 804,614,524 downwards.
GGCACTCAGTGCAGTCCTTTTTTTAATGTTATAACTTTTGCACCCTTCTTGGTTTCAGAGAACCTCTCCACTGCCACAGACCACCTAGGATACTAGCATTAACCTCTTTACTACACTAGTTCACCTGAGATGTTGGTTGCAACCTTGTCACAACCACAGTCCACCAAGGATGTTATGATTAACCCACTCAATACCCTATGACCCTTATGAATATTAGGTATTAAACTCCTCACTACCCCAGACCACCTCAGATGTTTTCATCAACTACCATAGACCACCAGGGATGTAACCACTTTACTACTGCCTGACGTAACTCCAACATCATGGTGGGTGGGTGTAAAAAATTTAAAAAAGAAACATCATTCAGCTTTCGAAACTCCCTTCGTTCCAGCATTGCGGCTCCCGATGGCCCCTGACGGTCCCTTTCTTGGTCATGAGACCGCTACAGCCAATCACTGACGGAGGACAAATCATTGCATGTCACTACTAGAAATAAGGACTACAGTATCTGTGGACTGTGGCGGGACCGGGATTTTCAAATTCCCCATTAAAAGTGCCCTGTCTGACCCAGGAAGAAGTACAACAGCGATTTAAAATAGACAAATCGCCAGGATCGGGTGGCATACACCCCTGTATCCTAAGGGAATTAAGTAATGTCTGAGCCAGACCCTTATTTCTAATATTTGCGGACTCTATACTGACAGGGAATGTCCCACAGGATTGGCGCATGGCAAATGTGGTGCCAATATTCAAAAAGGGTCCAAAAACAGAGCCTGGAAACTATAGGCCGGTAAGTTTAACATCTGTTGTGGGTAAACTGTTTGAAGGTTTTCTAAGAGATGCTATGTTAGAGCATCTCAACGGAAATAAGCAAATAACGCCATATCAGCATGGCTTCGTGAGGGATCGGTCATGTCAAACTAATTTAATCAGTTTCTATGAGGAGGTAAGTTCTAGACTTGACAGCGGCGAATCAATGGATGTCGTATATCTGGACTTCTCCAAAGCATTTGACACTGTACCACATAAAAGGTTAGTATATAAAATGAGAATGCTCGGACTGGGAGAAAACATCTGTATGTGGGTAAGTAACTGGCTGAGTGATAGAAAACAGAGGGTGGTTATTAACGGTACACACTCAGATTGGGTCACCGTCACTAGTGGAGTACCTCAGGGGTCAGTATTGGGCCCTATTCTCTTCAATATATTTATTAATGATCTTGTAGAAGGCTTGCATAGTAAAGTATCAATTTTCGCAGATGACACTAAACTGTGTAAAGTAATTAACACTACAGAGGACAATATACTACTACAGAGGGATCTGGATAGATTGCAGGCTTGGGCAGATAAGTGGCAGATGAGGTTTAACACTGATAAATGTAAAGTTATGCACATGGGAAGGAAAAATGCAAGTCACCCGTACATACTAAATGGTAAAACACTGGGTAACACTGACATTGAAAAGGATCTAGGAATTTTAATAAACAGCAAACTAAGCTGCAAAAACCAGTGTCAGGCAGCTGCTGCCAAGGCCAATAAGATAATGGGTTGCATTATAAGGGGCATAGATGCCCGTGATGAGAACATAGTCCTACCACTTTACAAATCGCTAGTCAGACCACACATGGAGTACTGTGTACAGTTCTGGGCTCCAGTGAACAAGGCAGACATAGCAGAGCTGGAGAGGGTCCAGAGGAGGGCAACTAAAGTAATAACTGGAATGGGGCAACTACAGTACCCTGAAAGATTATCAAAATTAGGGTTATTCACGTTAGAAAAAAGACGACTGAGGGGAGATCTAATTACTATGTATAAATATATCAGGGGTCAGTACAGAGATCTCTCCCATCATCTATTTATCCCCAGGACTGTGACTATGACGAGGGGACATCCTCTGCGTCTGGAGGAAAGAAGGTTTGTACACAAACATAGAAGAGGCTTCTTTACGGTAAGAGCAGTGAGACTATGGAGCTCTCTGCCTGAGGAGGTGGTGATGGTGAGTACAATAAAGGGATTCAAGAGGGGCCTGGATGTATTTCTGGAGTGTAATAATATTACAGGCTATAGCTACTAGAGAGGGGTCGTTGATCCAGGGAGTTATCCGATTGCCTGATTGGAGTCGGGAAGGAATTTTTTATTTCCCTAAAGTGGGGAAAATTGGCTTCTACCTCACAGTTTTTTTTTTTGCCTTCCTCTGGATCGACTTGCAGGATGACAGGCCGAACTGGATGGACAAATGTCTTTTTTCGGCCTTATGTACTATGTTACTATGTTGTCCAAACTGGCCAGATAACAAATGGCGCAATAATGTGTGACTATGTCAGGGGGTGGAGGGCATCGGTATCTGGCCTGTCTATTCTCAGTTTTATATCATCCCATTATATTCCAGTTCCAGACCAGTGACTCCATTCTTTCCACGCAAGGAGTCGCCCGGCCCGGTTCATCCGGTAAAGCCATTGTATATTATAATGATGGGTGTGATGCGCAGTTATGTAATTACATAGGGATCCATAAATGATTCTGTAATTACGGAGAGGGAGACGAGGCAGAGAGACAAGAGATGGGGGCAGATAATGACAGAATCACTAGTGCTGTACAGAGGATATTCATCGCTCACAGGGTGATACAGTATTGTCACAGAAATCCCTAGGAATAAAGAGTCATTTTTATTCCAAACCAATTATATAAAACCTCAGATTAAAATGATATCATTCAATAATAACAATAATCATCTGATAGAAACATAGGGAGTCATTTATCAAACTGGTGTAACGTAGAACTGGCTTAGTTGCCCATAGCAACCAATCAGATTTGGACAACCCCTTTGGAAAATGAAAGGTGTAATCTGATTGGTTGCCATGATCAAGTAAGCCAGTTCTACTTTACACTAGTTTTATAAAACTAGTGTAAAGTAGAAACATAGAAGATTGACGGCAGAAAAAGAGCCAGTGGTCCATCTAGTCTGTCCTTAGATGCTGGTCCATCTAGTCTGCCCTTAGAGCCTGGTTCATCTAGTCTGCCCTTAGATCCTGGTCCATCTAGTCTGCCCTTAGATGCTGGTCCATCTAGTCTGCCCTTAGATGCTGGTCCATCTTGTCTGCCCTTAGATCCTGGTCCATCTAGTCTGCCCTTAGATCCTGGTCCATCTAGTCTGCCCTTAGATCCTGGTCCATCTAGTCTGCCCTTAGATCCTGGTCCATCTAGTCTGCCCTTAGATCCTGGTCCATCTAGTCTGCCCTTAGAGCCTGGTTCATCTAGTCTGCCCTTAGATCCTGGTCCATCTAGTCTGCCCTTAGATCCTGGTCCATCTAGTCTGCCCTTAGATCCTGGTCCATCTAGTCTGCCCTTAGATCCTGGTCCATCTAGTCTGCCCTTAGAGCCTGGTTCATCTAGTCTGCCCTTAGATCCTGGTCCATCTAGTCTGCCCTTAGATCCTGGTCCATCTAGTCTGCCCTTAGATCCTGGTCCATCTAGTCTGCCCTTAGACCAGGTTTGATTTCACTTACTGTAGATTTCCCGACCACCCCTGCTGGAAGTTTGTTCCAAGCTTTAACCACTCTTTCGGTAAAATAATATTTCCTGATCCCCAGCTAATTTCATATTGTGCCCCCTTGTTCTTCTGTTTAACTTTTTATTGAGAACACTTCCCTCCTGATCTATATTTAAAGGTTTTGATTATGTCGCCCCATTCCCTTCTTTCCTCAAGGCTTTACAGATTAAGGGGGTCATTTATTAAGAAATATATGCCACTTTTAGGCGTTTTAGGCGCCTACACCTCTACGCATCCGCTGCCAACGCAGGGGTATTAGGACCGCCGTATAAATCGCCAATATTAATAAATGACCCCCTAAGTTCTTTAAGTCTATTCTGGTATATTTTATGTTTAAGACCCTCCACATGGCCCAATACTTAACCATGCTGCCCCGTGATTGCAGTAAGTAAGAGGAGCTCAGCACAGGGGCTATGGTACTATGTTGTTACCAAGCCCTTCTTGCTCACTATTCCGTCGTCCATATTGGACTGCAGTTAATCACATGCACTCTGATGCTCCTGGATAGTCCTCGATACTGGTGGGGTCAGGATAGATACCAGATGCTCCTTCATAGCAGTGGAGTCACATGTTCCTTGATAGCAGTAGGGTCAGGACTAGTGTTGAGCGAACGTGAAATTTGAAAATTCGGCGTTTAGGTTATCTAAGAATTCTGTAATGGATTCCGTTACCGCGGACCATAACGGAATTCTATGACGGCATGCACCATGGAAGCCTTCGTATTCCATTCCGTCATAATAGAAGTCTGTGGCCAGCACTGACTTCTATTATGACGGAATGCCTCTTATAGGCTTCTGTGGTGCATGCCGTCATAGAATTCCGTTATGGTCTGTGGTAACAGAATCCATTACGGAATTCTTCGATAACCCAAGCCAAAATGCCGAACTTGCAAATTGTAAGTTCACTCAACACTAGTCAGGACCAAAAAATTGTTGTTTCTTCAGGTAGAGATCTCTTCCTCTATCTTTCCAATGACCCTCAGCTACCCCTGCCTAGAAGCAGAGAACCCGCCCCCACTTCTCGGGGGCTAAGCCCTCAACGCCGCCATGGTGACCCTGAAAAAAAATGGTGGTTTATAAGTCCCAAACTCATACTTTGTCCTGACGTGTTTCCCCAGAAAAAGATGCCTTGTTCATCAGGGGGGCAAAAGGTACCATATTTTTCACCTTATAAGAAAGTGTAGGGGGGGGGGGGGAATGGCAGTGCGTCTTATAAAGCAAATACTAATGAGTACTTTTATTATGTAAGCCCTCATTAGTATGCAGGAGGCGTGGGGAGCAAGGAGTTTAGAGCTGCTAGCACTGGCAGTACTGACCGCTCCTTGATCTTCTTCTGGGCACCCTCTGTGCTGTGTCCTAACTGTGTATAGTGTCAGGACGTATGGCATGTAGGCGTGAACTATGACTTAACACTGTGTGACATCAGGTCACAGTGCTGCGCGGCGCTGGCAGAAGACCAGGGAGCGGGGAGTGCAGGAAGATGCAATTCTAAGCAGGAGAGGTAAGTTAATTTATTTTTTTTGTTCTATCTGAGGTATGATGAGGATTGGAGGTCTGATCTGAGGTCAAATAAAGACTGGGGGTCTGAGCTCTAATAAAGATTGGGGGGTCTGATTTCAGGTCTGATGAGGATTGGAGGTCTGATTGGAGTGTCTGATACAGATTCAGAGTCTGATCTGAGGTCTAATAAAGATTGAGGGTCTGATCTGAGGTCTGATGAGGATTGCAGGTCTGATTGGAGTGTGTGTTACAGATTCAGGGTCTGATCTGAGGTCTAATAAAGGTTGGGGGTCTGATCTAAGGCCTTATACAGATTGGGGGTCTGAGCTCTAATAAAAATTGGCGGTCTGATCTGAGGTCTGATAAAGTCTGGGGGTCTGATAAAGATTGGGGGTCTGATCTGAGGTCTGATAAAGTTTGGGGGTCTGATCTGAGGTCTGATAAAGTTTTGCGGGTTTGATACAGATTTAGGGTATGATCTGAAGTCTGATAAAGTCTGGGGGTCTGATACAGATTGGGTGTCTAATCTGAGGTCTGATAAAGTTTAGGGGTCTGATATAGATTGAGTATCTAATCTGGGGTCTGATACAGTTTGGGGGTCTGATCTGAGGTCTGATAAAGTCTGGGGGTCTGATAAAGATTGGGGGTCTGATCTGAGGTCTGATAAAGTTTTGGGGTCTGATACAGATTGGGGGTCTGATCTGAGGTCTGATAAAGTTTTGCGGATCTGATACAGATTTGGGGTCTGATCTGAAGTCGGATAAAGTTTGGGGGTCTGATACAGATTGGGTGTCTAATCTGAGGTCTGATAAAGTTTGGGGGTCTGATATAGATTGAGTGTCTAATCTGAGGTCTGATACAGTTTGGGGGTCTGATCTGAGGTCTGATAAAGTTTTGCGGGTCTGATAAGGATTTGGTGTCTGATACAGATTGGGGGACTGATCTGAAGTCTGATAAAGTTTGGGGGTCTGATACAGATTGGGTGTCTAATCTGAGGTCTGATAAAGTTTGGGGGTCTGATATAGATTGAGTGTCTAATCTGAGGTCTGATACAGTTTGGGGGTCTGATCTGAGGTTTGGTAAAGTTTTAGTGGTCTGATACAGATTCGGGGTCTGATAAAGATTGGGGGACTGATCTGAGGTCTGATAAAGATCGGGGGTCTGATGAAGATTGATGGTCGGATCTGAGGGCTGATAAAAATCGGGGGTCTGATGAAGATTGGGGGTCTGATCTGAAGTCTGATAAAATTTGGGGGTCTGATACAGATTGGGTGTCTGATCTGAGGTCTGATAAAGTTTGGGGGTCTGATAAAGATTGGGGGTCAGATCTGAGGTCTGGTAAAGTTTTGGGGGTCTGATACACATTTGGGTCTGATCTAAGGTCTGATAAAGTTTGAGGGTCTGATACAGATTGGAGGTCTGATCTGAGGTCTGATGAAAAATATTTTTGAATTTCCTCCTTTAAAACCTAGATGCGTCTTAGAAAGGGAAAAATTCAGTACTTTGATGGATACCTATATACACAGCTTGATGAATATAACTTGTTGCTGGCACCAGGGATGTCAGAGCGAGTTTAACACGTTTCAGGCGCCCCCCTATATAGGCACTTGTGCGCGTCCTATACCGTGCATCTCCAGTGGAGCATATAGCATCTATCCGGACCCCACCAGTATCCAGGACTATCCAGGAGCATCCAGGTGAAGGCGACCACACTACAGTGCAATATGGACGACTGAATGGTGAGTAAGAAGGGCTTGGTAACAACTCGGTACCGTGGCCCCTGTGCTGCCCTTCTCTTTCCCACCACAGTCACCGGACGTGTGGTTGAGTATTGGGCCATGTGTCTATCAGATGATTATTGTGGGTTTTATATCACTATTTCTTTTTTCTAGTAGGACCACCTTATATAAACTAAGGTTAGTGTGTCCCAATTCTCTTGCAGGGACTGTCACCCAGCTTTCTCAGACTCAGCGAGGCGGAAAGCTGAATACTTAGGTTTTATTAGGTTGCGGTTTTACTATTCGTCAGGACTTGTGATGGGGCCACGTCCATAGTGGAATTCTAATGCGTTTCATCCTCTTCCTTTGTGTCTGGCCTCTCTTTGCCTGCGTCCTCTCTCTCTCGCCTCCCTCCCTCTGTCTGTCTTTCTCCATCTTGCATCTCTCTCTCCCCATGTGCTCCCCTCCTCTCCCTGCCCCTGCCCAGGCCCGGCCCACCGGCCCTCCCTCTGTATACAGACAGGCAGGGGATGATTGGCAGGGGAGGGAGGAAACCTCTCAGCTCCCTCTCTTCTGCTACGTGCAAAGGAAAGAAATCCTGCCAGACAAATGATCATTTTTCTCTTACCAGCCAACCAGTGGTGAGTGGGAGCCCGGGGCATCAGGACCTTGCCCGTTCTATGCCAGAACCCATCGCAGTGCCCAACCGCAGCATTGGGATTCGCTATAAGGATCAACCTCTGGACCTTACATCTGCCTCTTCCCTGGGTGAGTCCACATCACCGGCTCATATGCCATTTTAATAATGATACCCTCATGCAATACCGACCGACGGGCACCGTCACCCCCGTTATTTCTGGGGAGTCGATACAGTCGAAAGGCTTAAGCCCTACGATGGTCTATGTGCCACGTACTAGGGTGCATTGCATTGCGGTAGACGCAGCGGATGGCGAGATCCAACTGTTTTATCTGCATTGCATCCGCTAGAACTTTGAATGGTGATTCAGTCCAATTTTGGTTCTTAGGCTTCTCCGTGCCCCCCCCCCCCCCCCCCCCATGATGCCCGCAGCGCCTTTGCATGCATTGCTGTAATTTTCCATGCCGCTTTGTGGCATCTACTTCATATACCCCCTCCCTATAAAGCAATATATGGTAATTTCCCCCTTTGCATAGTTAAGGTGGTAATGACCCCCTTAAATCCCAGCTTTGCAGGGTGTCGTTTTCCTGCATTTCCCCCGGCCCTGTGCTGTTTGTATTTGTCTTTGCTCCCATGTGCAGCTTGCTGAAGGTGAATGCAGACTTGCAGGATTCATAGGGAAGAAAGGGGGGGGTGTGCACTCTGGAAATGCTGGCCATTGGCAGACCGAGGGGAAATACACAAAAGCAGTCGTCCTGAGGCAGCCAGGGGGCGATGTCAGCGCCCTCGTGCACATATGTTGTGAAAAAATGACAGAAAAATGTACTGCGGAGAAACCGGTTCCCCCTGCTTGACAGTTGGTACGCTCCGGGGTGTTATAATGCTCAGTGCTGTAATATTACGCCTTCTGTTGTCGGCCTTGTTCACATTGTGCGGCAAGCCGCTTAAAGGGGATTTACGGTTTTCTCTGAAAGCGTTGACTACATTTTTTTCACCTTCGATAAGATCTCCGCTTGCTGTTAGCGAATGGGAACATGTTGTATTTAGATGGAGCGGCTTAAAAAGACCTGGCCGTGCCGACACAGCTGACGGCTTGTTATCAGTACAGGCGGCGGAAGACGGCGCCAACGGGAGGGCGGGTAGCACGCTGGCGCAGTTTTCACTGCGTTGTTAATGCCCGTATGATTTTGGGCGCACTGTTGCGCACTCCATGTTGACCCCTACCCTAAGTCCTCATGCACGCAACGGTATCATTTTTGCAGTTTGCAGATCACAAAATACGGACGCGGTCCGTGGGTTGCCTGCATTTTTTTTTACATCAATGGGTCGATATTCCGTATTTTTTGGCGGATGCAGAAAGCACATGGATGATCCGTGTACCTTCCGGCATCCATATGTCTGTTCTACAAAAAGGTATAACATGTCCAAAAGGCAGACCACGATCCGTAAAAAAAAAAAAAAAAAAGGATCCGCAATCTGGAATGTGTTCACTCACTGACAGCAAGCAGAGATGTGATAACGGCGAGCAAACGAAACAAAGTACTGTATGTTAAAAGTTTTTCATCAAGGGTTATGTTCATACAACTGAAAACCCCCTTCAAGTGTGGAGTGCGTAAGGCCTGGGGGGACAGCACTTTGAGGGGCCCCCGGCCTACTCTGGTTTGGAGGGCCCATAGCAATCTGCATAGGTATGGGTTACGACCATAGTGGCTGCATGACATGGGGCATCGGCTACTGTTTTCATTTCAATAAAGTTGGATGAAACAAGTCACGTAAAAGTGGCAGTGTGGCACCCAGCATCCAGTCCTGCCACCCCCTGCACCAGGGCGCGCTGCAGACGTTGCCATGTGGCACAGGCCATATAGGAATGCCTTGAGATACACCATTTTTTTTTTACTTAGTTGCACCTCGGCGGTATTTCCCATTTGTTAAAGTTGCATGATGACGCTGACACATGAGTCTGCTGCTTCTGGGAAGTTTTACTCAGAGTTCCCCTGGACGGTGTTCTACAGCATCTCCATTGACTTCTATGGTATCCCATGACGGCACTGACACTGGGCATTGCGCTGTACGGCGCTAGGGAAGTCTTTGCGGGGATAGAGGTGGAATAACGTATACAGATGTAGCAGAGCTGAACCTGTTTGGATTACGCAGCAGGTTGCAATCTCACTTGTTCCTCCGTACACATGCATGCTTTGCTCAGCTGAGCATGCATGCGTCCTAAAAGGGTTGGGCATGTTGAAATCCAACTGCCTGATCCATATCATCCCCCATACACACTATGTGGTTTGCGAGACGTGACCCTCTCAGGATATTCGCGGTCTCGGCAGTCTCCCGTCCATTTCCCGTGCTGTCTATTGCTCCCCGTTATCAGCCATTTCAGCCTTGTTTGACTGTTCATCCAGAGCCTCCCTGTACACAGAGCCACGCAGCCGCACCGAGCAGACTCTCTCTATTTTACCTTGTGTTTCAATCTCACGCCATTGTCAACGTCACTGCTTGCTGTCAATGAATAGAAACCTTCCCGGTTTGCCTCCGGATGGGGGGTTTGTCACATTTCAATCCAGCCTGAACGACATCTATCCTGCTCTGAGTTTGTCGCAGTGTATCAGGCCAGATAAAAATGCCATCGGTTCTGGAGTCCAGACGGTTGCCTAGACTGGATGCAAGAGTAACAAACCCTCAGCTGTGAGGCTCTGTACAATTTTTCAGCCTCAAGAGGTAAGCAAGAATGTTTCTGGTTTTTCTGACAGCAAGCAGAGATCTTGAAAAGGGTGAAGTATTGAAATATTAGTAAGTTGAAGACATGTTTATGTTCAGCCAGTCCATGGACAGGGTAATTAGTACTGCGGATCCCCCGCGGGGGCGGGGGTGGGGGGATTCTTCACCCCCCCCCCCCCCCACTTTCATCCTCTGCTTGCTGAATGCTTTTCACCAGAATTTACCAACAGGGAACTTCCTGAGATAACCTGACTCCTACTGAGCAGCGGCAGCCACTTACTGTACATGCCTGCCTTCCAGCCGTATGTACACAGGTTATCTTGTGACACAAAAACAGTCGTCAGCTCCGCCCCTCCGACTGGGCAGACATAACTATGTGCTTCATGGGACACTTTACAGAATAAAGTAGAAAATTCCTTAAAGGAACACTCTACTGTGTTATGTCTAGTGGAAGGGGGCGGAGTATGACACAAGGAATCCCTCTGCTATGCTCCACCCCCTCTGCCCTAGACATAACACATAGCAGATATATCCAAACTGTCTAAATAGGTAAAACTCTCTTGGTTGCCCATAGCAACCAATCACAGCGCAGCTTTCATTTTACCAGAGCAGTTTTAAAAATGAAAGCTGAGCTCTGATTGGCTGCCAGGCAACAAAGCAAGAAAGACCATTTTTTTTTGGCATCAGTTTTGCCCGGAGGGTAAAGGGGAGTCACAGCCTGGACGGGTGTCACAAAATGGTGCCCATTGGGTCACTTTTTGCAATCTTTTCCCATTGGTCAGCCATAAGAATAACAGAAGACAATAGCTCCGAGGGTCTCTGAAGAACTTAGCCAGTGTAAGGCCTCATGCACACGACCGTTCCGTTTTTTGCGATCCGCAAACCGCGGATCCGTAAAAAACGGAAGCCGCCCGTGTGCCTTCCGCAATTTGCGGAACGGAACGGGCGGCCCATTGTAGACATGCCTATTCTTGTCCGCAAAACGGACAGGAATAAGACATGCTATATTTTTTTGTGTGGCCTTGGAACGGAGCAACGGATGCGGACAGCACACGGAGTGCTGTCCGCATCTTTTGCGGCCCCATTAAAGTGAATCCGAGCCGCAAAAACTGTTGTGTGCATGAGGCCTAATGCACAGGCAGCCTCAGGGAAGACTCACAGATCTAGTGGCATGTGCCTGGGTCATCTGGAAGCTTGGAGCATCTGTACTAACTCCATCCTTAACCCTTTCACCCCCGGAGTTTTTTTTTTGTTTTTTTTTGCGTTTTTGTTTTGCGCTCCCCGCCTTCCCAGAGTTATAACTTTTTTTATTTGTCTGTTCACATAGCCATATGAGGGCCTGATTTCTGCGAGACAAGTTGTACTTTCCAACGCCACCATTTAGTATTGCATATGATGTAGTGGGAAGCGGGAAAAAAATTCCAAATGGGGTGAAATAGCAAAAAAAAAAGCAATTCCACCACAGTTTTACGTTTTTTATTTTTTTATTTAGGACGTTCGATGTAAGATAAAACTGACCGGTTACGTTTATTCTACAGGTCAGTACGAATCCGGCGATACCTTATATGTATAGTTTTTCTTGCGTTTTGATAGTGATAAAAAAATTTGAAAGTTTTATTTTTTTGTCGCCATATTTCGACCCCTATAACTTTTTTGTAATTATGTGTACGGAGCTGTGTGGGGGCTCATTTTTTGCGGGGTGATCTGAACTTTTCATTGATACCTTTCTGGGGTGTGTATATAAATTTTTGGTCTAAAAAATTAAGCGACCAAAAACGGCGAATTGGCCATTTGGACGCTTTTTTCCGTTTTGCTGTTTGCCGTATGGGGAATATATTTTTATAATTTTATGTTATGGCTGTTTTCCCACATCGACACACTCATGATGTGTATTTTTTTTAAAAAAATTTAAAAAAATTATTTTGCGAAAATGTTACACTTTTTTATAGTTCCCATAGAGAACTATAACATGCAATCATTAGATTTCTATTCTCATAGACTCCAATACACTAGCATTGGAGTCTATGAGAAAATTGCTTGTTTCCTATGGAGCCCTATTACAGGCAAGGGATCCATAGGAAATACTATGCAGCAGCCTCCTGTCATTCACAAAGCTCGCGCTTTTGGTTTTCAGTGTTCTTAGATGCCGTGGTCAGGATTGACCGCTGCATCTGAGAGGTTAAATGTCCGCGATCAGCATTACTTCCGCTTGCGGACATGAGCCGCGGGTGTTTGCTATAAGAAGCAGGCGGCTATGGCGCCCGCAGCGCTCAGGAGCGGGCGCTATCTTTAAAGACCCGGCCAGCGCCGTACTATTACGGCGCTGGTCGGGAAGGGGTTAAAGGGCATGTCCACATGGCAAGCCCATAACTGGTGTTTCTGCTTCTCTCTTGGAAAGACCTGAACGTCCTGACTCCTTTAGAGCAGCTCTAGTTTATGATGACTTAAAGGGAACCTGTCACCGGGATTTTGTGTATAGAGCCGAGGACATGGGTTGCTAGATGGCCGCTATCACATTCGCAATACCCAGTCCCCATAGCTCTGTGTGCTTTTATTGTGTAAAAAAAACCTATTTGATCCATATGCAAATTAACCTGAGATGAGTCCTGTCCCTGAGATGAGTCCAGCGTTTAGGAGCCCAGCACCGTCCCGCATCCTCAGAATCTCCTCCTTGCTCCCCGACGTCATAAAACCAGAGCGCCGTAATCTTGCCATGCGCGAGCTAGCGCATGCGCAGTTCCTTCCTTGAGGCTGATGCCTGCACAGGGAAGGAACACTATCAGTTCACTGCGCATGCGCTAGCTCGCGCATCGCGAGATTACGGCGCTCTGGCTTTCTGACATCGGGGAGTAAGGAGGTGATTCTGAGGATGTGGGGCACCTAAACGCTGGACTCATCTCAGGGACAGGACTCATCTCAGGGTAATTTGCATATCTATCAAATCGGGTTTTTTACACAATAAAAGCACACAGAGCTATGGGGACTGGGTATTGCGGATGCGCTAGCGGCGATCTAGCAACCCATGTCCTCAGCTCTATACATCAAATCCCGGTGACAGGTTCCCTTTAATATTTGATGCTCCAGTCCCTGACATTAATTGGTGTGTAGTCCCAATCTCTGGTGTTCAGAAGTGTTTTGGCCACGTTTCTGGTTTCAAATGATTAGTGGTTTATTGCTCCAGTCCCTGGTATTTAGTGGTTTTTTGCTCCAGTCCCTGGTTTCCAGTGCTTTGTTGCTCTAGTCCAGGCATCCTCAAACTGCGGCCCTCCAGCTGTTGTAAAACTACAACTCCCACAATGCCCTGCTGTAGGCTGCTACCTGTAGGCTGTTCGGGCATGCTGGGAGTTGTAGTTTTGCAACATCTGGAGGGCCGCAGTTTGAGGATGCCTGCTCTAGTCCCTGGTGCTAGTGTTTTGTTTTTTTTTGCCCAATTTCCTAGTATTTAGTGGTTGTCCATGATATTCAGTGGTTTGTTGCCCTAGTACTTGGGTCAGGAATCAACCACTGGGACTGTTCCTAAAGGGAGCGGCCTGATGGCTGCATTTCAGTAAAGACCAGATGACTGCATAGGGCTTAAAGGGCTTCTGTCACCCCACTAAACTCATATATATTTTTTGTGTGTACTTATAATCCCTATCCTGCCATATATCTATACATTGTTATTAATCATTTTCGTTCAGTAGATATGTCAAAAAACGTACTTTTATAATATGCTAATTACCTGTCTACCAGCAAGTAGGGCGTCTACTTGCTGGTAGCAGCCGCAGAAAACCGCCCCCTCCTCCTGGTGATTGACAGGGCCAGCCGCGATCTCCTCCTCCGACCGGCCCTGTCAGCATTTCAAAAATCGCGCGCCTGTGTTGATTCGGCGCGGGCGCTCTGAGATAAGGAGGCTCGCCTCCTCAGCACTCCCTCAGTGCGCCTGCGCCGATGACGTCTTCTCTTTCGGTGATGTCATCGGTGCAGGCGCATTGAGGGAGTGCTGAGGAGCCAAGCCTCCTTATCTCAGAGCGCCCGCGCCGAATCAACACAGGCGCGCGATTTTTGAAATGCTGACAGGGCCGGTCGGAGGAGGAGATCGCGGCTGGCCCTGTCAATCAACAGGAGGAGGGGGCGGTTTTTTGCGGCTGCTACCAGCAAGTAGACGCCCTACTTGCTGGTAGACAGGTAATTAGCATATCATAAAAGTAAAATTTTTGACATATCTACTGAACGAAAATTATTAATAACATAATGTATAGATATATCGCAGGATAGGGATTATAAGTACCCAACAAAAAAAAAAAAATATGAGTTTAGTGGGGCGACAGAAGCCCTTTAAATGGTGAATACAGAGGGACCGCCAGTTTAACACTCTTAGGTTTAGCCCTAAATCAAACCGCTTGGGTGTCACAAGTCTAATGGTTTGTCCAGTATTATATCATCTGTTCTCTTCTTTATTCACCGATGTGTCACCTGTACAGTTGTCTTGAGCACAGTGTAAACACATCTACTTTACGCTATTTTTGTTATTGTACTTTTTGTTCTTTTCTCATGACATAGACATAATTTTGAATGTATTAGCATCTTTATCCTTGATTGGTACTCTGAGCCATATAAATAGGACATGCATCACACATGAGGCAATGCGGGATTGGATTTTAAGCTTTTATTAGATGTGTAATTATGATTTCTGTTGTGTTTTTTGACTATTTTTAGTACCTGTTCCAGTTTAATGGGACATTTGAGACTCAATGTCAGTGTACCGTGTTTGAAGAGATACTGAGTACAGCTTTACTTAAAGTACACCTACACCCCCTAACGTAGCTGTACCCTATTAGCATATCAGGTCACAGACTGTTTTTTAATTAATAGCATCATTATGGATGTGCATATAATGAGGGATCTGCATATTACGGGATTAGCTGAGCATCTTCCAGGTTGGCGTTATGTACTGTATAAATATTAAGATTAAATGCCACTCATTCTTTTTGTTAATTAAAATTCAGCCTAGTATGACATCACTCATTTCTACTTCTTACAAAAATCTGATGAATAAAGCATGCTGAGATAAAGGATAGCGTAGTGCACGATTCCCCCTCCTCTCCTCGGCACTGTCCCAGCCTAGATCTGCTGGTTAAGAAACTGGGAAGTGCTGTGTCTTGTAGCTTTATTAATCAGATTTTTCTAAAAATGTTTGTAGTCATCGTTATGGATGTGTGTATAATCAGGGGTGCACCTAGCCTTCCTGCTGCCTGAGGCGAAAACTGAAACAGCGTCCCCCCCCCCTCCCTCTCCCCAATGCCAATTTCTTAACCTAAATAGTGTTGAGCGAACTTCTGTTTTAAGTTCGGCGGCTAAAGTTCGGCTTCCGGTTAGCGGAGAATCCCGATATGGATTCCGAATTCCGTTGTGGTCCGTGGTAGCGGAATCAATAATGGCTAATTATTGATTCCGCTACCACGGACCACAACGGAATTCGGAATCCATATCGGAATTCTCCGCTAACCGGAAGCCGAACTTTAGACGCCGAACTTAAAACAGAAGTTCGCTCAACACTAAACCTAAACCCTTCCCTTCAGCTCATGGCCCTTCGGCTACCCCCTCCCTCCTACCCCTACCTGGTGCTGCCTGACCTGGCCTCATTGGTGGTGCACCCCTGTGAATAATGAAGTATCTGTCTGCATACTGGATTGGGTGGCCACATTCCTGGTTGGGATGGTGTGGTGAGTAAATATTAAGACTAAATGCCTTTCTTTTTATCTGGTAATTAAAATTCAGCATATAATTATATTTCGCTCATTTGCACTTAAATGGACACTAAACCCTGAAAAAGAAGGAAAAAAAAGAAGCATAACCTGCTCAGGAACATTTGTCTTTAGTCTTTTCTTCATGGACATCTGAAAAACAGGAGCAGAAAGCAGTAAAACAGATGTTCCTGCTTCTCCATCTTCGGCTAGAGATGGGCTCTGATTTATTTCGGTAGACTTACTGTATTATTAAGCAGGTCCATAGAGCTTATTTATTTTACTCACTTAGTGCCAACATATCCCGCAGCGTTTTAGGCTAGTTTGACACTAGCGTTTACCATCTCCTCCTGCCGAGGATGTCTGGATCCGGCAGTGATGAGCGTTACCTGACACCCGCCGGCCAGTAGAATGCCAGATCGGCCTGTTTTTGAACCGGAACGGTTTCCGTCTGGCTGATTCTCGGCATGTTTGGCAAGTTGCAGCCAGATCTCTGCCGCTCCCCACGATAGTCAATGGGGCCAGACGGTGATCTGGTAGCTTCCGGCAGTGCCGGATTCAGAAATCTACAGCAGGCTGCTCCCTGCCGGAGGTGGTAAACGCTAGTGTGAAACTAGCCTTACAGGCATTATCATCATGAAGTATTTTACCCAGCTTTCCTGGGACCCTGAATGACAAATCTTTCTAGCTATGCCAGGGGCGTTGCTAGGTCAAAACATTCCCCTGATGTTTTGTCCCAGGCCCCGAATGTCCTGCCTGCCAGATAGATACAACTGTATTGCCGTCCTCAGGACAGCAATACAATTGAATCTAATGGACTGCAAGAGCTGAAGGACCTGTGATGACCTCACATGTCATGTGATCAGTTCTAAATTCAGTAGCTGAAAAGGACCTGCGATGATGTCACTATCATGTGACCAGTGCAGGAGAGGACGGCTCAGCATTGAAGAGACGTCCTGGGAAGAGGCTGTGGTGAGGTCTGCTACATGAGGAGAGGTAAGTGAAGGGAGAGGCAGAGCAATGCTGGGACTTGTAGTTATTTAACTGGTACTTTATGTTAGGGCTGAAGGGAGTTATTTACATGGGACAGTGAGGTGGAGTGATGTTAATTACATGGGACTGAAATTTGGAAGTGGCTGGGGTAGGGTGATGTTATTTACATGGGACTGTATGTTGAAGGCAGCTGTGGGAGGGATTTATATTATTTACATGGGGTTGAATGTTAAGGGGTAATGTTATTTACATGGGACTGCATGTTGGAGGTGGCTGGGGAGGGGTGATTTTATTTACATGGGACTGTATGTTGGAAGGGGCAGGAGAAATGGTGTGATGTTATTTACATGGGACTGTATTTTGGAGGGGGCTGTAGATAGAGAGGGATATTATTTACATGGGACTGTATATTGGAGGGGGCTGGAGAGATGGTGTGATGGTATTTACATGGCACTCTATGGCGGAGGGAGGGAAATAGTGTTATTTACATGGGACTGTATGGTGGAGGGGCTGAGGAATTATAATTTCTGAGGACACTAAACGGAGGAATATAACTACAGGGGGCACTGCACGCGGCATTATAAATACTGGGAGGGCTTCAGAGCAAGCATTATAACAGTAGGGGGCGATAAAACTACAGGGGGCACTGTGGGTGTATTATAAATCCAGGAGACATTAGGCGTTCTTATTACTACTGGGGGCTCTATAGGAGAGACTGATAATGGGGGCATTCTTGTGGAGCATTATCACAGTTGGGTCCAGTAGGGGGCAGTATTACTAATGAGAGCATTCTAGAAGGGAATTACTATTGGTGGGACTATGAGGAGCACTATTACTATGGGGGGCACTCATTTTTCTTCAGCATAGTATTTGGGGGTGCAGAAAAGTAAGGAAGCTAAGATGTCTGTGTGTCACACTCTGTAGAGACGAGGCGGCTGAGAGAAGTCTCCGGACCGAATGGAGAAGATGATTAGAAGAGAAGATCTACATCAGAGGAGACGTCACCTGGGAGGCAATGGATGTGAGAGGTATGTGCTGCTGTATAGCGGGTACAGGAAAATGTCTTCAGTGCTAGTGTTTGGCGGGGGGGGTGGGGGGGGGGGGGTGCGGTTGTTCAATTTAGAGAATTGGGCCATATGCATTGGTGCTTGGGCCCCGGATCTTTTGAGACCCTAGCAACGCCGCTGATATGCTACAGTATAGAGAATTTGTCACTGGGCTTCTTACTCAGCTTTTCCAGGCTCCTGATTTACCAGTTCATAAATAAGCTGATCTGGCATTCTGCAGTCTGGGAAAGCTGGGTAACAATCTCTACAGATGGTGATGGGGCATATTGTTCTATAAAATACACATGATGCCGCCCTGATATAGTGTGTGAATCTGTGATAGGACACCAGGGCAGCATAATCTGTTGTCACCAATGCAGCTGCACAGTGTTGTCACCCAGCTTTTCCAGAACCCTGAGCGTCAAGTTGGTCCAACGGTACGATGGGATTTATCAAGACATAACTTGGAAAATTTGGAATTCAGCAGTCTGGGAAAGCTGGGTAACAACCTCAGCCGAGATGTAATGGAGGCCACATTTGGTATATACTATATCCATAAATATAATATCATGACGACAGTGAGTATACATATTATATACTATATATGCATAGTGATCTCCAGCATACCTCCACATGGTACCCAGCTTTCCAAAGCTGCTGAAAGGCAAATCTGCAGAATTATCAGTGAAGGGAGGAATTATCACTGCATAACTGGGGAGATAAGCTATTCAGCTGTATGTACTGTGGCTGGTACCATGTATATACTACAGCTGGTACTATTGGCCCTATGGCTGGTACCATGTATATACTACAGCTGGTACTATTGTCACTATGGCTGGTACTATGTATATACTAGAGCTGGTACTATTGGCACTATGGCTGGTACTATGTATATACTAGAGCTGGTACTATTGGCACTATGGCTGGTACTATGTATATACTAGAGCTGGTACTATGGCTGGTACTATGTATATACTAGAGCTGGTACTATTGGTACTATGTATATACTTGAGCTGGTACTATTGGTACTATGGCTGGTACTATGTATATACTACAGCTGGTACTATTGTCACTATGGCTGGTACTATGTATATACTACAGCTGGTACTATTGGCACTATGGCTGGTACTATGTATATACTACAGCTGGTACTATTGGCACTATGGCTGGTGCTATGTATATACTAGAGCTGGTACTATTGGCACTATGGCTGGTACTATGTATATACTAGAGCTGGTACTATTGGCACTATGGCTGGTACTATGTATATACTACAGCTGGTACTATTGGCACTATGGCTGGTACTATGTATATACTAGAGCTGGTACTATTGGCACTATGGCTGGTACTATGTATATACTTGAGCTGGTACTATTGGTACTATGGCTGACACTATTTAGATACTAGAGCTGGTACTATGGCTGACACTATTTATATACTAGAGCTGGTACTATTGTCACTATGGCTGGTACTTTGTATATACTTGAGCTGGTACTATTCGTATAATGGCTGGTACTATGTATATACTTGAGCTGATACTATTGGCACTATGGCTGGTACTATGTATATACTAGAGCTGGTACTATGGCTGACACTATTTATATACTAGAGCTGGTACTATTGGCACTATGTCTGGTACTATGTATATACTAGAGCTGGTACTATGGCTGACACTATTTTTATACTAGAGCTAGTACTATTGGCACTATGGCTGGTACTATGTATATACTTGAGCTGGTACTATGGCTGACACTATTTATATACTAGAGCTGGTACTATTGCCACTATGGCTAGTACTATGTATATACTTGAGCTGGTACTATTGGCACTATGGCGGGTACTATGTATATACTTGAGCTGGTACTATTGGCACTATGGCTGGTACTATGTATATACTAGAGCTGGTACTATGGCTGACACTATTTTTATACTAGAGCTGGTACTATTGGCACTATGGCTGGTACTATGTATATACTTGAGCTGGTACTATTGGCACTATGGCTGGTACTATGTATATACTAGAGCTGGTACTATCGCTGACACTATTTATATACTAGAGCTGGTACTATTGGCACTATGGCTGGTACTATGTATATACTTGAGCTGGTACTATTGGCACTATGGCTGGTACTATGTATATACTAGAGCTGGTACTATGGCTGACACTATTTATATACTAGAGCTGGTACTATTGGCACTATGGCTGGTACTATGTATATACTTGAGCTGGTACTATTGGCACTATGGCTGGTACTATGTATATACTAGAGCTGGTACTATGGCTGACACTATTTATATACTAGAGCTGGTACTATTGGCACTATGGCTGGTACTATGTATATACTTGAGCTGGTACTATTGGCACTATGGCTGGTACTATGTATATACTAGAGCTGGTACTATCGCTGACACTATTTATATACTAGAGCTGGTACTATTGGCACTATGGCTGGTACTATGTATATACTTGAGCTGGTACTATTGGCACTATGGCTGGTACTATGTATATACTAGAGCTGGTACTATGGCTGACACTATTTATATACTAGAGCTGGTACTATTGGCACTATGGCTGGTACTATGTATATACTTGAGCTGGTACTATTGGCACTATGGCTGGTACTATGTATATACTAGAGCTGGTACTATCGCTGACACTATTTATATACTAGAGCTGGTACTATTGGCACTATGGCTGGTACTATGTATATACTTGAGCTGGTACTATTGGCACTATGGCTGGTACTATGTATATACTAGAGCTGGTACTATCGCTGACACTATTTATATACTAGAGCTGGTACTATTGGCACTATGGCTGGTACTATGTATATACTTGAGCTGGTACTATTGGCACTATGGCTGGTACTATGTATGTACTACTAAAGCTGGTACTATATTTTGGTACTCTATTTTGTATTATTAGAAACTAGAAGATTCCTTCCAACAAAATGGCCATGCTCACTATGTAGACTAAATGTATCCAGGCTAAGCCCAGCCTCCTCCTGCTCAATGTTCTGCCTCACGTGCACTGGCATCAGAGAGGGATGGAGAGAAGTCATGGCTGCAGCCAGAGAGAACAGTGGACTGCTTTTATAGTTTAGTTTTCATCATCTGCTATTGTGATATCTGACAAAACAAGAGCAAACAACAAAGACACGTGAGGAGATTATAGTACGTTTTGTTGGTAGTTTATTTTTTCTTTGGATTCTGGCTTTAGTTTCCCTTTAACAGTTCGTACAATGTTCTGATTAATAAAGCGGGATGAGATAATGGATGGCACAGTGCCACTGTTGTTTCCCCCTCCTTTCCTCTCAACACAGTGCCAGTCCAACTATGTGTTGTTTGGGCTAGTTTTACTCTAGCACACTGTTCTGGCAAACTCTCCACTTGTCTGCCGAAACAGCGTACGGATCTCTGCCGAAACCCATTGTACTTTTTGGGGACAGCAGGCAGTCCGTTTGTATCTGGCAGCGTCGGATCCTGAAGACTTTGGCAGGCTGTTCTCTGCCGGAATTCACAACGTAGATGTGAAAGTCGCCTGCAGAGACCAGGAAGTGCTGTGCCTTGTAGCTTTATTAATCAGATTTACAGATGTACAGTTGTGTTCAAAATAATAGCAGTGTGTTTAAAAATGTGAATAAAGCTCAAAATCCTTCTAATAGCTTTTATTTCCATACACACAAATGCATTGGGAACACTACACATTCTATTCCAAATCAAAACATGAAGAAAAATATATAAAATTAGTGTTGTTCCTCTAAAAAATTGAAGAAAAGTGAATATTAGACTGTTCAAAAAAAATAGCAGTGTTTGTATTCTTCTTTACAAACTCAAACATTCACTATATAAACTGAGAAATGTTTGAAGATTTTGCTTTCCTTTGAATCCCTTCACTAATATTTAGTTGTATAACCGCTGTTTCTGAGAACTGCTGGACGTCTGTGTTGCTCGGAGTCACCACCTTCTGGCCCCTGTGTATTCCAGCCCAGGAGGATTGGTCTACATTCCACAGTTCTTCTCTATTTCTTGGTTTTGCTTAAGAAACTGCATTTTTGATGTCACCCCACAAGTTTTCTATTGGATTAAGATCCGGGGATTGGGCTGACCACTCCATAACGTCAGTCTTGTTGGTCTGGAACCAAGATGTTGCCCGTTTACTGGTGTGTTTGGGGTCGTTGTCTTGTTGGAGCACTCATTTCAAGGGCATTTCCTCTTCAGCATAAGGCAGCCTGACCTCTTCAAGTATTCTGATGTGTTCAGACTGATCCATGATCCCTGGTCTGCGATAAATAGGCCCAACACCGTAGTATGAGAACATCCCCATATCATGATGCTGGTCCACCATGCTTCACTGTCTTCACCTTGTACTGTGGCTGGAATTCAGTGTTTGGAGGTCGTCTGACAAACTGTCTCCGGACACTAGACCCAAAAAGAACAATCTTACTTTCATCAGTCCACAGAATGTCTCTTTAGACCGGTCAATGTGCTCTTTGGCAAATTGTAACCTCTTCAGCACAAGTCTTTTTTCCAACAGTGGGACTTTGCGGGGGCTTCTTGCAGATCGCTCGGCTTCACATAGGTGTCTTCTCATTGTAACAGGACTCACAGGTAACTTCAGACCTTCTTTCATCTTCCTGGAGCTGATTGTTGGCGGAGTCCTCGCCATTTTGGCTATTCTTCTATCCATTCGAATGGCAGTTTTTCGCTTTCTTCTACGTCTTTCAGGTTTTGGTTGCCATTTTAAAGCATTTGTGATCATTTTAGCTGAGCAGCCTATGATTTTCTGCACTTCTTTATATGCTTTCCCCTCTCCAATCAACTTTTTAATCAAGGTACGCTGTTCTTCTGAACAATGTCTGGAACGACCCACTTTACTCAGAATTTCAGAGAGAAATGCACTGTAACCAGCATGTACAACATTCGCTGCCTTCCTTCCTTAAATAAGGGCAATAATTGGCACCTGTTTTTCAAAGAATGAATGACCTCACTCATTGAACTACACACTGCTGTTATTTTGAACATGTCCCTTTCAATTAGTGATTCAATTACACAGAATCAGCAGCATGCATGTCATGACTGTTGGGTCTGTTGGATTTCTATTACTCTACTAAACCTGCTGGTAAATTATTTGGCATGTAGAAATATCATTACTACCAAAAACAGTGATTGATCAGATTAGTGATGTCTGACTGCTATTATTTTGAACAGAACTGTATGTAAGCATCATTATGGATAATGAGTGTATAATGAAATGTCTGCATACTGAATTGCTTTGTCACATTCCACGTTGGGATGGTGTGGTGAATAAATAGTAAGACTAAATGCCATTCTTCGTTTTTGGTAATTTAAATTCAGCATGGAATTATATTTCACTCATTTCCTAGTGACACTTCTTGCAAAAATCTGATTAATAAAGCAGGCTGAGATAAGGGATGGAATCAGGGGTGGACTGGGAACGTAAAGTGGCCTGGGAAAAAAATAAAAAATAAAAATGGCCCCATGTTGTAGACAGGTCCAAATTGACAAAAGGCAGGCCAATATAGTAGGCAGGGCCAGGTGTTTGAAGTGAGTACCGTACTACATGGATTTCTCTATGCTGCAGAGGATTACTATAGTATAAAACAGCGCCCATGCCTGCACGTTACCTATTAATACTACAGTGAGCAGGGCCCGGTGTAATAGAATACAGTGACTGCATTGGGCCCCGCTGCCATTACAACACCAGATGCCGGCTCCCTCCCTGTTGATACACCGCTGGCCGCACTGTGCAGCATCGCGGTCGGCGATGTATCAGTGTAAATGGCAGTATTCGCCCCATAAGACGCACCTTAGGGGGGGGGGGGGTGCGTCTTATAGGGCGAAAAATATGGTACAAATTATGAGCCTAGTCATAAACTCTGACTCAACCAAACCATAACCATACATCAGAGTCCGTCCCATCACAGGATGACTATCGAAACCACCCTCCTTAGAACCGTGGCCAACATTCAACAAAATAGGGGTGGGCGGGGAGGGGGGGCGCAAAGCATCCGGCTCCACGGGCAGGTGCAAACGAAAGGCAACCCGGCCCACGGAGCACGGACACTTATAGCCCATTTACCGTCCCCTTCCACCAATCAGACCATTGTTACCAGGGTCCGGGTAACCCTACCCCTGAACCCTGGGTCACAATAGGTCAATCAATCTGACCAATCAAATGGAAGTCACCAGGCAGAATCAAACTTCTGCCCAGTGATCCTGACTAGAAGCGGGAAAACTTTTCCCTCCAAAATCACGGGCTAAGAATAGCCTTACCATCACCGGGCAGGAAACCTTTCTAGCCCAGTGAGGGTCACCTAAAGGTCAGCAGGCAATGCAAGTATTGCCATGTGTACCGCTCCTTAATGTCCGGGGCCCCTCCATTCCGTCTCTCTTAGGCCTTCTATTATTCCCAGTTATCAACCCTTTGATGCCAGGGAGATTCAGGAAAGGGTGAACCATTCCTGCCCCATCTTCTTGGTTTGCATACATATGAGTGATGGATATCGCCCGCTGCTCCTGTAGCCGTCGTTCACTAGGGCCCCTGTGCTTTGTCAGGACATGACCTGAGTGCATTGTGCAGATGCCAGGGCCCCGTGCTTATCACTTTAATGAATGCAATTAGCATGTGGATGAGAATGTCAGGCTTGTAAACAGCACTTGCTGCACAAGAGCTAATGAATGGAAGAGCCGGGGGAAGAGGCCTCCAGCTGTCCGCTTCACATAGGCCTCTAGTGTGACAGATTGCTACAGATGTAGCAGAGCTGATTTTGTCATTTGGCAATTTGCAAAGGTGTCATCTGCACATCTGATTGTGATATCTTGGAACACCATGCTCCCGGAAAAAAAGGGGAGACCTCCCGGACCCCCAGAAGAGCTGTCAACGCTCCCGGACAGCTCAAGGAGAGCCGCTTCCTCCCGTAGGTGGTGGCAGGGTGCTGCGTCATTTGGCATCCCTAGATACAGCCCCTGCGCCCAGATCTACTCTGAAAGGGCATGACACCTCATGAAAAGGGCACAGCGTTCAGGGGCCCTTTCTAGACACCACCTGTATGGAAAGTATATGGAAAATTCCTTCAAATGACAAATTCCTCACTGCTACATCTTTATAATATAACAATAATATATGCTACTTAAAGGGCGGTCCCCTCAAGAAACTTTGATGCGTCCAATAAATATGATGGACGGGGGGGTGACCTGATGTGATGGTGCCAGGTCCCCGGTCCTAGAACAGTCATGTACTAGTCATGTTTTGTAACAGCTTGACATTTGGGGGCGGTTTATGACACCGTCCAATAAAAAAACTTCTTTGCTGCTTGTATCAACCAATCACGGCACAGCTTTCATTTCATGTTCCGGCCTTTAAAAATGTAAGCTGCGCTGTGATTGGTTGCTGTGGGCAAGAAAAGCAGTTTTTCTTTTACAGCTCGAGTCTGTTTTGCTCTCTCGGGCCCTGCTAGGACTTGGCTGACACAGTTGGCCCCGTAGCACCGGGGTATCGCATTGTGCGTCCTGCCGGCCCTGTGTGTGGTTCCTGCCTGGAGGACAGCTGCTCAATGTGGGTTTATGTCAGAGAAGCGGAGATTTATCTGTCTCCAGCGAGCTTTTCATCCATGCCCCAGGGGCCCGAATAATATTATCCATATTGTAATAACTTCTCATTTTACAGTGGTATAGAAAATAAATCAGCCACAGCCGAGCGGAACCCCCGCTGATGTCATCACCTCTGTCCCCCTGACATCATGAACAAAGTTAAACTTCATTCCCTGCTAAGTCTTTTATATACACAGAAATAAAGAATTGTGCTAATTGCCTATGAGTCTGGTGTCGGTATTATAGTAGTTATATCCTTGTACATAGGAGCAGTATTATAGTAGTTATATTCTTGTACATAGGAGGCAGTATTATAGTAGTTATATTCCTGTATATAGGAGACAGTATTATAGTAGTTATATTCTTGTACATAGGAGCAGTATTATAGTAGTTATATTCTTGTACATAGGAGGCAGTATTATAGTAGTTATATCCTTGTACATAGGAGCAGTATTATAGTAGTTATATTCTTGTACATAGGAGGCAGTATTATAGTAGTTATATTCCTGTATATAGGAGACAGTATTATAGTAGTTATATTCTTGTACATAGGAGCAGTATTATAGTAGTTATATTCTTGTACATAGGAGGCAGTATTATAGTAGTTATATCCTTGTACATAGGAGCAGTATTATAGTAGTTATATTCTTGTACATAGGAGCAGTATTATAGTAGTTATATCCTTGTACATAAAAGCAGTATTATAGTAGTTATATTCTTGTACATAGGAGCAGTATTATAGTAGTTATATTCTTGTACATAGGAGCAGTATTATAGTAGTTATATTCTTGTACATAGGAGCAGTATTATAGTAGTTATATTCTTGTACATAGGGAACAGTATTATAGTAGTTATATTCTTGTACATAGGAGCAGTATTATAGTAGTTATATTCTTGTACATAGGAGCAGTATTATAGTAGTTATATTCTTGTACATAGGAGCAGTATTATACTAGTTATATTCTTGTACATAGGAGCAGTATTATAGTAGTTATATTCTTGTACATAGGAGCAGTATTATAGTAGTTATATTCTTGTACATAGGAGGCAGTATTATAGTAGTTATATTCTTGTACATAGGAGCAGTATTATAGTAGTTATACTCTTGTACATAGGAGCAGTATTATACAGTAGTAGTCATATTCTTGTACATAGGAGGCAGTATTATAGTAGTTATATTATTGTACATAGGAGGTAGTATTATAGTAGTTATATTCTTGTACATAGGAGCAGTATTATAGTAGTTATATTCTTGTACATAGGAGGCAGTATTATAGATATATTCTTGTACATAGAAGCAGTATTATAGTAGTTATATTCTTGTACATAGGGGCAGTACTATATTATAGTAGTTATATTCTTGTACATAGGAGGCAGTATTATAGATATATTCTTGTACATAGGAGCAGTATTATAGTAGTTATATTCTTGTACATAGGAGCAGTATTATAGTAGTTATATTATTGTACATAGGAGCAGTATTATAGTAGTTATATTCTTGTACATAGGAGGCAGTATTATAGTAGTTATATTCTTGTACATAGGAGCAGTATTATAGTAGTTATATTCTTGTACATAGGAGGCAGTATTATAGTAGTTATATTATTGTACATAGGAGGCAGTATTATAGTAGTTATATTATTGTACATAGGAGGCAGTATTATAGTAGTTATATTCTTGTACATAGGAGCAGTATTATAGTAGTTATATTCTTGTACATAGGAGGCAGTATTATAGTAGTTATATTCTTGTACATAGGAGGCAGTATTATAGATATATTCTTGTACATAGAAGCAGTATTATAGTAGTTATATTCTTGTACATAGGAGCAGTATTATAGTAGTTATATTCTTGTACATAGGAGCTAGTATTATAATAGTTATAGTCTTGTATATAGGAGCGGTATTATAGTAGTTATATTCTTGTACATAGGAGGCAGTATTATAGTAGTTATATTCTTTATCAAATTTCTTTTTATTTGAGAAAAATACACAGTCATGTAGGAAGTCATACATCTTGTGTCCAGACGCAGCTGGATAAGTGCATAGTCAGCAAACACAATATATTCAAGATGATTGCATACACGACTTCAGATAATAAAGTGACATATGTAAACAAATATCTGATGGGGGGGGCTATAACAAGACAAAGGAAGGTGGGTTGGGGGAGAGAGGGGAGGGGGAGCGTTGGATGTCAATCAAAATCTTAAGTCAAGACATATCTAAGCCTAGAATTTGCGATATAGCTTCCAAGGAGACCATAGTTTGACAAAAACTGCTCTAGAGTGATTTTCCCAGTGGGCTAATTCTTCAAACCGATATAGTTGGTCAATTTTTTCCGTCCACATCAAGAACGAGGGAGCTGATTCATTTTTCCATAATAGAGGGATCAGCAGTCGAGCTGCTGTAATAAGCATGGTTTGTAGATTATACTTTGAGGGGGTAAGCGTGCCATTTGGACACCAAAGCAGCAGGAGTTTTGCATCTAAGGTAATCTGGCTATTACATATCCTGTTTATAGCTGCTTCTACTTCAACCCAAAACGGTTTTATTTTCTCGCAGCTCCACCAAATATGAGATAAAGAGCCAATGTCTCCTCCACACCTCCAGCAACCGTTTGGGATAGCGGGATTGAGCTTGTGAAGGAATTCCGGTGTCTTATACCATCTTGTAAGTAATTTATAAGAGTTTGCCTGGATTTTAATACAACGGTTGAAACCATGTGAGTGTGTGAGGATGAACGCTTTTTCAGGTTCTGACAGGGACAGGGACAGCTCCTTCTCCCAGGCTACAAGGAACCACAGATCTGGAGGTGCGGAGGAGAGTAGCTTCCTGTAGAATGTGGAGAGAGGTTTCTTGGGGCGAAGGGCGTTAGAGATTTTCCCCTCTAACCAAGAGGGATCTACCGTAGGTCTGGGAAAAGATTCCAAAAGCGCCAAATCTTTCCTAAAAGCCATAAGCGCCAGGAAAGAGGCTCCTTGAACCCTCGGGATTTCATATATTTTACTCCAATTTAAGGCACCTGATACAGTTATGATGTCTTTCAGTTTAAAGTTAGATAGTATAGCCCAAATTCCTGTTACATCAGAGGTGGTAGGGTGAACATATGCCTGCAGCAGATCTAAGGGGAGACCCAAGCTTGGGAACCTAAGGGTCGAGGACCCATATAGTTTGGTCCATTCCAGTAACAGACCCTTCCATAAAGGCGAGGTAAACTTATTATTAGCAGTACATTTGCGTAAGCCCCATAGAACTAACTTGTCCCTATATGAAAGCAAATCACACTCCAGTCGGGAGACAAGGCCGAGAGGGCGCCAAGAGATGAGGCTCAAAGCTCTGTTCAGCATCGATGCTTTGTAGTAAAGGTAGATGTCGGGTAGGCCGAAGCCTCCCAATCTCCTCTCCCGAGTGAGAGTGGCATAAGCCAATCTAGGGGACCCACCAGACCAAACAAAGGTTGAGATGACCCTGCGGACCTCCACAAAGAAGGAATAGGGTAGCCAGATAGGGAGTGTTTGGATGAGGTACAGCAGTCTGGGGACAATAAAAGCTTTAATGAAGTTTTTCCGCCCAATCCAAGAGATAAACGGAAGTTTTAGAGAGTGTAAGTGTGATCTAATGGATTTCAGAAGAGGTACATAATTTAACACGAAAAGATCTTCTGGTTTTGCTGAGATATGTGTACCTAGAAAAGGGATTGACTTAGTGGCCCACGAAAAAGCAGCGGAACCTTTAAGCGTGTCTACAGTAGCGGATGGGCAAGAAATATTCAGGGCCTGTGACTTAGTATAGTTGATCTTAAAATTTGAGACCGCTCCATATTCTTCAAAAAGGGCTTGAAGTCTGGGGAAAGAGGTTAGAGGGTTGGACGTTATGACCAAAAGGTCGTCTGCAAAAGCGGCCGTTAGATGGGTATGCGACCCCAAGGTGATCCCCTTAATGTCCGGATCTTGCCTGATCCTGGCCAGCAGGGTCTCCATGACAATAACAAAGAGGGCAGGTGAGAGTGGGCAACCCTGCCTCGTCCCATTAGTAATGGGAAAAGCTGGAGAGAGTGTTCCATTAATCCGTATTCTGGCAGAGGGGAGCGAATAAAGTCAGAAAATGGATTGGATGAACTGGTCCGGAAGGCCAAACTTCGACAGTGCCCGAGACATAAATTGCCAACTGATCCTGTCAAAGGCCTTCTCTGCGTCTGTACTGAGAAGAGCTAAAGGTATTGAATGCTGACGAGCATGCGTGATCAATTGTATGACACGGACCGTATTCTCACTCCCCTGTCTGCCAGAGACGAACCCCACCTGCTCCTCGTTGATAATGCCAGGGAGAACCGACTGAATTCGTTGAGCCAACATTTTGGCCCACCACTTCACATCTGTATTTAGAAGCGAGATAGGGCGGTAACTCCCGCAATTTAGGGGGTCCTTATTTTCCTTGTGAATTACCGTAATATGGGCTGAAAGCGATTGGGGAGGGAGAGAACCTCCTTCGAGTAAGTAGTTACATAAGGTATTAAAATGGGGAATTAGGGTCTGCTTAAAGGTTTTGTAGTAAGAGATGGTAAAACCATCAGGGCCTGGGCTTTTCCCCGAGGGTATGGAAGAGAGAACCTTACCAATTTCAGCGTCTGTAATAGGAGATAGAAGCTGGGCTGACTGAGCTGGGGTAATAGTAGGTAACTGGAGGGAGGAGAGAAACTTCTCAGTTGCCTCACCTAAGTGAGCTGGTGACATATTATCTGGTGTTTTAAGGTTGTATAGGTCCCTATAGAAGGCACAAAAGGTCTTAGCTATGTCTGGGGTCCCTTTATGAAGGACGCCTTTGTCATCTTTAACTGCAGCAATAAAGGAGTCAGTTTTTTGTTTCTTCACTAAAGCGGACATTAGCCTATTCCCTTTATCCCCGTGCGCATATTAGCGGAATTTGGCTCTAAGTAAAAGCTTAGCTGACGTGACATTTAGCAGGTTCTTGAGCTTAGTACGGGCTTCTGAGAGCTCCAAGGCACAACTAAGGGCCTGGGAGGATTTGTGCGTTAGCTCTAGAGCCTGAATCTGGGAGAGAAGTGTCGCCACAGCCTGATTCCGTTGTTTTTTTAATATGTGCACCTAAGGCTATTAGTTCTCCTCTCAGGACCGCTTTATGGGTTTCCCAGATAATGGAAGGGGAGGGAGCATCAGGGCCTGAAGTATTAGATGTGAAGAAATCCGTTATGATAGAAGATAATTTAGCAGCATGGGAGGGGTCTGAGATAATGGTCTCATTAATACGCCAATTCCATTCCCTCTTTGGGAGGTCCTGCAGGGACATACTCAAAAAATACCGGAGCATGGTCAGACAGGGTGATGTTCCCTATGTGAGAATTGATAACTCTGTTAGCACAGGATTTGGATAAAAATAGATAGTCTAATCTATGGTAAGATAGTTTAGCAGCTGAATAAAAGGAAAAATCCCTACCAGTAGGGTTTGTGGTGCGCCAGATATCTAGAACTCCTAACCTCTGCAGGGCCAGTTTAAGGCGCCGCAAACGGGCATGTGTAATGGCAGACTTCCCATTTGAAGAATCTAATGCAGGATCAAGGGTAGCATTAAAATCACCTCCTAGAATAACCATTCCCTCCTTAAAGGAGGATAGTAGGCCCAGGTTCTGAACGAGCCAAGCAACCTGCCCTCTATTGGGAGCATATACAGTTGCCAGGGTAACAGTTGTGTCAGCGATAGTGCCCTTAACAAACAGGTAACGACCCTCAGGGTCTGCAGAGACGGCAGAGTGCTTAAAGGGGAGCTGTTTGTGGATCTCTATGCTGACACCCCTGCTAGCCGAACTATACGTGCTGTGGAACCACTGGGAAAATCTTTTGGGGGGGCAATTTGGGGATCTTACCCTCTCGGAAGTGGGTTTCCTGGAAGAATGCTATAGACACTTTATCCCTCTGTAAAAGGGCCAGGATTTGGGACCGTTTGCAAGGCTCGTTCATTCCCCGGGCGTTAAAGGAAGAAATCACAATAGACGACATTCTGAAATAGAAAACAGACAGTCAGCATTTGAATATGCAATACATGACATCTGATGGTGAAGGAGAGGGGGGGGGGGGGAGACACAAGAGGTAAGGAGGGGAGACAAACAGATAAGACATTAAACAATAGTGCAAATATATTCTGCATAGAAAGCTCTACTGAGCACCTGACCATACGACTCTTTCTCTTCACGGCTACCAGCCGGGGTCTGTCAGGTGGGGGGTCCCGCAGAGCTACAGAGGGCCAAATACTGGCCATCTAACAAGGAAAAGGGGTGACCCAAAGGTAAAACCGGGTTAACCCCTGCATATTAGAAAAAAGAGCAGGGAACAGGCAAGGTCCAGAACCTTGTATGAATCAGACTATAACTGCAGTCTAAGACATTATTTTCCGCAACAGGCGAACATGACTGGCCTGAATCAGGCCTAAAGCCCTCAGGGAACAGAAAGGCTTCAGCTCACTTCACCATCAGGCAATCAGTCCCAGGGACTTCACTTGGAACAGGAACAGAAAAGAAAACTCCTCAGACATCTTGTATGCTCAGGTAGGAGGGTGGACAGACTTTTCAGCCCTAGCCCTGGGAGACCTTTTATTGTAGACAGGGCGCCATTCAGCCGCCTGGGGTGGCGGGAGAAGTGGATCCTCCATGTCGGCCGGCATCCATGACGGAATTTCGATCGGGCTTAACCCCAGCTGGTATGTAGATCTTTCGGCGACCTAATAGAAATCTGGCGTCCGTTTTTGAGGACCGCAATCCCGAACGGGTATAGCCACCGAAACGGGGTAGCTGCAGCTCTAAGAGCATCCAGGAGCGGCTTGAGGATACGCCGTTTAGCCAACGTGGATGGGGCCAGATCCTGGAAAAACATAATCGGCGTACCTCCATACTGCAGCTGCTCCGCTTCTCTTCCTGCTCTCATGATTGCTGCGGTGTCGATAAAACTAAGGAGGCCGCAGATGACATCCCGTGGGGGTTCTGTATTCTTCGGCTTAGGCCTCAGCGCCCGGTGAATCCGCTCGATGATTATTCGATCCGCTCTCTCAGGCCCCAGCAGGTCGGCGAATATCTCCTGCGCCACTTTCTCCAGCGCTTCACTGGCGAATGATTCTGGGAGCCCGCGAATCCTGAGATTCCTCCTGCGGCTCCGATTCTCCTGGTCCTCGACCCTCAGGAGCGCTTCGTTGAGCAGGTCAGTGTGGGAGCTGATCGCTTTGTATGCTTTTTCTTCCCTCTGAAGAGCCGCCTCCTGCGCGCCCTCCAGGTCTGACACCCGGTGACCCATGCTCCGGAGATCTTCTTTAATTTCTGATAAATCTCTCTTGATCGGCGCTAAAGCTGAATTAAGCACCTCCAGTAGTGCCGCCTTTGTGAATGAGCCCCTCTGCCTCCTCGATTTACAGGTGGATGCATCTGAGACACTCCCGCCGTCTGTGTCTTCCTCCATGTCGGATGCCTGGGCCGGAGCGGGCGCCATCTTGGGGGTCTCAGCCGACCTAAGCTTCGCATGCTTTTTTAGGAATTGATCCATGTCGGGCTGTCTGGATCTCACAGGAGTAGGATCCGCTTGATCCTTGGATCGATCCTTGCCCGTTTTGCCCATCAGAGCAGTGCTGTTAGCTTATTATAAGGGTTAATTCGCCGGTAAGGATGAAGAGCTCAGCAACTTGCAGCCATCCAGCTACACAGCCAGGCTCCGCCCCCCATAGTAGTTATATTCTTGTACATAGGAGCAGTATTATAGTACAGGGAGTGCAGAATTATTAGGCAAGTTGTATTTTTGAGGATTAATTTTAATATTGAACAACAACCATGTTCTCAATGAACCCAAAAAACTCATTAATATCAAAGCTGAATATTTTTGGAAGTAGTTTTTAGTTTGTTTTTAGTTTTAGCTATTTTAGGGGGATATCTGTGTGTGCAGGTGACTATTACTGTGCATAATTATTAGGCAACTTAACAGAAAACAAATATATACCCATTTCAATTATTTATTTTTACCAGTGAAACCAATATAACATCTCAACATTCACAAATATACATTTCTGACATTCAAAAACAAAACAAAAACAAATCAGTGACCAATATAGCCACCTTTCTTTGCAAGGACACTCAAAAGCCTGCCATCCATGGATTCTGTCAGTGTTTTGATCTGTTTACCATCAACATTGCGTGCAGCAGCAACGACAGCCTCCCAGACACTGTTCAGAGAGGTGTACTGTTTTCCCTCCTTGTAAATCTCACATTTGATGATGGACCACAGGTTCTCAATGGGGTTCAGATCAGGTGAACAAGGAGGCCATGTCATTAGATTTTCTTCTTTTATACCCTTTCTTGCCAGCCACGCTGTGGAGTACTTGGACGCGTGTGATGGAGCATTGTCCTGCATGAAAATCATGTTTTTCTTGAAGGATGCAGACTTCTTCCTGTACCACTGCTTGAAGAAGGTGTCTTCCAGAAACTGGCAGTAGGACTGGGAGTTGAGCTTGACTCCATCCTCAACCCGAAAAGGCCCCACAAGCTCATCTTTGATGATACCAGCCCAAACCAGTACTCCACCTCCACCTTGCTGGCGTCTGAGTCGGACTGGAGCTCTCTGCCCTTTACCAATCCAGCCACGGGCCCATCCATCTGGCCCATCAACACTCACTCTCATTTCATCAGTCCATAAAACCTTAGAAAAATCAGTCTTGAGATATTTCTTGGCCCAGTCTTGACGTTTCAGCTTGTGTGTCTTGTTCAGTGGTGGTCGTCTTTCAGCCTTTCTTACCTTGGCCATGTCTCTGAGTATTGCACACCTTGTGCTTTTGGGCACTCCAGTGATGTTGCAGCTCTGAAATATGGCCAAACTGGTGGCAAGTGGCATCTTGGAAGCTGCACGCTTGACTTTTCTCAGTTCATGGGCAGTTATTTTGCGTCTTGGTTTTTCCACACGCTTCTTGCGACCCTGTTGACTATTTTGAATGAAACGCTTGATTGTTCGATGATCACGCTTCAGAAGCTTTGCAATTTTAAGAGTGCTGCATCCCTCTGCAAGATATCTCACTATTTTTGACTTTTCTGAGCCTGTCAAGTCCTTCTTTTGACCCATTTTGCCAAAGGAAAGGAAGTTGCCTAATAATTATGCACACCTAATATAGGGTGTTGATGTCATTAGACCACGCCCCTTCTCATTACAGAGATGCACATCACCTAATATGCTTAATTGGTAGTAGGCTTTCGAGCCTATACAGCTTGGAGTAAGACAACATGCATAAAGAGGATGATGTGGTCAAAATACTCATTTGCCTAATAATTCTGCACGCAGTGTAGTTATATTCTTGTACATAGGAGCAGTATTATAGTAGTTATATTCTTGTACATAGATGACAGTATTATAGTAGTTATATTCTTGTACATAGGAGGCAGTATTATAGTAGTTATATTCTTGTACATAGGAGCAGTATTATAGTAGTTATATTCTTGTACATAGATGACAGTATTATAGTAGTTATATTCTTGTACATAGGAGCAGTATTATAGTAGTTATATTCTTGTACATAGATGACAGTATTATAGTAGTTATATTCTTGTACATAGATGACAGTATTATAGTAGTTATATTCTTGTACATAGGAGGCAGTATTATAGTAGTTATATTCTTGTGCATAGGAGGCAGTATTATAGTAGTTATATTCTTGTACATAGGAGCAGTATTATAGTAGTTATATTCTTGTACATAGGAGGCAGTATTATAGTAGGTATATTCTTGTATATAGGAGCAGTATTATAGTAGGTATATTCTTGTACATAGGAGGCAGTATTATAGTAGTTATATTCTTGTACATAGGAGCAGTATTATAGTAGTTATATTCTTGTACATAGGAGGCAGTATTATAGTAGTCATATTCTTGTACATAGGAGCAGTATTATAGTAGTTATATTCTTGTACATAGGAAGCAGTATTATAGTAGTTATATTCTTGTACATAGAGGGAAGTATTATAGTAGGTATATTCTTGTCCATAGGAGCAGTATTATAGTAGTTATATTCTTGTACATAGGAGGCAGTATTATAGTAGTTATATTCTTGTACATAGGAGGCAGTATTATAGTAGTTATATTCTTGTACATAGGCTCAGTATTAAAGTAGTTATGTTCTTGTACATAGGAGCAGTATTATAGTAGTTATATTCTTGTACATAGGAGCAGTATTATAGTAGTTATAGTCTTGTACATAGGAGGCAGTATTATAGTAGTTATATTCTTGTACATAGGAGCAGTATTATAGTAGTTATATTCTTGTACATAGGAGGCAGTATTATAGTAGTTATATTCTTGTACATAGGCTCAGTATTATAGTAGTTATATTCTTGTACATAGGAGCAGTATTATAGTAGTTATATTCTTGTACATAGGAGGCAGTATTATAGTAGTTATATTCTTGTACATAGGAGCAGTATTATAGTAGTTATATTCTTGTACATAGGAGGCAGTATTATAGTAGTTATATTCTTGTACATAGGAGCAGTATTATAGCAGTTATATCCTTTTACATAGGAGGCAGTATTATAGTAGTTATATTCTTGTACATAGGAGCAGTATTATAGCAGTTATATCCTTTTACATAGGAGGCAGTATTATAGTAGTTATATTCTTGTACATAGGAGCAGTATTATAGTAGTTATATTCTTGTACATAGGAGGCAGTATTATAGTAGGTATATTCTTGTATATAGGAGCAGTATTATAGTAGGTATATTCTTGTACATAGGAGGCAGTATTATAGTAGTTATATTCTTGTACATAGGAGCAGTATTATAGTAGTTATATTCTTGTACATAGGAGGCAGTATTATAGTAGTCATATTCTTGTACATAGGAGCAGTATTATAGTAGTTATATTCTTGTACATAGGAAGCAGTATTATAGTAGTTATATTCTTGTACATAGAGGGAAGTATTATAGTAGGTATATTCTTGTCCATAGGAGCAGTATTATAGTAGTTATATTCTTGTACATAGGAGGCAGTATTATAGTAGTTATATTCTTGTACATAGGAGGCAGTATTATAGTAGTTATATTCTTGTACATAGGCTCAGTATTAAAGTAGTTATGTTCTTGTACATAG
The DNA here is from genome assembly GCF_905171765.1 of Bufo bufo. NCBI lineage: Eukaryota > Metazoa > Chordata > Amphibia > Anura > Bufonidae > Bufo > Bufo bufo. The sequence goes on along the minus strand of NC_053390.1, from coordinate 804,577,901 downwards.
GAGCAGTATTATAGTAGTTATATTCTTGTACATAGGAGCAGTATTATAGTAGTTATAGTCTTGTACATAGGAGGCAGTATTATAGTAGTTATATTCTTGTACATAGGAGCAGTATTATAGTAGTTATATTCTTGTACATAGGAGGCAGTATTATAGTAGTTATATTCTTGTACATAGGCTCAGTATTATAGTAGTTATATTCTTGTACATAGGAGCAGTATTATAGTAGTTATATTCTTGTACATAGGAGGCAGTATTATAGTAGTTATATTCTTGTACATAGGAGCAGTATTATAGTAGTTATATTCTTGTACATAGGAGGCAGTATTATAGTAGTTATATTCTTGTACATAGGAGCAGTATTATAGCAGTTATATCCTTTTACATAGGAGGCAGTATTATAGTAGTTATATTCTTGTACATAGGAGCAGTATTATAGTAGTTATATTCTTGTACATAGGAGGCAGTATTATAGTAGTTATATTCTTGTACATATGAGCAGTAATTTAGTAGTTATATTCTTGCACATAGGAGCAGTATTATAGTAGTTATATTCTTGTACATAGGAGCAGTATTATAGTAGTTATATTCTTGTACATAGGAGGCAGTATTATAGTAGTTATATTCTTGTACATAGGAGGCAGTATTATAGTAGTTATATTCTTGTACATAGGAGGCAGTATTATAGTAGTTATATTCTTGTACATATGAGCAGTAATTTAGTAGTTATATTCTTGCACATAGGAGGCAGTATTATAGTAGTTATATTCTTGTACATAGGAGGCAGTATTATAGCAGTTATATTCTTTTACATAGGAGGCGGTATTATAGCAGTTATTGTAGTATTATTCTTGTAGTGAAAATCTCACCATGTCCAGCAAGCCATGATGTAATGTCCACACTGATACAGTTCTGTTTCCTTCCTCTCATAGACTTGTCTAACTGGAGTCATAACCCCATTTGCTTATAGTGTAAACATCAGTAGGATCTCACTGCGCTGTGTACACACCATAGCTGGTCCTGTGACACCTGCGTACTCAAGAATTTCCCTTTGTCCTGCCCATAGTCAGCTGGTGTCAGATGTTTGCCTGTAAGATCTGTACATTTCAGAACATTTGGTTATTGCTTGTTTTCTTTGTAGCATCTCACGTTGAGACGCAGTTTGTCCTCTCGGGATAAACTCTATCCAGTGGCCACTTCCCCCAATAAAGAGCTGATTGGGGTTGGGGGCGTTCAGCTGTTACTTAGCTGGTGACTAGAATGGGGGCGCTATTATGGGGAAACTCTGGGTTCTGTATTGATACAGTAAAAGTTGTCCCAATTGTTCAAGGACCATTACAGGGGCAGAAATCAGGGAGTGTGAAATGAGTCTAATTATCATCCTTACCCCTCTGACCTTGCCTCTCGACATAGTATTTTACCAATTGTAACATGTTTGAGCAATTTTCTTGAATGCCCGCCATCCGTCCTGACAGCTGCCACACTCTACCCTTTAGCAGATTAGATGATTTGAAGGGATAAATCTAATCTCTTACAATCAGATCAGTAAATCACGGCTCATAACATTGAGTTGCTGGGCTTAAATTACTTTGCTGAAAGGTTCAGCTATGGGCTTTCCTCCAGCATATCGGTAGGCTGGCGACACTTGCCGGATGCGAGTTATCTCAGAGGAAAGTCAACATTTATGAAAATAGTAGCTACTTAGCATCTCAGAATTAAAGGGGTTGTCCCACGAAAAATATTCTGCAGTTTTCAAACCAGCGCTTGGATCTGAGTAGTTTAGTAATTGCATGTATTCAAAAATTTAGTATAGCCACTGAGTTATTTAATAAAATGTATCTGTATAGCGCCACCTGCAGTTTTTTTCTTATTTCTTTGTCCTGCTCATGGAGAAGGCTGCACATGCTCAGTTTCATCCATTAACTGCCTCCTGAGCTGTGATAGGTAGAGCATGGACACGCCTCCTGAGCTGTGATAGGGAGAACATGGACACGCCCCCTGAGCTGCAGCAGAATGGACACTCCCCTTGAGATGTCAGATCGATATCAGTCTAGCAGAGCAATGAATGGGGAGATCTCTGGATCCATGTGAGGTACAGGGCTGGTTCTAACTTTGTTAGAAAGAGTTTGTCGTGTACTATATGATGTCTGATTTTCCTTTTTTACATTAGTCATTGGATAACCCCTTTAAAGGGATTCTGGCACCAGAAAGACCCCTTTAAATTATAAAGTATTGAGACTTACTAAATCAAGTTTTGGTCAGGGAGTGAAATGAGTCAGGCGTGATATGTAAGGGACTTGTCTCACTTAGGGAATTGCTTTAACAGAATTAGGGGTTGTCACAGGAGCTCTCTTTTTAATGATTGTGTGGGGTCACTGAGAAGCAGGGCCTATCAATGAATCCACCCCGCATGTCCTGGAGACTGAAATGAGGTGGGTACTATATCCAAGTGACTTGCCGCGCAAGGTAGTGAGCTTATTATAGTAGGTTAAAGCATTGAAGGAATGCATAAAGAGTTAAAATTAATTGGGTGCTATTGACTTGATCCTACCCATGAGTGTTCTTAGTAGTCCAGATTGCTCATGGATGGAGCTGAGCATCATGTCCTTATCTTCCCCTCTAATTGCCAATTCATAAAAATGACTTTGTGGGTTAATTTGTAGCCATTGAAATACTGATTTTTACAGCTGTGACTACGAAGTCCTGATTGAAACGCGTAAGTCTTTTTTAAAATTATCTTAAATGTGGTCCTAACTCTGCAGGTCGTGTGACGGACTTCCCAACGTTGCAGCATTTTAGGTATTTCTTTTCCGAAATGTAAGTCCACCATGATGGTCCAGACCCCACACAGCCAAGCTCCACATAGTAGGGTCTGCTCATTATCTGCAGATAAGATAATGATGCCAGCTATCCTGTCCTGTCTTTCCACTATCATTCGGCTTGGGTTGTATATATCTGTTGGATGTTCACATGAGGGTCTGTAATCTTATCTCATTATTAATAATGCTTTTATCAGGACCACCTACCACATTATCCCTTCTGCGTTATCCAAAGATGAGAAAAAGATATCACTTTACAAACCAGCCTGTCCGTTTACAGGAGAAGTCCCTGAAGAAAACATACAAAAATTCTAGAATTTGGTTACGTAAATGTAGTACAAATACATTCTCTAAAAATCTGTCAATCAATTGGCTTTCTTGGTCATCTGTGGTCAGTTCTGGTGTGACTGATGGAACCGTGAATGGGCATGTACCATGGGTAAGTCATTTTTTGTATTTTTTTGAAATTCCTAATAAAAATTGTTGATCCTGTCAGATTACTGGAATTTTTCTATTTCATGATGACTGTTGATCTAGGAGAATTGTACAGAGGTCACTGGTAAATGTATTTGCCCCAGTTTGAGGCCTTCTATATCTTCATTTTCATATTGGACCTTTCCTAACTCTAGTACTAAAAAAAAGTATGACGTATTGATATTAAATAATTTTGTATAGCATTCAATATGACCTCAGTTTAACTATTTTGCCACCATGTGCTATGGCCTGGATCTCCACTATGATGTCCACTACCCCATACAGTACAACCGTTTATATAGCCTACTGCTCATTAGCATCCATGACACTCAAAAGATATCAAGAATGTGTAGCAAATTTCATTGCTGGATGTTCCTCACGGTGCGAAGATATCTCATGAAATAGTCAACTTTTTCTATTGTACTTTTGCCTCTTTCTGTACAGGAGGGGCACACTACACAATGTAGTCTCCATAGACCCTGACCCATTTCTAGTGACAGCTGGCAAAAAAATCAAACGTGGATGGGTCAGACAAGACTTTGATGTTCAACTTATCCAGCATTGTAGAACATCCCTGGGTTATATAAAGACTGGTCCCTGGATAATTTTGGCCATCTGGAATGTGCAAATTGTAGAATTACTCATCTTTGAAGTGCGCAATATGGCAGTGAGATATTGAGATTGGTACACGAGAGACAGCTTTAGACATGCAGACTGTCTAATGTGACATCTCTTCCACATGCAAAAGGTCCATACCACTCACATCCTTCGACCGCACTTGTCATCAGTTTCTTTTTTGGACCCAATAGTGTAGCTGGTTCCATATATCTTCTCACCACCAGCTCCTCCTCATACATGCATGATGATGTGAGACCTTTCAAACCATAATCCCTTGGAGGTGGCATCAGAAAATGTTTTTTTCTCTGTTGTTAACATCTTTTATGCAGGCCCAAAAATCATAGTTGTTGGCAGCACAATGCACATCTCTCTGTATAAACATGGCGTGTGTTGCTGACTGTATAGGGACCAAAAAATCTTGTTAGAAAGCCCTTTAAATGACCATCGATCGAATTGTTATTTCAGGTGTCTTTCCGGACAGAAGTCAACCTTTGTAAAAATAAAAAATAAAGTATTCTCGGAATATGACTAGAAGTTATTCTAGCCATGGATGGAACTGATTATGGGACAGAATAGACAAGATGATTTGGCTTTGGTTCTTGTAGAATTGGTTTAGGCTGGTTTATCCTTCCTAGTTTAAGAGCAGTTCCTAGGAGTATATCATATGTAAAATATCCTGATATGCTATAGTCACTTTCTCTGGGCCGTTACCAACTGTATTTTCTGTATAGATGGGTTGGGGATCACATGATTGCCATCTTTGTACTTATCATGCACATTACATATTTGGATGCCAAATTTGCCAATTTCAACAGGATCAGTCTACTCTCCAAAGCATATGGGACTCTCCCAAATATTTCCCAACTTTGCGAGCGTGCATGATTATGGAGTCAGAAGGAACAGTTGGCGGTCAACAAGCATTCAGCTGACAACTTTGACTACCTGTATAAGTAGAAGGCCATTTAAATAAAGCCTTTCTGCTTCCACCAGTGGACATGCATGGACATCTTTACTGGATGCCAGACATAGACAATATTCGATAGATAAATAGGGTCTGTTTTAAGGAGATTTCCACATGGTCCTTTCCTTATCTCAAATTGTGGAACCTATGTTTATATCCCCCCCTTTCTGGTTCCTCCAGTGCATATGCATGGACATCTTTGTTAGATAGCAGACATAAACAATATTTATTTGATAAATGTGGTCTCTTTTGAGGGGATTTCCACTTGGTCCTTTCCATAGCTCAAATTGTGGAACCTATGTTTACCTCCCCTCCTTTATGAGAAGAAGATCCTTTGGATAAAGCCTTTCTGCTTCCATCAGTGGACATACTGTACGTTGACATCTTTGTGAAATACCAGACATAGACAATATTTGAGGTGACTTCCACTTTCCATTATTTTCCATAACTCAAGTTGTAGAATTTTATGTGCTCCCCCCCTCACCTTCTAATTTGCAGGCTGTAGTACATGAATTTGGCAAGCGACCCCTTTGACTTCCTGTCTTGGTGACCAATTTTAGATTACTTATCACAGGAAGTTCTGTCTGCTGTACAACAGACTACCTCTAGATCAGGGATGCCCAACCTGCTGCCCTCCAGCTGTTGCAAAACTATAAGTCCCAGCATGCCCAGACAGCCTACAGCAGGGCATGGTGGAAGTTGTAGTTTTACAACAGCTGGAGGGCCACAGGTTGAGCATCCCTGATGTAGATGCTGCACAGTCTTGTTTTAGTCCTCTCTTAGTGAAGGACAAGAAGTTCACAGAAGAATATCTGTAACTTCAATATATAAAACAATTAAGGCAAAAGGGGAACAGAGGTCAGAACGGCATTATACGTTACATGCTATCTTTGTGCTAAGACACAGGTTTTCAGAAATTTTTCTGTAGCACATGGAGATCTGCTTTGGCAGAAATGTTTGCCATTGGGTTGTCTCTCCTAGGCAGTAAAAAATAAACACTTTCAGCTGCCATGAGTGGATAGGGCCCACTTGGCACTGGGGCCCAGTAGTCAGTTCAACTGCGGTAAACTATTATGAAACACTTCCCCAGACAACAGGACCTGAGTGACCTTTTTGGAAATCAATTTAGAAAGTCTTTGACCTCACGGGATGAGGGTCAAGTATTATTATCCATGGATGTTGCCTTCGGACAACTTGCAAAATAATGAGGGCCCCGTGGTCATTGACCTTCTGTTTGTTGGGACTTTTTATCAGTAACACATTACATGCCGGCCTTGTGGATGTAGATAAGAAACTGACTGTGGGAGTCTGACTACTGGGCCCCCCACCAATCACAAGACCCGGGGTCCCGTACGCCTGTATGAATGGAGCAGCAGGTTGAGCATGTACACTACTGCTCAATACACCCTCTATAGGACTGCCGGAGATAGCCGAGCACTATTGCCAGACTTTCTAATATCAATGATCTTACAAGGATGAGATCCTCTGACTTGGAAGCAAATGGCCTATGTTGGATTTCAACATGCCCTATCCTAAGTTCACATTAGAATGGGACTGATCTTGCGTAGTTTCGACAGAAATAGTTGTCACCTGGACAAGTGTTCAACCAACAGCGATGTATAAGGCCATCTTATTTCCAATAAAATAACCTCTGCAATCCTCCGTTTCAGCACAGATGGCACATTGGGATACATTTATCTAAACTATCCATGTCCATTCCTTGAAGTTGTTGTGTCTTCCCCCCCCCCCCCCATTCCTAAAACAAGTTTATTTATCTAAACTATCCATGTCCATTCCTTGAAGTTGTTGGTTCCCCCCCCCCCATTCCTAAAACAAGTTTAGGGGGGGGGTCTATTCTACAGCCGATCAAGTTTTTCTGTGACTACCTACAGTAAATACAAGTAGTTATATGTACCTTGACGCTGGTCACCCAGACAGGAAGTTGACTAATTGCTTAGCAACCTCAAGTTGTACAGTCCCATAGTAGAGAATGGACCATGTGGACAACCCTTGATATTTGGGCTTCATGGAGGGGTTGACAAAAATAACATCCACCAAGCTAAACTACAAATATACCCAGCGTATACTTACAAACCTGTAAAAAGTAAAACTTTAAACGTTTATACCTCAAACCACCTGGGAATGCCACCAGCAAGCCCTGTAATGACCACAAAGCAACCACACTGCCCAGTTCCCAGGACTGTCTTGACAAATTTTGGACTATTGGTAAGTATTCCACGTGGCACAACAGCCCGTTGTTCGGCACATGGATTCCAACTTGTGCCCTCTGAGATATCTACTGTATTTTGCTGTTGACGTCTGGTGATGTGACCTTTGCTATGTTTTTGGACTTTCTGCTGAGAACGTCATATGTCGAGGTCGTTCTAGTGGAATCACATGAACACCCGTGAGCGGTAGCAGTAGCTGAAGCACATATGTGTGACTCGTCAGCCCATGAACATCACGCAAATGTGTGTACATACATATCATCTTAAACCTTCTCCATCCTTCGGTACTTTGTACTCTAGATACTTCTATATAGAGCAGGAGTCTCATTGCTTGGCTCCTCTTCTCCACTTCTCATTCAGCTATTATAAGCATCAGGGCGTACTTCAGTAGTGCAGCTTACTGGTTAGGATGTATGTGATGTCATTAGTGATGGCGTATCACATCGAAAGGGGGGAGATAAGAGACCCCATCCCATGTCCCCTTATAAACAGTGTCATGTGCTCTCTGATCAGTCACAAGACGCAGCTTGTCCTTGCGATTTGTGTTACATTTACATATTTATACAAAGAAAACTGCTAACGATGTACATTTATAATGTGCTATTTTCACACGAAGCACAGTCATGGAGCAAGGGCGGTTCCATAGGAAGACTATTTACCTCTTACTATGTTTTCGGAGTGTTGGAGGAAAGCCAAGAACACAGGAAGAACAGAACCCAGGACCCCAGCCCTGCAGGACAACAGAGATAACCCCCAAGCCGCCGTGTTACCATGTGACTGTGTGTGCTGTGTACAACTACTACCCCCAAGTCATTAGATAGATAGAGAGATAGATAGACATTAGATAGATAGATACAAGATAGATAAATGATAGATGGAAAGATGGATAGATAGATATTATAGAGATAGCATATGAGCATAGATAGATAGAAAGGCTCTAGTATATGTAACGCCCCCGAGTGGCATTACCACTCCTACGCCCTGCTTCTATCTGTGAATGCTAATATAATGTTATCTTGTGCATTTATTTCCAGGTCCCTAGACACTGTGCGTTTATAATAATGTTATGTAATTGTTCATGTAATGTGCCTGGTTCACCAGCAGGTGGCAGCAACTACGGCAGAGCTACACTTAGAGAGAATGGAAAACTCACCATTCCATTCTCCCCTCCTTTCTTGGTCAGAAGTGGTCCAGTCCTGTTTGCCACCAGAAGGAGGTAGGGAGTTCTGGTGTGTTCTGGTTGAGACTCCATGTTGGAGCTGCCAGGATTCTAACCTATTCCCTGGCATAATCCAGAGTCAGACTACAGAGAGAAGTTGCAGCATCCTGCAGAAGCAGAGATTCCATTTAAGTCTGTTAGTACAGCAGAGCCAAAGAGAAACCGATGTAGCAGAGTTGAGATTTTTTGCCTGCCAGAGTTAATGCTAAAGCCTGCTGGAACCGAGATAAAGTCTGTAAACCGTTTGGAGAAACGTTTATGCAAAGTAAAGCTGCCATTGAACTTCATCACAAGGTCTGGACTCCAATATTTCTTCAAATCCCTCAATTGTTCACCCTATTTGGGGGTTCCAGGTAGGAGCACCGTGACACGTGCACAAAACATTAAGGTACATTATAGGCCACCCTATTTCACTCTGCCATTCCTACACCTGGGTACCAACACCATTTCTTAAAGGGACTTCATTGCAACTGGCGTCACAAAACACTTATCTCATCTTAAAGGGACCCGCTGTTGTTGCATATAGAGCCGAAATGTCACGTCCTGCATGGGTGAATAAACTTTGTTTCCTTTTTTGTATTTGAGAGTGCTGCCTTTTTGCTATTTTTTTTTTTTTGGGCGATAGTTTTGTCCCATTGGGCTTGCACCTCTTTTTGCCCCTTTTTTTGTCTGGTGTTGCCATTTCTCTTCCCTAAATAGATAGATAGATATAGATCGATAGATATGACATAGATAGATAGATAGATAGATAGATGATTGATGGAAAGATGGATAGATATAAGATAGCTAGATATTATATATGCGATAGATAAATATGACATAGATAGATAGATAGATAGATAGATAGATAGATAGATAGATAGATAGATATGACGTAGATATTATAGATGGATAGATAGATGTTGTTAACTGGAGCGCTCTAACTCCCATGACACACACGTCTCCTCTTATATCTGCCATGGATACAGCAGGCTGTGAGCGGCTCTTGTGATTATGGAGCGTGCTTTATGGTTCATGCAGATGGTGATTTCAGCAGCCATTACTGGTTCATCGCTCGGGCAGATTATGCACTCACCTGAGTTTTGAAGAGGATGACGGCCGTGTCCTCCGAGTAACTTAGCAACACAGCGTAAAACATACACATCAAGAGGATGTTATATCCCTTTAAGTGCCTCAAATTGTCCAAATATCCCCCCACTTCTGTATCATTGTGTGAATAGGAAGATTTGCCCACTGGAGGTAAGACGGTGATCATGTTTGTTGTCACAAGCCAAAGAAATCCTTGTATAATCGGCCACATCTAGAAGGTTAATCCGTTCTGCTGACAGGAGGTGTTACTGAGGGGCCTTGTTAGGAGCATGCTGATTGTTATGTCATTGCAGAATGTGGCAAACTCTGTGTTATTCCGCAGCCAAACAGTGGGCGACCTTGGCTTTATATTCATATTATTCATGGAGAGATGAGAAGTTATGGACTTGGTGCAGTCTCTTCCATCATCTGACACCGCACACAGAGATAGGAAACAGTCATTAAATTGTTCACTGTCCTGTCATGAGTGTTACTTTGTATCACATGAATGTTCTAGAAGCTTTCTACTAATAATGAATTTTACTTCTATCTATCCATCCAGTATAGGTCCCTTTACACTGCTTAACTGAACAGACAATGGCCTGCTTGTTGGCGGAGGAGACCTCTGTATTTACATGCAACAATCTCCTCCACAGTATGGCTACTTTCCATATAGATTCATTGTTTGCCGGCAGTAGAGCATAATTAGATGGCACGATCAGACACCGACACCCTGCTACTATCTCTAATGGGCTAATATAATGTCATCTTATGTATGTCTTTCCAGGTCCTCCACAATGTGCATTCATAATCTTGTTATGTAACTGTTTATTACATGTAATGTGCCTGGTTCACCAGCAGGTGGCAGCGAAAATGGCAGAGCTATCCTTAGAGAGAATGGAACTTATCTTTCTATTCTCTCCCCTTTGGGCAGAAGTGGGCAAGTCCTGCTTGCTACCAGAAAGAGGTTGGGCAGTTCTGGTTGAGACTCCATGTTGGAGCTGCCAGGATTCTAACCTACTTTTTGGCTGAAGATAAGTCTGACTAAAAAGTGAAGTGCAGCATAAAGAAGAAGCCAAGTTACCAAGTCAGCTTGTCAGTACAGCAGAGTGAGAGAAGGATAGAGCAGAGTTGAGTTTGCCTGCCAGTTTAATGCTAAAGCCTGCTGGAACCAAGACAAAGCCTGAAACTGTTTGGAGAAACATTTATTCAAGTAAAGCTGCCATTGAACTTCATCTCAAGGTCTGGAATCAAGTTATTTCTTCAAATCCCTCAGTTATTCCCCCTATTTATTGCTTCGGAGCCAAAGCCTGGGGTCCAGCCGTATCCAGGTAGGAGCACCGTGACACACATGATGTGACCTTTTGTTGCCTGACCTCTGCCTGATCTCTCTACTGGCCCGAAGCTACCAGCCCTGACCTTATTGGATTGTAGGTAATCTGCCTGCCCTGACCTCGGCCTGTTCTTGACTATGGTTTAGCCTGATCGCTCGGTGCTCCACAACCTGTGGGTTTGCGTTTGAACAGAGACTACTCCAGGAAGTAGCGACCTTGTGATTCCCCTGCAATGAAATCCAGATACCTATATAGTGGTTAAAGGGTGAAAACGAGGGGCCCGCTTTGATAATGCCATGGGGCGTAGCCTCAAGCCAACTCTGTTCAAGTGACACAGTTCTGTAACAGTTTCATCTCATCTAACAATATACAGCTAGTCATAGTTGTAGAGAAGAGGAATACATTATGCTTCAATATTACCCCACTGTAATTCCTGTTACTGTCTCAGGAATAGCAGCATTGTGCTATTACAGTACCTCCTGTAGTATTGTGAATGGGCCATGGGCCACAGGAGGCTTTGGAGATTCCTTCATGAATAAAGGGCTTTGGAGTTAGACCTTTCTCCAAAAATTTCAGATAGTATCAATATGGATTCCCTTTGCCTCCACATCAGTGCCATGTGCTTCCTCTGTGGCAAAAACACCACTGCTCGGCACCTAGCTTTGGTACGGTGTGTACTCAGATTATCTTTCAAATGGAAGTTTACAACATCCCTTAAAGGGGTTGTCTCATCTGAGACAATGGGGACATATCGCTAGGATATGGCCCCATAGTTTTATAGGTGCGGGTCCCACCACTGGGACCTGCACCTATCTTCTAAACAGAGCCCCAAAAGTGGTATAGGATGCACTGTGCATGGGCAGCCACCCTCCATAAATTTCTATGGGGCCGCTGGCTCGGCTATTTCCGTCAGCGCCCATAGAAGTGAATGAGAGCGGTGGCCGGTCATTCGCGGTGCGCTCCCATTCTCTTCTATGGGGAGAGTGCTTGGTAGTGGCCGGACTGGAGTCTTCCAGCCACCACTTTGGCTGCTCCATTCTCGATATAGGTGCAGGTTCCAGCGGTGGGACCCGCACCTATCAGACAATGTGGGGGCATATCCTAGCGCTATTCCCCTGTTGTCTCAGATCAGACAACCTCTTTAGATAAGTTTACAATTATTGGAACCGCGATGGGGTTAAACGCCACCTCTAATGGCTCATTTTAATACAACCAGACCTCTAGATGTAATGAGATAGCCTGAGTGTAAAGGTCATGGGGATGTGGTAATCATCGTGTAGGGAAGCAGATATCTGGAAATGTTAAGAAAAAGTAGATTTATTTTTTTAGCACTTGTGTAAACTATACAGGAATAACTCGAATGTTATGTTTAGACAAGCCTCAGCGGAAGAGCCAACATTAGTCGCACAGGAAGAAAACCTGCACACACAGTACTGGCTCTGAGAGTGTCATCTGAACACCAACCACTACTGAAGGGGATAATCGTGTTTCATCTTGCTAGTTTTCCATATATCCTGTTACTTGATTGGTCACATGGAGATATTTGATCGGCCTTGCTACTAAATTTATTTTCTGGAGACAAGTGCGATGAATGTGTCAAGATTGCTGCAGGCACATGGATGAGACTTTGATTACAAGTCTGTCAATCTCTCGCTGTCCATAATTCCCAGCGAAATTATTTCTGCTAGGAATATAATTGCTTTTGGCATTTCTAATTATTTCCAAAAAGTGACATGGTAATCACAGCCTTTTGAGTTATCCTCTGGCGTCAGGTTCTTTGTTACTGCAGTGGGTATGGAATCACTGTGTCAACCAACAGATTTGACTTTGGACTTCTCCTAAGGGCTTTTTCCTGGCAGCGACAGGAATACATGAATCTAGACTTCGCTGCAGGGGAATCACCAGGCCACTACCTCCAGGAAAAGTCTCTTTGTGATTGACAGCTGACCTACGGAGATGCAGGGCACCAAGGGGTCAGGCAAAAACGTAGCCAGGGACAGGCCGCGGTCAGGGCTGTTGGAGCACGTGAAATATGGGCACTGGCCCGAGGTCTGGGAAGGCAGTGTAGGATCAACATGGAGGTTGGCACAGGTCAGGCAGCAGAACGTCAGAGTACAGTAAACAGTCCGAAATTCGGTACATGTGCAGAAAACAGAATAGACACCTTAGCAGGATAGGAAACCTACTGCTTAGGCACTCTCCCACAGCGGAAGATGCCTAAGGTACTCCAGGCTTACCAATCCTGACCGATGAAGATTGGGGTGTACACGCTGGTCCTTTAAGAGGGAGCTTGCACACGCGTGCTCTACGGGCAGAGGAGGAGAAGCCTGGCCAACAAGAAAACCATGGCCTGCATGGAAGGACCGAGCAGACCCGGTGGCCAGACCTGCTTGGAACATAGCCACTTGGCTTAGAACCATTAGTTCTACATGTACTTTCTTACTTAGCACAATACCACTTGGTTTAAGGCCATTAGTTCAAATTGTACTCAGAGGCAAACATTATTGAGTAATAATATATAGGACGTGCTTGGAACGTACCAGACGCACTCAGAGGCAGTCCATTGCGAGCAATGAAGTAAGGTGCTGACCATATGGCTAAGATGGCGAAATGTATAGCTTGTACAATAAGTGCATAGTAAACATACTGTGGCATCTGTAAAGAAATACACACACTGGCACAATACTTGAACGTTGCTGAAAATGTAAAACATTAGTGCAAAATTTTAATAAGGCACACATTTAATAATGAAATAAGGCATTAAAGAGTCACTTTAGAGTCTCTTCTTCTGTTCTTGAAGATAAAGTGCATTACACTGTCACTTTAAGTGCAATAAAAGTTACTTGTAATCCAAGGGAAATAATTGTAATCCATAGGAACAATGTCATTAGTTGTAATCCACATGGGTATAAACAATGTTTGTAATCCACATGGGTAAGAGAGTCATTTGTAATCCACATGGGTATCAAAATAGCAGCACAGGCCATGAGAACCATAAGCAAAGACTCCCAAATAACCTGAAAAGGGGGGGGGGGGGGGGGGGGAAAATAAAGACAGTTGGCGCTGTTGAGCACAATTTGGAGACAGTGACCACTGGGGGAGTCCTTACTAACATGACCATCCGGGTGAGGACTAAAACAAGGGCAACCTATGAAATAAAAACATGTTAAAACAATGTCAACAGGTCCTCACCCTTCAGGAACAGTCCACGCCTTGGCTCCCAAAGTCAATATCCTTTTAAAAAAAGGTAGAGATAGTCCAGCTCCTTAGAGGAGGGATTGAAAATCCTCCTCGCTGCTTGAGCTTGAGCTTCTTTAGTTTCGCGCCTCTGTTGAACATGAAGAAGCTGCGCCATAGCATGTAAATCCAACAGGCAAATAAAGTTGATAGGCACACAATTTTGCTGTTTGACTCCTGTTCTTAGTGGCACACAGTATGGTGATGTCAGGATCCTGTTTGTGACGCCACTTGATGCAACGGGCCCACTGGCCGCGCCTGGGGTATACCTTGCCCCTTATGCCTCTTGTAGAGCAAGTAAACGTGACGCCAGCTGCGGTAAGAAGCAGCAGAAACATAAGGCTCCCTTTTGTAGATGGTAATGTTGGTACCCAGGGTAGGATTGCCAGAGTGGTGTAGGGTGGCCTACGGTCTCTGTAGATGTTATAAACACGTGACACGGTGTTCCTACCTGGATATCTGTGGCTCCCAGACCCGGCGTGGTCCGAAGCAGTGCAAAAGGGATAGGTGAACTTGGATGGTGGATGAGTAGAATAAATGGAGTCCAGACTTGGTAGTAACGTTGAACAGTTGCTTTTACTTGGCATAAATTGGTAATCCAAACAGTTTCCAAACGGTATCTTGCTCATCGGCAGGTATTGGCTTAACTTTGGCAGGCAAATACTTCTCTGCAACAATCTCAGCTCTGCTATGCTAGCTGGAGTAAATAGGAAACGCTTCCTCTTCTGCTGGAACTTAGTTTAGCTGTAGTCTGTCTCTTTCTTATATCCTAGGAACTTCTTGTCCTGGTTTTGGAGTACCTCAAGCTTAGGCAATGCAAGCCCAGGAGGGGACAAGCAACTATGTAGACTTCAGAGGCAGGGCCTCTGGGCCTAGCAGAGCAGATGGTGCTCTGCGGGCCTACTCACAACCTCTCCCTACGTAGGGTAGACTAGACACTGACTCACTTACTAACTAAACTACTCCCTCTCTAAAGGTTCCTCTCGAGAGAAACTATCGCTGCCAATGTTGCCGCCATCTGCTGGTGGACCAGGTAATTACATGAACATAACCAGTTACATGAATAAATATGCTCATTACTAGAAGATGACATGAAGTACATTAGGTAATACAGATTAGCACATAGGAGATGGTAGCAAGGTACCAAAAAGGAGTGGTAATGGCACTCCGGGACATTATATAAACAATATTACAGTGATCCCCCCTAGAGTATTTGCACAGGCGGCTGAATGACAGCTGATCCCACTAACACCTCACTGCTTTCTCAGCTGCCACCTGACATGGCCATCTGCCATACTCCTGCCAACAGACTGTGGTGGGCACATATGCCTCTCAATCTAAGTGGCGACAGTGCCAAGGACTGATGAGCATCTCTAAGCTACATCTCAGACCCTTATATATGTCTATGAAGCGAACTGAGCCATAGTTTATGGAAGCGGATATGTATTAACTGAATGTGATAAAATTTAGGGTTCATTGACTATTTGGGGAACATTCCCTCCCCCCATTATGTTATCAGTGGATCGAAACCTCTTTGGATATTTTACTGCCCTACCTAGGGGCAAGACAAATGACCCTTCGTGTTCGGTGGAAACATCATTGGACATGAGCAGATCTTGTCATTAGGGTATATGGATATCAAATAGGGGAGTCCCTCACTCAGGACCCCATCCCTCCGTGCAAAAACTCTGATACAATCTCGTATTCTATTCACTTAAATAGCTGCCATGTAATAAAATATTTCTCCGAAAGGTCAGGTACGTACATTTTCTCTTTGGTCTCCAGAGGAGAATTTCTTTCCTGAGCTCCTTGTCGCCCCCTGCTGAGTAATTTACTCTGTATCGCCTGCCAAAAGAAGGGAGGGGAAGTGACAGCTGTGGTGGGTAAAGTCTGCCTTCCAGTAGTGGCTGCCACCTTTCTATTATAAAGGGTGGCAGTTGCTTCCAGGCCCTGGTGACTCAGGGGACCTAATGCCCCCTCTGCCACATGGTACACTGTAGGTGGTACTAGGCCTGTCCCAGTTGAAGCATTATATGTAGTGCCACCTATATGTACATGATAGGATCTGCATAGTCCTCACGTTCCGTTTGTATTATCTTTAACATAGCAAAGATGGATCCGTCATGAACTCCATTGAAAGTCAATGGGGGATGGATCAGTTTTCGATTGTGTCAGAGAAAACTGATCCGTCCCCATTGACTTGTATTGTGGCTCCGCATTCCATGACGGAAAGAAAACCGCAGCATGCTGCAGTTTGCTCTCTGGTGTGAGAACGCAACCAAATGGAACGGAATGCATTTTGGAGCGCTCCGTTCTGTTCAGTTACGTTTTGTCCCCATTGACAATGAATGGGGACAAAACGAAAGCGTTTTTGTCCGGTATTAAGACCCTATGCCGCAAAATGTTAACGCTAGTGTGAGAGTAGCCTAAGCAGGACCTGTACAATCATTCTCCAGTTCAACCCCACATTCTCATCCCCAGAGGTTGCAATAATGCCTGTACAAGCGTCATTGACGCCATATTACTCCCTGGAAAAAGTCTAAGGCGTACCAATACACCTTAGACTTTTCCCCCCAAAGCGCAGGTCGAGCTGTGAACGGCACGGACAGCGCATCAATGCTGCTTGTGCCTGAAATGACCAATAGCAAAGATCTATACAGAAAGGAGCTTTGCTATTGGTTGGTTTGGGCGGGCGCCAGAGTGATGCAGAAGGGGAAGCCGGCAGGAGCTGAAAGAAGGAGGGGCCGGGAGTTTCTATAGTAAGGAGAGCGGGCGCGCTGGACAAGAACCCCTGGAAAGATGGCGGCGGAGGAGCTGAAGAGGACTCCTCAGAGGTGACAGCAGTGTGTGATCATCACTGCACCACATACACCACACACTGATTCATGTCGTGTGTAGTGAATGCAGGCAGGCTATTATAGCCAAGTGATAATGTACAGGGTTAAATCCGCTGTATTGGACTGGTTCCCCCGCATAAATATCCACCTCTTAGGCCATGTTCACACCAGCGCTATTTATTTCTGTTGTTCTGCTCCGTTACATGTGCAGAGCAACAAAAGTGACAAAAGTGCTGGATCGGGCACGTAAGGATGGGTTTTTGTGATGCGTTCAACGTACACAAGAACCGTATACATTAACGGACACCTTGGACAGATGCCATACTGTGGCATAGGTTACTATGGAGTTCCATTGTAAAAAAAAAAATTTAATACTTTGTTTGCAGAACTTTGCAGGATGGGAAAGCGTAGTGTACCACGTTTTTCCATCCTGCAAAGTTCAGCAAAAAAAAAAACTAGGTAGGCAGTGGCGTAACTACCGGGGAAGCAGGGGAAGCAGCTGCTCCGGGGCCCGGCGCCCCGGCAGCGTGTGTGACGTTTTTTTTTTCGAATTCGTTAAATATCGATGTCTTACTGTTCAGGGCCCCTTCACAGCAGCAGCGGCGGCTGACCAGGCCCCCTTGCTAATGTGATCTAATCTTACTGTCTCCTAAAGTCTTCTGATGTGTCTGGGATTCGAACCCACAACCTCCAATGTATCAGTGGCAAATCATTCACCCTCACAACCATAAAGGCTGCAATACTACTGATTGAAAAAATATGAGACTTCTACTGTTATAGCTGGCTAAGTGTACATCTATACACATGACAGCTGCCCGAACACACCCAGCACTGCTATATCTCTATATATGAGCAGCTGTCATGTGTATAGATGTACACTTAGCCAGCTATAACAGTAGAAGTCTCATATTTTTTCAGTCAGCAGCAAGGCAGCCCTTATGGTCTTGTGGTTTAATGCTTTGCCTCTGATACAGAAGGTCGTGGGTTCGAATCCCAGCAGAAACTTTTCTGAAATACAAGCACTGACTCCATATATGGACATACAGGGCGGGACACAGGAAGAGGCTGCATCGCATCGCTGACATGGAGGTAAGTAGAAGTGTTTATTAAAAAATTTTTAATACCCGACTGTTACTGCCATGGGGGGAGCGGGGGGCACTTGATACTGGCACATGGGGGGAGGGGGGGGGGGTTGGCACCTGATACTGGCACATGGGGGGGGGGAGAGAGGCACCTGATACTGGCACATGGGGGGAGGAACCTGTACAATTGTTCTTTAATTTACCCCCACATTCTCATCCCTGTAAATTGAACAAGTAAGGGTTGCAGGGTAAAGTGAAGTCAGAGTTTCAGTGATGTCTGAGGAAGACTGGTACAATCATGCTCCAAAGTCACCCCACACTCTTATCCCTGTACATTGAACCAGCAGGAGTTGCAAAGTAAAATGAAGTCAGAATTGCAGTGACTTCTGAGTCAGGTTAGACTAAGCAGGAACTGTACAATCATTCTACAATTGACTCCCATATTCTCATCCCTGTAAATTGAACAAGTAAGGGTTGCAGGGTAAAGTGAAGTCAGAGTTTCAGTGATGTCTGGGTCAGGTTAGACTGAGGAAGACTGGTACAATCATGCTCCAAAGACACCCCACACTCACATGCCTGTACATTGAACCAGCAGGGGTTGCAGGGAGGCTGAGTAGGACCTGTACACTCAGTCTTCAAAGTCACCCCACACTCTTATCCCTGTACATTGAACCAGCAGGGGTTGCAGGGAAAGGTTAAGCCAGAGGTGCAGTGACTTCAGGGCCAGGTTGAGATGAGCATGACCTCTACAACCAACCGTCAAATTTTCTCTCCACACACTCATCCCTCTCTACATTGAACAAGCAGGGGATGTCAGGGAAAAATGAAGTCAGAGCTAAGAAGAAATAAGAAATCCTGAGAGTGGAGGATAACACGTCAAGATTCGCACAAGATGATGAGGACATTATTTGTACATGTGGGACAATGCACAGAACTGGAAGCTGAAGGGCCCCTATGTAATATGTGTAACCAGGTGGTCCCATGGGCACTGGTGGGACAGCTACCTCTGCACTCCCTAAAGCTACACCCCTGGAAATTGTGAAAAAATGTAAAGAAAGTCATGGCCATAAAGTAGGTGTAATCTGTAGCTGGCGTGGGACTGGGGCAGCGATGCTTGGCATGCGGAGTTCTTCAAGAGGCCAGTTGTCAGTGCCCTATTTTGTATGCGTCAGATCATTCCACCCCGATCACATTGCTCAATAACCTCATTCAGCAGAGCCGGGGCAGGAGCTCAGCTATGCCGTCCTGATACAGGGGACTTGTGTGTTCTGGAGCAGGATCCAGCCCTGCAAGACAGGACAGGACTGTGAGGTTTACGGCTGCGCTCAGTGGATTCATCTGTCATATGTGGCTACAAGATAATTACCTTCCCGAGCTATGGTAATTAAAATGTCCCCGAGGCTGAGAGATATGCTGAAGGAATGAATAGCACTTTGATTCAGTGGACGTGTCCATCTCTGAACATCAAAGTTTATGTTCAGATATAAAGGTCGTTTCACATAGTATGTACTTCTGCTGGTCGAGTCCCGGTGAACATACATTACTTATCCTGTATTATAGGCCAGAGCTGCACTCACTATTCTGCTGGTGTCACTGCATGCTTATCCTGTAGTTATCCTGAGCTACAGTACATCCTGTATTATACTTCAGAGCTGCACTCTGAGTGCAGCTCTGGATTATAATACAGTATCTAACTCAGGATCAGTACAGGATAAGTAATGTAATGTATGTACACAGTGACTGCACCAGCAGAATAGTGAGTGCAGCTCTGGATTATAATACAGGATGTAACTCAGGATCAGTACCGGATAAGTAATGTATGTACGCGGTGACTACACCAGCAGAATAGTGAGTGCAGCTCTGCAGTATAATACAGGATGTAACTCAGGATCAGTACAGGATAAGTAATGTAATGAATGTACACAGGGACTGCACCAGCAGAATAGTGAGTGCAGCTCTGGAGAATAATACAGGATGTAACTCAGGATCAGTACAGGATAAGTAATGTAATGAATGTACACAGTGACTGCACCAGCAGAATAGTGAGTGCAGCTCTGGAGTATAATACAGTATCTAACTCAGGATCAGTACTGGATAAGTAATGTATGTACGCAGTGACTACACCAGCAGAATAGTGAGTGCAGCTCTGGAGTATAATACAGGATGTAACTCAGGATCAGTACAGAATAAGTAATGTAATGAATGTACACAGGGACTGCACCAGCAGAATAGTGAGTGCAGCTCTGGAGTATAATACAGGATGTAACTCAGGATTAGTACAGGATAAGTAATGTAATGTATGTACACAGTGACTCCACCAGCAGAATAGTGAGTGCAGCTCTGCAGTATATTACAGGATATAACTCAGGATCAGTAAAGGATAAGTAATGTATGTACACAGTGACTCCACTAGCAGAATAGTGAGTGCAGCTCTGGAGTACAATACGGATTTTAATTCATGATCAGTACATAATAGGTAATGGATATAAATTATCTATATTTGTAAACTGTAAAATGGCGGGCTTTAAAGTGAAGCCCGCCATTCACAAGAACGGGGCTCCCGATTCCCCTGTTTAAATGAAGCAGAAGTTGAGCATGCATGCTGTTGTTCTATTCAAACTCTATGCGACTGAGCGCTGTACTCAGCTATCCCAATGGAGTGGCAGGATGCATGCTCCATTCAAATGGGGGGGGGGGGGGGTTCACAGAACTGGTACCCTCACGACTCATCCCAGTGGTTCCCATCTTTTCCATAGAGGTATATGACTTATAAATGGCTAAATATAATCTTAAATAACCACTGTCCAATATAGATACAGCAGGGACCAGCACTGTGTATATAAGGTATACGGCTGTAATAGGAGCTGGAACGCGCTGTTAGCGCTCAGACCCTCACTCCCCGGGCCCAGAATCTGCTGCTCATCTTTCAGTTGTATTTCTTAAGGCAATTACTTGCACAATCTTGGGAGTCATCCAAACAGATTTTGGCAATAGAGTATCCCAGCTATAAATGGAGATTGGAACTAGATATGACCTACTTTCTTTTTATTTCCCTACTTGTTAAACTGCCCACGGAAACCCTTAATGGGAACTGCCTGAGAAGAAGGGGGAGGGAAACATATCTCCATTAAAAAGTGTTCAGATACTAGAATACTTGAAACGTATGGAACCACTACTCTTTATGGGGACTGCCTGAGAAGATGGGAAAGGGAACTATATCTCCATTAGAAAGTGTTCAGATACTAGAATACTTAAAATGTGTAGAACCACTCCGCTTTATAGGAAGTGCCTGAGAAGAAGGTGGGAGGGGACTATATCTCCATTAGAAAGTGTTCGGATACTAGAATACTTGAAACGTGTGGAACCACCAGGGCCGGACTGGGGATAAAAACCAGCCCTGGAAAAAGTTGCATACCAGCCCCACAGCATTGCGTCATTATTTACTTGTTTATAATAGGAGAAAGCATTCATTTTAAAACACGTGTGTAAACACGAATATGAACTTTGCCCCACGATAGCTCTTTTGTAGAACCCCCATAAAAACTTACAGTTACTTGACTTGGCCCTTGGGGATCTCGGACGCCACTTCAACACTTTGGCCGGGGGCTCGGTGGAGCTGATGTTGTGCTTTAACCTAATGAGAAAGATTTCATAATAAGGATTTGGAGAAAGGGCAGAGGGATAGCAGAGCAGGGAGAGGCTGGTGCTGCTACTAGGGGGTCATACCATGGGGGAGTAATAAAGCCCATCATAGTGCCCCCCCAGTAGTAATAATTCTCCTTATAATATGCAAAACATACCCCTTTGTAATGCCCACAGTTGAGCTAATGTTCCCATAATGTGCCAATATAAAATACCCCTTCTCAGTGCCCCCGTAGATGACCCCCATAGTGCTCCCCCCCCTTCCCCATAGTACCCACCATAATGTGTCCCAGTATAAAATGCCCCTATACAGAGACCCTATATAAAATATCTTCTTTTTTAGCCTCAGTAGATGCCCCTATAGTGCCCCCCAATAATCTGCAGTAAGATGTGCCCCCATAGATGCCCCCAATCATGTGCCAGTAGCCAGAGCCCCCCCATATCATGTGTCAGTAGCCCCCCATATGTGCCAGTAGCCCCCCTTATGGGCCAGTAGCCCCCCTTATGGGCCAGTAGCCCCCCTTATCATGTGCCAGTAGCCCCCTTATGTGCCAGTAGCCCCCCTATGTGCCAGTAGCCCCCCTTATCATGTGCCAGTAGCCCCCCTTATCATGTGCCAGTAGCCCCCCTTATGTGCCAGTAGCCCCCCTTATCATGTACCAGTAGCCCCCCTTATCATGTGCCAGTAGCCAGAGCCCCCCCATTATCATGTGCCAGTAGCCAGAGTGCCCCCATATCATGTGCCAGTAGCCAGAGTGCCCCTATATCATGTGCCAGTAGCCCCCCCATATCATGTGCCAGTAGCCCCCCTTATCATGTGCCAGCCCAGTAGCCCCCCCTTATCATGTGCCAGCCCAGTAGTCCCCCCTTATCATGTGCCAGCCCAGTAGCCCCCCTTATCATGTGCCAGCCCAGCCCAGTAGTCCCCCCTTATGTGCCAGCCCAGTAGCCCCCCTTATCATGTGCCAGCCCAGTAGTCCCCCCTTATCATGTGCCAGCCCAGTAGCCCCCTTATCATGTGCCAGCCCAGCCCAGTAGTCCCCCCTTATGTGCCAGCCCAGTAGCCCCCCTTATCATGTGCCAGCCCAGCCCAGTAGTCCCCCCATTATCATGTGCCTGCCCAGTATTGTACCTATATAAAAAAAAAAAAAAGAATACACTTATACTTACCTCCAGCAATGCGATGCAGGCCGCCCCTTCCGTCTGTGTCCCTCGCTATACGGCTCAGGCGACGCGATGACGTCATCGCGCCGCCTGCACCGGCCTCTGATAGGCTGCCAGCACTAAGCCGGCAGCCTATCAGAAAAACAGGAGGGGACACACCTCTCCCTCCTCTGCCGCAGCACAGGCATCTGTATTGCCGTCCTGAGGACGGCAATACAGATGACTATGGAGATGAGCGCTTCCGCAATGGAGGCGCTCATCTCCTGCTCTGCCCTGCCGCCGGCCGCGGCCGCCCCCACTTGTCACCAGGGCCGCGGCCTTGCGGCACTCAGGCTTGCCGGCCCACCGGGAAATTTCCCGGTATCCCGGCAGGCCAGTCCGGCCACGTTTCAAGTATTCTAGTAACTGAACACTTTCTAATGGAGATATGTTCCTCTCCCCCTTCTTCTCAGACACTTCCTATAAAGAGGAGTGGTTCCGAACCACTCCTCTTTATAGGAAGTGTCTGAGAAGAAGGGGGAGAGGAACATATCTCCATTAGAAAGTGTTCAGGTACTAGAATACTTGAAACGTGTGGAACCACTACTCTTTATGGGGACTGCCTGAGAAGATGGGAAAGGGGACTATATCTCCATTAGAAAGTGTTCAGATACTAGAATACTAAAAATGCGTGGAACCACTCCTCTTTATAGGAAGCGCCTGAGAAGAAGGGGGAGAGGAACATATCTCCATTAAAAAGTGTTCAGATACTAGGATACTTGAAACGTGTGGAACCACTACTCTTCATGGTAACTGCCTGAGAAGATGGGAAAGGGAACTATATCTCCATTAGAAAGTGTTCGGATACTAGAATACTTAAAATGCATGAAACCACTCCTCTTTATAGGAAGCGCCTGAGAAGAAGGGGGAGAGGAACATATCTCCATTAAAAAGTGTTCAAATACTAGGATACTTGAAGTGCATGGAACCACAAGTCTTAATGGGAAATGCCTGACAAGAATCGGGTCAAAATTAATTCTCCTTAAAAAGTATCTAAGTGTTCATATTCTGAGTCAAGACTAGTGAGTGACATCATCACACAGGACTGATGACATCATCTAATTTGAGATATCATATTTAGCCTGTCTGTCGGCTATGTATCCAAAAAAGTAATTGACTTCAGCCATTCTAAGTCTCTGCTTGATGGCCCAACAGATCACCTCCCCTCCGTTCTTCACAGAAGATTGGACTTTTGTTTTGTGATGGCAGACATTTTTCAGAAGATCGAGTCCAGTGTTTAGTATTTAGGGAGTCATAGTTGGAAGGGCAAAGTTTCAGTCTTTGCAGACATATTCATTATCTGAAATCAAAGACAAGAATATCCATATAGCGGTAAATAGAGGATGCGGGTACTATGTACAGCATATCAAATCAGTGCTAGACGTAAAATTGTGCTGATATGATGGGATTTTCTAGATGATTTTTGTATGATTTTTGTGTTATGTGTGTGTGTGTGTGTATGACGTCTGCTTAACGATCCCAGACAGAACAAGGTCAGTAACTCCATAAATCAGGAGGAAAATGTAATTAGAGTCTTGTGCAATTATAGGCCAGGTGTCAGCACGGCCTAAAGTCTTTAGGGAGGATATGATAAAATGCATAGTAAGCACAAAAAACATCACCTACGTCATGTAATGTACGTGAGAATCATCTCGGCCCCATGCTACACTGTCAGGTTTTCATTTTATCCATGATTCACTCTGTTCTCTGCAGCAACAGCTCCGGGTCTTAGCACTGCATGGAGGAGCTCTCTGCCTCTCTCACAGCAGGAAATCCCAGCAATGACATAAAAAAGCTACTTATAGAAACGTATGTTGCATGCCGTGCACACTAAAAATGTTGGCATAACTTCTCTCCTGAATTTTGATTGTCAGGAGGTGGAAATTACTATTTTCTGTCTAGATGTCGCCATAAAAACTAAAGACGGAAAAAAGGCATTGTAAGCACAAAAAAACTTTGTCCTTCATGTAATGTATGTGAAAATCCCGCGCCTGCGCCGTTCACTTCTGTATTCAGCGCAGGCGCAGTGAGTGAAGGCCGCTCTCCTGATGCCAGCTTCCTCACTGTGACGTAGTCGGCGCAGGAATCCAGCACCAGGAGCGCATCATTCACTCCCTGCGCCGAATACAGAAGTGAACGGCGCAGGCGCAGGATTTCAGCAGCGATGCGGCGGACCGTGCCATCAATCAATTGGAGCGGGGCGGGCAGAACAGGGGACCTGGGCGGGATAAAGGGTGAATGGACGGAGCCTCTAGGTGCTGATTTTACGCCCACATAGCACCTAGAGGCTCATTAGCATATTATAAAAGTGCTTTTTTTTACCAAAACGGCTGCAGGGACTAATGTTAGAAACATACTGTTATGTAGTGCTGACATTAGCGCATCGCCATATCAGTCAGCTACATAACAGTATTTCTGGTGGTAGAAACCCTTTAATCCACTTGCTCGCGCAGCCCAGCTTCTCTTCTGTCTTCTTCTTTGAGGAATAGGACCTTTGATGATGTCACGGCGCTCATCACATGGTCCATCACATGATCTTTTACCATGTTGATGGACCATGTGACGGACCATGTGATGAGCGCAGTGACGTCACCACAGGTCCTTTTCCTGCACACAGCAAAGAAGAAGAAAGAAGAGAAGCCGGGCTGCGCGAACAAGTGGATTAAGGTGAGTTGAATTTTTATTTTATTTTTTTTAACCCCTCCAGCGCTATTGTACTACGCATTCTGTATTAAGAATGCTATTATTTTACCTTATAACCATGTCATAAGGGAAAATAATAATGATCAGGTCCCCATCCCGATCGTCTCCTAGCAGCCGTGCGTGAAAATCGCACTGCATCCGCACTTGCTTGCGATTTTCACGCAGCCCCATTCACTTCTATGGGGCCTGCGTTGCATGGAAAACGCACAAAGAGGAGCATGCTGCGATTTTCACGCAACGCACAAGTGATGCGTGAAAATCTCCGCTCATCTGCGCAGCCCTATAGAAATGAATGGGTCCGGATTCAGTGCGGGTGCAATGCGTTCACCTCACGCATCGCTCCCGCGCAGAAATCTCGCCCGTGTGAAAGGGGCCTAAAGGGTTTCTCCAGGACTAGTTAAAGGGACAGGACTAGGACGAGGTACAATGGGTAGGGCTAGCTCAGCGGAATGTTATGATACCTTTTACTTGGCGACCCATAGCTTCATTCTGGAGAAAAAGTACTTTTAATCCATATGCAAATGAGCAGTTAAGTGCACCGAGGGCGGGATCAAATTACTCTGTGCACCCTTGCTCCTTCCTCTCATTTTTCATAGACAGGTTCAGGTGAGATGATTATGCATGAAACTGGCCCTGTCAAGCAAGAAGGAGAAGGAGCTGGCAGAAGAAGCAGGAGGAGCAAGGGTGCACAGAGTGGCTTGGGCCCGCCCTCAGTGCACTTGACTGTTCATTTCATATGGATTGAATGTATTTCTTTCTCCAGAATGAAGCAATGGATCTCTAAGTGAGAAGTATCATTACATTCACCTGAGCTAACCCTACGAGGCTTTGTGCCTGATTTATCAGCGAATTTCCTAAAACATGGCCACCTCCATTCTAGAAACAGCACCACACCTGGGATGTGCCTGGTATTGCAGCCAGTGAATGGGACTGAGCTGCAGTGCCCCCCATAACCTGTGGTACTGCGACGTGTTTCTGGAAGCAGACATTTTTTCTTTAAATCCTGGACAACCCCTTTAAGTTTTTCTTTCCCTGCAGCAATGTTTTATTCAAGGAAGTATCCTGGAGCATAAAGGAGGGTAATGTTTCCCTTTAAGCAGCATTATCTGTCTTCTGATCTGGGGTCTGTTTCCGCAATAGAGAGGTCTGGATGTAGTTAAAAAAAGATCAGCGCAGCCGGAGAGGAAGGAGGCGTCGTAGTGGTGACATGTTACATACTGAGTGACCTCTATGACAGGACAACAATGGAAAACGCACGGTACTCGTCTTTAGGCCTGTGTGCGGTAGCAGAACCAGCAGTGAATGGTGGTCCCCAACCTTTTTTGTGCCAAGGACCGCCGGGGTGTCATTAAAAAACCAGTAATTAATAAACCCGTATAGGCCCCCACTCAGTGACTATGAAGGAGGTCTCCTCTGACTGGAGTTGTTCTCTTTCCTTTTTCCACAACTTCTCTCTGTATAACTGAACACACAGAACACAGATATTTAGTATTATTACCTCCTTTTAGTAATCATCCCCATTTAGGTCCAAGTAGATATAATGCCCCCCCCCTTAGTGCCTCTTTACAGATAGTGCCCCCCAGTAGTGCCTCTTTATATATAATGCCCCCCCGTAGTGCCCCTTTACAGATAGTGCCCCCCAGTAGTGCCCCTTTACAGATAGTGCCCCCCAGTAGTGCCTCTTTACAGATAGTGCCCCCCAGTAGTGCCTCTTTACAGATAGTGCCCCCCAGTATTGCCTCTTAAAGTGCCCCCCAGTAGTGCCCCTTTATATATAGTGCCCCCAGTAGTGCCTCTTTACAGATAGTGCCCCCCAGTAGTGCCTCTTTATATATAATGCCCCCCCCGTAGTGCCCCTTTACAGATAGTGCCCCCCAGTAGTGCCTCTTTACAGATAGTGCCCCCCCAGTAGTGCCTCTTTATATATAGTGCCCCCCAGTAGTGCCCCTTTATATATAGTGCCCCCCAGTAGTGCCTCTTTACAGATAGTGCCCCCCAATAGTGCCTCTTTATGTATAGTGCCCCCCAGTAGTGCCTCTTTACAGATAGTGCCCCCCAGTATTGCCTCTTTATATATAGTGCCCCCCAGTAGTGCCCCTTTATATATAGTGCCCCCCAGTAGTGCCCCTTTATATATAATGCCCCCCAGTAGTGCCTCTTTAAAGATAGTGCCCCCCAGTAGTGCCTCTTTATTTATAGTGCCCCCAGTAGTGCCCCTTTACAGATAGTGCCCCCCAGTAGTGCCTCTTTACAGATAGTGCCCCCCAGTAGTGCCTCTTAATATATATACAGATTAGTGCCTCCTCCTTGGTGCCCCAGTAGGGTTCACAAAGGAAATAAATAAAAAAAAGAGCTCATTACTCACCTCCCTCCGGCTCCCTGCATTACAGTACAGGCGGTACTCCTGCACCGGTGTCTGGCGGTTTGAGGACGTTGTCACGACGCCTCAGACCCAGCACAGCAGGTCGCAATGATGTCAATATCGCGACCATCTTGCACCTTAGCACTGCCTCAGTCTATGAGGCTAAACAACGGGGCACAGGAGTCAACAGTTCCTGTCCCCGTCATGGACCTTTAATGGGTCCAAACATAATAAACGAAGTAGAAGAACAAGTAGGGGTTAATGCAGGGCTGTCCTTGCACTTACTATTATTTCTGTCCGGCTGTCCCGCGCTGTATGCTAATCACTAGCATCGGAACACCAGGGAGGAGACACCAGCTTCTCTCCCTGGGCGTTCCTTCTCCCTGGCTGTAGCGCGGTCCAAACGGGGGCCACAGCGGCGCAACGGACAGAAATAATAGTAAGTGCAGGGACATCCCATGTTCTGCTACTTAGTTCATGTTTGGACCCATGAAAGGTCCTCTTTAACACCAGCACACTCCGCGGACCAGTACCAGATGATCCACGGCCCGGTACTGGTCCACGGCCCGGTGGATGGAGACCACTGGGTGAATGGATCCCCAGGGCCCAGTGTGTGTGTGGTAATGCCAGCAGCTGGGTGACCTTGCAGCCGCTCACACATAGAGCTAGCAGAAGAAACATCTGCTGCATTACTCATGTTACAGTTATCAGGTTCCTGATCCCCCCCCCCACCGCACTTCAGGATGGGAAATGTAAGCCAACATGAAAGGACTGCCCTGGTCTGCAGACAGTACCTGCCACACTGTCAGCTCTGGGGGGCGCGCATCACAATATTCTTCTGGAGAGGAAGACATTCTTCTATTTCACTAGCTCTATATACAGTGCTGCCCATAATTATTCATACCCCTGGCACATTTTGACTCAAAGTTACTTTTATTCAACCAGCAAGTAATTTTTTGACGGGAAATGACAGGTGTCTCCCAAAAGATAATAAGACGATGTACAAGAGGCATTATTGTGGGAAAAAACATTTCTCAGCTTTTATTTACATTTGAGCAAAAAGTGTCCAGTCCAAAATTATTCATACCCTTCTGAATAATCAATAGAAAAGCCTTTATTGGCTATTACAGCAATCAGACGCTTTCTATAATTGCAGACCAGCTTTGTGCAGGTCTCCACAGGTATTTTTGCCCATTCATCTTTAGCAATGCGCTCCGAATCTTTCAGGTTGGAGGGTCTTCTTGCCATCACCCTGATCTTTAGCTTCCTCCACAGATTCTCAGTTGGATCCAAGTCTGGACTCTGGCTGGGCCACTCCAAAACATTAATGTTGTTGTCTGCTAACCATTTCTTCTCCACTTTTGCTGTGTGTTTTGGGTCGTTGTCATGCTGAAATGTCCACCGGTGCCCAAGGCCAAGTTTCTCTGCAGACTGCCTGATGTTGTCGCTGAGAATCTCCATGTATTGCTCTTTTTTCATGGTGCCGTTTACTGTGATTAGGTTCCCTGGTCCATTGGCTGAAAAACACCCCCAAAGCATTAGGTTCCCACCACCATGTTTGACAGTGGGGATGGTGTTCTTTGGGTTTAAGGCTTCTCCTTTTTACGCCAACTGGACACTTTTTGCTCAAATGTAAATAAAAGCTGAGAAATGTTTTTTCCCACAATAATGCCTCTTGTACATCGTCTTATTATCTTTTGGGAGACACCTATGTCATTTCCCGTCAAAAAATTACTTGATGGTTGAATAAAAGTAACTGAGTCAAAATTTGCCAGGGGTATGAATAATTATGGGCAGCACTGTACGTACATAGGAGGCAGTATTATAGTAGTTATATTCTTGTACATAGGAGCAGTATTATAGTAATTATATTCTTGTACATAGGAGCAGTATTATAGTAGTTATATTCTTTATCAAATTTCTTTTTATTTGAGAAAAATACACAGTCATGTAGAGAGTCATACATCTTGTGTCCAGACGCAGCTGGATAAGTGCATAGTCAGCAAACACAATATATTCAAGATGATTGCATACACGACTTCAAATAATGGAGTGAAATACGTAAACAAATAACTGATGAGGGGGGGGCTATAACAAGACAAAGGAAGGTGGGTTGGGGGAGAGAGGGGAGGGGGAGAGTTGGATGTCAATCAAAATCTTAAGTCAAGACATATCTAAGCCTAGAATTTGCGGTATAGCTTCCAAGGAGACCATACTTTTACAAAAACTGCTCTAGAGTGATTTTCCCAATGGGCTAATTCTTCAAACCGATATAGTTGGTCAATTTTTTCGGTCCACATCAAGAACGAGGGAGCTGATTCATTTTTCCACAATAGAGGGACCAGCAGTCGAGCTGCTGTAATAAGCATGGTTTGTAGATTGTACTTTGAGGGGGTTAGCGTGCCATTTGGACACCAGAGCAGCAGGAGTTTTGCATCTAAGGTAATCTGGCTATTACATATCCTGTTTATAGCTGCTTCTACTTCAACCCAAAACGGTTTTATTTTCTCGCAGCTCCACCAAATATGAGATAAAGAACCAATGTCTCCTCCACACCTCCAGCAACCGTTTGGGATAGCGGGATTGAGCTTGTGAAGGAACTCCGGTGTCTTATACCATCTTGTAAGTAATTTATAAGAGTTTGCCTGTATTCTAATACAACGGTTGAAACCATGTGAGTGTGTGAGGATGAACGCTTTTTCAGGTTCTGTCAGGGACAGGGACAGCTCCTTCTCCCAGGCTGCAAGGAACCACAGATCTGGAGGTGCGGAGGAGAGTAGCTTCCTGTAAAATGTGGAGAGAGGTTTCTTGGGGCGTAGGGCAATAGAGATTTTCCCCTCCAACCAAGAGGGATCTACCGTAGGCCTGGGAAAAGATTCCAAAAGCGCCAAATCTTTCTTAAAAGCTATAAGCGCCAAGAAAGAGGCTCCTTGAACCCTCGGGATTTCATATATTTTACTCCAATTTAAGGCACCTGATACAGTTATGATGTCTTTCAGTTTAAAGTTAGATAGTAAAGCCCAAATTCCTGTTGCATCAGAGGTGGTAGGGTGAACATATGCCTGCAGCAGATCTAAGGGGAGACTCAAGCTTGGGAACCTAAGGGTCGAGGACCCATATAGTTTAGTCCATTCCAGTAACAGACCCTTCCATAAAGGCGAGGTAAACTTATTATTAGCAGTACATTTGCGTAAGCCCCATAGAACTAACTTGTCCCTATATGAAAGCAAATCACACTCCAGTCGGGAAACAAGGCCGAGAGGGCGCCAAGAGATGAGGCTCAAAGCTCTGTTCAGCATCGATGCTTTATAGTAAAGGTAGATGTCGGGTAGGCCGAAGCCTCCCAACCTCCTCTCCCGAGTGAGAGTGGCATAAGCTAATCTAGGGGACCCGCCAGACCAAACAAAGGTTGAGATGACCCTGCGGACCTCCACAAAGAAGGAATGGGGTAGCCAGATAGGGAGTGTTTGGATGAGGTACAGCAGTCTGGGGACAATAAAAGCTTTAATGAAGTTTTTCCGCCCAATCCAAGAGATAAACGGAAGTTTTAGAGAGTGTAAGTGTGTTCTAATGGATTTCAGTAAAGGGACATAATTTAACTCGAAAAGATCTTCTGGTTTTGCTGAGATATGGGTACCTAGAAAAGGAATTGACTTAGTGGCCCACGAAAAAGCAGCGGAACCTTTAAGCGTGTCTACAGTAGCGGATGGGCAAGAAATATTCAGGGCCTGTGACTTAGTATAGTTGATCTTAAAATTTGAGACCGCTCCATATTCTTCAAAAAGGGCTTGAAGTCTGGGGAAAGAAGTTAGAGGGTTGGACGTTATGACCAAAAGGTCGTCTGCAAAAGCGGCCGTTAGATGGGTATGCGACCCCAAGGTGATCCCCTTAATGTCCGGATCTTGCCTGATCTTGGCCAGCAGGGTCTCCATGACAATAACAAAGAGGGCAGGTGAGAGTGGGCAACCCTGCCTCGTCCCATTAGTAATGGGAAAAGCTGGAGAGAGTGTTCCATTAATCCGTATTCTGGCAGAGGGGAGCGAATAAAGTGAGAAAATGGATTGGATGAACTGGTCCGGAAGGCCAAACTTCGACAGTGCCCGAGACATGAATTGCCAGCTGATCCTGTCAAAGGCCTTTTCTGCGTCTGTACTGAGAAGAGCTAAAGGTATTGAGTGCTGACGAGCATGCGTGATCAATTGTATGACACGGACCGTATTCTCACTCCCCTGCCTGCCAGAGACGAACCCCACCTGCTCCTCGTTGATAATGCCAGGGAGAACCGACTGAATCCGTTGAGCCAAAATTTTGGCCCACCACTTCACATCAGTATTTAGAAGCGAGATAGGACGGTAACTCCCGCAATTTAGGGGGTCCTTATTTTCCTTGTGGATTACTGTGATATGGGCTGAAAGCGATTGGGGAGGGAGGGAGCCCCCTTGGAGTAAGTAGTTACATAAGGTATTAAAATGGGGAATTAGGGTCTGCTTAAAGGTTTTGTAGTAAGAGATGGTAAAACCATCGGGGCCTGGGCTTTTCCCCGAGGGTATGGAGGAGAGAACCTTACCAATTTCATCGTCTGTGATGGGAGAAAGGAGCTGGGCTGACTGAGCTGGGGTAATAGTAGGTAACTGGAGGGAGGAGAGAAACTTCTCAGTTGCCTCGCCTAATTGAGCTGGTGACATATTATCTGGTGTTTTAAGGTTGTATAGGTCCCTATAGAAGGCACAAAAGGTCTTTGCTATGTCTGGAGTCCCTTTATAAAGGACGCCTTTGTCATCTTTAACTGCAGCAATAAAGGAGTCAGTTTTCTGCTTCTTCACTAAAGCGGACATTAGCCTATTCCCTTTATCCCCGTGCGCATACGAGCGGAACTTGGCTCTAAGTAACAGTTTAGCTGACGTAACATTTAGTAGGTTCTTGAGCTTAGTACGGGCTTCTGAGAGCTCCAAGGCACAGCTAAGGGCCTGGGAGGATTTGTGCGTTAGCTCTAGAGCCTGAATCTGGGAGAGAAGTGTCGCCACAGCCTGATCCCGTTGTTTTTTAATATGGGCACCCAAGGCTATTAGTTCTCCTCTCAGGACCGCTTTATGGGTTTCCCAAATAATGGAAGGGGAGGGGGCGTCAGGGCCTGAAGTATTAGTTGTGAAGAAGTCAGTTATGATAGAAGATAGTTTAGCAGCATGGGAGGGGTCTGAGATAATGGTCTCATTAATACGCCAATTCCATTCCCTCTTTGGGAGGTCCTGCAGAGACATACTCAGGAATACCGGAGCGTGGTCAGACAGGGTGATGTTCCCTATATGGGAACTAACAACTCTGTTAGCAAAGGATTTGGATAAGAATAGATAATCTAATCTATGGTAAGATAGTTTAGCAGCTGAATAAAAGGAAAAATCCCTACCAGTAGGGTTTGTGGTGCGCCAGATATCTAGAACCCCTAACCTCTGTAGGACCAATTTAAGGCGCCGCAAACGGGCATGTGTAATGGCAGACTTCCCATTAGAAGAATCTAGTGCAGGATCAAGGGTAGCATTAAGGTCACCTCCTAGAATAACCATTCCTTCCTTAAAGGAGGATAGTAGGCCCAGGGTCTGAACGAGCCAAGCAACCTGCCCTCTGTTGGGAGCATATACAGTTGCCAGGGTAACAGGAGTGTCAGCGATAGTGCCCTTAACAAACAGGTAACGACCCTCAGGGTCCGAGGAGACGGCAGAGTGCTTGAAGGGGAGCTGCTTGTGGATCGCTATGCTGACACCCCTGCTAGCCGAACTATACGTGCTGTGGAACCATTGGGAAAATCTTTTGGGGGGCAATTTGGGGGTCTTACCCTCTCGGAAGTGGGTTTCCTGGAAGAATGCTATAGACACTTTATCCCTCTGTAAAAGGGCCAGGATTTGGGATCGTTTGCAAGGCTCGTTCATTCCCCGGGCATTAAAGGAAGAGATCACAATAGACGACATTCTGAAATAGAAAACAGACAGTCAGCATTTGAATATGCAGTATATGACATCTGATGGTGGATGAGGGGTGGGGGGGGGGGGAGACACAAGAGGTAAGGAGGGGAGACAAACAGATAAGACATTAAACAATAGTGCAAATATATTCTGCATAGAAAACTCTACTGAGCACCTGACAATACGACCCTTTCTCATCATGGCTACCAGCCGGGGTCTGTCAGGTGGGGGGTCCCGCAGAGCTATAGAAGACCATATACTGGCCATCTAACAAGGAAAAGGGGTGACCCAAAGGTAAGACCGGGTTAACCCCTGCATATTAGAAAGAAGAGCAAGGAACAGGCAAGGTACAGAACCTCATTTGATTCCGACCATAACTGCACGCCGAGACAATATTCTCCGCAACAGGCGGACATGACTAGCCTGTATTTAGGCCTAAAGCCCTCAGGGAACAGGCAAGGTACAAAACCTCACATGAATCAGACTATAACTGCACGCCGAGACATTATTCGCCGCAACAAGCGGACATGACTGGCCTGTAGTCAGGCCTAAAGCCCTCAGGGAACAGAAAGGCTTCAGCTCACTTCACCATCAGGCAATCAGTCCCAGGGACTTCGCTTGGAACAGGAACAGAATAGAAAACTCCTCAGTCATCTTCTATGCTCAGGTAGGAGGGCGGTCAGACTTTTCAGCCCTAGCCCTGGGAGACCTTTTATTATAGACAGGGCGCCATTCAGCCGCCTGGGGTGGCGGGAGAGGTGGATCCTCCATGTCGGCCGGCATCCATGACGGAATTTCAATCGGGCTTAATCCCAGCTGAGCCCAGCTGGTATGTAGATCTTTCGGCGACCTAATAGAAATTTGGCGTCCGTTTTTGAGGACCGCAATCCCGAACGGGTAAAGCCACCGAAACGGGGTAGCTGCAGCTCTAAGGGCATCCAGGAGCGGCTTGAGGATGCGCCGTTTAGCAAGCGTGGATGGGGCCAGGTCCTGGAAAAACATAATCGGCGTACCTCCATACTGCAGCTGCTCCGCTTCTCTTCCTGCTCTCATAATCGCTGCGGTGTCGATAAAACTAAGGAGGCCGCAGATGACATCCCGTGGGGGTTCTGTGTTCTTCGGCTTAGGCCTCAGCGCCCGGTGAATCCTCTCGATTATTATTCGGCCCGCTCTCTCAGGCCCCAGCAGGTCAGCAAATATCTCCTGCGCCACTTTCTCCAGCGCTTCACTGGCGAAGGATTCTGGGAGCCCGCGAATCCTGAGATTCCTCCTGCGGCTCCGATTCTCCTGGTCCTCGACCCTCAGGAGCGCTTCATTAAGCAGGTCAGTGTGGGAGTTTAATGCTTTATAGGATCTCTCTTCCCTCCGGAGAGCCGCCTCCTGCGCGCCTTCTAGATCCGACACCCGGTGACCCATGTTCCGGAGGTCCTCCTTAATCTCAGACAGGTCCCTCTTAATAGGGGCTAGTGCCGCATTCATCACCTCCAATAGTGCCGCTTTGGTGAATGAGCCCCTCTGTCTAGTCGATTTGTTAGTCGAGGCATCTGAGACACTGCCGCCATCCGTGTCTTCCTCCATATCAGATGCCTGGGCTGGAGCGGGCGCCATCTTGGGGGTCTCAGCCGACCTGAGCTTCGGTTGCTTTTTAACAAATTGATCCATGTCAGGTTGTCTGGATCTCGCAGGAGTCGAATCTGCCTGATCTTTAAATCGATCCTTGCCCGTTTTGCCCATCATAGCGGTGCTGTGTGCTTATTTTAGGGGTTAATTCGCCGGTAAGGTTGAGGAGCTCAGCAACTTGCAGCCATTCAGCTACACAGCCAGGCTCCGCCCCCCCATAGTAATTATATTCTTGTACATAGGAGCAGTATTATAGTAGTTATATTCTTGTACATAGGAGCAGTATTATAGTAGTTATATTCTTGTACATAGGAGCAGTATTATAGTAGTTATATTCTTGTACATAGGAGCAGTATTATAGTAGTTATATCCTTGTACATAGGAGGCAGTATTATAGTAGTTATATTCTTGTACATAGGAGCAGTATTATAGTAGTTATATTCTTGTACATAGGAGCAGTATTATAGTAGTTATATTCTTGTATATAGGAGGCAGTATTATAGTAGTTATATTCTTGTACATAGGAGCAGTATTATAGTAGTTATATTCTTGTACATAGGAGGCAGTATTATAGTAGTTATATTCTTGTACATAGGAGCAGTATTATAATAGTTATATTCTTGTACATAGGAGGCAGTATTATAGTAGTTATATTCTTGTACATAGGAGCAGTATTATAGTAGTTATATTCTTGTACAAAGGAGCAGTATTATAGTAGTTATATTCTTGTACATAGGAGGCAGTATTATAGTAGTTATATTCTTGTACATAGGAGGCAGTATTATAGTAGTTATATTCTTGTACATAGGAGGCAGTATTATAGTAGTTATATTCTTGTACATAGGAGCAGTATTATAGTAGTTATACTCTTGTACATAGGAGCAGTATTATAGTAGTTATATTCTTGTACATAGGAGGCAGTATTATAGTAGTTATATTCTTGTACATAGGAGCAGTATTATAGTAGTTACATTCTTGTACATAGGAGGCAGTATTATAGTAGTTATATTCTTGTACATAGGAGCAGTATTATAGTAGTTATATTCTTGTACGTAGGAGCAGTATTATAGTAGTGATATTCTTGTACATAGCAGTATTATAGTAGTTATATTCTTGTACATAGGAGCAGTATTATAGTAGTTATATTCTTGTACATAGGAGCAGTATTATAGTAGATATATTCTTGTACATAGGAGGCAGTATTATAGTAGTTATATTCTTGTACATAGGAGCAGTATTATAGTAGTTACATTCTTGTACATAGGAGGCAGTATTATAGTAGTTATATTCTTGTACATAGGAGCAGTATTATAGTAGTTATATTCTTGTACGTAGGAGCAGTATTATAGTAGTGATATTCTTGTACATAGCAGTATTATAGTAGTTATATTCTTGTACATAGGAGGCAGTATTATAGCAGTTATATTCTTGTACATAGGAGCAGTATTATAGTAGTTATATTCTTGTACATAGGAGCAGTATTATAGTAGTTATATTCTTGTACATAGGAGCAGTATTATAATAGTTATATTGTTGTACATAGGGGTAGTATTATAGTAGTTATATTCTAGAATACAGGGACAATAATTGTAGTAGTTATATTCTTGTATGTAAAGAGCAATATTACAGTAGCTAGTGGTCATGTTGGTGCTACTATTCATGGTATGTATAGACAGCCGGATGCTATGAGACCTTTAGTCAGGGCTGGGCTCATTAGGTATTGCAGTCACAGTTATGTCAGCGG
Organism: Bufo bufo; assembly: GCF_905171765.1. NCBI lineage: Eukaryota > Metazoa > Chordata > Amphibia > Anura > Bufonidae > Bufo > Bufo bufo. The sequence continues at coordinate 804,540,793 of NC_053390.1, read as the reverse complement.
ATATTTGGTTTGTTGTTACGCTGCTCATTTAGAAGGTGTACTGAGTTCTGATCGGGTGCATATCGCTGGTGACCCTCAAGAAAGAACATCTACTTTTTGCCTGGGACTGTCCAGCCACGGTATGGGGAATATGGGTATAATATTATTTTTATGGGCACTCTATGAGAACTTTTTGTCTGAATACTGTGTTAGAATATTAATACGGACAGGCAAGGTGGCACTAACTAGGTATTGTGTATATGGACACTGCATAGTGCTATTTATATGGACATGGTATGGCACTATTTATCTGGACTGAGCATGGTACTATTAACTGCACGGCAAGAGAAACTCATGATTCCATTACTATATGTGAGTATTTGTATTGTGGAATAAGATTTTTGGATTTATTGCCTGTGAAAGTAAAATATCTCTGATGTAATGGCCTTCATTTTTGATGATGGTATCCAGAGGTTTATGGTCGCCAGGACCCAGCTTTTGGCTGTGTGTGCATTGCTTGGTAAGTTTTATTCGTCTCCTTTTTTCTGGATCACCTTTGCTGACATCTAGTGGTCAGTAGGAAATTTGGTTTAAAGATGAAAAACAGGCACTCACCATCTGTATAGTACGTTTTGTTAAAAAAAAAAAAAAAAAACACCATCATATTTATTAATTTAAAAATGAATCGTAAAGCAGATATAAATAAATATAAAAAATATAATACAAAATATCCTCTTAAAATAATAGAATTAAATAGAATTGAAAAACCTGCAGACTAATGCGGATTCCATCACATATTCAGTAGTAGTTAGTAATCCCTGTTTTTGTCCTCTAAGGCTACTTTCAAAAAGTCAAATTCCCTTTTGCCCACACTTTGGACTTATCAATACCAACACTGTACATCCTGGGCATAGGAGCGGTAACAGAGACCATCTGTAAAGAGCGGAGGAACGGCCTCTGTATCCCACGTGATATCCAGTGGACCACGTGGGACGCCAATCTCGGCGCACAAACCGTTACGGCCAGACCTACCAGCGGGATTGACGTTCCATATGGCATACGTTTTTTTTTTTTTTTGGCGGATCCATTGTAACAATGCCTATCCTTGTCCGCAAACTAGAAAAAAATAGGACATGCACTATGAACGGACATACTGATGCGGACAGTATGGGTCCGCATCCTATCTGCAAAAAAAAACTGAACGGACACGGAAACAAACAATGTTCGTGTGCATGTAACCTCAGAGGACAAAAACAGGGATTGTCGTCATCTGTAGCGGAAACAAAGACCGTTCAGTCCTATAAAACATTACAGGGAAGCATTATTGCATACTAATTGCTGCAGAATATGTGATGGAATCCGCATTAGTCTGCAAGTTTTTCAATTCTATTTAAAGGGAACCTGTCACCGGGATTTGGGGTATAGAGCTGGGGACATGGGTTGCTAGATCACCGCTAGCACACACAGGATGTGCTAGCGGCGATCTAGCAACCCATGTCCTCAGCTCTATACACAAAATCCCGGTGACAGGTTCCCTTTAATTCTATTATTTTAAGAGGATATTTTGTTTTATATTTATTTATATCTGCTCTACTATTCATTTTTAACCGCTTGCCGTCACACTGACGCCGAAAGGCGTGAGTGCGGCGGCTCTCTCAGGTCACACTAACGCCAAAAGGCGTCATCTCGTGAGACCCGAGATTTCGCGTGAACGCGCAGCTGAGAAGCGACGCGCAGCTGAGAAGTTGATCTACAGCCTGCCAGCAGCGATCATTCGCTGGCAGGCTGTAGATGCGATTTTTTTAACCCCAAAAAGGTATATCAGACGCTGTTTTGTTAACAGCCTCTAATATACCTGCTACCTGGTCCTCTGCTGGTCCCTTTTGCTTGGATCGACCATCACTTATTAACCCCTTATTAACCCCTGATCACCCCATATAGACTCCCTGATCCCCCCCCTGTAAGGCTCCATTCAGACGTCCGTATGTGTTTTGCGGATCTGCACATTACCAGAACTATATAGAAAATGCCTTTTCTTGTCCGCAATTGCGGACAAAAATAGGACATGTTCTATAGGCTCTACAAAAAACGCAGTTTTCGCCTGATCAGGCCTGATCTTGTGCGCACACTTGCGTTCAGTCTGCCCCACCGCAGTGACAGAAATGTGTTTTTTTTCTGATCACTGCAAAAACACCGTAAAATCGTTGCGGCGCTATAAAGATCACTTTTGAGGGGCATGGCGAGTTCATAGAAGATTTATTTTTTTTGGCACAAGTTAGCGGAAATATATATATTTTTTTAAGTTTTTTCTAACAAAGTCTCATATTCCACTAACTTGTGACGCAAAATAAAATCTTACATGAACTCACCATACCCCTCACAGAATCCAAATGCGTAAAAATGCCCTGTGAAATCCTAAAGGTACTCATTGGAATTTGGGCCCCTTTGCGCATCTTGGCTGCAAAAAAGTGTCACACATGTGGTATCGCCGTACTCAGGAGAAGTTGGGCAATGTGTTTTGGGGTGTATTTTTACATATACCCATGCTGGGTGAGAGAAATATCTCTGTAAATTGACAACTTTGTATAAAAAAATGGAAAAAGTTGTCATTTACAAAGATATTTCTCACACACAGTATGGGTATATGTAAAAATACACCCCAAAACACATTGCCCAACTTCTCCTGAGTACGGCGATACCACATGTGTGACACTTTTTTGCAGCCTAGATGCGCAAAGGGGCCAATGATGGAGGAGGTCAGGAGTGCGATACCAGTACATTAAGATTTTATATTGGTTCTCCTGATGAAGTACCGACATAGAGGATTTCGCTGCCCTCCTCCATATAAGGTGCCAGAGTGAGTCCGGCAAGGCCCTCCCCAGATATTCCTCCCACCGCACCATGTAGGAATGCCTTTGGACCCGATCAGGGAAGGGAGTCAGCTATATGGAGTAAATCTCAGAAATCAGACCTTTTGCATGTATCCCTTCCCTGCAAAGGCGTTCAAAGGGAGTCAGGAGGGAAACTGTGACCCCTGAAAAAATGGACTGGGCGAAGTGTCTAATCTGGATATAAAAGATTGGAGGAGGGGGGGGGGGATCATATTTGGCCTGTAGGGTAGGAAACAGCAGAAGGACCCTAGTGAAGGGGTCCACAATATCAGCAAACCGAAACACCCTCCCGCTGAAACCATGGTCTCGTTGTGGACGTGGTAAGACTAGCAGGGAGCGTGGGGTGATAAAAGGAGGTCATGGTGGAGTGAATGGACTCCCGAGGGAATCTGCTGCTGCACTGCTGCCAGATGCGTCTGGTACAAGCCATGGGCCCTAGGAGATCCTTGGCTGGCAGGGTCCCATCCGGTCCGGACCATAGCATGGAATTAGGATGTACAGGAGCCAGCCAGAGTCTTTCTACCTGCATCCAGACATGATATGGGTGCAAGGAAGCCCAGGCTGTGACAGAACGCAGCTGGGCCGTTTATTTTTACCAGTGCTGTTATCTCTAAATAGACTGGGGGATAAAGTATTAATTACCCAGTGTCTTTGCTCGTCTCGCTACACACTATAGTCCTATACTGACTACTTCAGCAAAACCTGGGTCTATTTGAAGAACTGACGGGTGTTTTTTCATAATTTGACAAACTTTCATGGACTATATGGGGTTGAAAACACCCCTCTGTTTCTATCCTGTGATTCCCCTTTGGGTCCACATCTCTGAGTAATTCACTTCTGTCTCTCTGACTAACCAGTTTTAGGCTACGTCTACACGACAATAAGTCGCGCGACAGATAGGGCACAACAACACTGCAACATTTGTCGCGCGACATTTTGTTGCACTAATGTCGCGCGACAATTTTTATAATGATAGTCTATGGTGTCGCACTGCAACATGCTGCAACTGCGACGCAACAGTCGCAGAAAAATCCATCTCGAATGGATTTTCTGCGACTGTTGCATCGCAGTCGCAGCATGTTGCAGTGCGACACCATAGACTGCCATTATAAAAATTGTCGCGCAACATTAGTGCAACAAAATGTTGCGTGACAAATGTCGTCGTGTAGACGTAGCCTTAAGGCTCTGTTCACACTCCAGCCAGGATAACTGCGTCTCGTTAGTCTCTGAACTGTGTCAGCAGATTCTTTTTGGTAGTCTTGTTCACATGTGCAGTTCTGCTTTGCTCTGACTAGTTCACCTACAGGTATACTTTTAATTGTATGTGCAGGATGACACGCAGGATGACACGCAGGATGACACGCAGGATGACAGGATTTACCCTGGAGTACAGCGTTACCTGCCGTCATCTTTCTATAAGTGGATGTAATAATCCTCCCTGTGTCTGGTGAGGCTGTCAGATTCAAATCAAGAAAGGAAATTTCCAAAGGATCACAGCGATATGTAAAGCACAAATTATTTGTGTTATTGTTTGTGTATTTTATGAAATCCGGTACGGTCGCCACATATCCGACCCGTATAAACAACAGGTCATCGATATAGCGACCGTACCACTGCAGGTGGTCAATGAATAGATTGTTATCAGAGGACAAATATTGATGTTCCCACAAACACATAAAAATATTTGCAATTGATGGCGATACCTTCGCCCCCATAGACGCACCGGATATTTGTGAATAGTGCAAATTGCAAAACATGAAATAATTATGCGTCAATTTTCGTTTTAGTTTTTTTTTTCTGTATGAAGAGGCTGCAGTGTTTGGTAAGCGCCACAGTCTCTTCCTAGGCCATATGACATAGCATTCATCGTTCACATGGTCTTGGTGCAGCTGAGCTGTAATACTAAGCGCAGTGCTATCAAATGGACGGCGCTGAGCTTGGTAAGGAGCAAAGAGGCTGCGGCGCTCACTGGGACATCGCGGTCTCCTCAAACAGCTGATTGGTGGGGGGCCAGGAGTCGGACCCCCACCATCTCATAACTCTCTGAGTACAGATGTCATAGATGTTACCTGCAGTCCTACGTAACACCTCACATAACACAGTGAATTATTGTGTTATGTGGGGTGTTACATAGGACTGCAGGGAACATCTACTACATTATCTGCACACAGAAAGCTATCACTGTTATCTGGGCTGTTACATAGGACTGCAGGTGACAAATTAAAATTTTAGTTGCCAAATTTAAAATACATACGAATATGATAAAAATGACTTAGAGGAGAAGATGAGACGCAGGTCACAGTAGTGAGCCCGCTCTACATATAGGGGAATACAGCATCACATACCTGTTACATCCAGTGACATCTCCTGTCATGTAGATCTTCTCTTTCCTCTTCTCCTCCGTTTGACCCAGGCGGCCATGACAAATTCCTTCAGCCACATCTCATCTCTACAGAGTTTGTTACAGACACGTTAGATTTCTCATAATTGGGGTCATTTATCAAACTGGTGTGAAGTAGAACTGGATTAGGTGCCCATAGCAACCAATCAGATTTCACCTTTCATTTTCCAAAGGAGCTGTCCGAAATCAAAGGTGGAATCTGTTGCTATGGGTAACTAACCCAGTTCTACTTTAAACCAGTTTGATAAATTACCCCAAAGGTCCCTATAGTGTCTACAGCAATTATAATGTCCCTACAGTGCCCCTAGTAATAATAACACCCTATATTGTGTTCCTGGTAATAATGCCTGTATAGTGTCCCCTAATAGAAACACCCCCACACTACCCCATATAGTAATTTCCCCACACTACCCCATATAGTAATTTCCCCCCACACTGCCCCCATATAGTAACTTCCCCCACACTGCCCCATATAGTAATTTCCCCCACACTGCCCCCATATAGTAATTTCCCCCACACTACCCCCATATAGTAATTTCCCCCACACTACCCCATATAGTAATTTCCCCCACACTGCCCCCATATAGTAATTTCCCCCACACTGCCCCCATATAGTAATTTCCCCCACACTACCCCATATAGTAATTTCCCCCACACTGCCCCATATAGTAATTTCCCCCACACTGCCCCATATAGTAATTTCCCCCACACTGCCCCATATAGTAATTTCCCCCACACTGCCCCATATAGTAATTTCCCCCACACTGCCCCCATATAGTAATTTCACCCACACTGCCCCATATAGTAATTTCCCCCACACTGCCTCCATACAGTAATTTCCCCCACATTGCCCCATATAGTAATTTCCCCCACACTGCCCCATATAGTAATTTCACCCACACTGCCCCATATAGTAATTTCCCCCACACTGCCTCCATACAGTAATTTCCCCCACATTGCCCCATATAGTAATTTCCCCCACACTGTCCCCAATTAAAGGATAACTGTCACATTTAGACCCTAATTTCAATTCTCATATATGTAGTTGCTAATAACATGATATTCCAGAATCAGTTACTATTAGACTGACTTACCCCATATTTAATAAGATTCAGCCCTTAGCAACCAGTCTGCATAAAACTGCAATTTCACTATTCAGTTAAGATGGCCGCCACTGCCCTCACCCTGAGGCTAATCCCGCCTGCCCTCACTAGCCAGTAACAATAGCCCCCCAAAAATGTCAGTAACCAGAGCCCTCCCCCTAAAGGGTTAATCTCCTGCAGCACAGAGGGGTCCTCTTACCACATGTTGCTTTCATTTATACACTGAGCAGACGGCAGATCTCCCTTCCCTGGTCTGCGCTGCCTCAACTCTGCATTCTCCAGCTCTGCTGAGTGAGGGAGCGTCTGCCAAGCGCAGGGACAGGGAGAAGTGCACACAGCCCAGGCACTGTTATCAGCTGCTGGGGAGGACCTGGCTTTAATCATTTACCTACAGTCCCTGGCTGTCTGTAATCTGACCTTGCAGGCTGCCTGCTTCAGACAGACCTGCATAGCAACCTGATTTTAGGCACAGGTAAAAGTAGGCAGTACAGGGAACAAAAATGCGTAATTAAGGGGTAATTGAATACACAGTGAAAAGTTGAAATAGGGCCACCAAGGTGTTATTAATCACCACAATCCAATACTCCAAAAAATATATATATGACAGTTATACTTTAAGTAATTTGCCCCCATGGAAACATTTGCCCCCACTGTCCCTGTAGTAATATGTCCTCCTCTGCCACCCAAAGTTGGTACACACACACACAAAAACAAACGACAAAAAATAAATAAAAATAAAGGCTAATACTTTCCTGTGTCTGGAAGGGTGAGGCAGGCGCGCGTACATCAAAGCCCTGCGCGCACCCATATATATGCGCGCGATGATGTCATCATGCACGCTGCTTATATCTAAGCTTATTACCGGTGATACTGTCCGGTATATCTAAGCTTATTACCGGTGATACTGTCCGGTATATCTAAGCTTATTACCGGTGATACGGTCCGGTATATCTAAGCTTATCATTGGTGATACTGTCCGGTGTATCTAAGCTTATTACCGGTGATACTGTCCGGTGTATCTAAGCTTATTACTGGTGATACTGTCCGGTGTATCTAAGCTTATTACCGGTGATACTGTCCGGTGTATCTAAGCTTATTACTGGTGATACTGTCCGGTGTATCTAAGCTTATTACCGGTGATACTGTCCGGTATGTCTAAGCTATTTGGTGGGGATTTCTCAAAACTGGTGTAATGTAGAACTGGCTTAGTTGCCCATAGCAACCAATCAGATCAATCGTTTCATTTTCCGGGGGATTAATCCAGTTTTGTGTGATATTGTTTAGTGTATCTAAGCCTATGACAATCGATACTTTCCATTATATCAAAGCTTCTCATGTTTGATATTGTTTAGCTTATTTGGGCCTCTGAGGTGTGATACAGTCCAGTGTTATCTAAGCCTTTCGTCTGACACTGTCTGGTGTATCTAAGCCTTTTGTGTGATACAGTGCAGTGGAGCCAAGCCCTTTTCGTTCCATAGTACTGTTCAAAGCTAGTCTACACATTAGATTAATGTTGGATGAACACAGTATTGGGGAGATTTATGAAAACTGGTGTAAAGTAGAACTGGCTTAGTTGCCCATAGCAACCAATCAGATTCCACCTTTCATTTTTCACAGCTCCTTTGGAAAATGAAAGCTAGAATCTGATTTGTTGCTATGGGCAACTAAGCCAATTCTACTTTACACCAGTTTTGTTAAATCTCCCCCTCTGATTTTGGTCGGACTGTGTATGGGAACCCCCTGGGGGATGGCTGGGGCAGTTGCAGTTCAACACGCCTGATCTTTTTCTTCTCGGCAAGATAAGCCATCACAAGAGGGGTCTGTCGGTGGCTTGCTTCACTCTCCCTATTGAGAGCCTGTGCATGTTCAGCCGAGCGTGCATGTGTGGGGGGTCGGGACTCAGGAGTGGCTATCTCAGGTATATGGTCACCTTTATATGTGATAAGCCAATAATGAGGTGGAATCTGATTGGCTACTTGCAGTGGGCTTTTGTGTACTCCGCAGCACCACCTAGTGGCCAACGTGGCTTCACTGCATTGAATCTGCAAAGGCTTGATTACAGGGCAGGATCCATAATGGCTGCTGTATAACTACAACTCTCAGCATCTGGCAGTCACAGTTTCACAAAAGCAGGAGAGCCCACATCATGCTGTATCCTATAGGACTAGGGGCCAGCAGTCACCTGCCCCCTATTAATCCTCCAGTCATTATTGCGGGGTGGGGTCTGATTATATTACCGATTGAGAACACATGCACGCTCAGCTGAGCCGAGCGTGCATGTGGGGGTCGGGACTCGGGAATGGCTGAAGTATGTGCGATACAGTCATGTGTATCTAAGCTGCTCCTGTGTGATACAGTCTGGGCGATATTCAGGTAATTTGGCTTTAGGACTATTATTGCTGATGGGATTCCTTCCCGTCACATAGTAAATGCGGGGCGGCTCGGCGGCCTGTGGTGTATTTTGGTGACAGGTTTCATCGGTAACAATGTGCCGGTTATTACGAGGAAGTGAATATGGTTCCTGCCTTTTATTAAGTTACACTATTAACCCCCCGCGGGCTGATCTGTCAACACGTCCCCGTCCCCCCCCCTGTAGTGATACCGCACTGTAATCCCATTATCACATTAGGGACGAGCCAGCGACTCTGCAAGGTCAGGATCCAGCCAGCCATGGAGGAGTTGGGGGAACGCCAGGAGGATGGCATCAGAGTGTATCTAATCCTATCAAGTGTGATACAATCTGCTGACCCATGTATCTAAGCCAGCCGTGAGATTCTGACTACTCAAAGAGTGTATCTAAGCTTATCAAATATGATACTTTCTGCTGTGCTGGTGTATCTAAGCTGTTGTGTGATACTATCTGCTGAGCTGTGTATCTCAGCCTGGCCTGTGATATATAATCTGCTGTCCCATGTATCTAAGCCAGTGGCGAGATTCTGATTACTGAAAGAGTGTATCTAGGCCTATCTGAGCTCGTGTATCTAAGCCTATTGTGTGTGTGTGTGTGTGTGCTACTTTTTGTTGACTCCTGTATCTGAGCGGGTGTATCAAAGCCTATTTTGTGTGCTGTCTGTCGGCCCGTGTATCTAAGCCAGTTGTGAGACTCTGACTACTGGAGTGTATCTAAGCATATCACACACGATGCTTTCTGCAGAGCTGGTGTATCTAAGCCTGTTGCGTGTGCTATTATCTGCTGAGCTGTTTCTCAGCCAGTCATGTGTGATACAACCTGCTGAGCCATGTATCTAAGCCAGTTGTGAGATTCTGACTACTGAAGGAGTGTATCTAAGCCTATTGTGTTACTGTCTGCTTAGCTGAGGTATCCGATCCTATCAAGTGTGGGATGGTCTGCTAAAATGATGTATCTAAGCCTCTTTAATACATATTCTGTTGTATCTATCATGTGCGATACCGTCTAAGCCTCTAACATGTCATACTGTCCAGTGTATCTAAGCCTGCCATGTGTGATACAGTCCAGTGTTTCTAAGTCCCTTATGTGTCATACTTTGTAGTGTATCTAAGCCTATTATGTGTGATACGATCCAACATATCTAAGCCTTCCATGTGCAATACAGTCCAATGTATCTAAGCATGTTTATATGTGATACAGTCCGGCGTATCTAAGCCTCATATCTCTAGATATGATGTATGGGTTTTGCTCGGCTTGTACCCTGGCTCCGATCAGCTGATGTATACTGGCAGTGCCGCCTGCACATGTAGCAGAGTACTTATATGGCGGTGGTAATATAGAAACTACAACTCCCAGAATCCTCATTTTTACTTCTATAGAGTTACAAGAACTGTCAAGTGAGCCTGCTGGGAGTTGTAGTTTTACAGCTGCTGGAGGTGTCCCCCCCCCCCATAGGAGATAAGGGCCAAGTTTGACACTATTGGGTGAGGTAAACCAGAGTTGGGCCCCTGCTTTCTTTAATTGGGGCCCCAGTGAAGTGGAATCTGATTGGCTACTTGCAGTGGGCTTTTGTGTGCTCTGCAGCACCACCTAGTGGCCAACGTGGCTTCACTGCATTGTATCTACAGAGGCTTGATGGCCACACTGACAGTCTTCTCTGTGCATAGCTATAGGGGGTGCAGAGGTAGCAGTCACACCCGGGCCCTGGGGCCTGTCAGAGAAGGGCCCCAGCATTATAAATGACACATGGGGGCACATTTTGCACTTTTCCGTATAGCAATGGCAGCCATATTGCTTGCTACCCAGCTTTCCTAGGAATATATAACTACAACTCTCAGCATCTGGGAGTTGCAGTTTCACAAAAGCAGGAGAGCCCACATCATGCAGAGCTGTGACACCCATCATCTCATTAGAAGCCATGGGTCAAGTAGTCACCTGCCTCCTATTAATCCTCCAGTCATTATTGTGGGGTGATACAATTACCAGGCATTTATATGATGGGCCTGTGATGTAGCAGAGCCCGGCAGCATCATCCCTTGTCACATTCCCCTCCCTGGTTTGGGCTGTGACTCACATATGGCTGGCTGCGGGCCCAGGGCACTTGTAAACAGATCTCCATTCACTGGAGCTTGTGTCCAGGATGCAGTTCTTTCCCCTCGTTCATGTCAAGCTGCAGAGGTATAACACCAGCCGACATGGGTAATAAGGTCATTTCTTTTTTTTTATGCCCTAATGGATAATTGGAACATTTGCATCTTCAAGGATTTTTCTGAAGAGAATTTCCACGGTTGGCGTTATGCAAGTCTGAAATGTTTTTATTTTATTATATATTGTTTATTTCATTTTTTTTATGTATTATATATGAATTCTATTTTTTATTTATATGTAGTTATGTTGCTTTATTTCATTTTTATTATATGTAGTTTTTATCATTTATTTACTTATAGTTTTTTTATGTAGGTTTGTTATTGTTTTTATAGACTATTATATTTATTTATTTCTCTTCGTCATTTTAATCACTGTATGTACTATGAAAACTGGTTGTGTAGTAGATGTTGGTTGATTTTTGGGTCCTAAGCACAGGGTGCCCCAGCTCAGGATAGACAGCAAGCAGATGGTCAGCGGTTAGAAAGTGAAACGAAAAGTATGAAAGAATTTGCAGAAGTCGTCATCCTGCCAGGACTAAGCTGTAGTTACTGGAAACCATACCCCTCCCTTATAATGTCTGTTCCTGCGCAGTTCTTATTATATTGACTAGTGTTACATATCAGTCTTAATATGTCTCATACAGCCTCTTATCTGGAGTTTATATGACTTTTATGATGCAGGAAACGAATTGTGATTACGAACTAACCTTACAGATACTGTAAGTGTCCCCCCCCCACCCTCCCCCCTTATCTCTAAGTGCTGCTGTTTCTGAGAACAGGACCTAATGACGCACTATGGAAAGTGAAAATAGAATTATAATAGTTTACCCTGCAACGTATGGATGGGGCAATACTGCTGTATATATACCTATTTATTGTACTTTTAGTGAAAAGAATCCTTCCGTGGTGAGAAAAGGCAGCCTGGGGTGGTCTGATGTTGGGCTACTGATGGGTTGATACACGGAGGGCACCAACAAACCATTCTGCTTTGGCCAGGGTATCTGATGCAAGGCTGGGGCTGCAAACTGAATCTCTTTCCTATAGCCCCCCCCCCCCCCCTTCAGCTTTTGTGATTATTTTATACCACCAGTGCCCCTCCAAGACATGTCCTAGCATGGTGGTATCTGCATCTATACTTTAAATGTATCTGTTTCCAGGCGCACACATTGAGAGACCGTCATTAAATTTTTAAATCTAAACCAAATGTTGCTGCTCTAAACAGGACCGTAATGGGGTCTACGCCCACCCCTGGGCTTTCTTGTCTTCTTACAGGGTAAATTATAACCCCCCTCCTTAAGTTTCCACTGAATCTGGAATAATTGGATCCTGGAAACAAAGCCTGAGTGAGCGCACACAAGGCTGTGGTCATGTCATTGCCGTCTTTGTCTCCAGTGGAATTTTCCAGTCAGTAGGGTGTAACGAGAGCAAATGTGGAATTGTAAAACTGGAGGAATGTAGTGAAGGGGAAGGCTGCTCCTCAAGCGGGGTCCAGACTCTGAGGGATCTGCAGAGCAAAGCATATATAGGGAATTGCATTTTCCAAATCTCTTCCTTTACAGGCAGGGTGGTATAGGAAAATGCTACTCTCAGCCACCAGTGTAGCGGGAGGTTGCTATTGCTGGCTATCAGTACATTAGTGATGAGATGAACTATTTAATGTATACTTAAAGGTGTCTTCCGGTAAAATAATAAAAATATTAAAAATAATAAAATTATTAATAATAATAATAATAATAATAATAATCACACGGCATTTCCCCTGAAACAGAAGATTTATACCGCTTTTGGTCGTCCTTGCTGTCTCAATCTCAATCTTCCGGTCCCAGTGCTGTTGACATCCAACTGGGCATGGTCACATGCATTGCTCCAGCCAATGACTGGCTTCAGTGGTGACATGCTGCTTGTGGCCATATCGCCACTGGAGCACTGCAGGCAACCATGATCGGCGTAGGGATCGGAAGATGGAGGCAACGCAGAGGACTGGAGCAGGTAAGTATGAATCTTCTGTTTCAAGGGGTATGCTGTGGGCATTTAATAAATTATTACTAGAAAACTCCTTTTAAAGAGGTATGCCAGTTATATCTGGTTATCCCATATCCAGAGGATGGAAGTTAAATATTAGATCGGTGGAAGTCTGACTGCTGGGAGCCCCACTGATGACAAGAATGAGGGTCCTGTACCTGTGGGACCACCAAAATGAATGGAGCGGCAGACTGATGCTTGCTGCCACTCCATTTACCTCTATTGGACTGCCAGAAATAGTTGAGAACTGTACTTGACTCTCAATTATATATGTGAACGATATAGCGGTATTATGTGGATACTGCATACTTTTTGGACACTATTGAGAGAATGAACGGAGAGGCGTAGTGCATGCTGTACCTGCTGCCTCATTCATTTCATTTGGGGGTAAGGGCCATGTGATTGCTGCTTGTCCCCAAAACGAGGACAACATTGCTAATTTACACCGTAAACTTTGGGAATAAACGCTATACCTCCTACCAGCAGAGGTGAACACTTGGGAAGCAGGACTGAATGTAGACCCCATTGCGGTGCCACTCATTGGTGAGATGTGACATGAACTACCAACAACTAAGCGGTCCCAGTTTGATTCACCTTTGTGCAGGCCCTGCCCCCATACTGTTGTGTACTCATTCTTAACCAAAATGATTACTAATGATCCCATTCTTTCCATCTCGCAGCCCATCAATGAGCCCGGATTTCCAGCACTATAGCTTCAGGATGCCTAATATTGGATTCCAGAACCTCCCCCTCAACATCTACATCGTAGTGTTCGGCACTGCTATATTCGTCTTCATCCTGAGCCTCCTCTTCTGCTGCTACCTGATACGGTAAGCTCTGCTTATTCTGATTGGTTGCCTTTCAGATTCTTAAACGGTTCCAGCCATGACTACCATGTGCACCATACATGGTGTGATACGTACTGGACTGCGCTGCAGCTTGTTAACGCCAAGCTAAGTACTGGTTATTATGGTGGGCAGAGTGACTTGCTTGAGGCGTCTTATCCAGCAGGAAGAGTCGTCCACAATGGGTGAGAAAATGGCAAAACCTCTAATACACTCTGAACCTGAAAAACATAAAGGAGAGCTGCACCTTTCAAAAGTATTTTCACACTATATAATGTATTAGTACCTGAATCTCAGGTTGCCTTAGTCACCTGTCTTGGAAGATACTGGTTTTCCTTGCGGAGATCCAGCCGGTGCAGGGAATCTTGCAGGCAATGCTCTCTGGGAAAAGTATGCAAATGAGCTCTCCAATGGAAGGAAGAAAGCTGTACTCTAGGGCCACCTACTGGTTTTCTTCCTTCTGGGGGAGAGCAAATTGCCATACTTGGTCACCGGATGGCTATATACTGTTTGCCCATCATGTAGCCTGAGCATATCTTGTAGATGTCCTGCAGAGTGTATCGCTTGTGAATGCATGTACGGTATGTAGTGATGTTCTGCAGAGGATATAGCTTATGTCTACTATGAATATTATATATGACCGTCTCCAGAGTGTGTGTGATATATAGCTTTTGTGTATTCCGTGTATATAATATATATATATATATATATATATATATATATATATATATATATATATATCGCCCTTTGCAGAGCATATATCTCATGTATACAGTGTATAATACACATGGTGGTCTCTGCAGAGCATATATCTCATGTATACAGTGTATAATACACATGGTGGTCTCTGCAGAGCATATATCTCATGTATACAGTGTATAGTAGACATGGTGGTCTCTGCAGAGCATGCATCTAGTGTATAGTACACATGGTGGTCTCTGCAGAGCATGCATCTCGTGTATAGTACACATGGTGGTCTCTGCAGAGCATGCATCTCGTGTATACAGTGTATAGTACACATGGTGGGCTCTTCAGAGCATGCATCTCGTGTATACAGTGTATAGTACACATGGTGGGCTCTGCAGAGCATGCATCTCGTGTATAGCCGGTGTATGGGTCATATGTCCAGCATACCAGGTGGTGGTTGAATAATTCTGATTTTTTTTCACTGCACCTCTATCATCAAACTTATTTTGCACAGATTTTCAAATATATGATGTTTTCTCTCTTCACATCTGTAGTTGAAATCTTAGTTCTTCTACGTTCTCACCAGAAGGCTGAGATGACCGTTCCATGTCTGACTGGGAACTCTGGATACTATGCAGTCCATTCAAATTCCTCTCTGGATGTGAATAGAGCATATTTATCAGCTGCAATACCACTTTTCACCACGGCCTAAGGGAACCATTTCCCCTAGACTTCAATGCAAGAGCGCCCCCACTTGTAACTCAGTTTTGATCTTTGTGTAACCAGAGTGATGAATCCTGAAGAGGAGCACACTATCCTGACGCGCATAGACAGGTGATCAAACTGCTGACAACAACTTTTAAGTCATTTTTGATTCTAGTTTTGTCAACTGGAGCGTCACAACGGTGGTTCACGTCCATGACATACTCAGCTCTGCGTTTCGCACCTACCCCTAAATTCAGCAGTGAATATAATTCCGAGTTCTCTTCTGTCGAGACGGAGCTGTACGATGTTGAATGGTGATATTATTTGGGTACTGAATCGCATCATAATAAAAGAACTATGTGGCAGTATTATATAGGTACTGCATATTATCTGGACACTATATGGTGATATTGGCACCTGTATCGCACTATTATGTGGATACTGTAAAATATTTGGGCACTATGTGGCGGTATTATGTGGACGCTGCATATTATTATTTTGGCATAATTATATAAATACTGCTTATTGGGCACTGTATGGCGGTATTATGTGGATACTGCATATTATTTGGGCAGTATATGGTGGTATTACAGGGGAACTATATGGCAGTAATAGGTTGATGGTTCTATATGGAAACTATGGCAGTATTGTGAATACTGTACTATTTGTGCACTTTAAGGCAGTATTATATAGATACTGCATATTATATGGCAATATTATGGGGATTCTGCAAATTATTTGGGTGATTATATGGCAGTATTATGTGGACAATTAGACAAGTGGTTGAGGAACTGGTTTTCTTGCTGCCCTGGGTCCTATTTTCTATAAAGCTGACCCTGCGCACACTGCGGCCATTGTTGCACTTCTCCCGGGGGTTGGCGCCTTACTTTTTCATGCTCCTACAGAGAACTGTATATCTAGTAAATGGTCATTATTTGTCACCCAGCTTTCCCAGAAGAAGATTTTGTGGGGAATGGCTGGAAAACACGTGTTAAGGACACAGAGGTTTTTAACCCCCGCAGTTCCCCGCCTGTGTTTACTTTGGTAACATTCTTCCATTTTGTGGCTGCTGAGTCATAGCAGGGGGCGACTTTGTATCGGTTTCTCTTTCTTTCAAGCCGTTGCGTACTTTGTCCGTAGGAAAATAAACATCGCACAAAAGAGCGCGGCGGGAGGGCAGGGCTCGTGTGTCATAGTCAAATATTCCCTGTTTACCTTCATCCTACCCCCTGTGCGTTCAGTCTCAGCTGTACAATACGAATGGTTTTAATATAGAAGTTGCATAAGATCAGAAAAAAAATAATAGATCAATCTTCTAGAAACGGCGCCCTCCTTGTCCTCGGGCTGTGTCTGATATTGCAGCTCAGTCCTATTCACCATCACGAGCTGGTTCTATCTTGTAACCAGTAGCACGATTCATCCTAAGCTTTTTGGGTTTAGGAATAGAATGCAAGGACTGCTAAAACAACAAGGTGGCGCTATGGAAGATGGCTATGCAACTGTCTATAGGCCCCGCCCCCTTTTGGAGGTTTGCTTGCAGGACAGTTCCACGAAAAGGAACATTGAGATCGCGTGTACCCAATATTACTTCAAAACTAATTAACAATGTTTCTGCATTAAAATGAAATTTCAAAAAAATCTGATTAATACTGCCGACTCGAAGGCTAATGGCGGAGTGGCTGCTCTCAATCTTTTTCCGCTTCCTCTGACGGAGTTCAGCTTAGACATTTTGACTATAACCTCTCATGGGAGGAATAAGGTGTACGCAATTTGGTATTTCTTCTAGCTCATAACACAATGATTTAACAGGGCATATCCTTTTAAAGGGGTTGTCCAGGTTTAGGAAAACATGGCCACTTTCTTCCAGAAACATAGCCACGGCTGTCCATAGGTTATGTCTGGTATTGCAGCTCCACTGAAGAGAATAAGGCCGAGTTGCAATACCAGACACAACCTGTGGGCCAGTGTGGTGCTGTTTCTGGAATAAAGCAGCCATGTTTTTTTTTTTTTCTAATCCTGGACAACCTCTTAAAGCGCATTGTCCAATGTATTCATGAGTTGTGTGAATGAGGTCTGTATGTTCTCCCTTTAATGAAACCTACTGAGGAATCTTTCAAAATACATCTCCTAATGAGTTAGCTAATGGCAATAATGCTATACATGACCTCTCTCTCTATTAGATGATCCAAGACTGTGATGGATAAAAAGCCTAAGGAGGACCATCTTTATATGGGCCCAAGCAAGCCCAGTTCCTCTGGCCAAAATAACAACCATAAACTCCCTCAAAGAGATTCTGGTCTTCTGCACTGGATGGGAAGCCAAACATTGCTGTCTATGGTACAGTGTTGATAGTTTCATGATCAAACTGGCCTGTACATGATGGCTTCTGCTAAGATGGAAACAAGACAGAAGCTTCATAAAATTCTCAATATGTTCTCCCAGTATAACTAGGCCTTTGCATGCCCAGAGCCTAAGGCCTCTTGCACATGAACGTTGTGTGGCCGTATTGCGGCAATGCACTCCACATCACGGATGTGGACCCATTCATGTTGAATGGTTCCGCAATCACGGAGATGCGAAACGGAAGCACGGATTAGAACCCCCAACCCCACGGAAGCACTACGGAGTGCTTCTGTGGTGTTCCTGTCCGTGCCTCCGCACCGCAAAAAAATATAATCCGTCCCGGCTGCTGCATGGACGCTGCCCGTGCATTGGGGACCGCAAATTGCAGTCCCCAATGCATGTAACTGATGTGCAAAGTTTGTGTGCAAGAGGACTTAGACAACAGTTTGGAGTGGATTTTTGCCCATGAGATAGGGCGCCCTGTAGATTCCTCTCCTTATCCTGAATTGTCAGGAAAGTGGCCTGGTTCTCCTTGTCATGAGGTCATTCAGTAGTGGTTATCTAGAAGGTTTCATGCACCTAGGATGGTGACCATGGAGGAATCTACTGTACATGAGACACAAGAATGACAAGCCTTTGAACAGAGACCAGCCTAGTACTGTACACTAAAGATGTGGGGTGGGTGAGGAACCCATTACTGTTCCTACTCAATGACTAAGATTATATACAAGTAATGTGTTTGTATACCAGCTTCTGATCAGAAACTTGAATGTTTTTTAATGTTGTATCCTGGACTAAGTGAATAATACTTGCTGAGGATGTATTCCAGTCACCAACAGAAATTACCACGACACACCCGATTCTTTTTTGCAAAACATATGTTTTACTTACAATCCAGGCTTAGGTTAGTGTTCAGAACTATATGGTTAGTATGGTTGTCAAGATGATCATGGAGGATTCAATCTCTGTGGATCTTCTCCAGCGGTATTGTACCATATCAGGAGAAGTATCTGCAACATTCCAGGCACTTAAACAAGTCCTCTTCACCTGGTACCACAGAGGAAGATCCACATGGACAAAAATGTCTGTTATTATCTGCCACTTCCATGCAAAACGTGTTGAAATTTACAGTCCCAGCTCAGATTAAGGGTCCATTCACACGTCCGTTTTGGTGTTCCGCATCCGTTCCGATTAAAAACGGAACGTTATGCGGATCCATTAATTTTCAATGGAATCCGCAAATAATCGGACAGCACTCATGGTGCTCTCCGATTCTGTTTAGTTCCGTGGGTTCCGTTATTCGGATCCTGGAAAAAAAAATATACCCTGTCCTACTATTTGTCCGATTTTGCGTTCCGTCATCCCATTCTAGTCAATGGATCCGTCAAAAATGCGGATGACATGCTAAAAGCATCCTCATGTCATCCAGATTTTCGGATCCGCAAAAAACAGGAACGTTTATCTGGAAAGGTAAAAATACTGACGTGTGAATGCACCCTAATACACAGAAGAATTGGGCGTGCTGTGGATATTCCATCTTCTAATCAGTATACAATTATTACCTTAAATTGGATTTAATCTCCCTAGTTATCGCCCCATTAATAAAACGTAAGTTTTATTAGTGGGAAGATCGGTTAGATTTCATCTCCCTAGTTAAGGAAATAATAGAATAAGGCCGAGTTCACACGAACGCCGTAGGTCAGTCGCATCGGATCGCGGACCCATTCACTTTAATGGGTCCGCGATCCGCCCGTTCCGCAAAAAGATAGGACATGTTCTATCTTTTTGCGGAATGGAAGTAGTGCTTCCGAGGGGTCCCGTTCCGTGCGGCCGTTCCGCAATTCCGGATTTGCGGACCCATTGAAGTGAATGAGTCCGCATCCGTGATGCGGAATGCACACGGAACTGTGGCTGTGTATTGCGGCCCGCAATTTGCGGGCTGCAATATGGCCGTGGATCACACACGTTCGTGTGAACTAGGCCTAAAGCTTATAGATATCTGAATTGCCCTATAGCAGGGGTGGGCAACCTACGGCACTCCAGCAGTTGTGAAACTATACTTCACAGCATGCTCCATTTATTTCTGAGCAGAGCAAGTATGTATGCTGGGAGTTGTAGTTTCAAAACAGCGGGAGTGCCGCAGGTTGCCAACTCTTGCCCTAAAGGGTCACGTTGTTGTTGCTGTTTTTTTTTTTTTTTTCTGATCAGGGATTGACCTGCAACTGAAGACTAAAGATGTGGGGTGGATGAGGAGCCCATTACGGTTCCTACCCTGGGGCTAGAATTAGAAGTAATGTCTGTCTCATATTACATGTCATTGTATATTTGTCTTTCTAATTTTATAGTTCTTTTTATTACATTTAAATACACCTTAACAATTTCCCTAAAGCCATACATTTATTGCATTGATTTATCGTGACTTTTTTTTTTTTTTTTCTTTTTCTTTTGACAAATGATGCATTGCTATTAGTCATGCATTTTACAAAGGGCTTTTTCCTTTTAGACTGTGCTGCCTGTTTTACAGATTTCTGTGTTTTGAACTCCCGAGACATTAAAGGTTCTTGTAATGGAGTTAAATTCAACAATATTTTTCCTTATAATGACTGGTTGCCGTGGAAATGCTATTAAAATGAAATGCAGCATTTTTTTTTTTCATGCGCAGTAGGGGATAGTTGCTGTCATATGTCAAAATGCAAAACGACCCATCACAGCCTATCGGATATCTGCTTTTATTGCTTGATTGGTGATTTGTTTTAGGACATGGTTGACGTGGGTTAGTGTCAGCTTGTGTTTGATCACTTCCACTTGAGTGATATACAGTGTTAATATCCACACATGGTTCTCCTGAAATATTCTGTGCTGCTGGGAGGTTCTACAAATTTTTCAAACCCTCAGTCTGTGATCTCCCTGATGGCTCCATCACATTAGTAGTCTCACACAAACATCCGCAAATGAGTGAAGAGTTCACCCTCCACAGGGTCATCAAATAGATCTTCTCAAATACTCTGTGGTGCTGCTGCAAGCTTTGCTTCTTCCGTTATCAGATGAGAAGTATGCTGAGCTTTGATTTGCGCACTCTAATGGTGAGAACAGTGTGACAGGAGCAGGGTCTCCAGCAGTACAGAGTATTTCAGGAGAGGAATGTGCTGATCTTGTGGCAGACAGTGACCTGCCCACTCATTATATTAATGGGGAGTGCACAGACTCAAAATTGGGGGTGATCTCCTGCTAACAAAGTCCCATGAGTGGAGCGGTCACTGACTTCCTGCAATATCAGCATAGTTTCCTTATCATCCACCATGACGGCTACCATGGAGAGATGACCCTTGACCTCTATAGGGGCAGGAACACAGAGCGTTTAAAAGGCCACCACCCACTCTCACCCTCAGTGTTTTCCTGCCCCTGTGGAGGCACCTACACAGAGCACCTCTGGAAGGAGGTATCGTTAGTACCTGGATGAAGACTTTATCCTGAACTCCCTCTGCCCTCCTGCGGTGTATTCCAATGCTGGGCAGAGGTGGAGCAACGGGAGGGAACTCGTCCTCAGCTAGGGGGGCCTGCTTTCCCTCCACAAAAACCCGGGGTCTTCCTTCCCTTCCAGACGAGGAAGCTGACCATAGATCCAGCGCTGCACTCCGGCCTTATCATTGTTGCTTGCCACGCGCTCGGATACTTCTGGGTGGGGGCGCAGTTAGACGCAGTGGAACGCATGACGCCGGGCGCGCTGTGATGACGTCAGACGCCGCTCGGCTTAAAGAGCGGCACTTTCAATCACACAGCCTCCACTGTGAGTCCTCTCCCTGCTTGGACAAACATGTCTACTCCGGACACCCCAGCAAGCACCATGGATCAGGTGGAACCCCCCTCGGCCACTCCAACCACGAGTTACTCTGTGGGGGTCATGAAACAAATGCATCCTTCCTACGTATGTGGGCTAATGTATAGCTGCTCCTCTTTTATAGGGAGCAAAAGCAAAGATTAAAGCCAGAAACACAAGATGCGCCACTTGTGCTAAAAGGCTGCAAGAAGGTTATGCTAAAAAAACTCTGCCAGCCATGTATTTATGCCCTAATGAACGAGGAACAGCCGTCCATCCTAACGGAGGTTAAATCAAATCCTCGCTAGCCTCTCTTAAACCTGTTTCTGCACCTCCGCCAAAAAAGCCAAAAATTTCAATTCCATCCTCCTCTGATCCAGAGGACATGGATTTGGGCCCTTCCGAACCTAGACCAATTGAGGGTGATGAAAGTCTGTCAGAAGGGGAAATTATTGAGGATGATAGAAAATATTTCTTCTCATCCGCGGAAATTGAAGACCTATTGACAGCTGTGTGGTCTACTATGGGCATAGAGGACGTCCAGAAACCTAAATCTGTTCAGGATGAAATGTTCGGTGGGCTCAGAACAAAAAGATCAAAAATTTTCCCTGTGAATGAGAACATTAGAGACATGATCTTAGACGAATGGAGTGATCCTGAGAAGAGATTAGGGGTCTCCAGGGAATTTAAACAAAGATTATTGTTTGACCCAACAGAAACAAAAATATTTAATGACACGCCTAAGATCGACGTACAAGTCGCTAAGGTGGTAAAAAAGACTTCCTTGCCATTCGAGGACTCTTCTCAATTGTCCGATCCTATGGAAAGGAAAGCCAATGCCCTGCTACGCAAATGTTGGGAGGCTTCTATGTATGGTATCAAGACCAACAGTGCCGCCACATCTGTCGCCAGAAACCATGTATATCTGGCTAAATGAGCTCGAAAACCACGTTAAAAGAAAACCCCTAGGGAGGAAATCTTAGGTTCAATTCCCTTACTGAGGTCTGCCACTGCCTTTTTAGCGGACGCTTCCGCAGAATCCATACGTTTTGCTGCCAAGGATGCAGCTCTATCTAACGCCGCACGTCGCGCCTTATGGGTTAAATCCTGGGGAGGAGACAGAACATCTAAAGCAAAACTTTGCTCTATTGCCTTCTCCGGCGAGTATGTGTTTGGTCCTGTGTTAGACACAATACTGGAAAAGGCAGCAGACACAAAAAAGGGTTTTCCTGAAGAGAAAAAGAAAAAACCTTTCTGCCCAAGGGGGGCAGGGGCAGAGGGTTCCTCCTCAATCCACAGAATAAACAAACTGAAAAACAATGACGCCAGAGTAGGGGGCAGATTGAGGAATTTTCTGTTACCCCCAAGAAGGTTTCAATCCCCCCAAGAAGGTTTCAACTAACCTCACACAACCCCAAAACATTGCAAAAAATCTGGCAGGGAGTCCTAGACTTGAAATCAGCAGGCGTAATAACGGAGGTCCCCAACCCCGAAAGAGGAAGGGGTTTTTACTCAAGTTTATTCCTGGTCCAAAAACAAGACTGATCCTCCCGTACTATAATAAATCTAAAAGGATTAAATCAACACATTATACCGGAAATTCAAAATGGAGTCCATTTCCTCCATCATTCCACTAATCAAAAAAGGTTCATACATGACGTCCATAGACCTAAAAGACTCGTATTATCACGTCCCCATACATCAACAGTCTCGGGCCTTCTTAAGATTCGCCCTGCAAGACGAAAAAGGTGTAATAAATCACTTTCAGTTTACAGCTTTGCCCTTCGGCATCTCCTCCGCCCCCAGGGTATTTACGAAAATTGTGGTAGAAATGACCGCCTTTCTCAGACTAAAGAAAGTAAAAAATTTTCCCTACCTAGACGACTTTCTGATCGTAGGAGACTCCTCAACAGAGACACACAATATAACCGACTACGTCTTAAAAGAAATGTCAAAACTGGGCTGGATAATAAACATTAAAAAATCATGTTTAACTCCAAATAAAATTTCTGGGAGTACTTCTGGACTCTGTAACCCAGTCATCATCCCTCCCCATAGAAAAGCTGGTGGTTTTTAGGGAGAGAGTACAAAAATTCCAGGCTCAGAAAAAGTGCTTGATAAGAGAAGCCATGAGCATCCTGGGATCCATGACATCCTGTATCACTACGGTGGCTTGGGCCCAAGCCCACTCCAGAACAATGCAGGCCTGGATCTTAAGAAATTGGGGACGGAAAACAGTCCCTCACTGGACAGGAAAATATTAATTCCACACCACGTAAAATTTAGATCTAAACTGGTGGAATGTAAGGAAAAACCTGTTAACTCACGTAGCCTGGGAAACAACCCCAGAGGTCCAAATCATAACAGATGCAAGCAGTCAGGGATGGGGTGCCAAAGTAGACTCCTCAAATTGGCAAGGCAAATGGTCAGACGCAGTAAGTATGAAATCTTCAAATTGCAGAGAACTGCGTGCCGTCTGGGAAACCTTAAAAGTAGCCCAAAGCCAACTTCTAAAGAAACACCTAAAAGTATTTTCGGACAACACGACAACAGTGGCCTACTTAAAAACATCAGGGCGGCACAAAATCCCAGGTTTAATCCGACTGGCCGGACCTAATTTTCCAGTGGGCAGAAAGAACATGTCCTATCAATAACGGCGGTCCACTTAAAGGGCTCAGAAAACCTAGAAGCAGACTACCTGAGCAGAAAATCTATAGATCAGGGAGAGTGGTCCCTGTGCCAGGATGCTTTCCTAAAAATTTTGGAACTCCTCAGATAGATTTGTTCGCGTCAAAAGAAAATGCAAAAGTCAAACGCTTCTGCTCCCGAATCCCAGAGACCGACCGTGGGCAATCGATGCGTTCTCAACCAGGTGGACATGGAACCTGGCATACGCGTTTCCTCGCTGATCCATAATCCCCAGGGTACTTAAAAAAATCGAAAGGGATCCAACAACAGTAATACTGGTGGTCCCTTTCTGGCCAAAAAGGAAGCTGGTTCTCCATCCTGAAAGACCTAGACTAGAAGAACCTTGGGAAATCCCATACCATCCGGACCTGCTGTCACAGGGTGCCCAATCGATCATCAGAAACCCCAGCCTGTTCCGTCTGTCAGCTTGGATCCTGAGGGCGAGATGCTGAAAAGTAAGGGTCTCTCAGGGAAAGTCATCAATGCCCTAAAATTGAGCCGTAAAAAAGTAACCACGGCCATTTATATGAAAATATGGAAGAGGTACTGTTCCTGGCTAGGGATAACTGCCCTAACAGATCACCACCCTGCATCCAGAAAATTCTAGATTTTCTCCAAAAGGGCAGACATGGGGCTTAAACATAACACTTTAAAGGGCAAATATCGGCCCAAATCCGCATTCTATGATTCTGACCGATCAAACCACAGGTGGATTAAACGATTCATGAGCGGCTTCCAGAATAAGACCATCCCTTACTAATAAAGTACCACAATGGGACTTAAATCTTGTATTAAAAGGACTAACAAAAACCCCCGTTCACATCCTTTGTCAGACATCTCATTAAAACATCTTTCATACAAAACGGCTTTTCTGATCGCCAATAACATCAGCCAGGGCTAGGGGAGATCCAGGCCCTCTCATGTAAAGAACCTTACCTCTCTGTTTTTCCAGATGGGGATAGTTCTAAAATTTTCTCCCCAAGGTCGTATCAAATTTCCACAGGATCAAGAAATTAGTTTACCATCCTTTCCCGTGGATGTCCTTCAGCTGAAGAATCATTAGAGCCCATTCCACTAGGGCTATGGCATCTTCCTGGGCAGAGAAGGCCGGTGTTCACTGGACACCATATGCAAAGCGCCACTTGGTCAAATATAAATACCTTCATAAAACACTATCGGTCTGATGTTTCAGCCAGTGCACACCTGACGGCGGTGTCGGCAGGATTCTCAGGCAGCTTCCCCCCCCCCCCCCCCTCTACCTTGTAATCTGGTAGTTCTCCATGGTAGCCGTCATGGTGGATGATAAGGAATACCGTAATTGGACTTGCCGGTAATTTTGTTTCCTTGAATCCACCATGACGGCTCGGATATTCCCTCCCTATGTAAACTTTATAATATTCATTAGGATGCACCCAATTGGTAATCTGTAAACACTGAGGGTGAGAGTGGGTGGTGGCCTTTTAAACTCTGTGTTCCTGCCCCTATAGAGGTCAAGGGTCATCTCTCCATGGTAGCCGTCATGGTGGTATTCAAGAAACAAAATTTACTGGTAAGTTCTAATTACGTTTTTTCTCCTTAAATTAATCTGTGCTGCTGTAAGATCCCACTTACAGCCATCAGTCTGTCTAATACGTTTTCCTCCAATGCTTTCGAATCCTAACTCTTGTCCCCCTGAGCTGAGATACTCTGTGCTTCTGGAGGGACTACTAGATTTGATGCTGTCGGTTTTACAACCTCCCACAATTATCGCAATCGCACAAGTGGACAGGTCACTGCCTCCCACGAGAAGCGCGATTGTCATCCCTTCGAGGCCAGGGTCCACGAAGATCAGCGACCAATGGAAAATTATCAAAAACCTTTAATCTCTTGGTGATCTGCACGGTGTACATGTACGGATGAATGTGACTCCCATCATTGATGCAAGGGTTCCTTATCTGCTTGTTCTTCTTATCCCCCCCCTACAGGTTGCGACATCAGACGCGTAAGGAGCTGTATGCATATAAACAGGTAAGGTTGGACCCCAGTTTTTGCATTTTGTGGCCCTTTCTTAAAGGGGTTTTTCCCGTGGGCTCAATATTGATAGCCTGTCCTCAGTATAGCTCATCAGTGTCTGATCAGTGGGGGTCTGACACACAGCACCCCGACCATTCAGCCATTTGTGAGCGCTGCGGCCTCCTCATAGCTCGCCAAGCACAGCGCTGTCCATTGTATAGTGGCTGTGCTTGGTATTGCAGCCCAGGCACATGCCCTAGTGAGGGGTCACTGCACTCGCTGGACCACTGCGGCCTCTTCAAACAGCTGGTTGCTGGGAGTTGGACCTCCACCGATCACATATTGATGACCTATACTGAATTCACAAAAAAAAAAAAAAAAAACTTTAAAGACGAGCAATCTGGTCATAGATCAATAAAAGAACTCTAATTTTTAGCAATACGCCAAACTCAACCTGTGGCTCTACAACTATTGCATAACCAAGACTTCTCTGGTGCTGGGGGTTGCAGTTTTGCAGCAGCTTGAGAGCTACAAGTTGGGTACGGGTGTTCTGATAAGAGAAAGCTAGGGGGTGCTATCGCACCCATCAAACGGCCTCCTGGAATATAAGCTAATCCTCGCCTCCCTTTCATCTGATTGGTGGAGAGGAATCACATGGTGGCAGAAAATAGCTTTCTTCTCTCCTGATAATTAATTGGGAAGGGGCGCTGACTTTTTATTTATTTTTTTTTCCTATAAATTTTTTTTTTTTTTTCTTCCTACATACAACATTGTATTTTATTCTTGATGTGTATATATACTGCATGATCAAGTATTTTTTTTATTTTTCAGGTCATTTTAAAAGAAAAAGTAAAAGAGCTGAATCTCTATGAGGTTGGTATTGTTTGTATGGCAAATACTAGTATGCATTAGGTTACGTTATAAATTCATATAAAATATTCAATATATTTCCCCCAAGTGAATGGTAGATCCAAAAACAACCGAGCTCTTTTTGGAACTCCCATAGCGATGAATGGCGAGCAGGCCGTGAATACTTGGTTTACTCTCCTTCACTACGGAGGCCATGTTCCCACTCCCATCTGACATTGATGGCATAGCCTAGTAGTATGAGATGGGCCATCCCCTTTAAGGATAGGGATATATTGACGATGTTTTGGTGACAATGTCGCAGCAATATTGTCCTGAATGGCCCACCCCTCTGCGAGCCTAGCTGTCTTTCTCTCTGCATCTTTATCTTTGATCTTCTAAAATCTTTTTGCCATTTTTACATTTCTGCTGGTTTCCTTTGGATACAGACGGAGCCAACTGTGCTGTCAGACCTGTGACCTAACGGCTCAGCTCTAGCTATGGAACAGGGGTTCCCACAATGCATTGCTCCCTAGTAACCAGAAAGCAGCAGAATTCCGAATCTGGATTAACACCTGAATGGAGAAGAAAACCCCCTATAACATTCTTCATGGATTTTACGAGTTTACCTTAAAAAGTAATTTTCCTTTCATCTCCTTGTAGGTTTGTGCTGTTTGCCTAGAAGAGTTCAAGCCTAAGGATGAGCTGGGTATATGTCCGTGCAAGCATGCCTTTCACAGAAAGTAAGTAATTAGCCTTTGTTGTATTTGGGATTGCAAATCGGCACCCGAACATCACCATTATATTACTTATCCTGTAATGATTCTGAGTTACATCCTGTATTATACTCCAGAGCTGTACTCACTATTCTGCTGGTGCAGTCACTGTGTACATACATTACTTATCCTGTATTGTACTCCAGAGCTGCACTCACTATTCTGCTGGTGCAGTCACTGTGTACATACATTACTTATCCTGTACTGATCCTGAGTTACATCCTGTATTATGCTCCAGAGCTGCACTCACTATTCTGCTGGTGGAGTCACTGTGTACATACATTACGTTGCATCCTGTATTATACTCCAGAGCTGCACTCACTATTCTGCTGGTGCAGTCACTGTGTACATACATTACATTACTGATCCTGTACTGATCCTGAGTTACACCCTGTATTATACTCCAGAGCTGCACTCACTATTCTGCTGGTAGAGTCACTGTGTACATACATTACATTACTTACCCTGTACTGATCCTTAGTTACATCCTCTATTATACTCCAGAGCTGCACTCACTATTCTGCTGGTGGAGTCACTGTGTACATACATTACTTATCCTGTACTGATCCTGAGTTACATCCTGTATTATACTCCAGAGCTGCACTCACTATTCTGCTGGTGCAGTCACTGTGTACATACATTACATTACTTATCCTGTAGTGATCCTGAGTTACATCCTGTATTATACTCTAGAGCTGCACTCACTATTCTGCTGGTGGAGTCACTGTGTACATACATTACATTACTTATCCTGTACTGATCCTGAGTTACATCCTGTATTATACTCCAGAGCTGCACTCACTATTCTGCTGGTGGAGTCACTGTGTACATACATTACATTACTTATCCTGTACTGATCCTGAGTTACATCCTGTATTATACCCCAGAGCTGCACTCACTGTTCTGCTGGTGGAGTCACTGTGTACATACATTACATTGCTTATCCTGTACTGATCCTGAGTTACACCCTGTATTATACTCCAGAGCTGCATTTACTATTCTGCTGGTGGAGTCACTGTGTACATACATTACGTTGCATCCTCTATTATACTCCAGAGCTGCACTCACTATTCTGCTGGTGCAGTCACTGTGTACATACATTACTTATCCTGTACTGATCCTGAGTTACATCCTGTATTATACTCCAGAGCTGCACTCACTATTCTGCTGGTGCAGTCACTGTGTACATACATTACATTACATTACTTATCCTGTACTGATCCTGAGTTACATCCTGTATTATACTCCAGAGCTGCACTCACTATTCTGCTGGTGGAGTCACTGTGTACATACATTACATTACTTATCCTGTACTTATCCTGAGTTACACCCTGTATTATACTCCAGAGCTGCACTCACTATTCTGCTGGTGCAGTCACTCTGTACATACATTACATTACTTATCCTGTACTGATCCTGAGTTACATCCTGTATTATACTCCAGAGCTGCACTCACTATTCTGCTGGTAGAGTCACTGTGTACATACATTACATTCTTATCCTGTACTGATCCTGAGTTACATCCTGTATTATACTCCAGAGCTGCACTCACTATTCTGCTGGTGGAGTCACTGTGTACATACATTACTTATCCTGTACTGATCCTGAGTTACATCCTGTATTATACTCCAGAGCTGCACTCACTATTCTGCTGGTGGAGTCACTGTGTACATACATTACTTATCCTGTACTGATCCTGAGTTACATCCTGTATTATACTCCAGAGCTGCACTCACTATTCTGCTGGTGCAGTCACTGTGTACATACATTACTTACCCTGTACTGATTCTGAGTT
Source organism: Bufo bufo (assembly GCF_905171765.1). Classification (NCBI taxonomy): domain Eukaryota; kingdom Metazoa; phylum Chordata; class Amphibia; order Anura; family Bufonidae; genus Bufo; species Bufo bufo. The sequence goes on along the minus strand of NC_053390.1, from coordinate 804,511,346 downwards.
ACATCTACTGAAGTTCCATAATCATTTCTGGTGTCTCTTTCCAGGTGCCTCATTAAATGGCTGGAAGTGCGGAAAGTTTGCCCCTTGTGTAACATGCCCGTCCTGCAATTGGCGCAACTACACAGCAAGCAGGAGCACGGACCTCCGCAGGTGCCGCTGCCCGGAGCGGAGAACATTGTATAGCTTACAGCTAACGTGTCATCGTGGGTCGCCCCTACGAGGAGCCACACATCACATGTCCTTACCCCGCTTCCATGGGGCAGATCCCAGAATATTGGTCGGCAGCTGATGGATTCCTGCGACATTCTCCGACATGGATATGTGGACTCTGTAGCAACCAAAGCACTTTCATCGCCTGCCTCTGTGCGTTGAGACGAGAGGGAACTTGGCAGCAGTATTTTGGCCTTGGACAAGCACTTTACAAGATTTCGCTGAGACTCTTCCCCCCCCCCCCCCACCCATTTTAACATTTTTATATAGAAATCTTTACTAGAAGTTTTCACTGTGCCAGGGCCGGAGATGGCACAACTGTCCATTTGCAAAGGGAAGGGATGGTAATGAACCCAGGAGACCCTGGAAGATGGAGTAATGGCGCGCTATGCAAACTGCTTACCGTAAAACCGCGCGTCTTATCTGTAAACCCTCGGCAGTATGAACTGATGTGGTTTTCTTAGTGTGCCCGTCGCTGGCATGCAGTCATTTTGTCAGTTTGACCAATATTCCATTTGGTAGATCTAGTTACGGCATCGAGGTATGAGTCACGAGTCGCCTCGGTACTGAAATCAATCGCCAGTGATTCAACACCCAGTGTTTTAGGTGAATTTTGGCTGTATGTGGTCAGTTGCCACTACTGGATTCATCCTGAACGTTGGAAGGACCCCCAAAAAATTCCTGTGTTTCATTGGCTATGAATTAAGGCTATACACGTCAGATTTAAAGGGAGCTCCAAAATCGATTACCCCTTCCCACCCCCGTCATAGTTTAAATATGTGAAAACGCTTTTTTAATATCTTATTCTCATACGAGTTATTGTAATTCATTTTGTGTCCCTCTGACAACACTTCCCGTCACTGTGCTCTGACACCTGGAGGAGATTTGTCAAAACTGGGTCTCAATGCGAAACCATGGCAACCAATCGGATCCCACCTTTCATTTTTCAGAGCCCTTTGGAAAAGGAAAACATCAATCTTATTGGTTGATAGGGGCTACAAATCAGTTTTCCAGTTTTAAAGGACACTCCCCCGAGGTTCCTTCGCTCATCCAGCATTCATGTATTTACCACAGCCGAGAGAATAAAGAGGTGGTTACCGTCGAGGCCCACTGTCCCCTGCCGGGAGAGTAGCGACAATTCTATACAGGAATAAGCTATTGAAAGGCAAATTTCACATTTTAAAGGGGACTTGTACAGGAAGTTCTTAAACTCACCCGGTACCTGCAAAATTTGTGAAGTGCATTAAAGATAGTGGCACTTAGGAAATGTAATCCTTTTTATAACCCCTAATCATTCATACCAGGCTCTGTTGGCAAGAGTGTCAATGCCAGGCCCCTCAAACGGTTAATATGATAACAGACGGTATAATTTATATTTTTCAAAAACTGTCAATAGAGAGAAAAATTTTTTTTTTCAGGTTCTTAGATTAATATTTACTGGCCCTTTTATATATTGCTATCGGGTCCGTCATGTCGTCTGCCTTCACTGTATACAAACTAGAGCACTTAAGATGTATAAGAAGGGTGACCCGTGATCCTTCTTGGCACAGAGGAGTCTCATAATATTACCCAAGGGGTTTTGTCAGGAACCAGTCAAACATCATCTCAATTTCGGAGGAAAATGGTGGGGGTTGGAGGCCGAGAATAGAAGGTGACCACCCTGATCTCAAGAGCACGGAGCAGCAGAGTAGTCACCTGTGGAGGTGAACCATTTGAAGGATATGGAAGTCCTCACTTTCTGTGATGCCTGCAGCCTTAGGCCTCTTTCACACTTGCGTTGTCCGGATCCGGCGTGTACTCCACTTGCCGGAATTACACTCCGGATCCGGAAAAACGCAAGTGTACTGAAAGCATTTGAAGACGGAACCGTCTTCCAAATGCGTTCAGTGTTACTATGGCACCCAGGAACGCTATTAAAGTCCTGGTTGCCATAGTAGTAGTGGGGAGCGGGGGAGCGGTATACTTACAGTCCGTGCGGCTCCCCCGGGCGCTCCAGAATGACGTCAGAGCGCCCCATGCGCATGGATGACGTGATCCATGTGATCACATGATCCATGCGCTTGGGGCGCCCTGACGTCACTCTGGAGCGCCCGGGGAGCCGCACGGACGGTAAGTACACTGCTCCCCGCTCCCCACTACACTTTACCATGGCTGTCAGGACTTTAGCGTCCCGGCAGCCATGGTAACCACTCTGAAAAAGCTAAATGTCGGCTCCGGCAATGCGCCGAAACGACGTTTAGCTTAAGGCCGGATCCGGATCAATGCCTTTCAATGGGCATTAATTCCGGATCCGGCCTTGCGGCAAGTGTTCCGGATTTTTGGCCGGAGCAAAAAGCGCAGCATGCTGCGGTATTTTCTCCCGGCCAAAAAACGTTCTGTTCCGGAACTGAAGACATCCTGATGCATCCTGAACGGATTTCTCTCCATTCAGAATGCATTAGGATAATCCTGATCAGGATTCTTCCGGCATAGAGCCCCGACGACGGAACTCTATGCCGGAAGACAACAACGCAGGTGTGAAAGAGCCCTTAGACCTGCCCCATATTGCATTCACCTCGAAGATTCCAAAATGTTTTGGTTCCTGACTTTTGATTCGCCTTAAATTACAATTTCATGAGAATGTATTATAATTTTGGGAGGAGGAGGAGTGGGACTCTTACAAATGGTAAAAACGGTTCTCGGCTGCTTAAAAGGGCTTGTCTGGAATTAAAAACCAAACCGGTTTTCCTCCATAAACAGCGCCACGCCTGTCCACAGGTTCCGTGTGGTATTGCAGCTCAACTACAATGAGATTAATGAGACTAAGCGGTAATACCGCGTGCTGCCAGGTGATAATGGTGGCGCTATTCTTGAAATTGGGTAGCTGTTTGTTTTTTTTCTCTATTCCTTTAGCTGCAGAAATTGCTTCTGGCTCTGCCTAATCGTATGACCTCGCACATAAGGTCCTGCACATGCCCTGTTCTACATCGATTTTCATAATGGTTTCTTCAGAAATCTTTCAGCCTGGATAAAGTCTATTATCTAGTCTGTCCCATTGTGTTCTTTCCAGTATTTTGTCTCAAAGGCCTCACTTTATTTGGCACTTTTTTTTTAGCTGTAAAAAGCTTATTGGTGTGAAATGTGATGGATGCAAAAACAAAAGTTTACATATGCCATTTATCTACATAAAAAGTTGAGTTACAGTGTAAATACATTACTTATCCTGTACTGATCCTGAGTTACATCCTGTATTATACTCCAGAGCTGCACTCACTATTCTGCTGTTGCAGTCACTGTATACATACATTACATTACTTATCCTGTACTGATCCTGAGTTACATCCTGTATTATACCCCAGAGCTGCACTCACTATTCTGCTGGTGCAGTCACTGTGAACATACATTACATTACATTACTTATCCTGTACTGATCCTGAGTTACATCCTGTATTATACTCCAGAGCTGCACTCACTATTCTGCTGGTGGAGTCACTGTGTACATACATTACATTACTGATCCTGAGTTACATCCTGCATTATACTCCAGAGCTGCACTCACTATTCTGCTGGTGGGGTCACGGTGTACATACATTACTTATCCTGTGTTATACTGCAGAGCTGCACTCACAATTCTGCAGGCATTTTTTTTATATCTCACAATAATCCCTCTTTTTCAGTGTCTGCCTAGAGCTTGCTTTGGTAATGTGTTGCTTGGGAGGCGTTGTCTTTACACCAGACACTATACGGTAAACTAACACAGGAAAATGTGACTTTTTCCCCAGCATTAAAGGAGCTCAGCTGTGCCACTTCACATGTAGTATCAGCCAGCAGAATTGTGAGTGCAGCTCTGCAGGTTTATATAATTGATCAGTCGTGATCAGTACAGGATAACTAATGCAAATGACTCAGCTTTTTATGCAGATTTGGTCTAGATGTACGTTATATAGATTTCTATTGCCAATATTAACCAATTTTGTTAGTACTTTGACAGTGCTGTGGATTTCCGCGTCGCGGTATTACGCGTCCATTCCCGTTCATTCATTGAACTCCATTTTCATTCTGTAGATTTCAGTTACACAAATCTCCCAGCAAGTGCCATTGGGGTTGCTGAGCTGTACAGTCCCTGCCTGTTGTACTCCCTGGGGCCCTCAGTTTATGGAGTCCCACCCTCAAACGCATCCACCCTTTTTTAGGTATTTCAGAATAAGTAATAGCCTAATTAATCTGTGAGCACTTCTAAGCACTGACCATTTAAAAAAAAATAATTCAAAAAAATTAAATAAAATATTGACCAAACTTTTTGGATTGTTTGATCCATGATGTACAGTATCTACAGCTTTGGTACTGTTCTTTCAATCCATAATATGCTACTCCAGTGGATGAGCCATCCTTAATTTAAAATAAAAAAGAGAAAAAAAAATTCAAGTGTTTTTTAGCTTTTTGATTCCATATGAATCGCCCATGGTGATTGGTTAAGTATAGTGTACTGGTAAATTTCTAGTCGTGCCGGAGTGATTTAAATAGTCGAGTGTTCATACTTGCCTATAGGAAGATGTCTGTAGAGTATATAATGGGTTTTAGGGTATTTTTGGTATTGGTACTTGTTGGATCTCTTTGGAATTATCAGCCCTCTGGTGACTTTAGCCAATTATATTAGTATTTTTATTTTCTTTGCGGTGTCTCATCATGAAAAATAAAAAAAAAGTCGTCGTCATTTGGTCAAATCGGTTGACAATTTTTGTCCCTTTAAATGGACCATGGTGGCAGCCATCTTGTGGTGTAAAAAAAATAAAAATAAAAAATCTTTAACTAGCAGAATATTAACTGGACACTAGTCGGATAACTTCACTGGGAAAGCTGCCTAACTAGTATTATGCGGAAATGGTTTGGTTGATTGTATCTTTGCCACACAAATGGAGGCAGCCATTTTGTAGGCCGAACCAATCTGTCAGAAAGTAAGGGGGTGTCGGTTTCCTTTTGTAATGGGTTACAGTGCTTTTGCGGGTTCATGACTGGCCTTCATGGTTGTGTACAGGTAATCGAAACAAAAGTGTTGCCACTGTGATGTACAGACAATAGATTTGTCCCTCCTCCCCTGTATTTTTTATAAAGCCTTTAAGGTCACATGACCTGTCCAATAAATGTCACTTAGTCTCCTATCAATAGTGATGATAGGTCCAGTCCCTGGCCACGTGAATAGTGCACCAATTAACACTTTAAAGGGCAATTCCAGACAGAGGGAGAGAGAGTTTCCTTTCCTAGACCTTTGTATCTATGCTAGCGCCCATAGGGGGCAGTATTAACGCATTCAAAGTTGATCTAGTGAAAATATTCAGATTTTATTTTTTTTGTTTAAGACTGAGTGACAGCCATTTTATGTGCTAATGTCACTCAGCAGAGTCAACAATGAGCATAAAAAAACTCCGCTATCGAACGGAGTATGAATCTGTGCTCCATTATTATGCCTGGTGGGAGTGGTATCTAGAATTTTTAAAATGAACGGTGGTGCCAATGACTTAATCTATCCATCATTCCTAGTTTGTACCCTCTAGAAGAATATGACGGGGCAATGACGTGTGTCGCGGCCCTTTTTATTTATTATTATTTAAATTAAATAAAAAAATAAATCTCTGTATTTTTGTGTTTCGAAATAACCTTTTTATATACCGTCACGTGTTCAGTAAGTCTCGGTGTCGCGAGATTAGGCCTCATGCACATGCCTGTATCTGTTTTTTGCAGGCCGCAAATCGCGGGTCTGCAAAAATATAGATGCGGTCTATGTGCTGTCCGACCTTTTTTCTTCTGAACCCACTGACTTCTTCAATGAGCCCTTAGCCCACATTTTGCAAACAACATGTTCTATATTTTTGCAGAACGGACATATGGATGTCCATTCCCGAAAGAGATGGAACATGGCCTACACGTGTCCGCATAATGCAGACCCATGAAGTCAATGGGTCCGCAAATAAGGCGAATGCAACACGGACCGCATTTTGTGGATCTGCCATTTGCAGACTAATACATACGGTCATGTGCATGAGGCCTACAGGAAACTCCTAATATAGTGTTTTATACTGAAGAAATGTTCCCCCCCCCCCCCCTTTATTTTGCGGCGTTTACTTGTCCTTCAGTCCAATGTTCTATTGTTCAGTCAGTGCTTTTTTTGTTTTTTTGTTTGTGAGACCTCAGGTTCTCGGTTTCATAGACGTGTTTGTACACTAAAGAGAAAATTCTGCAGCAGAATATTTTTTAAAACGTAAATAAAAAAACTCACTTTTTTTGTAAGCTATATTTTTGTATATTTAATTTCTATTAAATACTGTGTTTTTTTTTGCTAACTACGGTATTCATATGAAAGAAGAAAACTGTTTTGCATGTGATTTGACTTGAACTGTAAATAAAGAAGAAATTCGGAAAACGGCTTTTGTGTGTGAATACGGTCGGGAGTCGGTCAATTATCTGTTTAATGTGAGAAGACAAATGAATTGGTTGTTGGCCGGTATTGAGATTGCATTCCAAAATATGGACTTAAAGGGCATCTGTCAGCAGATCTGTACCTATGACACCGGCTGACCTGTTACATGGGTGCTTGGCAGCTGAAGACATCTGTGTTGGCCCCCTGTTTATATGTGCCCGCATTGCTGAGAAAAGAGGTTTTATTATATGCAAATGAGCCTCTAGGAGCAACGGGGGCGTTGCCATTACACCTAGAGGCTCTGCTCTCTTTGCAAATACCGCACCCTCTCCACTTTGACCGGGTAAGGCATTGTAAACGTGCTCACACCTGGGTCAATCAAAGTGAAGAGGGCGCAGCAGTTGCAGATAGTGGAGCCTCTAGGTGTAACGTCCACGCCCCCGTTGCTCCTAGAGGCTCATTTGCATATACTAAAACTTCTTTCTCAGCAATGATGGAAATATTGTTAGAATAGTGTATTGGTGTCTGACCCCACTTAATATTAATTACTTCCTGTTAAAGGGGATATTAATTATTGGTATTTATGCAAATCTCAATAATTAGTATTCATAAATAGGGGTGGGTCGTCTTATGATAACTCCGCCTATTTATGCCTTACTTAACAACAAATCGCTACTGATTGCCTTACACTAACCACTAAACTAGCTGCATGCGCCTTACTAACTACCGCTAGTAACCACACATTACACAATAGGTATAAATATGACAGTATTTATTAATCCTTACTGAACATAACATACATAATACACTAATAATACAGTACCAACAATACACTACAACTATTACTGTCGCGCCTTACTACTATGACGGATTTATGTTTCCAACTATATATATCTATATCAAAGGGAATAGGTATATATAGTTTATGGCAACCCACAGCAATGTAAGTACACACACTAATACGGTTCTGTCTACGCTAACACAATCCCAATTCCTCCCCAGTATCTAACTATAATACAGATGCATACATTTACCAGAAGCCCACCCAATCCTATCAATATACTCTCCCTACGGGAATAACAAGGGGTAAATCCAGACACTGCTGCGTCTGGGATAAGCAGGGCAGCCGGGAAGGGGTGTCAGGGGTAGGATCCTGGGGGAACACAGTGGGATTAGGCTCAGGGCAGGGGAAGGTACCAGGGGTTATGGGGAAACCAGGGGCTATAGGGGAACACAGAAGTTGGTGGGTTGAGGGTTAGGGGCTATAAGGGGTTAATCAGGGGACTACAGGGAATGCAAGGGAATATGAGGGGTTAATCAGGGACAGGGGATCGTTGGTGGTATAAGGGGTTACTCAGGATATGGCAGGGGATAATATATATATATATATATATATATATATCGTTGGTGGTATAGGGAGGGGGATATACTTAGCGGTAATATGCTCGTTGTCCAGGGGGGCTCGTTGTCCAGGGGATGCCTCGCTTGCTGGTGGACTTACCTGACTGCAGAGCGGAGCGCCGCCGGTCTATTTAAACTTCGCGGCGCCCGCTCGCAGTCCTCCTCTTGGCGCCGTGCGCATGCGCACCGCCGGCCTCAACCCGTGGGCCGGCGTGGTGATGTGACGTCACCGCGCCGGCCCGAGGATCTTGGAGCGCGCTTCCAGGGGGGGGGATCCTTTGATCCTCCCGCCTGTGAAGCGGACGCTTACCTCCGGCGCTGTAATTACAGCGCCGGAGGTCAGCCACTCACAGGGGCATGGGAACTCTTTGTTCCCATGTCTCTGTTAGGCGCACCATCTCCGGCGCGGCCGGAGATGGTGACAAAGGGCAGAGGATCTTATTGATCCTCTGTCCTTTGTAGAGGCCGACGCTGGACATAATTGTCCAACTGTCGGTCTCCTCCACCCACCTGGCAGGCGCACTTCGGCGGGATTCCGGCATATATGCGTATAGATGCTTGGGGCACATCTATACGCATATATGAACGGACATTATATTAACATAGGGGCAGGAATAAGCCCTCCTATATTATAGGGGCCCATATACATCCATAGATGTCTGGGCCACATCCATAGATATATATGTACCCATATGGCTTACACACATAGAGATGCATGCTGCCCAGGGGGCACACATACATCTCTATGTGTGCAACACATCACAACTGGACGGGCCCAGAAGAAGGGCCTATATATACATATATACATACACATACACACACATATACACATATATATATATATACACATACATATACCTATATATATACATACATACATACATACACACATACACATACATATGCACACATGTCAGGGCACACATACACATGCATATCTGAATATGTCACTTCCCTCAACACTTCCCAAAAGGGTTCATGCACACAACCGTAAAAACAGAGCAGTAAGAACGCAGCAGCTGTCCCCTAATAGAACAGTCTTATCCTTGTCCATAATGCGGACAATAATAGGACATGTTCTATTTATTTGTGGAACGGACATACAGAAACGGAATTCACACGGAGTAACTTCCGTATTTTTATTTTTTTGCAGACCTATCAAAGGGGTTGTCCGCGTTCAGAGCTGAACCCGGACATGCCTGCATTTTCACCCCGGCAGACCCCCCCTGACTTGAGCATCGGAGCAGTTCATGCTCCGATGCTCTCCTTTGCCCTGCGCTAAATTGCTCAGGGCAAAGGCATTTTTTGGAGATTCGGTGACGAACCGGGCTCTCCATGGGGCTGCCAGGAAGGGCGGGCTTTAGCGCTGCCTTAGCCAGTAAAACGGCTAGGGCAGCGCTAAAGCACGCCCATCACAGCCGGTGACGTCACCGAACACACTGCCGGGGCGGAAGCTTCCGCCCGGCAGTGTGCGATTGTAAACAAAAGAGCCCTTGCTCTGCGCGATCTAGCGCAGGGCAAAGGAGCGCATCGGAGCATGAACTGCTCCGATGCTCAAGTCAGTGGGGCTGCCAGGGTGAAAATGGAGGCATGTCCGGGTTCAGCTCTGAACCCGGACAACCCCTTCAAATGGTCCGCAAAAAAAATTGAATGGACACGGAAAGCAAATACGTTCATGTGCAAGAACCATAACACAGTGACATGTCTGGTATTGCAGCTCATAACCTGTGAATGGGCAAGCTGCAGTACCATGCACAGCCACTCGTATGGAGGGCAGCACCTGTGTAAGCTATAAAGGCAGCTGGGGGCTGTGCACCTCCATATTTGCATAGCGAATGCAGGCATAAACGGACGACTACACGTACTGTATAGACACATGCACACGCATATACACACACAAACTGAAGCAAACCTAGACCTTCTCTGCTGGAAGTCTCTTCCACACATCCGTGACAAGATAGTCGATGGTTTGTCCATGAAGGATCCATGACACAACACGGATGCCATCCACGATGTGGCAGACTTCGATGGCCTGTTTAGTTCTCATCACAGACCAAAGTAATGCCTATCTCCATGAGGTGTAAATAAACACGTTGAAATCATAGGACATGTGTGCGGTCAGTGGAGGACCTGAGACAGCACATGTCCGTGATTCACGGATGAGTGTCAGAGGCCTTACAGAGGGGATTGGGCAGAGCAGGACCCTTCTTGCCAAAAGGGATGTGGAGACTTCTGACTGTAACCAGGAGTACATGGATTTCTTAAGACACACAGTATGTAGTACAGGTGATTGAATTTTTGAAATACGTTTCGTGTCCTATTCGCTTAATAATAATAAAAAAAAAATCCATCAAATATGCTCGAATTGTCTGAAAGTTGGTATGTTACTCTCTTAGGAAAGCTAATTTGCGTACCTTTGGGTTTCTGGTTAAGATATTCAAATTGGCTTTCCTTCCAAAAAAGAAAAGAACACTAAGCCTCTCTGTTACCAGCAGCAGTAAGATATTAATTTCCATATATTTAGAGCAGCATTGGCTGGGCTACAACACTCCTCATGCATACTAGGTGGTCACCATTATGAGAAAGAGCACCCCCAAGACCCTGACAAAGGCCTCTCTGCTAATCGGGGCAATTTTCTCTTGAGTCCTGTTTTTTTTTATTTTTTCCCTTTGGAAGGAGAACTGACAAAAATAACTTGGTTTATTTTGCTAATAGAGGAGGTCCCAAGTGGACTCCTCTTTATGAAGTTCAAGGTCATGGCTACTTTCTATCCCATCTACCATGATGAGTTTGTTTTTAGTATTACTTGGATTTCAGTATTAGGCCTCTTGCACACGAAAGTATTTTCTTTCAGTGTCTGTTCCTTTTTTTTATTTGGCGGACAGTATGCAGAACCATTCACTTTAATGGGTCCGCAAAAAAAAAACGGAGTTACTCCGTGTCCATTCTGTTTCCGTATCTCTGTATTTCTGTTCCGGTTAAAAATAGAACATGTCCTATTATTGTCCGCATTATGGACAAGGATAGTACTGTTCTATGAAGGGCCAGCTGTTCTGTTCCGCAAAATACGGAATGCACACAGATGTCATCCGTGTTTTTTGCGGACCGCAAAATACATGCGGTCGTGTGCAAGAGGCCTTATGCAGTTGCTCTTCCACTGCTCAGACAACTCCAGTTACAAGTAGTAAAACTAAAACCACTAAAAATGGTGGTAGACTATATTTTGTGAATAAGGTAACAACCGTGGGTGGATTTGAAAGCCATTTGATTACCCTTCTCTGTGATGGTTGCCAACTCTACATGAGTACCCCAGACAAACCTTCAACAATAGGTGTCTGCAAGGAGCAAGATTTTAGCATTGTGGACCATAAATAAAAGGTGATATTGGACTTTGTAGACCTGTCTAATGATAATTTGTCTTAATACATTAGAGGAACAGTGGCGGTTTCATGATGCCTTTCACTAGAGATGAGGCTATAGACTCCACTTATGACGCAATGAATAACGGAGTGCCTCTAAAGGCATTCCGTTATGCATTCCATCATAGAAATGCGTTATGGTCCGTGGTAATAGAATTCATAACTCATTATGGTCCTTGGTAATGGAATTCATAACTCAGTTTTGCTTTTACCACCAAACGAAGCGTGAACAAATTTCATAACCTGAAATTCGCTCATCTCTACCTATCGCCACCAAGAAAAATTGAGTGATTAGGTTGGTGACTGGAAGATAGTAAACCTCGAAAACAAGGTGACTCAATTCTTTAGATGGTTCCTATTAAGTTTTACTCAAAATTTCAGGTCCATTCATCTAAGCAGTTAATGTCTGTTGTTCTAAAACTTCCCAGGGTGTGTTCTCCTCCTCCTTCTTCATAACAATGGTGAGGTCATCCAAACTACAAGAGATTATAGGATCTACAAGGGGTTTATGAGGGTGGAGTCTTTTGGCATTTGCCTCCATAAATTCTTAATTCCCTAAAGACTTTTATAATGATCTTTTCTTAATCCTAACTTGTCATCGCCATCTTAATCGAGCACACAACCATCTGACAAATTACTGGCATAGACAGAAAGTCTACTAAGAAGGTGATGAACATTCATTAATGTGTTGTCTACAAGGGAAATTGACCATTGAGCTACTCAGATTTTGGTCGTGTGCTCTGTCTACAAGGGTTCAGGTGGGGAAAAAAGTGGCTGGTTAGTGGCCCAAGAAGGCTCTTTCTGTAAGCACATTGGCTCCCCCATGACACAATCAAGAGGTGCCGATGGGTTGCCATGATGGTTGGAGACCTAACAAGGACTCCCAGATCTGCCATGCATGTGAGCTTGCGGCAGGGCCTAAGGTGGTCAGCCAATGTATCACACTCAGGCACAATATACTGGAATGCAGAAATATTGCATAGTATAAACAATAGGTCAAAAAGATGCAAAACCTTTATACAAAAAAATGCACTATAAAAAAATATAATAAAAAACTTCACATAACTAGTATGGCTGCCTCTGTAACAACAAAAATCATAACCTTATCATGTTACGTATCCCACATGGTGAGCATAAATAAGAATCTAAAAGATGACGCCAGAATTGGTGCTTTTTGCTCATCCAGTTTACCAAAGAAATGGAATAAAAAGTGATCAAAAAGTTGTATGGATGTGAGAATGGTTGCAAAAAAGTTAACTTTCCTGCAAGAAACAAGCCCTCACACAGCTCCAACGACAGAAAAATTTAAATGTCATAGGCCTTGGAATGCGTTAGCAGAAAAACAAATGATTTTGGGTTTATACTGTGCAAAAGTAGTAAATAAAAAAAATATATAAAATGACCGTCGTGTATTCTAATCCAGAGAATACCGCATGGTGAAAGCTGTGAAACAGAATCAAAAAGACAATGGTGGAATCGCTGTTGTTTTTTTTTTAAATACAAAAATAAAATAAAATAAAAAAATGAAGTTATATGTTATATATACACTACTCACAAAAAGTTAGGGATATTTGGCTTTCGAGTGAAATTTATGGAAAAACGTAAAAAGTTCCGGCTCCAGTGATATTTTATCATGAAAGTCGGGCATTTAAGTAGAAGCAGCAATGATGATTTCCTCATCTCAAACAATTTATTGAAACAAAAGCCCACACCAGTGCTGGGTATACCCCCACAAAATGTCAGTGTAGCCTTGAGCATCGATTGCAGCTTGACAACGACGTCTCCTGCTGTTCACAAGTTGACTTATTGTCTGCTGAGGCATGGCATCCCACTCTTCTTGAAGGGCGGCCCTCAGGTCATTGAGGTTCTGGGGTACAGAGTTGCGAGCCTCTACACGGCGACTCAGCTGATCCCATAGGTTGTCAATGGGATTCAGGTATGGAGAAAGGGGAGGCCACTCCATTTGAGGTCCCCCAGTTTCCAGTAGCCGTTCCCTAATGATGTGACCTTGATGACCAGGGGCGGGCTGGGCCGGGGGGCAGGGAGGCAATTGCCCCCCAGGCCGCCCGAAATAAACGGCCACTGGGCCGCGCGTCTTAAAAAATTTATTTTTTTATTTTTTTATTCTTCAGGGCCGCACCGCCGATCATCACCACAGGCGGCGCGGCCCTGGATGTCATTGCGGCCGTGCTGTGTGCTGTGGGGCAGGGGAGGGAGAGGCGTGTCCCTCCCCTGTTCTTCTGATAGGCCGCAGGCACTAATGCCTGCAGCCTATCAGAGGCCGGCTCAGGCAGTGCGATGACGTCATTATCATCGCGACGCCTGAGCCCGGCAGCACACAGCAGGGACACAGGCTGGAAGAGGCTCGCATCGCTGCTGATGGAGGTAAGCATTAGTGTTGTTTTTTTTTTTCTTCTTTGCGGGGGGCTGGCACTATTGGGGGGGGGGATCTGGCACTATAAGGGGGGCTGGCACTATGGGGGGGGGATCTGGCACTTTGGGGGAGCTAGCACTATGGGGGGCACTATGGGGGGGGGGGGATCTGGCACTTTGGGGGAGCTAGCACTATGGGGGGGCACTATGGGGGGGCTGGCACTATGGGGGAGCTGGCACTATGGGGGGGCTGGCACTATGGGGGGGGGGCTGGCACTATAGGGGGAGCTGGCACTATGGGGGGCGGCACTATAAGGGGGCTGGCACTATGGGGGGGGCTGGCACTATAGGGGGGCTGGCACTATGGGGGGGGGATCTGGCACTATAGGGGGATTTGGCACTATGGGGGGGAATCTGGCACTTTGGGGGAGCTAGCACTATGTGGGGGGCACTATAGGGGGAGCTGGCACTAGTATAGAGGGGGCTGGAACTATGGGGGAGCTGGCACTATGGGGGGGGCTGGCACTATGGGGGGGCTGACACTATGGGGGGGGGCTGACACTATGGGGGGGGCTGGCACTATGGGGGGGCTGGCACTATGGGGTAGGAGCTGGCACTATGGGGGGGCTTGCACTATAGGGGGAGCTGGGACTATGGGAGGGCTGGCACTATGGGGGAGCTGGCACTATGGGTGAAGTGGCACTATGGGGGGGCTGCCACTATGGGGGGCCTGGCACTATGGGGGGCTTGTACTATGGGGGGGGAGCTGGCACTATGGGGGGGCTGCCACTATGGGGGGCCTGGCACTATGGGGGGCTTGTACTATGGGGGGGGAGCTGGCACTATGGGGGCATTTCTTGCTGGCACATTATGGGGGGGCACCATGAGGGAGAGGAGCACTATGGGGGTATCTGGGGGCTCTAAAGGGGCTTTTTTTTTTTAATTATTGGCACATTCTGGGGGGCACTATAGGGGAGAGCAGCACTATGGGGCATCTGGGGTTACTATAGGGGCATTATTTGGGGGCACTATGGGGAAGTGGGGGCTCTAAAGGGGCCTTTTGTATTGGAACATTATGGGGGGCACTATGGCATTAGGTAGCACTAAGGGGGCATTTTTTACTGGCACATTATGGCAGGCACTATAGGGGAGAGCGGCACTATGGGGCATTATTTGGGGGCACTATGAGGGAGTGGAGCACTATTGGGGCATATGGTGGCACTAAGAAGGGGAATTTTTTTACTGGCACATTGTGGGGGAGAGGAGCACTATAGGGGCATCTGCTGGGGGTACTAAGGGGCATTTTTTTACTGGCATATTATGGGGGACACTATGGGGAAGGGGGAGAGGAGCAGTATGAGTGCATTTACTGGGGCACTATATAGGGGTATTTTATACTGGCATACATTATGGGGACATTAGCTCAACTGCGGGCACTAAGCGGGGGTATTTCATGTACTGTCATATTATAGGGAAATTAGTACTACTAGGGGGTATTATGGGGAGCTTTACTACTACTGGGGGGCTATGAGGAACATGATTACTAGGGCACTATAGGGGCATTATTACTACTAAATGAGCTCTGGCAGAGAATTATTTCTATTGGTGGGATTTTGGGGGGCACTGTTACTTTGGGGGCACCCTAGCACAGTATCAGCTTAGCACTATTATTTTTGGGGGACATTATCTTTATACTATTAGTGTCTGGGCGCAGTTATTTTTTAGAGCACTGTGTGCCAATAATTGTTTAAGGGGCACTATCTGTGTGGTAGTAGTATTCCCAGGGGTACTGTTTCTGCAGTATAGTATAGGGGGCATAGCGGGCACAGTATTGGGGGCACTATCTGTGTGGTAGTAGTATTCCCAGGGGTACTGTTTCTGCAGTATAGTATTGGGGGCATAGCGGGCACAGTATTGGGGGCACTATCTGTGTGGTAGTAGTATTCCCAGGGGTACTGTTTCTGCAGTATAGTATTGGGGGTGGCAGGAAACTAATGTTTCTCAATCTCTGCAGAGACGGGAGATGGCTGAAAAATCATCATGGCGGTCAGAATGGAGAAGATGAGGAAAGAGAACGTCTACAACAAAGCTGACATCACTGGATGTAAGAGGTAGGGGGCGCTATGTAGGAGAGGAGATGCTCCGGCTCCTCCCCCTGCCATTTGCAGAAGGAGGATTCAGAGCTGGGTGAGGATGGCAAAGGGGGCAGCAGGCCACGGGCGGGGTGACAGATGTTGGGGGGGAACCACAAGCCTTGAGCAGGATCTGGGGAGGGAGGAGAGCGGAGGAGCTTCCTGGCTGTAGCTTGTTATATAAGCAGGCAGTGCAGCCAGGACAGACCTCCCCTCTCCGTATGATGTGTAGAGACAGGCCGCAACTATAGAATGTCAGCTGTACAGTGTGTGTTGGGAGTGGCCTATTAAATGTAGGAGGGGCTTTTAATAATGGGCGGGGCTAAAAATGGGCCACTTGACTGGATTTGCCCCCCAGGACTAAGGCTGCCAGCCCTCCCCTGTTGATGACCCGGCGCATTGTTCTCCATGAAGATAAAATTAGGCCTGTGTTGTTCATGCAGAGGCACAATAACTGGATTAATGATATTATTCAGGTTGTATAGGCTTGTCACTGCATCATTCACAAAGTTTAGGGCAGTTCTGTATTGACTAGACAAACCTGCCCAATACCACCACCACCACCAAACGCTCGTCTGATGACATCAGTGGCTGATGCATAGCGTTCTCCTTGACGTCTCCAACATCGTTAGCGGCCATCATTTCGGCTCAGTGTGAATCGACTTTCATCAGTGAACATCACTGAGGCCCACTGGTCCCTCGTCCATCGTAGATGCTCCCTGGCCCATGGAAGACGATGACTCCTGTGCCTGGTGGTGTGGTCAGGTACCCTTGCAGGTCATCTAGCACACAGAACACGTTGATATAAACAGTTTTGAATGGTCTGTCACACTTAGGTGCCTCTCACCTCCCTTAAATGTGCCTGGAGTTGTGTGGCATTCATCATCCGGTTCCGCAGGGCATTGTTCACAATGAAGCGGTCATCAGTGTGGGATGTGACCAAAGGAGGTCCACCTCTATACCTTTCTGTGACTCTTCCAGTCTCCCTGTATCTCTGATACAACCTGCTGATGACACTTTGTGACACTCTAAGCTCAGTGGCCACTTCCGTCTGAGAACATTCTGCTTGAAGCCTCGCAATCACGAGGTACTGGTGATCAATTGTTAGGTGTCGTCTTGGCCTCATGATGTCAAAATGTGAACAGCATGATGAGGAGGACTGTTTAAATACCAATTCTAATTGAACCAGGACATTTATTGGGCGATTCAGGGATCAAACACCTGTAGTGAATTTTGCCGTTAAGCTTCTTGTTAGAGAACAGCAAGTTGTGCAAAAAGTACTCAAACATTGAACAGTTGGACATAGGCATTCAAAAGTTTAGAGAAGGTCACATTAAGTTCACCTGTAAAGGTTGAACTGCATTTTAGGTTCATCATAAAATTTCACCCACAAGCCAAATTATCCCTAACTTTTTGTGAGTAGTGTATACCTAAAAACAATGACAATAAAAATTGTGACTTGTCCTGCAAAAAACAAGCCTCATACAGCTATGTCGATGGCAAAACTATGACAAAAGTTATGACTCCTGGACTGACATAAATGACTGGCAGCTCAGGGGCATGTCCTTTCTGCTATAGCTTTCTCCCTATCACAGCTCAGGGGACATGTCCTTTCTTAGTGGATGATTTATTTTCTGCTGCAGAACTCTCCCTATCACAGTTTGGGGGAGGGGGGTCCTTTCTCAGGGGACGTGTCCCTTACGCTGCAGATCTCTCCCTGTAACTGTCACAGTTTTGGTAGGTATGCCTAGTGGCAGCTTAAGGATGGAACTGAGGCTTTGCGACCACCTCAGTAGGTAGATTTGCACATTACTATACAGATTAAACACCAGGGGGCGCCAATATAAAGAGAAGACCTTACAACTGGAGCATATTTGCAACAGAAAGTAAATTTCAAAAGCAAGTAGCTTTTTAATGCTGAATAACATTTAATGGTGGTACAACCCTTAAAGGCCCAAAATAGGCTTGCTACTAAAAGTGAGTCTAAAGTGTGCCGGTAAAAAGACATAGCTCCATGCCTGCACATGTGTCTGGAGTGGGACCTCCACCAGTCACAAATTGTTGACCTGTTGTAAGGACAGACCACCATTGTAAACTCCTTTTCACTGTACTTTTCAGCAGGATCCCCCCCTATCGAGCTAAGCATATTGCCTGGTAGGGTTGATCCTGCTGATTAAATTGATACCTGTCTTGTGAAAATCAGTTGCAGAGTTCCGGAGGAAAAAAGACTTCTGTTCTTTATCAAAATGAAGGCTTTAACTCATCGAGGGGTGGGGCCTTCCCGCTGCACTAAAGACCTCATTTGCATGAAGGCTAAAAGTCTTTGTTTTCTCAGGAACGCCACAACCGATTTCCACCAGACAGGTATTATTTTAATCAGCAGGATCAGCCCTACCAGACAGTATGCCTGGTTTAATAGGGTCGATCCTCCTGTCAGCCTTCTGTCGGCGACCACTTGACCTCAGCACCTGTATGTTACATAGAAAAGGTGACACCGCAATGGCCATGTGACATGGTCGCAGAGGGGGTCACGCCCTGGAGCTCCGTGAAGAGGGCATCATTTTTAAAATAGGCAATGAGAACAACTCCAGGACTTCTATTTAGTTTAAAGGGGGGCCTTTACAAATTCTTGTACATAGGGGGCAGTTAATATGTGGATGATGGCCGCACTGTGAATGTTTATATCAATTATGTGTAGAATGGCATTTAAAGCACTAAACTGTCATAGTAAAGATATGTACATATATATATATATATATATATATATATATACATACACAAATACGGTATATATATATATATATAAAAGCTGTATAAACAACATTAGCCCTCCCCGACCACCATGTGGCTATTTACGTCGGTGGTCGGGATGTTAAAGATGTTTCATACAGCAGGCATCTGTGGCTAATGTCCACGATCGGCGGTAACTTCCGGGTGTGCTCCAGGTCCCCCCAGGGGATAAGGCTAGGTCTACATGACGACATTTTGTCGCACCAATATCGCGCGACACTTTTTATAATGGTAGTCTATGGTGTCGCACTGCAACATGCGACATGCTGCAAAAAATCCATTTGCGCGACATTGGTAGAACAAAATGTCGCGCAAAAAATGTCGTCGTGTCGATCTAGCCTAAGAGGCTGCTGCATAGTAAATTCTATGGAGCTCCTGCCTGTGGTAGGGCTCCACAGAAACACAAAAACTCCTCATAGACTCCGATGCTAATGCAGTTCTCTATGGGAACTATAAAAAAAAGTGTTAAAAGAAATGTTTTTGTAAATAAAATAAAGAATAAAAAATATAAAAATTAAAATCACCAATTCCCCAAAATGAAAAAATAAATAAAAAATACACATCATAGGTATCCCAGCGTGCAAAAATGCCCGTACTATTAAAATCTAAAAAAATTCATCCCATACGGAAAACAGGAAAAAAAGTCAAAATGGTCGATTCGTCGCTTTTCAGTCGCTTCTTCTCCCACAAAAAATTAAATAAAAAGTGATCGATAAGTCGTACACACCCCAACCTGGTGTCACTGAAAAGGACAGATAGCCCCACAAAAAATGAGTCTACACTCAGCTCCGCACACATAAATACAAAAAAGTTATTGGGGTCAGAATATGGAGACTGAAAGAAATTTTAAATTTTTATTTTATTTTTATTCTTTATTTTTTTTCTGTATAAAAACACAATAAAAAATATACATACGGCTTTGGTAGTAAAAAACGAAAACGAAAAAAGAAAAAAGTAAAATCGCCAGGTCATGATAGGGTTAATCTGAAAAGTAATACTCTATGGTGTCAGTGAAGAAATATAATCGCACTGCAGTCCTTTGCTGCACTCTAGTGGTCATACAGTGAACTGCATGCATTGATCATTCAAGAACATTCTGTACAGAGATTTGTTTTACATTACACCCAGATAGACTGGAAACGATGGAGGAGCTGAACCTTACTTGAGGCTTGTCTTGTCCAGTCAGTGAACATGCGTAAGGAGCTGAGAGACTTTGACAAGGGCCAGATTGTGATGATTAGACCACTGGGTCAGAGCATCTCCAAAATTGCAGATCTTGTGGGATGGTCCAAGGCAGAACAACCGGTGATAGGGCCTTGGCCTCCCAAGACATATTGATGCCCTGACACAGCCGAAAACCTTTACAATGGGCACAGAGCGTCAGAAATGGACCATGGAGCATAGAAGAAGGCGTGTAATCATGACTACATCATCTGTAAGATGGCATCAGGATGGGAAGAAGACAAGCCGGTGGAGGCAGTGTGAGGCTCTGACCAATGTTCTGCTAGGAAACCTAGATATGACACATACCGCCAAGCTAAACATTATACAGACAAGTACCCCCCATAATGACAGAGGCGCCCTCTAGTGGTTGTGACCTCTTTCAGCAGGATAGTGCTCCAGCCACACTGCAAAGGAATGAAGAACATGACAAAGAGATCAAGCTAGTGACTTGTCTCCAAATTCATAGTTCTCAGTTCGATCGTCATCTGTGGGATGTGCTGGAAAACAAAGTCTGATCCACGGAGGCCCCACTGAACATTTTATATCAATTAAAGGATGTGCTGCTGACACCTTAGTGTCTGATATCACAGAACTCCTTGGGAGGTCTTGTGGTGTCCATGTCTCAATGTCTCACAGCTGTTTAGGTGGCATGAGGGCGATCCACACAATATTATGGCTGTTCGGTGTATATCCATATACAGTTAGCTCCCTCTAGTGGTGCTTCACAAACAGAAGTTTCAGTGCTTCTCATTCATACATCACCTCCTCATCACGTCCCCTCTCTGTTGGTGTCCCTCAAGGCTCTGTCCTGGGTCCCCTACTTTTCTCCATTTATACATTCGACCTGGGACAACTCATAGAGTCCCATGGCTTCCAATACCCCCTCTATGCTGACGACACTCAAATCTTCCTCTCTGGCCTAAATGTCACTTCCCTGCTATCCAGAATCCCATTGTGTCTGTTGGCTATATCTTCATTCTTCTCCTACCGCTTCCTAAAACTCAACATGGAGAAAACATAATTCATTGTCTTTCCCCCATGTCAGTCAGCCCCCCTACCTGACCTGTCCATTACAGTTATTGGCACCATGGCACAGGTCTGCTGCCTGGGGATAACATTTGATTCTGCCCGTTCCTTTAAGCCACACATCCAAACCCTCACCTCTACCTTCCACTTTTAACTCCACAACATCTCTCGTATTTGCTTTTTCCTCAACCCTGAGTCAACTAAAATGCTACTGCATGCCCTTTTCATCTCCCGCCTAGACTACTGCAACATCCTCCTGTTGGCCCCCCATCTAGCGCTCTCGCTTCCCTTCAGTCTATTCTCAACTCTGCTGCCCGGTTAATCCACCTCTCCCCTCGTTACTCCTCTGCCTCCCCCTCTGCCAATCCCTTCACTGTCTCCCCATTGCCCAGTGAATTCAGTTTAAAATACTTTCAACTACATATACAGTTGTGTTCAAAATAATAGCAGTCAGACATCACTAACCCGATCAATCACTGTTTTTAATAGAAATGATATTTCTTCATGGCAAATAATTTACCAGCAGGTGTAGTAGAGTAATTGAAACCCGACAGACCCAACAGTCATGACATGCATGCTGCTGATTCTCTGTAATTCAATCACTTATTGAAAGGAGCATGTTCAAAATAACAGCAGTGTGGAGTTCAAGGTCATTCATTCTTTGAAAAACAGGTGGCAATTATTGCCCTTATTTAAGGAAGGAAGGCAGCAAATGTTGTACATGCTGGTTACAGTTCATTTCTCTCTGAGGAAAATGGGTCGTTCCAGACATTGTTCAGAAGAACAGCGTACCTTGAATAAAAAGTTTATTGGAGAGGGGAAAACATATAAAGAAGTGCAGAAAATGATAGGCTGCTCAGCTACAATAGATCGCAAATGCTTTAAAATGGCAACCAAAACCTGAAAGACGTAGAAGAAAGTGAAAAACTACCATTCGAATGGATAGAAGAATAGCTAAAATGGCGAGGACTTAGCCAACAATCAGCTCCAGGAAGATGAAAGAAGGTCTGAAGTTCCCTGTGAGTCCTGTTACAATTGGAAGACGCCTATGTGAAGCCGAGCGATCTGCAAGAAGCCCCCGAAAAGTCCCACTGTTGAAAAAAAGACATGTGCTGAAGAGGTTACAAGTTGCCACTGAGCACATTGACGGCCTAAAGAGACATTCTGTGGACTGATGAAAGTAAGATCTTTTTGGGTCTAGTGGCCGGAGACAGTTTGTCAGACGACCCCCAAACACTGAATTCCATCCACAGTACACTGTGAAGACAGAGAAGCATGGTGGACAAGCATCATGATATGGGGATGTCTCTCATACTACGGTGTTGGGCCTATTTATCGCAGACCAGGGATCATGGATCAGTTTGAATAGATCAGAATACTTGAAGAGTTCATGCTGCCTTATGCTGAAGAGGAAATGCCCTTGAAATGGGTGTTCCAACAAGACAGCAACCCCAAACACACCAGTAAACGTGCAACATCTTGGTTCCAGACCAACAAGATTGACGTTATGGAGCGGTCAGCCCAATCCCAGAATCCTAATCCAATAGAAAACTTGTGGGGTGACATCAAAAATGCAATATGCCTCATTTATCCAGGTCATAGTATATCTGTAAAGAATAAATCAAGGCAACTGGACTTACTGTAGATTTCTTGAAAACGTATCTGCTATTTCTTGAAAACGTATCCCTGTCTGCTTTAAACCCAGTAACACACTGAGGCAACAACTGGTTCACCCAAAAGACCCAACGCCTAAACACAAGATGGACAACATTGTGTACGCAGTCCAGTGCAATGAGGAATGCTCAGAACTGTATATCGGCAAAACAAAACAACAACTCCATCAGCGTATGGCTCAGCATAGAAGAGCCAAAACCTCTGGTCAAGATTCAGCCGTGTACTTACATCTAAAAGAAACAGGTCACACCTTTGAAGACAGTCAAGTACGTGTTTTGGATAAGGAGGCCAATTGGTACAAACGAGGTGTGAAGGAGGCCATCTACTTAAAAATGGAGAAGCCAAGCTTGAATAGAGGCAAGGGGGTTAGACATCTATTGTCTGCCACATACAATGCTGTCTTGACACCTTTTTCTGGGAGGTCATTAAAACCTACTGACTCCAATTAGGATAATGGTATCAACACCTTTGACCGCATGCTGGGTATAATGACCTCTGACCCCATGCTGGGTATAATTACCAGATGTTGATTCAGTTACATATTTATTCCCAGAGAATTCTTGTACAGTCACTCAGAATTGAGAAAGCTCGTTGGAAGAACGAGTGAAATGTTTTCAAGAAATCTACAGTAAGTCCAGTTGCCTTGATTTATTCTTTACAGATATCAAAAATGCAGTTTCTGAGGCAAAACCAAGAAATAGAGAAGAACTGTGGAATGTAGTCCAATCATCCTGGGCTGGAATACCTGTTCACAGGGGCCAAAAGTTGGTTGACTCCATGCAACACAGATGTTCAGCAGTTCTCAGAAACAGCGGTTATACAAATAAATATTAGTGAAGTGATTCAAAGGAAAGCAAAATCTTCAAACATTTCTCAGTTTATATAGTGAATGTTTGAGTTTGTAAAGAAGAATACAAACTGCTATTTTTTTGAACAGTCTAATATTCACTTTTTAATAATTTTTTTTGAGGAACAAAACAAATTTGATATATTTTACTTCATGTTTTGATTTACAATAGAATATGTAGTGTTCCCAATGCATTTGTGTATATGGAAATAAAAGCTATTAGAGAGAAGGATTTTGAGCTTTATTCACTTTTTTAAACACACTGCTATTATTTTGAACACAACTGTAAAGCCGTCCACAACCTGTCCCCTCCTTACATCCCTGACCTGCTTCCCCGATACATCCCCATATGTAATCTCAGATCCTCAGAAGACCTCCTTCTCTCCTTTCCTCTTATCACCTTATCTCCTGTGCATCCACTTATACTCTGGAACTCTTTACCCCAACATATCAGACTCCCCCCCCCCATATCCAAACCTTCAAAAGTAACCTGAAAAACCACCTCTCCAGTAGCAGTTTAAGTAGAAATGACCGTGCCCTAGCAAATTTATGAATGCCTCCCTTCTCCCCACCGAAACTTCTTAGCAGCTGATAAAGACGCCCTAAATTAGGGCATTTAAGATACACTCTGGTGTTCCAAATCAATGTACCCCCCCCCCCCCCAGGGGTTAATATCCACGCGTGGCTGAGAGACTAGACGCTGACACATAGATGGTCAATGCAATCTCTAACTTTTATTACATGGGGTAAGCGTATATACATCAGTGATTTTCTGGATCTATGTTTTCATACAATTTTCCCATATTCTTTTGAGTCAAGATCAACAGTCACACAAGGGAAAATCAGTCTGAACACTTCCTTGAAATCAATCCAATTATGCTTTTCTTTGAGCTTCACTGTGCTTGTGGTCAACAACACTCAGAATGGACCATCAAACCAGGGTTTTAGGACTTTTCTAACATGTCTTTTTCTACCACCCAATCTCCAGACACAAGTGGGTGGGTTCCTGGTACTTTATCAAAACCTGGAAGTGAAGCAAAAACTCGAAAATGTACTTTAGTCAAATGCTTGTACAAAACTGATCACATAATCTGCCAGACAACCATGTTGCATCTGAAGCTGCTGTGGGAAATAATCCTAGGGGCTGACCCAAAAAGGACCTTATAGGGACAAAGGCCTGTCTCACGGTTAGGTGTGTACCTTACTAAAAGAGGGCTACCAGCAGGCACTCTATTAAGGCTTTTTGAATCTTTAACTTAGTGTCCCGTTCAGTTCCTTTTCCCTACTCTACTGCTGCTTTGTGGATGGTACGAAGCATGTAAGGCCTGTCCTACACCCAAAACCTTCATCATCTCCTGCATCACTTCACCTGTGAAGTGAACACCTGTGTCACTTTCAATGATCTAAAGTACCCCATACCTGCACACAACTTCGGCCATAATCTTCTTTACTTCTTTGGGTACGGTTTTGGCCATCCTGAAAACAAGTCATCACATATCAATACATACTCATACATGCCCACCTTGGGTAGTTTAAGGTAGTCTGCAAACGTTGAAACAGATACAAAAAGCAAGACGTGTTTCTTGGGTACCTTAACCACCTTGCCCACGTTGTTCTGGACACAAACCATTTATCCTTGAGTATGTCTGACTGTTACAGTGCTGAACCCTGGGGCATACCATATGCTACGTACTAAATCACACATAGCAGTTTTGTCTGGTGCATCACTCCATGGTTTGCCTGTGCCATCGTGGAGTAGAGGGACCTGGGAAGGCAAAGTTTCCCTTCTTATTTGTAGTCCCCTTTTTTCCATCCACCAGTCCCTTTCCTCCTTCCCCATCTGGTTCTGTAAGGTCTTAAGAACTTTCGGGAGACAGGAGGAGTTATTTCAGGGACCTTAACTGTGGCCACTTAAGACAGGGGTCTGCTTAGGTAATTTGGCAGCCATTTTTGCCGCCTGATCTGCCGTGGCTTTCCCCTTTGCCTCCTCTGCATCTGTTTATAGTGGCCTTTCGTTGCTATCATCACCTCTCATTTTAGTGACAAAGAGGGCTTCCATCAGAGACCTCACTGCTTCCCCATTTTCGATGGGTTTACCTGAAGCGATCAAGGATTCTCTGGCTTTCCATATGGGCCCATAGTCATGGGCTATCCCAAAAGCACACCTGGAATCAGTGTAAATGTTGGCTGTTTTCCCATCTGCATATCTGCAAGCCATCTTCAGAGTCTTTTAGCTCCACTTCTTGAGCAGACATGTGTGGTAGTTCACGTTTAATCACCACTGCCCAACCTGTGTAGTTCCTGCCATCCTGGCCATACCTCGATCCATCCACAAAGAGCACATGATCTAGATTACCTAATGGCTGATTTACCAAATCCCACTACCTCTTGTGACATCATCTGCAAACAGTCAGGAGCCTCTTCCTTTGAATCTGGAAGAAAAGTTTAAAGTGCGGTGCCCTAACTCTTCCCTCCCCCCTTGGTCCAGAGGCAACAGGGTGGCTGGGTCCAAAGTATTACACCTTTGGAGAGCAACATTGTCAGGCAACAAAATGGAACACTGCATTCTCAAATAACGGGCAACAAAACAATCATTTGGATTGTACGTTCATCAGGATAGATGTAATATCACCATCACTTTGTGGTTCAGAACTATCTCAGAGCTTTCATCAAGCATAGCTAGTACAACTACTACAGCTCTGATGCAGAAAGGGGCACCTCTGGCCACGGGATCAAGTCTGGCTGAATAATATGCTACGGGGCGTTAATGCTGGCCATGCAGTTGGGTGAGGACAGCGGAGTCATGGCCACTCACTTCATAACAACACAATCTAAATGTAATAATCTGATAGGCCCAGTGTGGGGAACACAAAATTGCCTCTAGGCATAAAAAGCATCTACCACCTCATCTGTGAAGCGGTAGGGACTAAAGGACAAATCAATCACAGTGGAGTGAGCAGGGGTAATGGGAACCTGAGCCAACAAGGTGTGTGTTTTGGGCACGATGTGGGTGTTAGAAACTGTGGCTTCATTAACTGCATGTATGTCATGTACCATCCAATGGTGAGTGGTTTTGCTTTTCTCAGCTTCTGGGAGTACTGATACAAACATGGACCAGGGAATTTTGTCACTAATGGCCAACAAACAAAGTTCCTGGTCGTTGAGGGCACCTGTAAGCTTCACAGTGCCGTCCTCCTGATGTGAGATACCAGCATGTTCTTTTGCAAGAAAATCTGCACCCAGGAGGCAACAAGGGTCGTTACCACTGACCAGCAAACGGGCAAGGGCATCTTGGTTAGGGGCAAATCTAATATGGATGGTTTCTGTTGAAAAGGGAGCGTACTACTTTCCCATCCACTTCTACCCAAAGACTGGTGTCCTTGGGGAGTGAATCAAGGGAGGCCATGTTTGCTGTGCACAACTGTCTTGGCTGCTCCAGTATCAATAAAAAACGGGACTACTTCTTTATCACCCAGAGTGAGGGATATCATTGGGCCAGACTGAATCTGCTAAAAATGTTTAAAAGTAGAGCCGATACTGGATTTCCTGTTTCCTAATCTTGATCTAACTCCCCCCCCTCCCTGTCTTTGTGTTCTCCTTATGACAAACCTCCCTGTCTTTGTGTTCTCCTTATGACAAAAAACATGGGTGTCTGTGGGGATGGACAGTGATCCGGGCATGGTCAACATAGAATACAATACTCTCGTGTGCTGTGGACGAGGAGTACCACACACAGCATAACACTCTCTCTTCTGGGATCTGGGTCCCACAGACTCTGCAGGCCCATCATAGGGTGGCAGACTTACGTTTTCCTCACTTCAATGAGGCGTTTGACATCAGGGCTAAAGCAATGCCAAAGGAACACTACCTATGGTTGGCACCACTGAACCACCCAATGCCGCTTGATGCTACTCTGCATTTTGGCTTACAGAAGTATCCAACTTTTCCTATCGTGGAATTAATAGACTGGAAAACAAAACAGGACTTCTCATCTTCCATGGGAGTGTCTTATAACTAGGGGATGGTCACAAGGGCTGTTGCTGTCTGTAACGTCCACCCCTATCCTCCTCCCTCCGCTCTGAGTCATCTAAGTCCACCCCCTTCAGTCGGACGCTGTGGTCCTCCTTTTGTCCGTCAGTAATGTGCCAGCTGTCCATTAGAACAGAGCTCTGATGTGAAGCACAACACTTAACATGTAACACGTAACTGCAAACATTGAAACAAACAGATCTGACAATACAGACATGAACACACAAAGGGCCCATCATAAGAAACTTTTCATTGACTTCGATAAAAAAAAATGTACAGCTTGATCAATGCTGTTGGCACCAATAAAAACCAAAAATTTCCAAGAAAAATAAAATAAAATCCTCAGTGCGCATATTATTTAAAAAAACAAATACCATACTCCATACGCATTCATATACATTTTCATGTACTCATTTTCATTAACAGCTCATAACCACGCCCTTACACATAAAATATGAATTGCATTCACAGCTCTGCTAAAAACATCCATCAGTCACAAAGCCACACCCATTCACATTCCACTGAATCATTTATGTCTTCCAACCTAGCCACACTGTTTTCATCCCAAAAACTTGCAGCACAGACAAACACAGCTTTTCTGGAAACAGATAGCCACACCACACCCAGAATTGCTGATGGTCTGTCGCTGTAAGACATACAGTCATTTTGTTAAAAGCTGGATTCCCACAGTGCACTGCTTGGGAAAGAAGAAAGAAGAAAAAAGATTATTGAACAATTCTTTGTCTTCTATTATAATATTACACATATAACATCACTTACTCTGCATGATTCCCTGCCCCCATGATTCCCTCCCCCCTTTCCCTGCTCCTCTTATCTCAGGAATGTTTCTGTGTGAAGGCGGGGGGAAAGTGAATCGCTGTAGTTCACACTTCCATTAACTGACCATTTTTTAGGATCTTCCCTATTTAACCAGTTCATTTCTGAACATTTAACACAAGCGCCTTTCTGGTTGCAGACACTGGGGCACTTTCTTTCTTGCTAATGCCATCAATTATCATCCTGACACTGCTCTGTTTTCTCACTCATTAAAACTCCCCCTTTAACACACAGGAGTTCTGATGCCCACAGTCTGTAAGCTCTAATTTCACAGTTTCTTACAGATGTTCATCCCTGTTGCCAGCCGGGCCACCTGCTGTCCGGGGCCACACTTTCTCTAACATTCTTTGTCACATTTTAACTTTCAATTTTCCTACCATGTGAGTGGGACTGACCCATCTCAAAACAACAGTATTTCAGACTGACACACACACACACACACACAAAACAGAGGAGTGATCAGCACCTTTAACCCTTTCCTCCGCAGACAAAGGATTCACCCTCCCCTCTGGTTGGCTCAAATCTGACTATCACGTCTGACTAGTCAGCTGGGACTCCCCGCACGTCTTCCCCTGCTCCAGGGGTCAGGCGGGCTCCGCCGCGTCTTCCTGGGGTCAGGTCAGGTGGAGAATATCTCCACAGTCTTCCCTTATCTCAAGGATCTAAAGGTCATACGGCTCCACGCGTCTTCCTGAGGTCAGGTCAGGTGGAGAATATCTCCGCAGTCTTCCCTTATCTCAAGGATATAAGGGTCATACGGCTCCACGCGTCTCCCTGCCAGGTCAGCCGGAGTTTACTTTGTCCCACACCTCGGTGCTACAGCACCCCCTTCCAAACCAGGAGGTTACTGTCCCCTTCTTTTGTCTGTGGTTTTACCGTCTGTGCTCAACTCACTCCTTACATAAATTACAGACACACACAAAACATATACACACCAGAGTGATCTATAATTTCAGACTATTGGTTCTATAGACTCCAAGCTTTCAGCATTACAGCCGACTACTATACTTACATCGGTACCACCTCACAGCAGACTGAGCTATCTGAGCATGACAAAGTAAATAGCAGAAAGGCAGATGAGATAAAAAGTTCTCTCACCTTTCTTTGAGGTTGCAGTCCTCTCCCCTCTGCCGTTCGTCAAGCTCAGGGGCCCGTCTTGTCAGCTGTTAGATGCTACTTTCGCTCAGAGTCCCTTCGTGGTCGCCATTTTGATAAGGATGCCCTAAATTAGGGCATTTAAGATACACTCTGGTGTTCCAAATCAATGTACCCCCCCAGGGGTTAATATCCACGCGTGTCTGAGAGACTAGACGCTGACACATAGATGGTCAATGCAATCTCTAACTTTTATTACATGGGGTAAGCGTATATACATCTTCAGAAGAGGGCAGTCCTCACTGAGGCATAAAACATTGTTTCATTGGTCAAAAAGGAAAAAGAGATAAGAGAGAGAAGATAATACACCTGCATCTGCGCACTGGGCCCTACTTTGGAATGTGAACTAATGTAAACATCTGGTTACCATCGCCATTTTGTAATGGCTTCTATTCTAACAATAATACTGCATACGTCATATGTGACACTTCAAAGAGGTGCTTCTCTATAGGCAGTGAATAATATATACATATCATCAAGCCATATGATTGGCTTACGCATTCCACCACACTCTATGGGACACCTGTAGAAAGATGAGAAATCAGACACTTCTCACAGCACAGCTCTTTGCCCCCCCTCTCTTCTACAGTCTTGAAACAAAGAGATGGGTGGGAGGAAGGCACTTGGAAAAGAAAAAGTTAGCACATCTTTAACACAACCCCCTACTCCTGTGGCTAGTCAAGATCGTTCTCTCAGACGAGGCTCGGCAGCCGCTTCGTCCGTTTCCTACAGTGTCTGTATATAATCTCATTGTATAATACTATTGAGGGGGCCCTGACAATAACATCTTTCATTCCTTCTCCTGGACAGGCCATAAATCAGCAGCTTCTAGACTGTAACTACATCCCTTCTTAAAGGGATTGTCCCACAAAAATACTCTACAGTTTTCAAACCAGCACCTGGAAATGAATTCTTTTGTAATTTCATGTAATTAAAAATTATTCAATAAAATGTATCTGTATAGCACCACCTGCTGTTTGTTTTTCTCATTTCTGTGTCCTGCTCACTGAGATGGCCGCACATGCTCAGTTTCATCCTTCAACTGCCTCCTGAGCTGTGATAGGGAGAACATGGACACGCCCCCTGAGCTGTGATAGGGAGAACATGGACACACCTCCTGAGCTGTGATAGGGAGAGCTGAGACAATTTAGTGCTGCTTCCCATTGAAATGAATGGGAAGTTGTTTTAAAGCATTTTTTTACCTTATTTTGAGACAGAAATGCTCCAAAATCAGCGCCAAAAAACTCAGTGTGAACTGGCCCTAAGGGTTTCTGATAATATTCCTGTAATAGCTCTGGTTGTCTAGAGAACCTTATCAGGTCCAGGATCTTTATTGGTGTAGGGTGATTAAGGGGTTAACTGATATCTATTATGCATTGTGGTTTAGGATAGTGATCTCATATCCCTGGATGAGTTTAAAAAAAAAAAAATTAAATTCTACTTATCTCATCCATTTGAGTGTGAAGAGGCCGCCGTTGCCATCTTGCTTCAAGATCCAGCACGGAATCTTGTGCGGTGTGTGATGACATCATCACGCTGGCTGCCGTGGTGATGTCATACATCACCGTGCACGAGATTTCACGCGGGATCTTTATGCAAGATGGCCACGGCAGCCTCTTCACACTCAAATGTATGAGGCAAGTATTTTTTCACTGCCATTTTACGGAAAATTGATAAGTTACCACGGAGCATGAGGAAATTCCTAAGTCCACTTCGGATACTTAGATTCTCTCAACACTAATGAGGAGTTCTGAAGACTTTTGGCTGGAGTGGACTGATCATAGAACTTGCAGGGAAATTTCCCGGTGGGATGATGCCCAGGGGGCTGCCCGAGCTCTTCTCATGGGCGTTGGCAGGGTACAGAACAATCTGATGCTCTCGGGAGCATCGGGTACTTACTCACTTTGGCTGGAGGCTGCAGGTGCCCTCCTCAATTCAACTGTATAGTCCTCAAGACAGTTGAATACTGCATCAGGGGCGGCAATATTTTGTGCTGCACTGTGGTATTTAGTTCTGCCGGGTATTGCTGGCCCCACCTACTTCTGTTGGCCCCACCTACTTCTGTTGGCCCCACCTACTTCTGTTGGCCCCACCTACTTCTGTTGCCCCACTTCTGTCAGTTTGGATTTGCCTACAACATGGGGCCACTTTTAGTCTTTTTTCCAGGGCCACTTTAATTTCCCAGTCCACCCCTGCTGCCGGATCTTGGTTGTGGAGTCAAGAAGACTGATGGCTATGTTTTTGATGGTAATAGAGTTTATTATATAGTTTAACCCCTTCCCGACTGCCATACGGCTATATACGTCCTATCTGCACATACCCAGTGCAACTAGCACGTGTATAAACGTCATGGCAGCTCTTTAATCCAAGCGCTGCAAAAAGCTTGGATTAAAGCTTCTGCCCCATGACTGCCGCTGTCACGAACAGCATACAGTCCAGTAATGCCGGCAAGGGACCAATCAGAGTGGTCCCTTGCCGGAGATTGATCCGATTGGTTAATCTTTGCAGGCTAACCAATTGGATTGCGGCAGTGCAAAAGTGCCTGTTTCTGGCTCTGATCTGTTTCAGGCTATGCCTCCAACCTTTTTGCCGGCCATGCGCTCTCCCTGCCGGCATCTGTGCCCGCCTGCCCCCATCCATGTCGTCTGCTCCCATGAGTGTCCCCTGCCCCCATCCCTCACCTGTGCCCCCTTGTGAGGTCCCCCTGCTGTATGTGATGGTGGCAGCTGTGTTCCTGAGCCTCCGCCATCAGCAGCGAGTGTCCGCTGTATACTGACACTATGCTATAACCCCTTAGATGCCACGGCAGCGGCATCCATGGGGTTAATAGAGGGAGGGGGCTCCCTCTCTCAACCATCGGGCTGCTGCGCTGCGATGGCATCAGCTGGATGGTTGCCATGGCAACCGGACACTTTGCAAAGGCGTCCGGTGTTGCCATCTATCAGGAAACCTGATAGTGCTATACTTTGCAATGCAAGAGCATTGCAAAGTATAGTACAGCCATCAGCCCCACTGGATTTTCAAGATCCAAGTGGAACTTGATTAAAAAAAAGTTAAAAAAATAAATAAAAATGTAAATTAAAAATAAAATAAATTGCCTTTTCCTATATCCGCTCATTTATAAGAGATTAAAAAATGAAAATAAATAAATAAATAAACTACACATATTAGGTATCACCACGTCCGGAATAACCGGATCTATAAATATATCACATGATCAACCCATCCGATAAATACCATTAAAAAAAAAAACTGTGTCAAATAAAGCCATTTTTGTCACCTTACATCATAAAAAGTGCAACACCAAGCGATCAGAAAGATGTATGTCCCACAAAATGGTACTAATAAAACCGTCACCTTATCCCGCAAAAAATTAGCCTCTACATAAGAAAATCGCTTAAAAAATAAAAAAAACTATAGCTCTTAGAACATGGAGACACTAAAACATCATTTTTTTTGTTTCAAATATGCTAATATTGTGTTAAAGTGAAATAAATTTAAAAAAGTATACATATTAGGTATCGCCACATCCGGAACAACCAAGTCTATAAAAATATCATATGATCTAACCCCTCACCTGAACATTTTTTTGTCACCTTACATAACAAAACTTGTAACACCAAGCGATAAAAAAGGCATATGCCCCCCAAAATAGTACCAATCAAACCGTTACCTTATCCCTCAAAAAATGAGATGCTCCCTAAGACAATCAGTCAAAAAATAAAAAAGCTATGGCTCTCAGACTATGGAGACACCAAAACATAATTTTTGGGTTTCAAAAATGCTATTATTGTGTAAAACTTAAATAAATAATAAAAAGTATACATATCAGGTATTTCCACGTCCGTAACGATCTGCTCTATAAAATTGTCACATGAACTAACCCCTAAGGTGAACGCTGTAAAAATAAATAAATAAAAACTGTTCCAAAACAACCAATCTTTTGGTCACCTTGCTCCATAAAGTGTAATAATGAATGATCAATGATGTACCCAAAAATGGTACTAATAAAAACATCAACTCTACCTGAAAAAAAACAAGCCCCTTCACAAGACGATCCGCAGAAAAATAATATAAAAAAAAGGCGTTCAGAAAATTGAGACACAAAAACATAATAAAAAAAAAATGCTTTAATGTGTAAAACTGAAACAAACAAACAAAGAGAGTAGACATATGTGATATCATTGCATCCGTAACAACCTGCTCTATGAAAATAGCACATGATCTATCCTGTCAGATGAATGTTGTAAAAAATAAAACGGTGCCAAAACAGAATTTTTTTGGTTACTTTGCCTCACAAAAAAGTAATATAGAGCAATTAAAAATCATATGTACCCCAAAAAAGTACCAATAAAACTGGCACCTTACCCCCTAGTTTCCAAAATGGAGTCACTTTTTGGGAGTTTCTACTGTAACGGTGCATCAGGGGGCTTCAAATGGGACATGGCATCTAAAAACCAGTTGTCACGAGTAGGAGGTCCCAGGAGAGACCACCGCGTCGTCAAGCAATAAACGGAAATCAGGTACAGACACATAAGAGTTTATTTCACAAGCAAAAACATGGAAGGCAGCACAGACAAAACATGAGCTCTATGTACCGTCAGCACAGTGGGAGAAAACCCCCACTGCACCACTGTCTAGTAATACTCCAGAGGGGCGTGACTAAGCAACTCCTGGTATTCACTAGGGCCCCAGAAGGTAGGGTTAGGCTTTGCCGCAGGAAGTTGCCAGGGTCCACTCTGGAGCGTGAACTAGACAGTGACAGCAGGAACGAATGGACAACAGGTACCAGAAGGTACCGACGGCACATAGGCAAACATAACAGACAGGCAAATACAAAACAGGGCAACTAATAACACAAGCAGAAATACACAGCAAGGAAACAGGAGTGACAATGAGCAGAGAAGGACTTGCTCCACCAGTAGTAAACTGCATGGCCTTGCGCATGCCACTCTGCTGCAAAGGCTTGCTGAACACAGACATATGAATACACACAAAGTAACTAAAACATAACTGGCAGAACAGATAACAGAAAGACAGGAAAGAGGACAGGAAAGAGGACGTCAATGAACAAGTAGGGAAACCCACAGAGCACAGACAGACACGGATCCCATGGGTCAGCAGCATGGGAGAAAGAGTACAAACCAGGAGCAGGACAGGACAAGACAACACACACCAGGAGAGCTGACACAGAACTGAGGAAACCTCAGCCTTATATACAGATTCCATGGGTGCAGCAGAGAGGCCACACCGATGGAGCAGACAGAAGATTAACTCCTAATAGACACACAGGGGAGTTAACCCATATAGAACCTGAATGACACACAGAAACAAAACTTCAGCGAGGAGCGCCGAACGAACAAGGACGGAAGGTCACAGCCAGAGATAGTGGCTGTGACACTCCCACCCCTCAAAGCCGCCCCTCTCCTCCCAAACAGAAAGGGGAAGAAGTGGGGCAACAACCCAAACAGAACCAGGCAAGGGGACAGAAATCAAGGGGGTGACGTGGTACAAGGGCAGGGACACACACGACGACTGCAACCAGCCCAACCCCTGAAAACCAGCCTACACGGAGGGTCCGCAGCCAGTACGCCAGGGGAAGATAGCCAGCCAACATGGCATACACGTCAAGTGAACCACACCATGCAGTTACCTCCCCCTCCACTCTCCCTCCGGAGAATGCCATGTCTGCCAAGAACTGATTGGCCAGACATGCAGACACCCCCTTCCGGAGGATTGGGACCAGGAACAGGAACCAGACAGGAATACAAAGAAATTCGGAATCAAAGGGGTACAGAGGTACACAAGCAGAACACATAAGACGACCGCAGCCAGCACGCAGCCCCTAGCAACCAGCCTACACGGTAAACGCAGCCAGTACGCCAAGAGGAATACAGCCAGCCTACACGGCCACAAAAGTCATGGTGAACTGCAGTGTGCTAACACCTCCCCCTCCACTCTCCCTCCGGAGAATGGCATGTCTGCCAAGAACTGATCGGTCAGACATGCTGACACCCCCTTCCGGAGGCCCAGGAGCAGATACCTGCGCCGATAACGGAAAACACGGCCGTAGGCAGAACTGCAAGCAAAAAAGGTTAAACCGGACGTCACCCCTGGCAACCGCTCCCGATACCTAAAGGCACCATAAAGAGGGAAACAAAAACAGAAAGCACACACACCACCAGTAGTAAACTGCATGGCCTTGCGCATGCCACTCTGCTGCAAAGGCTTGCTGAACACAGACATATGAATACACACAAAGTAACTAAAACATAACTGGCAGAACAGATAACAGAAAGACAGGAAAGAGGACGTCAATGAACAAGTAGGGAAACCCACAGAGCACAGACAGACACGGATCCCATGGGTCAGCAGCATGGGAGAAAGAGTACAAACCAGGAGCAGGACAGGACAAGACAACACACACCAGGAGAGCTGACACAGAACTGAGGAAACCTCAGCTTTATATACAGATTCCATGGGTGCAGCAGAGAGGCCACACCCATGGAGCAGACAGAAGATTAACTCCTAATAGACACACAGGGGAGTTAACCCATATAGAACCACGAATGACACACAGAAACGAAACTTCAGCGAGGAGCGCCGAACAAACAAAGACGAAAGGTCACAGCCAGAGATAGTGGCTGTGACACCAGTCCAACAAAATTTGCCTTCCAAAAACCATATGGCGTTCCTTTTCTTTTGTGCCCACATGTGGGGTGTTTCTGTAAACCGCAGAATCAGGGTAATAAATATAGAGTTTTGTTTGGCTGTTAACCCTCAATGTGTTAAAGAAAAAAATGGACTAAAATGGAAAATCTGCCCAAAAAGTGAAATTTAGAAATTTCATCTCCATTTTTCTTTAATTCTTGTGGAACACCTAAAAGGGTTAAAAAAGTTTGTAAAATCAGTTTTGAGTAACTTGAGGGGTGTAGTTCATACAATGGGGTCATATATG
Organism: Bufo bufo; assembly: GCF_905171765.1. Taxonomy (NCBI): domain Eukaryota; kingdom Metazoa; phylum Chordata; class Amphibia; order Anura; family Bufonidae; genus Bufo; species Bufo bufo. Next base: position 804,474,877 of record NC_053390.1, on the reverse strand, counting down.
GGGGGTTTCCACTATGTAAGCCCCACAAAGTGACTTCAGACCTGAACTGGTCCTTAAAAAGTGGGTTTTGGAAATTTTCCTAAAAATTTCAAGAATTGCTTCTAAAATTCTAAGTCTTCTAACGTCCTAAAAAATTAAAATGACATTTACAAAATGATACCAACATAAAGTAGACATATGGGGAATGTTAAGTAATAAATATTTTATGAGGTATCACTTTCTGTTTTAAAAGCAGAGAAATAGAAATTTGGAAAATTGCGATTTATTTTTTTTGGGTAAATTTGAGATTTTTTCATAAATAAAGATGAGATATATTGACTCAAATTTATGACTATCATGAAGTACAATGTGTCACGAGAAAACAATCTCAGAATGGTTTGAATAAGTAAAAGCATTCCAAAGTTAATAGCACACAAAGTGACACATGTTAGATTTGCAAAATTAGACATGGTCAAGAAGGTGAAAAATGGCTTGGTCTTGAAAGGGTTAAAATAGTAAAGGGGTCATGGATAGTGCAAAATAACAAAATGAACAAAGGTGCCAATTAGTGGACCTGTATAGGTTGTGGACTGGTATAGGTCGTGGACCGGTATAGGTTGTGGACCGGTATAGGTTGTGGACCGGTATAGGTCGTGGACCTGTATAGGTCGTGGACTGGTATAGGTCGTGGACCGGTATAGGTCGTGGATCGGTATAGGTTCGTGGACCGGTATAGGTTGTGGACTGGTATAGGTCGTGGACCGGTATAGGTCGTGGACCGGTATAGGTCGTGGATCGGTATAGGTCGTGGACCGGCATAGGTTGTGGACCGGTATAGGTCGTGGACCGGTATAGGTCGTGGACCGGTATATGTCGTGGACCGGTATATGTCGTGGACAGGTATACAGTTGTGTTCAAAATTATTCAACCCCCAATGTTGTAAAGGGTTTTAGGGAATTTTGTGTACATTTGTAATTGTGTTCAGAATGAAATCTTACAAGGACTTTTTAAAGAACCAAATGCAACTAAAATGACATCATTTGTTTTTGTAATACAGTATTGAATGTTTTTTTTTGTGATTTCTTCATTGACACAATTATTCAACCCCTTAAAGACTACCACTCTTAAGAACAGAGGTTCATTCAAGTGTTTTCGATCAGGTATTGATGTCAAGGAGCAGCAATCAAGCATAATAAGCACCAATTAGGCAGATTTAAAAGGACTGTGATACTCAGCTCCTTATAGACATTTACTGGTGTGTTTACAAACATGGTGAAGTCAAGAGAATGGTCCAGGAAGACAAGAGAAGAGGTTATTTCTCTTCACAGGAAGGGCAATGGCTATTAGAAGATTGCAAAGATGTTAAACATACCAAGAGACACCATAGGAAGCATCATTCACAAATTCAAGGCAAAGGGCACTGTTGAAACGCTACCTGGTCGTGGCAGAAAGAAGATGCTGACTTCGACTGCTGTGCGCTACCTGAAGCGCAAAGTGGAGAAAAGTCCCCGTGTGACTGCTGAGGAACTGAAAAAAGATTTGTCAGATGTGGGTACTGAAGTTTCAGCTCAGACAATAAGGCGCACACTGCGTAATGAAGGCCTCCATGCCAGAACTCCCAGGCGCACCCCCTTGATGTCTCCAAAGAATAAGAAGAGTCGACTGCAGTATGCCAAAAGTCATGTGGACAAACCACAAAAGTTTTGGGATAGTGTTCTGTGGACTGATGAAACAAAATTAGAACTGTTTGGGCCCATGGATCAACGCTATGTTTGGAGGAGGAAGAACAAGGCCTATGAAGAAAAGAACACCTTGCCTACTGTGAAGCATGGCGGGGGGTCAATCATGCTTTGGGGCTGTTTTGCTTCTACAGGTACAGGGAAGCTTCAGCGTGTGCAAGGTACCATAATTTCTCTTCAGTACCAGGAGATATTGGATGAAAATGTGATGCAGTCCGTCACAAACCTGAGGCTTGGGAGACGTTGGACCTTTCAACATGACAATGATCCCAAGCATACCTCCAAGTCCACTAGAGCATGGTTGCAGATTAAAGGCTGGAACATTTTGAAGTGGCCATCGCAGTCACCAAACTTAAATCTGATTGAGAACCTCTGGTGGGACTTAAAGAAAGCAGTTGCAGCGCGCAAGCCTAAGAATGTGACTGAACTGGAGGCTTTTGCCCATGAAGAATGGGCGAAGATACCCGTAGATCGCTGCAAGACACTTGTGTCAAGCTATGCTTCACGTTTAAAAGCTGTTATAACTGGAAAAGGATGTTGTACTAAGTACTAAGATTGAATGTCACTTGGGGGTTAAATAAAACGGATAATGATGTGAGCACAGAAAAGACATTTGTGGTTATTTCATTATAAATGTTATGTTATATTTGTCTGACTTACAAGTGCCTCTTTGATTTAATTGTAAACAAGATGACTGAAATGATCAAAATCAATGTCAAACTGGCCAAAACACTCAATTTCAGTGGGGGTTGAATAATTTTGAACACAACTGTATGTTGATGTGCCAAATACACATGCCGCGAACCGGACCGCAGGCTCAATCTGTGAGCGCACGGTGGGCTGATGGGGGTAGAAGTCATACTCACGGTTTTTGTAGCTCCCTGGGCCGGCGTGCAATGACGGGGAAGACAGCACTAAATCCTCCGGGGCACTCTCTAGTACAGGGATCACCTGCCGGATGGTAGTTGAGGTGGCCTTGATGGTATAGGTGTTTAGACTGCTTTGAGGCTGGGCCCCCGGTTGTTCATGACGCCAGCACCGTCAGGTGCAAAGGTTGGTGGTGGAAAAGATGAGGAGTCGGTTGTAGTAAAACAGTTGAAATTTTACTTAAATCACTTGTCCCCAGGTAGTCAGTACAGTTCATTTATATGGCATAAAGATATGACTCAGATATTGGTTCATCTGTAAACCTTGTAACAGGCTGGACAGTTGTCAGTTAAGGAGTTTCCCTAAGACTTTTACTTTAACAGGCAAGAAAAAGGCTCTTTCTTATATAAGTCTGCACTAAGTCCACACTCTAGCACTCAGGTAGTACTGAATATAATAACTCTTACTGGTCAGTAGCAATCTACAGGGCAGTCTCCCTAATGGCAAGCATCAGTCTTCTGCTCTATTCTTTGGAAAGGATGCTCACTGAAGAATTACGGTACACTATGTCCATAGAGGCATGCGGTAAACGATAATTTGGCGCATTAGGCTACTTTAACACTCGCGTTTTGGGCGGATCCGTCATAGATCTGCAAAAACTGATCTATTACAATAATGCAACCGCATGCATCCGTCATAAACTGATCCGTTTGTATTATCTTTAACCAGGGCTGGTGCAAGGATTTTTGCCAACACAAGCAAAGCTACATTTTGGTCCCCCCCTCGCAGCTCACCTGGCCCTGGTCCCGTCTGCAGCAGCTGGCTTCTCCTCTGTGTGGTCCTGGTATCTTCTCTCTGCTTCAGACAAATAGCAGCTACATTGTGGACTGGGCCTGTTCTGCTCCTCCATTAACTTCTTATCTTCTCCTCTGTTCTCCTCTCAACAACCAAACAAATTTATTAGTAACCCCCAGGCTATATATATAAGTGGTGCCAGCACCACCTAGGGGTGAATAAATGAAATTACACTGCCAGCCTTTTAAAGGGAATTATAAATACATTCCATACATATGCAAAAGTTTAAAGCGTCCCCTTTTCACACAGAGTGGGACACAAAACTCAGAGAACTAATAGAGGTAGTTGCAATATTAGATTAAAAGACAATACACACAATAATCAAAGGCACATAAAGAGGTGCCAACAAGCCAAGGGTAATCAGCACATTACGGGGTATATGGTAGATTGTTCTGACGCATTTCGACTTGTTAGGTTGCCCAAGAGTCATCAGGAGACACGAGGCAAGAAAGAATGATAGAGTCCACAATTAAAGGGGTTATGCCATGATTATTGTAAAAATTAAAATCATAGAGTACATGACAATCTCTTTCTAACAAAGCTATAATCAGCTCTGTACTTCAAATGGATCCAGAGATCTCCACATTCAAGCAGCCAGCTAAAGGGAACTGTCTTTTCTGCTTCAGCTCAGGGGGCGTGTCCATGCTCTACCTATCACAGCTCCGGAGGCAGTTGATGGATGAAACTGAGCATGTGCGGCCTTCTCAGTGAGCAGGACAAAGAAATAAGAATAAAACAAACAGCAGGTGGCGCAATATAGATGCATTTTATTGAATAACTCAGAGGCTATACAAAATTTTTAATTACAGGTAATTGCAAAAGTATTTAGATCCAGGTGCTGGTTTGAAAACTGTAGAATATTATTCATGGGACAACTCCTTTAAATCCAGGTATCACATGTATCCAAAGAGGACCTGGTTATTATCTTTGTCCAGGTCTCACAATGTATAGGAAAAGTAAAGGACCTGGTTTCTGTCCTTCTCCTCCAGCACGTATAGGGCGATCTGACTGATAAACTGGTGTACACGTGTCTGTCAGCAGCGCTCTGCCTGTTTAAATATAGGGAACACCGTGCTATACTCCCGCTTCATGGGGAAGGAGAGGGGCATGGTTGAGAGGGCATCACAGCGTCAGCACTGCTAGGCAACAGCGGGCTGAACGCTTGTACTGTCCTCTCTGATGACTGGAGCGCCGTATGGGCGTCCTAATGAGGTTTTATCTGTGAACAATGATAGTGCACCCATAATTTATTAATTTATTCTAAATAGGTCCAAAATCAGATTGATAACACTCTGCCTGCCTGCCACTAGAGGGAGCTCAGTGCTTTGGGATGTACACAAATCAGAAATCAGTATGCAGTGAGCTCCCTCTGGTGGCAGGCAGAATGTTATCAATTCCTTGGATTCTTTCGTGAAGGGGTTTTGGGTTAAGTAGGTAAATATGCCCTTTATATTATTAACACAATTTATATTGCTTGATATTATTGGAAAATGCAGAGAAAAAATACATTTTGTCACAGTTTGTCCTAACGTGTCCAGTGGACTACATTGACTAAGAATCTTTCAGGGGCTCCATTGTGATGTCCATCATTTTGCAGAATGCTGCACTATTCTTGCCTTCAGATGTGACAGAACTGCTGACAGAGGCTATGAAGTGAAGAATTGCAGTGTTCAGGAAGACTGGCCCTAGTGGTTCTCAGGGGGAAGGACCTTCTTCTTCATCCTCTTAGGGCTCCAGGCAGCACAGTCACCATATTTCATGGGGTCATCATGGATGCAACTCCAGGGTTTCTAGGAGAAGCAGGTACTCTGCCACAGATGTACGTTAGAGAAGTCTCTGACTGGTTCCGAGTGGTAATCTCTGTACAAACAATGGTAGACAGCTAAACTCACTAATATCCCTAGGTCGTGGTACCAGTTGCCCAGTTGCATGTAATAATCCAGTGGGGAGAATACAATGGAGATGCTTTGGTAATTTATTGAATTTACCTTGAGCAAAGACACATGGAGGACATTAGAGCATATTAGAGGTCAAAACGAAATGCTCTCACCAGCTCTGAGTCTGCTGCTGAAAAGAAAGACACAGGAACAGAGAGAACAGGATGTGATGTCACCGAAAGGGGAGGAGTAGACAGAGAGCAAAGGGCAAATGGGATTTACATAATACACAGGAAACCTATAACAAGATCGACCACAGGGTGGCAGAATTACATAACATGGTTTTGATATGATAACACAAATACAGCAATGTATCTTAAATAGAAGAAATAAATGCTGCGACAGCACACTCCCCGTCTGAAATCGAAGGATTTCACACTATATGCTAAACATGAATGTCCATATGATTGTCAGTGAAAATGCTGGAACCAGAAAGACAAAAGGCAATAAAGAAAACACAGTAACTTGAGTAGGTGGACAGGAACAATCCAATGTCTGGAATTTTAGGAATAGTCTGGCGATGGACGACTAAATAGAAGAAAAGTTCTTACAAAGTTCCTCAAGGTAGAATAAATCATTACCGAACAGGTAAGAGAAGAACAATGTCAGATGCAGGCCTGATGAAGGACTTGGGATCGCCTTGTTTTGCGATGGTCTCTCCCACCTTACAGACCTTGCCATCTTGGCGAAGATTTTTGAAATGAGACCCATGCGCCAGGAATTTCTTTCCACCTTCTGGTCTTTCATGAGAACAAGATCTCCTATTTGTAAGTTTGGCTTGACCTGCTGCCATTTCCTTTGCCCTTGAAGGGCTAAGTACTCTTTTTTCTACCTGCTCCAGAAACAGTTGGCTAGATGTTGAACGTGTTTCCACTGTTTCTGATATAGGTTACCAGAAGAAGACTCTTCAGATCCAAACTTCTGAGTGAGAAAAGTTGCTGGAGTGAGAATGGCAGGGGATTCTGGGTCCATAGATACAGGTACAAGAGGTCTTGCGTTGACGATAGCAGATACCTCAGCTAGGAAGGTAGTCAAAGTCTAATGGGTGAGCATTGAGAACTTTAAGTCCATAAGCATACAGTCTAATATTTTGCGAGTGATGCCTATCATTCTTTCCCATGAACCGCCCATATGAGAGGCATAAGGGTGGGGGGGGGGGTTAAAGATCCATGTACAACCATTATTGGCCAAGTAGTCTTGAACTGGCTTAGAGTTGATTTGCAATTCTCGGCAGGCACCTATGAAGTTGGTTCCACAGTCAGATATCATTTTCTCTACTGATCCTCTGATGGTGAGAAATCTTCTTAAAGCATTGATGAAACTAGAAGCGTCCATGGATTCTATTACTTCAATGTGTATAGCACGTACACTTAAGCATGTAAACAACACTGCCCATCGTTTGCTGTCTGCATGAGCACCTCTGGTCCTTCGTGCAGTGAATGTCCATGGCCCTAAGACATCCAGACCAACATAAGTAAATGGTGAATGAAATGTTTGCCTTGGTGCTTGATTCTTTTATGATAATGCCGTATCAGCAGTGTAGTAACATGGTGATTGGTAGGAATAATGAGAGGATTACTTTCTGAAATCTCAAACTTAGCTTTGTTTAGGCGACCACCAACCCTCAGCATGCCATGATTGTCAATTATTGGTTTCAAGTTGACAATATGGATGCTTTTTGGAATATCTTGCTTGTCATGTATACTTTTCAGTTCCTTGTGAAAGGCACTCAGCTGTACGTTACCTATAACAAGCAACTCACTTAGGACAATATCTTCTGCAGTTAGAGGTTTATGGCACACGTGCCAACTGCAACTTTCAGTGTTATGTTTTTCCGCGCGAAAGCACTGTACAATGTGGACTAACCTTGCAATGGTATGAACTAACTTTGACCATCTGGAGAAGCGTTCAAAGTGGTGACAGCCCAAGCCAGCCCTCCTTTCAGACTTGGTGACAAGGGTACTAACTTCAGGACGAATCTCTGGATCTTCATGAAGGTCTTGGAGACTGAAGACGTCTTGAGTAGGAGTTTCTTTACTTTGGTTCAGCAAAAACTCCGGACCTTGTGTGCTTTTGAGCAGATCTATGACTTCCTCCGCTGTGGGCAAGGATTTGAGTGCGTCGTCCACGTACAGTAGAAGTCTCTTTCAACGAAGTTTCGGCATCTTCCCCAAACTCTGACTCACCATCTGAGGAGGCCCTACGTAGGCCATATGTAGCAACAGCAGGTGAAGGACTGTTACCGAACACTGCACCTTCATGTGGTATTCAACCATTTCCTTGCTGGTGTCATTGTCTCAGTGCCAATGAAACCTGAGATCATTTCTGTGGTCTTGCTGTACGATAAAGCAATGGAACATTTGTTCAATGTCTGCAGTAATGGCAACTGGCTCCTTTCTGAATCTCATAAGTACTCCTACCAGATTATTGGTCAGGTTTGGACCTGTGAGAAGGACGTCATTCAGAGATATGCCATTATGTTTGGCACTTGAGTCGAATACCACTCTTATCTGGTTTGGTTTCTGTGGGTGATATACTCCAAAGGAGGGAAGGTACTAGTATTCTTCATGCTCTTGCAAAGTTGGAGCCGGCTCTGCATGGTCATTGTGAAATATCTTTTTCATGAAGGCCACAAAATGATTTTTCCCGGTTATCAGGAAGTCTGGCTCTTAAAGCACGGAAAGGTAAAGGTGCAACCCAGTGGTTAGTTGCATCTTTGAAGAATCCATTGTCTATTATTTAATAAACTCTTTGTCATCCATGGACAAGGCCAATCTGTTGTCTTCTGGTGTTGTACAAAACACTGATCTTTGTAAGTTGTCATAAAGGGTAGGAATGATGTCTGGTACCTTAAGGAGGTTAGAAAGCTTTTCCTTTACCTCGTAATGACGAACACATGGCCTAAAGTGAGTTGTGCGACCATTTTTGAGCACAAAGGATTTGAAGGAGTTCACTTGAGATGGTTTTTGGCTCTTATTTATACATACATTGCCCACAATCACCCAGCCTAAGTCAAGTCTTTCTGCATATGGAGCGTTGTCAGGACAGTTGCATGGTTGCCGCACTTTGTAGACCCTCAGAATGTCTCTCCCGAGCAAGAGTAGGATATCAGCATTCATGTCCATAGGAGGAATCTCACTAGATAGATGTTTTAGGTGGGAATGATGGTATGCAACTTTTGGAGTAGGAATTTCATCTCTTTCATCAGGTATCTGGTCGCATTCAATTAACGTTGGCAAGGATATATGAGCATTCCCTTTAATGGAGGATATAAGGTATCCAGTAATTCTTCTGCCATAAGTCTCTACACGACCAGAACAAGTGTTGAGGGTGTATGGTGTTGCTTCTCCCGTTATGCCGAAGATCTCAAAAAATTTAGGTTTCGCCAGAGACCTATTGCTTTGTTCATCTATAATGGCGTACATTCTGGTAGCCTTTTCAGATTGCCCTTCTGGGTAGATGTTGACCAAACACACTTTAGCACAGCACTTGGAACCAGTCTCCTTGCCACATATTTTCATACAGGAAGAGGAGACAGTCGTTGTAGCTAGCTCTTGAAGTGCAACGGCATTGGTTGCGGCTTGAGATGAAGCAGATAGAGTGGATTCTGTGAAGTCAAAGCTGGGATCATTCTTCTTCCGAGCTTGGTCATTAATGAATCTGAAAAAATAAGAGAAAGGGAAAAGACACATTGTGTTCTCTCTTGTATCTGGAGCTCTGGTCTGCCCATTTTTCTTGCATGCTGTGTGAAAGTTTCAACATAATTGGATTGACACCATGGGCAGTATCAAGGTAACTCAGTTCTGGCAGATGTAGGTCCATTTTAGCCAATTCTAGTTGCTTTAGTAGGTCGCTCAGATCCTGAAGCTTGCGATTGTCCTTGCCAGTTATCTTTGGGAAGGCTTGAAGTCTCTTGAATAAGGCTCTTTCTATAGCTTCAGAACTGCCATAGGTCTGTTCAAGTCTCTCCCATGCTGCAGCGAGACCTTCCTCTGAATGGTCTGCATGAACTGCTCTTAATGTCTTTACGCATTCTGCAGATTCTGGGCCTAACCAGTTGACAAGCAAGTCAAGTTCTTCCTTGGCAGTGAGGTTAAGATAGCTGATTACTGCTTTAAAGGATAACTGTCGTATTTTTATTTTTTTGGAGTATTGGATTGTGGGGATTAATATAACCTTGGTGGCCCTATTTCAACTTTTCACTGTGTATTCAATTACCCCTTAATTACACATTTTTGTTCCCTGTACTGCTTACTTTTACCTGTGCCTAAAATAGGGTTGCTAGGCATGGTCCGTCTATCTGTTGAAGGACGGAGCACGCAGAGTGCAGGCTCACATTACTGATAGCCAGGGACTGTAAGTAAATGATTAAAGCCAGGTCCTCCCCAGCAGCTGATAACAGTGCCTGGGCTGTGTGCACTTCTCCCTGTCCCTGCGCTTGGCAGACGCTCCCTCACTCAGCAGAGCTGGAGAAGGCAGAGTTGGAGCAGCGCAGACCAGGGACGGGAGATCTGCCATCTGCTCAATGTATAAATGAAAGCAACATGTGGTAAGAGGACCCCTTTGTGCTGCAGGAGATTAACCCTTTAGGGGGGAGAGCTCTGGTTACTGACACTTTTGGGGGGCTATTGTTACTGGCTAGTGAGGGCAGGCGGAATTAGCCTCAGGGTGAGGGCAGTGGCGGCCATCTTAACTGAATCGTGAAATTGCAGTTGTATGCAGACTGGTTGCTAAGGGCTGAATCTTATTAAATATGGGGTAAGTCAGTCCAGGGCTGGTGCAAGGATTTTTGCCACCCTAGGCAAAAGCTAATTTTGCCGCCCTCTTGACTCCGCCCATTAACCACACCCTTTTACCCGCCCCTTTTTCAGCCACCTATTGCATGCAACATTTAACTATGGTTGTGTACCCTGTGCCAGTCTATGGTCATGTACCCTGTGCCAGTGTAAGAAACAGTCATGTAATGTCTCTAAGTTTCATTATCCTGGTAAACTGTGTTAAAATTTAATGTAAAATGCCTGCAGTATTTGTTTAGTCAGTAGATGGCAGCATAGGACCAATTTGCATTGGAGGTTACCATAGAGAAAGTGTATTAATGTGATACTGGTCCTTTAAGGCAGCAGCTAAGTGTTGAAGTGACACGCCTCTTATGATGTCACCCTGCCTCAGTGTGAGCAGGAAGAAGGAGGAAGAGGGACTGGAACTGCAGCAGCCGCCATATTGGCAAGATAGAAAACAAGTTCTGTGTTGTGTAAGAAGTGTGTGGAGATACTAAAGGACATTCCTGTACAGCCAAGCTGTCTGAACTTCGGTCTAGAGATGGATGGAGTACAAAGAAACCGTGCATTTAGTGAAGCCAAGTTAAAAGGACTGTGTGCAGCAACTAACCTGTGGAGCCGACATTGGGCTGTGTGGATTGCCCCAAACAGTAAAGAGACTCACAGTGCTGTCGAGGTACCGGACAGTAACTGTAATAACCCTGGATTATATTCAACTGGTTTTCCGGCCTGCTGAGGAGGACTTCTTTGTTGCGGATCCTGCGCTGATTAAAGAAAAGGACGACATCAGGCCCCACCGTGCACTTCCACAAACTGTAAGCGGTCCACTTGGACCACTGGGATAAGGGGGGTGCGCACCCGCTTGAAAGTTAGGGTCAGTTAGGGATAGTTTCTGGGACTATTCTTTCTTAGTGTCCGCTCTGCAAATACGGACACAGCAAAGGTGAAAATTGTTGCAGTGTTTAACTTGTATTGTTTATACTGTTTTGAATATTCTGCTTGTCTTTACCTTTGTAACTGCATTGTTAACCTGCTTTTATTAATTTATAGTAAATGCTATTTTATTAATCTTGACTTCTGCGTACGCACTCTTTTCTGGTTGCGGAGTCAAACCACCTGCCTTGCTCTCGGTTCACAAATTGGCGTAGTCGGCAGGATCCGCCTACCAGAATGGACGGCGACGCACCCGTTAGGAGGGATGGTGCTGGAGGAAGAATGCCAGCAGGGGCTGTAATGAGTCAGTTAGCAAAGTTTGATGGCAATAATATGTCTGTGAGTGTGTGGGCAGAGCAGATACGAATGGTACAGCGCATGTACCAGACCACACCAGAAGTACTAGTAGAGCTAGCCATATTGACGTTACAAGGAGATGCTAAGACTACAGTCGTGGCCAAAAGTTTTGAGAATTACATAAATATTGGAAATTGGAAAAGTTGCTGCTTGAGTTTTTATAATAGCAATTTGCATATACTCCAGAATGTTATGAAGAGTGATCAGATGAATTGCATAGTCCTTCTTTGCCAAGAAAATTAACTTAATCCCAAAAAACCCTTTCCACTGCATTTTATTGCTGTCATTAAAGGACCTGCTGAGATCATTTCAGTAATCGTCTTGTTAACTCAGGTGAGAATGTTGACGAGCACAAGGCTGGAGATCATTATGTCAGGCTGATTGGGTTAAAATGGCAGACTTGACATGTTAAAAAGAGGGTGATGCTTGAAATCATTGTTCTTCCATTGTTAACCATGGTGACCTGCAAAGAAACGCGTGCAGCCATCATTGCATTGCATAAAAATGGCTTCACAGGCAAGGATATTGTGGCTACTAAGATTGCACCTCAATCAACAATTTATAGGATCATCAAGAACTTCAAGGAAAGAAGTTCAATTCTTGTTAAGAAGGCTTCAGGGCGTCCAAGAAAGTCCAGCAAGCGCCAGGATCGTCTCCTAAAGAGGATTCAGCTGTGGGATCGGAGTGCCACCAGTGCAGAGCTTGCTCAGGAATGGCAGCAGGCAGGTGTGAGCGCATCTGCACGCACAGTGAGGCGAAGACTTTTGGAAGATGGCCTGGTGTCAAGAAGGGCAGCAAAGAAGCCACTTCTCTCCAAAAAAAACCATCAGGCACAGATTGATCTTCTGCAGAATGTATGGTGAATGGACTGCTGAGGACTGGGGCAAAGTCATATTCTCCGATGAAGCCTCTTTCCGATTGTTTGTGGGATCTGGAAAAAGGCTTGTCCGGAGAAGAAAAGGTGAGCGCTACCATCAGTCCTGTGTCATGCCAACAGTAAAGCATCCTGAGACCATTCATGTGTGGGGTTGCTTCTCATACAAGGGAGTGGGCTCACTCACAATTTTGCCCAAAAACACAGCCATGAATAAAGAATGGTACCAAAACACCCTCCAACAGCAACTTCTTCCAACAATCCAACAACAGTTTGGTGAAGAACAATGCATTTTCCAGCACGATGGAGCACCGTGCCATAAGGCAAAAGTGATAACTAAGTGGCTCGGGGAACAAAACGTTGACATTTTGGGTCCATGGGCTGGAAACTCCCCAGATCTTAATCCCATTGAGAACTTGTGGTCAATCCTCAAGAGGCGGGTGGACAAACAAAAACCCACTAATTCTGACAAACTCCAAGAAGTGATTATGAAAGAATGGGTTGCTATCAGTCAGGAATTGGGCCAGAAGTTGATTGAGAGCATGCCCAGTCGAATTGCAGAGGTCCTGAAAAAGAAGGGCCAACACTGCAAATACTGACTCTTTGCATAAATGTCATGTAATTGTCGATAAAAGCCTTTGAAACGTATGAAGTGCGTGTAATTATATTTCACTACATCACAGAAACAACTGAAACAAAGATCTAAAAGCAGTTTAGCAGCAAACTTTGTGAAAACTAATATTTGTGTCATTCTCAAAACTTTTGGCCACGACTGTACAGTGATATTGCGGCCATTTGAACAAAGACAGACATTTAAGCAAGTTGTCCAGATTCTAGAAACTATCTATGGAGAAACCGCATTGCTGGGGTCCCTGCAGGCACGGTTCTTCCAGAGGATACAAAAGGAGAATGAAAGTCTCCCTCAGTATGCAAATGCTCTACAAGAACTGTTCCGAGATATTCAAGGGAAGGAAAGAGGGGGCTCACCAGCCTTCTGTAACCCTGATCGGACACTCCGTGACCAGTTTATTCTGGGGATCCATGATGGCAGTTTGACTGTTGCTATGCAGGACTTTATACGACGGGAGACTGATGCTAAATTTCATGACGTACAGGTAGAGGCCATCTCACGTGCCAATAGTATGGTTCAGAAGCCTCAGACCGCAGTTGGAGTTACATTGTCGCAGGGGGCTATCTCTGGCCCAGAAACAGTGGAAAAAGGGACAGTTAAAGACATACTTACAGTAATGCAGAAATTGCAATAGCAAATGGAACACCTACAAACCAGTTGTAATGAGAATTCTATGAGAATTGCAGGCCTCCAGACAACTAGAGACGAAGGGGTGGGCCGTTTACACCAAGAAGGTCAGAATCACCCACAACCCCGCTGGAGGGATGAGGATAGGACCTACCGAAGGGGTCCCAATAATGTAGTACAACTTTCAGGAGAGACTCTTGGGGCTTACCGAAGGGGCCCAAACCGATGGCCAGAGCGACGGGAAATACGCTACTGGGAGTGTGGACGCGTGGGCCACATTGCTGCTAGATGTCCAGAGCAGCGACAAGCTTATGAGAGACCGCCGTTAAACTGAAATCCCCTGCTGCAGTAGGGCGGGCAGTAGGGGAAACTGAGAAGGAGACTATGAGGGGAGAATGCCCTGAAGAGGACCTGATCGCTGCAAGTGCCATTATACAGATGGAATTGGAAGGTATTCCGGTTACCGGGATGATTGACACGGGTTCCCAAGTAACGACCCTGAGTAGAGACTGTTACGAACGGTACTTTCCGCAACATGTGAAATATGATCCCCATACATTCATACGAGTGGTTGCAGCTAATCAGTTACCAGTACCGGTGGTGGGAGTGGCCTGGATGAATGTCAGATTATGTGGCCAAGATCTAGGCAAGAAAGGCATTGTGGTGGTACAGGAGTCACATGAAGTAAAGGTCCCTGTCATCTTGGGGATGAATGTGTTAAAAGAATTGGATCAGATTCTCTTTGAAGCCATTTTTATGCAACGCAATGATGGCTGCACGCATTTCTTTGCAGGTCACCATGGTTAACAATGGAAGAACAATGATTTCAAGCATCACCCTCCTTTTAACATGTCAAGTCTGCCATTTTAACCCAATCAGTCTGACATAATGATCTCCAGGTTATTGGAGAGAAACCACTAGCCATCGGCCTACTCAAACGGCCTTCCAGCGGCTGGTCCGAACATATGGCTTACAGAAAAGTTCAGATGCCCAGTGTCCTCTTGCTCGAGTTTCAGTCCCTCTGCATACAAAAGTTACGTTGCCACCCAGACGGGAGATGATAGTGTCCATGCCTGTAGGCACCTGTAGGAAACTAGAGGGCATAGCTGTGTTGATAGAACCACTGCCGACAGCCGGAAGAAGTGTTGATCCACTAGTAGCCCGTTCCTTGGCAGTAGTCCGCAATGGGAGAGTACCCCTCCGATGTGTGAACACCCACAGTGTGTACAGTCGTGGCCAAAAGTTTTGAGAATTACATAAATATTGAAAATTGGAAAAGTTGCTGCTTAAGTTTTTATAATAGCAATTTGCATATACTCCAAAAATGTTATGAAGAGTGATCAGATGAATTGCATAGTCCTTCTTTGCCATGAAAATTAACTTAATCCCAAAAAAACCTTTTCACTGCATTTCATTGCTGTCATTAAAGGACCTGCTGAGATCATTTCAGTAATCGTCTTGTTAACTCAGGTGAGAATGTTGACGAGCACAAGGCTGGAGATCATTATGTCAGACTGATTGGGTTAAAATGGCAGACTTGACATGTTAAAAGGAGGGTGATGCTTGAAATCATTGTTCTTCCATTGTTAACCATGGTGACCTGCAAAGAAATGCGTACAGCCATCATTGCGTTGCATAAAAATGGCTTCACAGGCAAGGATAACCAGGTAAGCCAGGTAACCTGCTGCTGGTACGTGTCAAGAAGCCTCAAGGAAAATTGGAACGCAGGTGGGAGGCTGTGCCATATCGTGGAGTTGCCCACAAGTATGCGAATGGGCCAGTGTACGAAGTCCAGAAGGAAGGAACTGATTGTGTCCGAGTACTTCACAGAAATATGTTGCGCCTGTGTCAATCTGAAGAAGCAAATTGTGATGGAACTGATAATGTCAACAAGCTCCCACAGTCAGAGACTGGTGGTGTGGAATGGGCTTATGATGATGATTGTTGGCCAATCCCTACTCCTGAGGATGTTCCACCTGTGACTACTGTGCCCCCAGCCTATGCCCCCTCTGGTGCGGAGTCTGCTGGTTCTTCTCAGCCTATGGCTACAGCACCCCAGAGTATACCAGTGGGTCTCAGACGCACCACTAGACCAAATGCTGGCACTCCCCCTGTTCGGTATGCGCAGGATGAGTTTATTTGGCCTGCCATACAACGGTACATTACCACTCTAAGTATAAGAGTACAGCCCTCTGGATATTCAGTCATTGGCAGGGACTGCCAATCTTAAAGTGGGGAAAGGGGGGAATTGTAAGAAACAGTCATGTAATGTCTCTAAGTTTCATTATCCTGGTAAACTGTGTTAAAATTTAATGTAAAATGCCTGCAGTATTTGTTTGGTCAGTAGATGGCAGCATAGGACCAATTTGCATTGGAGGTTACCATAGAGAAAGTGTATTGATGTGATACTGGTCCTTTAAGGCAGCAGCTAAGTGTTGAAGTGACACGCCCCTTATGATGTCACCCTGCCTCAGTGTGAGCAGGAAGAAGGAGGAAGAGGGACTGGAACTGCAGCAGCCGCCGCCATATTGGCAAGATAGAAAACAAGTTCTGTGTTGTGTAAGACGTGTGAGGAGATACTAAAGGACATTCCTGTACAGCCAAGCTGTCTGAACTTCGGTCTAGAGATGGATGGAGTACAAAGAAACCGTGCATTTAGTGAAGCCAAGTTAAAAGGACTGTGTGCAGCAACTAACCTGTGGAGCCGACATTGGGCTGTGTGGATTGCCCCAAACAGTAAAGAGACTCACAGTGCTGTCGAGGTACCGGACAGTAACTGTAATAACCCTGGTTTATATTCAACTGGTTTTCCGGTCTGCTGAGGAGGACTTCTTTGTTGCGGATCCTGCGCTGATTAAAGAAAAGGATGACATCGGGCCCCACCGTGCACTTCCACAAACTGTAAGCGGTCCACTTGGACCACTGGGATAAGGGGGGTGCGCACCCGCTTGAAAGTTAGGGTCAGTTAGGGATAGTTTTTGGGACTATTCTTTCTTAGTGTCCGCACTGCGAATACGGACACAGCAAAGGTGAAAATTGTTGCAGTGTTTAACTTGTATTGTTTATACTGTTTTGAATATTCTGCTTGTCTTTACCTTTGTAACTGCATTGTTAACCTGCTTTTATTAACCACCTCAGCCCCCAGTGCTTAAACACCCTGAAAGACCAGGCCACTTTTTACACTTCTGACCTACACTACTTTCACCGTTTATTGCTCGGTCATGCAACTTACCACCCAAATGAATTTTACCTCCTTTTCTTCTCACTAATAGAGCTTTCATTTGGTGGTATTTCATTGCTGCTGACATTTTTACTTTTTTTGTTATTAATCGAAATTTAACGATTTTTTTGCAAAAAAATATGACATCCATATATAAATTTTGCTCTAAATTTATTGTTCTACATGTCTTTGATAAAAAAAAAATGTTTGGGTAAAAAAAAATGGTTTGGGTAAAAGTTATAGCGTTTACAAACTATGGTACAAAAATGTGAATTTCCGCTTTTTGAAGCAGCTCTGACTTTCTTAGCACCTGTCATGTTTCCTGAGGTTCTACAATGGCCAGACAGTACAAACACCCCACAAATGACCCCATTTCGGAAAGTACACACCCTAAGGTATTCGCTGATGGGCAGAGTTCATAGAACTTTTTATTTTTTGTCACAAGTTAGTGGAAAATGATGATTTTTTTTTTTTTCTTTTCTTTTCTTACAAAGTCTCATATTCCACTAACTTGTGACAAAAAATAAAAACTTCTATGAACTCACTATGCCCATCACGAAATACCTTGGGGTCTCTTCTTTCCAAAATGGGGTCACTTGTGGGGTGGTTATACTGCCCTGGCATTCTAGGGGCCCAAATGTGTGGTAAGGAGTTTGAAATCAAATTCTGTAAAAAATGACCTGTGAAATCCGAAAGGTGCTCTTTGGAATATGGGCCCCTTTGCCCACCTAGGCTGCAAAAAAGTGTCACACATCTGGTATCTCCGTACTCAGGAGAAGGTGGGGAATGTGTTTTGGGGTGTCATTTTATATATACCCATGCTGGGTGAGATAAATATCTTGGTCAAATGCCAACTTTGTATAAAAAAATGGGAAAAGTTGTCTTTTGCCAAGATATTTCTCTCACCCAGCATGGGTATATGTAAAATGACACCCCAAAACACATTCCCCAACTTCTCCTGAGTACGGAGATACCAGATGTGTGACACTTTTTTGCAGCCTAGGTGGGCAAAGGGGCCCATATTCCAAAGAGCACCTTTCGGATTTCACAGGTCATTTTTTACAGAATTTGATTTCAAACTCCTTACCACACATTTGGGCCCCTAGAATGCCAGGGCAGTATAACAACCCCACAAGTGACCCCATTTTGGAAAGAATAGACCCCAAGGTATTCGCTGATGGGCATAGTGAGTTTATGGAAGTTTTTATTTTTTGTCACAAGTTAGTGGAATATGAGACTTTGTATAAAAAAAAAAAAAAAAAAAAAAAAAAAATCAGCATTTTCCACTAACTTGTGACAAAAAATAAAAAATTCTAGGAACTCGCCATGCCCCTCACGGAATACCTTGGGGTGTCTTCTTTCCAAAATGGGGTCACTTGTGGGGTAGTTATACTGCCCTGGCATTTTCCAGGGGCCCTAATGTGTGGTAAGTAGGTAAATGACCTGTGAAATCCTAAAGGTGCTCTTTGGAATATGGGCCCCTTTGCCCACCTAGGCTGCAAAAAAGTGTCACACATGTGGTATCGCCGTATTCAGGAGAAGTTGGGGAATGTGTTTTGGGGTGTCATTTTACATATACCCTTGCTGGGTGAGAGAAATATCTTGACAAAAGACAACTTTTCCCATTTTTTTATACAAAGTTGGCATTTGACCAAGATATTTCTCTCACCCAGCATGGGTATATGTAAAATGACACCCCAAAACACATTCCCCAACTTCTCCTGAGTACGGCGATACCAGATGTGTGACACTTTTTTGCAGCCTAGATGCGCAAAGGTGCCCAAATTCCTTTTAGGAGGGCATTTTTAGACATTTGGATACCAGACTTCTTCTCACGCTTTGGGGCCCCTAGAATGCCAGGGCAGTATAAATACCCCACATGTGACCCCATTTTGGAAAGAAGACACCCCAAGGTATTCAATGAGGGGCATGGCGAGTTCATAGAATTTTTTTTTTTTGGCACAAGTTAGCGGAAATTGATATTTTTAATTTTTTTTCTCACAAAGTCTCCCGTTCCGCTAACTTGGGACAAAAATTTCAATCTTTCATGGACTCAATATGCCCCTCACGGAATACCTGGGGGTGTCTTCTTTCCGAAATGGGGTCACATGTGGGGTATTTATACTGCCCTGGCATTCTAGGGGCCCTAAAGCGTGAGAAGAAGTCTGGAATATAAATGTCTAAAAATTTTTACGCATTTGGATTCAGTGAGGGGCATGGTGAGTTCATGTGAGATTTTATTTTTTGACACAAGTTAGTGGAATATGAGACTTTGTAAGAAAAAAATAATAATTCCGCTAACTTGGGCCAAAAAAATGTCTGAATGGAGCCTTACAGAGGGGTGATCAATGACAGGGGGGGTGATCAATGACAGGGGGGGGTGATCAATGACAGGGGGGGGTGATCAATGACAGGGGGGGGTGATCAGGGAGTCTATATGGGGTGATAACCACAGTCATTGATCATGCCCCTGTAAGGCTTAATTCAGACGTCCGGATGCGTTTTGCGGATCCGATCCATCTATCAGTGCATCCGTAAAAATCATGCGGACATCTGAATGGAGCTCTACAGGGGGGTAATCAATGACAGGGGGGTGATCAATGACAGGGGGGTGATCAGGGAGTCTATATGGGAAAAAAAGGAGACAATGCGGCAGCACTCTGCAAATCAGACAAAGTACAACAATGCTTACAAAAATTATGGTGCTAATACTACGCTTAAAAAGCGAGATGCTTGGTCAATGCATTTTGTACAAAACCATCTAAGCCCGTATGCCAAACGTCAAGGCGATCTCTGTTACACGGGTCCTAACACTAAATACTACCTGTTATGCGCCATAATGACCGCCATAAAATTCAGGGAGTGTTGGACCCACATGCATGCTGGATCCACTCTGCCTTTTTCCGTTTTTTGTGCCAAAATGGCCTCCATTACAAGGGATGCAGGTACCAACATGCATGCTGAGCCCACTCTACCCTTCCTGGTGCTAAACAGCTTCCAATGAATGTAGTGAGAGCAGGCCACAGCTTTATACTGAAAATAATTAAAATCAGCCTATGGGGCAGACAGGCTAATCAGGAGTGCACGACTCGCTGGAGTGCCACATCTCCAGCATTGTAAATCTGCAAAAAAAGAGGGTTAGTCAGCACCTCCTGATTAGCCTGTCTGCCCCATAGGCTGATTTTAATTATTTTCAGTATAAAGCTGTGGCCTGCTCTCACTACATTCATTGGAAGCTGTTTAGCACCAGGAAGGGTAGAGTGGGCTCAGCATGCATGTTGGTACCTGCATCCCTTGTAATGGAGGCCATTTTGGCACAAAAAACAGAAAAAGGCAGAGTGGATCCAGCATGCATGTGGGTCCAACACTCCCTGAATTTTATGGCGGTCATTATGGCGCATAACAGGTAGTATTTAGTGTTAGGACCCGTGTAACAGAGATCGCCTTGACGTTTGGCATACGGGCTTAGATGGTTTTGTACAAAATGCATTGACCAAGCATCTCGCTTTTTAAGCGTAGTATTAGCACCATAATTTTTGTAAGCATTGTTGTACTTTGTCTGATTTGCAGAGTGCTGCCGCATTGTCTCCTTTTTTTCCTCTAGGTCTTTGCCATGGCGGCGTGCACCTGCGCACTGGGAGGTGCTGACTAACCCTCTTTTTTTGCGGAGTCTATATGTGGTGATCACCACAGTCATTGATCATGCCCCTGTAAGGCTTCATTCAGACGTCCGGATGCGTTTTGCGGATCCGATCCATCTATCAGTGGATCCGTAAAAATCATGCGGACGTCTGAATGGAGCTTTACAGGGGGGTAATCAATGACAGGGGGGTGATCAGGGAGTCTATATGGGGTGATCACCACAGTCATTGATCACGCCCCTGTAAGGCTTCATTCAGACGTCCGGATGCGTTTTGCGGATCCGATCCATCTATCAGTGCATCCGTAAAAATCATGCGGACATCTGAATGGAGCTTTACAGGGGGGTGATCAATGACAGGGGTGTAATCAATGACAGGGGGGTGATCAGGGAGTCTATATGGGGTGATCAGGGGCTAATAAGGGGTTAATAAGTGACGGGGGGGGGGTGTAGTGTAGTGTAGTGGTGCTTGGTGCTACTTTACTGAGCTGCCTGTGTCCTCTGGTGGTCGATCCAAACAAAGGGGACCACCAGAGGACCAGGTAGCAGGTATATTAGACGCTGTTATCAAAACAGCGTCTAATATACCTGTTAGGGGTTAAAAAAAACACATCTCCAGCCTGCCAGCGAACGATCGCCGCTGGCAGGCTGGAGATCAACTCTCTTACCTTCCGTTCCTGTGAGCGCGTTCAAAGGAAATCTCGCGTCTCGCGAGAGGACGCGTCGGCGCGTCCAGGAGGAATGAATCAACCACCTCCAGGACGCGTCTGTGCGTACAGCGGTCCGGAGGTGGTTAATTTATAGTAAATGCAATTTTATTAATCTTGACTTCTGCGTACGCACTCTTTTCTGGTTGCGGAGTCAAACCACCTGCCTTGCTCTTGGTTCACAAATGTCTGACTATGGTCATGTATATATAATATCCAGCCATTGTCTGCCACCTAGTACCATCCCAGTGATGCCAATCACTCTGCGCTGTTCAGCAGGTTGGCACACCAAACACGAGCAGTGCAACCTATTCACTGCCAGGCGCCATTCAGCCATTGTCTGAAATCCTGTGCCATCAGGGCAACATAAAATAGTATGCTGCCTTGTGCCCTCTGCCAGTCTGGCACTGTCCTGCACCCTGTACCATTCATAGCCCTTTAGACAGTCTGTGCCACCAATTAGGCTCCATGTGGCACTGCTGGGCACCCTGTGCCAGTCAGAATCTATGGCCCCTAGTCAAGAAGCAGGTGTGCCCTGACCCCTGTACACAAGTGTGTGCCACCCTGCTGCCAGTCACTGTCCTGCAGCCTCTGACACCCTAGTGCAGGTTGTCAGAGTGCGGTTGCCAGGGGTGCTCACCAGGTTCTGCTCCTCGCTGTGCTCCAGGTCCACATTGCCTTGGTCCTTGCCAAGATCATGTGTCTTCGGCGCGTGATCCCGCGAGACCCACCTCTGGAGGTCATTGGTCTCGCGGGATTGCGCGCCCGAAGTTAGGGCCGGTGCAAGGATTTTTGTCAACACAAGCGATTTTTGTCAATACATTTTGGCGCCCCCCCTCCCCCCATCATTTCACATTTCTGC
Organism: Bufo bufo; assembly: GCF_905171765.1. Taxonomy (NCBI): domain Eukaryota; kingdom Metazoa; phylum Chordata; class Amphibia; order Anura; family Bufonidae; genus Bufo; species Bufo bufo. Next base: position 804,452,871 of record NC_053390.1, on the reverse strand, counting down.
CACTCATGATTCATGTCCATTTCTTGCCCCCCCATATCATAGTGCCATCCCCTCCCCCTGACACCTAATGTGCCAGTATCAAGTGCCTCTCTCCTACCCCCTCCATGTGCCAGTATCATGGCGCCAATAGCCCCCCCTCCCCGTGGCAGTAAAGTAACAGTCCGGTATTTAAAAAAAAACAACAACACTTTTATACTTACCTCCATGTCAGCGATGCAGGCCTCTTCCGGCCTATGTTCCCACCAGCCTCTTATGTTGAAGATTTGGTGCTCGTGTTCTTATTTAGCCTGTCTTTCAGAAAAGTTTATGCTGGGATTCGAACCCATGACCTTATGTATCAGAGGCAAAGCATTTACCAGAATCCGCAGGAACTGCCACAAAAGGTGGAGCCACGGATGCCACTGGATCCGACAGGCCAGTGTGAAACAGGGACAGGCCAGTGTTAAACAGGCCTTACCTGGAGCGGTAAAGTAATCGAAGAGCAGGAGAAACGGATGGATTTTCCCAAAAGCGATTCAACACTACATATTTAGAGGAATGCCCTGATCCCAAATCAGCTACCGAACAGTGCAGCCATAGGACATCATGTCTAATATATTATTTTATGTAAAAACTAAAGAGAAGTCATTCTTCATTTCCGCCACCAGATGGCAGTGCTCAGTAGTCTGTGCGCCCAGTCATTTTGGTGTTGATAATTGGTCCATTTTCAGGTTATTTATGGTCAGAAGAAAATCTACCAGTAATTAGATAAGATGTTCCAGACTGCTGGGGCCTGGTTACAAGAATTAACAGAATGAATTAACATAACCCCCAATGAGGACACACAGAACGGGCTAATTATGGAACTGTAAATGAAATATACCAATGGGCTGGCTGGGAAGACATTGTCATGGATCTTGACCTCTTTATATAACTCATTATGTCTTAATGAGGGACATATATGAATTGGCACCATGTCTTCCACATTCACATATAATTGCCCAAAAGAAGGGCTTCATGATGTGTGATCCCAATGCTGACATCACGATCCGTAGAAGAGAAGAACCCATAGAGCTTAATAGGGTAACAACATGCTCGACCACCTCTCCATTCATTCATGTGTCCTCCAGGCTCATGATCAGAGTCCCAGTAGTTGGACCCCCACCGTCCAGACACTTATCCTGTGAATAGGTGATAACTTTCAAAACACATTATTCTACTCCTGATGGAAATTCCATTGACTTGAAAGATTAATCTTGGTCCTTTTAAAAGCACCATAATGACACCATAGACTTCCACCAGATAGTAAACCCTCTGACTACTAATAACTACTATAATACTGCTCCAATGTACAAGAATATAACTACTATAATACTGCTCCTATGTACAAGAATATAACTACTATAATACTGCTCCTATGTACAAGAATATAACTACTATAATACTGCTCCTATGTATAAGACTATAACTACTATAATACTGCCTCCTATGTACAAGAATATAACTACTATAATACTGCTCCTATGTACAAGAATATAACTACTATAATACTGCTCCTATGTACAAGAATATAACTACTATAATACTGCTCCTATGTACAAGAATATAACTACTATAATACTACCCCCTATGTACAAGAATATAACTACTATAATACTGCTCCTATGTACAAGAATATAACTACTATAATACTGCTCCTATGTACAATAATATAACTACTATAATACTGCTCCTATGTACAAAAATATAACTACTATAATACTGCTCCTATGTACAAGCATATAACTACTATAATACTTCTCCTATGTACAAGAATATAACTACTATAATACTGCTCCTATGTACAAGAATATAACTACTATAATACTACTCCTATGTACAAGAATATAATTACTATAATACTGCTCCTATGTACAAGACTATAACTACTATAATACTACTCCTATGTACAAGAATATAACTACTATAATACTGCTCCTATGTACAAGAATATAACTACTATAATACTGCCTCCTATGTACAAGAATATAACTACTATAGGGGGGGCGGAGCCGAGCCACGCTGCTGAATGGCCGCACGAGCTTGAGCTCCTCCAGCATTCCGGCTCATTTACCCTATAAAAGCTTATAATTTGCCTGATTATGGGGAAACCTGGCAAAGAAAAGAATAGAAGAAGCTCAGAGTCTACCCCACTGCGCTCCAGACAGCCTGAGATGGAGAAGTTTCTCCGAAAAACACCGAGAGCTACAGCACAGAAAGGCGCCAATATGGCGGCGTCTATAGCACAGGACTCTGACGCAGGAGAACTATCTGATGCTGGCAGCGGCTCTGATGTTTCAGACAGGAGGCCCAGAGATCCGCCTCTATCGGAGCGGACCCTTCGCCGGGTTCTTGAATCGGCCCTTACACCTATTAAACAAGATCTGGCGGACATCAAAGATGATATGAAGCACTTAGGCCAGAGAGTGGTCACGCTGGAGGGCACGCAAGACGCCATCATGACCTATGAAGGTAAAGCGTCAGAAGTACTAGCATCCCATAAGGAGCTACTGAATGAGGCCTTCCTGAAATTGGAGGACCAGGAGAACCGAAGTCGCCGGCGCAATATACGCATACGCGGCCTACCTGAGACGATTGCGGCGGAGGCCTTACCGACTGTGGCGCGTGAGCTGTTCTCCACAATGCTTGGGCCAGACAGAGCGGAGGGGATCGTGGTGGAGCGTATACACAGGGCGCTGCGCCCTAGGCCTAAACCACAAGAGCCACCACGCGACGTAATTTGCGGCCTACTGAGCTATGTAGACACCGCAGCCCTCCTAAAAAGGCAACGAGAGATGGAGGTGCTGGAATACGAAAATGTGCCGATACAGATGTTCCAGGACCTGGCGCCATCCACCTTGGCCAAGCGGCGCTTATTCAAGCCTCTCCTTGATGTTCTCAGGAAGACGTCAACTCCGTTCCGGTGGCTTTATCCTTTTGGGCTGGCAGTTTCCAGGAATGGTAAACTGCTCACAGTGAGGTCGCCGGCAGACCTGGAGTCAGTCTGGAGGTCCCTAGATGTCCCTCCGGTGGAGATCCCCTCGTGGCTACCAGCCGACCAAGATGGCCCCTTACCTACTCCGCCGCGTGTGTCTTCTTGGCAAACGGCATCCGCAAGTAAGCCAGACCGCCTGGGACGCAGCAAGATGGACAGGGCCCTCACTTGAGCCCAAACCAAGGTGACTTTGGTTGTTTTCAACTGCTAGCATGAGCTGCTAATAACATGGCCTAACTTACTTTTCTACATGAGGGATGACTGTCTCTTAGGTTAAGTGTTTATTGTTTGTGTAGAAAGTAATGGCCTTTTTTCGGATCGTCCTGTTGTGGGCATATTTTACATATATGGCTTAGAGTTTTTTACAAGAAGCCACGCTTTAATCGGGACACTTTTCTAATGTTTTGGAACTCTGCCTCCAAGTAGGCGATCCTTTCTCTCCCCAATTGCAGGGGAATGTCCGGATAGATTCCGGTGCTGGAAGTATTTTATGTTATTGGTCTCCCTTTTGAAGTAGACCAAGGTGCTTTACTTGCCCCCTCGCCAATCCAATCCTGTCTTGGTTGGTGATAAGTAAACACCTACTTTTTTCTAGATGAATATTTCATCTGAGCTGGTTTTTTACCAGCCCAACATGTTGATGGTTATTTTTATTATTTTTCTTAATTTATTTTATGTTATATGTTCCCCTTTTCCCTCCTTCCCTCATTCTGCTCATATATGTTATGTTCTCTTAGACATTCTCATGGGTAATATGTGCCATTTCTCACTAGTACATATATTGACATGTCATCAATGGTAGTCGCCTCTCTAAACGCACACGGGCTGAACGAGCCATGCAAAAGGTCTCAAACCATTTCCCTTCTGTTGAGGGATAGGGTCTCGGTGGCCTTCCTCCAGGAGACACATTTTAGAACAAATAAAATCCCTAATCTTCCTACTAAGAAGTTTGTCCAGTGGTTTCATAGTACACATGACTCAGCTAGTAGGGGAGTAAGCGTAGCTATACATAAAGGCCTTCCCTTCAAGCATTCCGCTATCTTAGCGGATCCTGAGGGCAGGTACATTTTTGTAAAGGGGGTAATTGGTGACTCCCCAGTCACACTTGCTAATTTATATGCACCTAATAGAGGCCAAGTACCATGGCTCGTTCAGACCCTTGTTTTATTAGCTTCTTTCTCTGAAGGATTGCTGGTTTTAGGGGGCGACTTCAATGTGGCCCTGGAGCCGGCAGTGGACACCTCAGAGGGTAGACCGTCTGTTTCTTATAGGCTGCTGAAAAGGCTGAAAACCTCCCTGAGGAAATTGAAGGTTCTTGATGTGTGGCGTGCTTTGAACCCCAATGGCCGAGATTATACATTTTATTCACATGCCAAGATGTCCTTTCACAGGTTAGATTATTTGTTCCTGTCTGACTCGCACATACGTAATGTCTCTGGGGCCCGGATTGGTAGTATCACGCTATCAGACCATGCTCCTGTTATTATAAACTTCTCCCTGTCTGGTCCACAGAAAAAAGAACGTTTATGGCGTCTAAACGACACCTTGATTTTGGATCCCACTCATGTTTGCAAAATCAGGGCCTCGATATCCGAATTTTTTGAGCTTAATGACACCCCAGAGTCCCCGCCCTCTCCCTCCATACTATGGGAATCCCATAAGGTAGTAATAAGGGGAGAACTTATAGCATTAGGGGCACATGTGAAGAAGCAGAGGACGCAGGCCTTAGACGGTTTACTTGCAGAAATTGCTCGCCTTGAATCCTCTCACAAGGAGTCACAGGCTAAACGCACCCTGAAGGAGCTTACTGAAGCTAGAGTACGCTTAAAAAACCTATTAAATGTAACTTCTGCTAAACTGGTCCTTAGATCACGATTTAAAGCCTATGCACATGGGGATAGAGGAAACAGACTGATGTCGGCGATTGCCAAGAAGCAGTTCTCTGACTCCTTTGTTTCCTCTATTAAGGACCCCAAAGGTAAAGTACACAAAACCACTCCAGACATTGCTAAGGCATTCTGCGCCTTTTATGAAGCTTTATACAACTTACCTCCTCCTGAGTGGGCTACTGCTGGAGATCTTTCAGAGGCCACAGATAAGTTTTTGCAGACTCTGGATCTTCCCTCAGTGTCCCCAGTTAAGACATCTCAGCTGACTAGACCCATAACTGACTCTGAGATTCATAAGGTGCTCATGTCCATCCCCTCAGGCAAAAGCCCGGGACCGGACGGCTTTTCCATTACGTATTACAAGTCCTTTAAGGACGTTTTAATTCCCCGCTTCAGAAATCTGTGCAATTATCTTCTCAATGGAGGCTCCCTGGCTCCACACTCCTTATTGGCACACATCACGGTCCTACATAAGGAGAATAAAGATCCGACATGCTGCAGTAACTATAGGCCGATCTCTTTGCTTAATAATGATGTAAAGTGGTGGGCAAAGATCTTGGCCACTAGGCTTCAGGATGTTCTACCTGACATTGTACATGAAGAACAAGTGGGCTTTGTCCATGGCAGACAGGGGTCGGAAAATACTGTACGGCTTCTACATCTTGTAAATTGGGCTAAAAGATCCAACAAGCCCTTGGTGTTGGTGAGCACCGATGCGGAAAAGGCCTTCGACAGGGTCAGCTGGCATTTTATGTCGAGGACCCTGTCGAGGTTTGGCCTCCCGGACCAATTCATTACAGCTATTCATACTTTGTATTCGTCCCCCTCTGCCAGGGTCAAAGTCAATGGCACGTTGTCACCACCATTTTGCATCACTAATGGGACGAGACAAGGGTGCCCCCTCTCTCCTGCGCTATTTATTTTAGTAATGGAGACACTCTTATGTAAAATCAGAGCAGACCCGGATATCAAAGGCCTTCAGGTGGGTTCTGGCACACATGTTACTGCAGCATTCGCGGATGATCTTTTAGTCATGACCTCCAACCCCAAAGAGGCTTTGCCCAAGCTTCTGAACATATTTGAAGACTTTGGGTTTATATCTAATTTTAAAGTTAACTACGGGAAATCCATGGCACTTAATATTTCCTGCCCACAAGCTGTAATTAATGCTCTTAAGCGTGCAACGCCATTCACATGGGCTTCCAGAGACATTACGTACTTGGGGACTCATATTTCGGCTAATGTTCAAGATTTGGCCTCCCTTAACTATATGCCGCTCCTGAAAACTGTTCGCACTCATCTACAAAACTTGAAACTTCCGTTTGTCTCCTGGGTAGGGAGAAAGAATTACATTAAGACCTTTATTCTTCCCAAATTCCTGTACCTGCTACAATCCCTTCCTATTTGGTTACCAAACTCATACTTTGCTGAAATTCGCAGGATATTTACACGCTTCCTCTGGAATGGCAAATCACCCCGTATTGCTTACTCTGTTCTCACGAGAGACAGGAAGTTCGGAGGATTTGGGATGCCAGATGTGAAATTTTACTACACGGCGGTACAACTTTGTAGATGTGTTGCTATTATGTCTCGCCAATATGACTCCCTTTGTGCCCGTCTTGAAAATACACTTTTTACGAACCAAGAACTACTTACCTTGTGGGGCATTAGGCCTATCTCGGCCAATCATTACTACTCATCCCCGGTTTGGAAAGGTATGCTGGTGGAGTGGTCCAAAATGATCCAATCCCAAATTTTTAATTTCCCCAATCCAGGTATGCCACTTAAACTACTACAGAGCCACATTCATCCTTCCATATTAAACCCCTCCGGGATTTGGTCTAAACTCGCTGACATTCCCTTGCGTGATGTCCTCCTCCCGGATGGTAGTTTGAACTGGGATCAAGTATTAGGTCTCCCTGAAGTTAGAGCTGCACCTTTTTTCCATCTAGCAAATTTCCAAAGGGATACCAGAAAGTGTACTGGACCCTTCATAGGCAATGGTTCCCCCTCTTGGCTGGAAAAGAAGGTTTCAGCTACAAGACCCCCCCCTTAGACCATTATCTCAGATGTATAAAGAAATACTTTCCTCCTTACCCCCGGAGTTACATTATGTGTTCTCCTGGGAACGGGAGTTATCCATGTCCCTTACGGAACCGGAGAAGGCGTTTATTCTGGCTCATTCGCACGGCTTTACTCGTTGTGTGAGGATTCAGGAGAACTCCTTTAAGCTTCTTAGTAGGTGGTACAAGACACCGGAGCTCTTGCATAAATTAAACCCAGAAGTCCCAGAAGCGTGCTGGAGATGCGGTACGGATATTGGCTCACTGTCTCATATTTGGTGGACCTGCAAGAGGATCCAACCATTTTGGAAATCAATTGAGGAATTAGTGAATCAGATATGCAATACTAAAATATCCCTAGATGCTAAATTAGTCCTACTGTGGTGCCCTAACAGTTCTTTCACCCCCACCAAACATGACCTCCCAACGATGCTTTTTACAGCGGCTAAACTACTTATCCCCTTTTTGTGGAAGAATGACTCCCCACCGACTATTCTAATGTGGACTGACAAGGTAGATCAAATCTACCGTTTTGAGGAGCTTGCGCACTGGGAAAGCAACTCACGCTCTCGCTTCCTAAAATTGTGGTCCCCATGGAAGTCTTCTAGGAATTTCGCATAAAAGAGCAGAAGTTACCTAATTCCCTCACCTCCCCCCCCCCCTATACCCCCTGATTGTACCTTTCAATCTTTTCATTTTCCTTTTTTCGTTTTCTTAATATCAGTCTCTGTTTAGCAAGAATTATAACTTGTATCGCTCACATGTGATATGTAACCTGACATTATTTTGTATTTCAATATTGTCCTTGAATTGTCATATGTGTGCGCTGGCCTTGAAATTTCTTTCAATAAAGAGAAATATGGTTAAGAATATAACTACTATAATACTGCTCCTGTGTACAAGAATATAACTACTATAATACTGCCTCTATGTACAAGAATATAACTACTATAATACTGTCATCTATGTACAAGAATATAACTACTATAATACTGCTCCTATGTACAAGAATATAACTACTATAATACTGCTCCTATGTACAAGAATATAACTACTATAATACTGCTCCTATGTACAAGAATATAACAACTATAATACTGCTCCTATGTACAAGAATATAACTACTATAATACTGCTCCTATATACAAGAATATAACTACTATAATACTGCTCCTATATACAAGAATATAACTACTATAGTACTGCCCATATGTACAAGATGTAGGGATTTGCTCTGGTAGGCAGGGTAAGCAGACGCAGTATAGAGCATGAGCTGCACTTCCTCCGAGATGGCTTTTCGCCGAGCCTCGGGCACCCGGTATGGCTTTAACCGGACTTTTGCCTGAGGCTCAGTGACAATGTCATGTTGGATTGCGGAAGTGCGTCCAGGGAGGTCCGAGAACACATCCGTGTTCCGACTAACGAACTCCCTGGTCTCCTGAGCCTGTTTAGAGGAGAGGCTGTCAGCAATTTTTATTGTGTCAACCGCTTCCCTTGCATCAGACAGAGGAGCCGGAACCTCTTCCCCTAGAAAACCCGGTTGCGGGCTGTCTTCCGTACAGGTTTCCCTATCTTCACAAGGTTTTAGTAAATTAACATGGTAAACCTGCTCCGGCTTTCGCCTCCCCGACTGGTGTAAATTGTAATTTACCTCTCCAATTTTTTCCCGTACCTCGTAGGGCCCCTGCCACCTGGCTAGGAACTTACTGTCCACGGTCGGCACCAGAACCAAAACCCAATTGCCCGGGTTAAAGATCCGGACCCAGAGCCTGCCGATTATAGATCCGACTCTGGGCTCGCTAAGCGGCCTCCATATGCTCCCTGACAAGAGGCAAAACGGTCTCTATTCGCTGTTGCATCTTGGTAACATATTCAAGCACGCTTTTATGCGGAGTGGGTTGTTGTTCCTATGACTCTTTGGCTACGTCCAACAGACCACGAGGATGTCTGCCATATAGCAATTCGAAGGGTGAGAACCCAGTAGAGGCCTGGGGCACCTCTCGCACTGCGAACATGAGATAGGGCAGAAGAAGGTCCCAATCCTTCCCATCTTTGGACACCACCCTTTTTAACATGGTTTTTAGAGTTTTATTAAACCTTTCCACCAGACCGTCCGTTTGTGGATGGTACACAGACGTTCGTAACTGTTTAATATGCAGCAACTTACAGAGTTCCCTCATGACCTTGGACCTTAAAGGGGTCCCCTGGTCAGTCAGAACCTCTTTAGGAAGCTCCACTCGGGAGAACATCTCCATTAGCTCCTTAGCTATAAGTTTCGCCGATGTATGTCGCAGTGGCACTGCCTCTGGGTACCGAGAGAGTAATCAAGGACAACCAAGATGTGTTGGTGTCCCCTAGCGGACTTCGGGAATGGGCCTACTAGGTCCATAGCGATTCGCTCAAACGGTATCTCGATGATCGGGAGAGGTACCAAGGGACTGCGAAAAAGGTGCTGGGGGCTAGTTGCCTGGCAGGTCGGGCAAGACTTACAGAACTCGTCCACCTCTTTAAACACACTGGGCCAGTAAAACCGTTGTAGTATCCGGTCCTGTGTTTTCTGCATTCCCAGATGACCCCCAAGAACATGCTGGTGGGCTAACTCTAACACGAGTTTGCGATAAGCCTGGGGCAGCACCAACTGTTCAATGGATTCACCTCGCAGCTGATTTACCCGATACAACATATCCTGATGAACCACAAAACGGGGGAACACCGACTCTGCCCCTGGTTGTTGTGGTTCACCATTATTAGTACATTTTCCCAGGCTCGGGATAAGGTTGGATCCCGGTGTTGTGCAGTACCAAAATTATCCCCGGAGACATTAAGGTCTGGCAGCTCAGGCCCCGGCGGCAAGTCTTCCATGTCACCCACCATTACACTTAGCAGGGTTGTTTCCCCCTCTTCCACCAAAGTGGCGGTCACCCCCTACCGCTGGCCCTTTGGACTCAGGTTCCCAGGGTTCTGGTCTCCCCCTTGAGCCGGGCCACTCTGCTAGGGTTACCCCTGTCTCATGGGTATCAGTCACTCTCGTAACCGGCCACAGTGTCGGGAAACCCGGGAAGTCTCTCCCTATTATAAGTTCATAGTGTAGGTTGGTTGCGACAGCCACCTCGTGGGTCCACCTGCCGGAAACCGTGGACAGAGACACCATAGCAGTAGGGTAGTCTTTTAAGTCCCCATGTATACATATGACTCCGACCTTACGGCCTGTGTACCCAGCGGAGCGTACCAGGGAAGCCCTTACCAGGGTCACCAGACTCCCTGAGTCCAACAGAGCCTCCGCTGGAGTGTCTCCCACGTCCACCTGGCCCAGGTGTTTCAGAGACTCTGGAGCACCCACTGCACACAGCCTCCTGGCATACAACGATTGACGGAAGCCATAGTTCGTGTCCATGGGTTCCCCCTGATGTGGACAGTCCGCGCGAACATGGCCAGGCTCCCAACACCGCCAGCAGATTATTGGAGCGAGGTCCACAGGGGTTACCTCCTGGGCGGGTTTGATGGGCACCAGTCGCCGGGTCCGGGGTCGAGAGTTACAGGATCTGACTGCCCCCCTTCCAAAATAACCCCCCTGTAAGTTCCGGGTTGCCTCATAGTGCTCCACCAAGTCGACCATCTCAAGCGCATTACCTGGAGAGACCTGACCAATCTATTGCTGGAGAGGGGGTGGCAGAGCCCTCCAGAACATATCTGCTAACAACCGGTCCAGCATAGCGGTGGGGCTCAGCGTGTCAGGCTGTAGCCACTTTTGTAAAAGGTTGAGCAGGTTATAATACTGGGGTCTCACGGGCTCAGCCGGGTTGAACCCCCACTGATACACCCGCTGGGCCCGGACCAACACATTCACCCCCAGTCTGGCCAGAATCTCACCCTTTACTTTCTGATAGTCGGCTGCTTGGTCGTTTGGCAAGTCGAACCACACCCGCTGGTAATCTGATGTAAGGAACGGAGCGACGACCTCAGCCCACTGGTCTCGGGGTAGATTCTTCCTTGTGGCGACCTTTTCGTACATCGCCAGGTAGGTTTCGACGTCATCTGATGGTGCCATCTTAGGGATAGCTGCACGGACTGCTTTCCGGGCATCGTGGACACTTGGGGTTGCTCCTGCTGTCTGCAAAGACATCACTTGCTGTAACAGCAACTGGTTGGTTTCTTGCTGCTGCTTTTTAGCCTCCCGCTGGTGCAGGTTGGTCTCTTGCTGCTCAAAATTAGCCTCCATGAGGACCTTCACAACAGTCTCCATTTTGTCGTGTGACACAGGTTTGAATTTAGCTGGTTTGATAAATGACATATGTAACACCCCCACCCCAGATCGGCTTTACAGCCACACTAAGTAAAACACAGTGTAAGCCACCCTAGCTGCTGCTGACACACTAAACTACCGGTTCCTATCTCACCGAGGCCAGGAACCTCGGTGACACATACCTTCCGTCAATGAGGGACCCCTGCGCCTTCCTACAAAGAATATAACTACTATAATACTGCCTCCTAGCTATGAGGATGTGCATTTGTGGTTCTCCCAGTGGCGTGCCTAGGAGGAAGGGGGAGGCGTTCCGCCCTGGGTGTCAGGCTGTCAGCTATACAGGGGAGTGCTGCCTGAGAAGCAGCGCCCGGCCCAATGTCTCTGCAAGGAAGGAGAGCCGTAATTCTCTTAGGAGAAAGGACCTTTGATGACATCATCACCATGTGACCAGTAACATATCGATATTACTGGTCACATGGCTATGAGGTAATCAAAGGTCCTTTCTCTCTATCAGGAGTGTTGCTGCAGAAGTTTGCCATAATTGTGGAGCTTCTTTTGTGAAGATTACATCAGGAAAAGGTGACAGGGGCTGTTATGCTGAAATACTGTAAGCTACTGTATAGTGTGGAGTGCTATACTGCTCTACCTAATCGTGTGGGGTGCTGTATACTGTGGGGTGCTATACTGCTCTACTGTATACCGTGGGGTGCTGTATATTGTGGGGTGCTATACTGCTCTACTGTATACTGTGGGGTGCTATATACTGTGTGGTACTGTATACTGTGGGGTGCTGTATACTGTGGGGTGCTATACTGCTCTACTGTATACTGTGTGGTGCTGTATACTGTGGGGTGCTGTATACTGTGGGGTACTATATACTGTGGGGTGCTGTATACTGTGAGGTAATCTATACTGTAGGGTGCTGTATACTGTGGGGTGCTATACTGCTCTACTGTATACTGTGGGGTGCTGTATACTGTGGGGTGCTGTATACTGTGGGGTGCTATATACTGTATAGTGCTACACTGCTCTACTGTATACTGTGGGATACTGTATACTGTGGGGTGCTGTATACTGTATACTGTGGGGTGATATACTGCTCTACTGTATACTGTGGGGTGCTGTATACTGTGGGGTGCTGTATATTGTGGGGTGCTATACTTCTCTACTGTATACTGTGGGGGCTGTATACTGTGGGGTGCTATACTGCTCTACTGTATACTGTGGGGTGCTATATACTGTGGGGTGCTATACTGCTCTACTGTATATTGTTGGGTGCTGTATACTGTGGCATGCTGTATACTTTATACTGTGAGATACTATATACTGTGGGGTGCTGTATACTGCAGGGTGCTGTATACTGTGGGGTGCTATACTGCATACTGTGGGGTGTTATACTATGTATTGCATACTGTGGGGTGCTATATGCTGTGGGGCTTTGTATACTGTGCGGTGCTGTATACTGTGGGGTCCTATACTATATATTACATACTGTGTGGTACTGTATATTATAGGGTGCTTTACTGCATACTGTGGGGTGCTGTATACTATAGGGTGCTATACTACATACTGTGGGGTGCTGTATACTATAGGGTGCTATACTGCATACTGTGGGGTGCTGTATACTATAGGGTGCTATACTGCATACTGTGGGGTGCTGTATACTGTAGGGTGCTGTATACTGTGGGGTACTATACTGCTCTACTGTATACTGTGGGGTGCTATACTGCTCTACTGCATACTGTGGGGTACTATACTGCTCTACTGTATACTGTGGGGTGCTATACTGCTCTACTGCATACTGTGGGGTGTTATACTATGTATTGCATACTGTGGGGTGCTGTATACTATAGGGTGCTATACTGCATACTGTGGGTGCTGTATACTATATGGTGCCATACTGCATATTGTGGGGTGCTGTATACTATAGGGTGCTATACTGCATACTCTGGGGTGCTGTATACTATAGGGTGCTATACTGAATACTGTGGGGTACTGTATACTGGGCGGTGTTATATACTGTATACTGCGGAGTGTTGTACGCTATACACTATGAGGGGCTGGGGGTGTTATACAATAGACGTCAAGCATTGACGATAGCCGTCCTCTAAAATCGCTTCATACGCTGCCTCCAAAATGTTTGCCAGATCCCTGGCATTCTCAGGGGTAATGGGCAACGACACGTGGCATAGTTTCCTTTTAATATTTGCCAGAAAAAAATAAACATGGGGCACAACGTGAAAGAGGGAACGGTCATGGCAAATGGACAGAGGAGGCCCAAGATGGGTAAACAGCCCCCGGCCTATGATATACTTAATCTGTCCCTGGTGCGCGCTCTGATAAGCCAGGGAGCGCGCTCACGCCTATCTCACTTGTATGCTCGCCGCCGGTCGCCGCCCACCTTCCAGGTGGGAAAACCTCCCATCTTCCTTGAAGCCGCTTGCTCCAGTGCTCCTGAGCAAGAAAACGGCTGTGCTGTGCCTTCTAGTGAAGTGACTGCCTCACCAGTGTTGTATGTGTCAGTGTGTGTCTGCAGATACACTGCCGCCGAGCTGAGCCTGCAAAAAGCACTGTGGTGTGTGGCAGTTAGGAGTGGTGCAGTCACCGTGGCACTGTGGTGTGTGGCAGTTAGGAGTGGTGGAGACAGTCACAGTGGCACTGTGGTGTGTGGCAGTTAGGAGTGATGCAGACAGTCACAGTGGCACTGTGGTGTGTGGCAGTTAGGAGTGGTGCAGACAGTCACAGTGGCAGAACAGTTTGCAGACAAGAGGCAGCAGACTAGACAGACTAGAGAGTTATTTTTTCAGTTAAGGACCTTGCTTCCTTGAATTTGCAATGGGGGTAGGGGTGTTGAGGAGTCACAAGGCTGCTGCCAGCCAGTACCAGGGCATAAATTTACAAGGGGCCCAAATATGGATGGGAAAAGGCCAGGCTTATTAACCTGTAGGATACCAGTGCCGTACCTGGTAGGTGCTGCAGGACGTGACTTGAGTCACAGCGCTGTACAGGTTTGGCAGGCTGATCGGGCAGGTGCAGGAGCTGTGCCTGTCCGATCAGCGGCACAGGTCTGGCTGTCAATGTCAGCTGAGCCCCTGTTATCAGGGCGGGGTGCACCGGCATCAGTGAAAACTCCAGCCCGCTCTATAAAAATATAACATGATCCGTCCCGTCAGGTGAACCTGTAAAAAAAAATATAAAAGCTGTGCAAAAACAGCAGTTTTTTCTTCACCTTCCTTCACAAAATGTGTAATACCAAGCTTACATTTAAATTTTCATTTACCAGCAAATTTTCTGTTTACTAGCGATAAAAAATGTTATTTCAAACAAAATAAATATTTCAGTATATTTAAATGTAAAAATAAAGTTTCTTATGGTTTTGGTGGGGGAAAGAGGGGTGCCAGAGAAAGTACCCGCCCCGGGTGCCAAATACCCTAGGCACGCTACTGGGTTCTCCTCATGTCTGGAGCAAGCTCAGGGAGGGGCCTCCCTGGGCAGGGATGTTCCCAAAGCAAGGCCCAGGCTTCCAGGCCTCCACTGGGAGGAAACTCTAGTATGGATACAAGTCCTAAAGTGAATCCTGTGACAAGGAATGACCAGAATGGAAGAAACACCAGTGCATTAAGTGCAAGTTAGAAAGATGGAGTAACGGTTGTGGTTCCATGACGCAGGTATTGTCTATCGTGCTCGCTAACCTGACCATCCCCAACCCTTCCATCCCTGCCATGTCCCAAATAACGACATAAACACCAGGTTGGATTGAATCGGCCACAGCAGCCGTTTTATTATTTTATATTTAACTTTAAATTTCCCAATAAAACATCCATACAACCAAACCATATGCAATGGCATATGAAACCACACCCCCTAACATATGTATAACATATAATAACGGTGAGGGAGGTCTTTGAAGACCCAACTGTTTTGTTAAAACACTCCTCCACAGGTACTCCATCTTGCCCGCAGGCGATGAGCGCCAGCTCAGAGGCACCACTGATGGACCTAAAAAACCTTCCCCCGAAAATACAATCATGGGAGTCCAGCCCCAACCATGGAGCCCTCCCATCCTCCAGAACCTGATATTCCACCAACTCCGAGGACCTCCTGCCGCCTGGACTGCCGTGACAAAAACATCCCCCCTTCACAAGCTGTGACCTGTAAACAAAACAACCTGTCCGCCCCTTCCAAAATTGCCCTAAAGCATAAACAGAACAAAAAAGGTGGTGGGAGCTGTCTGCTATTCACATTAACTCCTTGTCTGTCACTTTTTTCACCAAAATAGCCCCCTCTTCCCTCCTCCCATCCTATTTAGGCCTTCCTTTTCCCCGCCCCCACTTTTAAAATCCACTAATACCCCCCTAGCCTGTCTCGCCGACGCCTCTCCTCGTCATGCTGGCCTCCCCCAGGCTGCGCCCTCTAGTCCGGCCACACTTGACGCAGGTATTGGCTATCGTGCTCGCTAACCTGACCATCCCCAACCCTTTCCTCCCCGCCATGTCCCAAATAACGATATGAACACCAGGTTGGATTGAATTTAACTAAAATTTCCCAATAAAACATCTATACAACCAAACCATATGCAACGGCATATGAAACCACACCCCCCAACATATGTATAACATATAATAACGATGAGGGAGGTCCTCGAAGCCCCAACTGTTTTCTTAAAACACTCCTCCACAGGGTACTCCATCTTGCCCCCAGCCAATGAGCGCCAGCTCGGAGACACCACTGATGGACCTAAAAAACCTGCCCCGAAAATACAACCATGGGAGTCCATCCCCGACCATGGAGCCCTCCCATCCTCCAGAACCTGATATTCCACAAACTCCGGGGACCTCCCGCCGCCAAGAACGCACAGGCTTGAGCCCTTATGCCTGCGCATCCCCAACGCCGTTTCTATGCCCCCTTGCAGGCCAAGAAACCATAGATCAATTCCAATTGAGTTAAGATGGACCCCATCGCTACGCCAGAAAGCTCCTGACCCATGCTCTAAGTCGGCATGCCTTACTGCAACAGCCCCATTTCGTGATATAAACCTTCCCACCACCCGATTCACCTTTATCCTAGCTTTATTCAACCGATCTGCTGACCATGCCCCCGCCACACATGCCTGTAAACCACATCGGACCACATGGTAACTAATCCAGGGAATAATGCCCAGATCCTCAACAAATCAAATTTTATGACCAACACATCAGAGGGTCTATCTAAATGCTCAAACCTGTGAATCTCCAGTAACACACTGCTCCACACCATACCTCTCTTTCTTAGCCACCGGATTACTGCCTCACCTCCCTTGGGAAACCTAGCTGGTGCCTCACCGTCGCTCGCAAAGCTCCCCAAAAAACAAACGAATGGCCCAATATTCAGACTAAAGCCGGTTGCTGATCTGCAAAGAGAAGAAGAGAAACAAAAAAGGGGAACCCACCCCATTAGCCCAATTTAAAGATAACTGTCCACTAAAAACAATAAGCAAGCAACATGCCTTCATACTCCTTAAAGGCGAGATAGGCGTATGTAAGACCTAAAATAAAGATTCCCACCGGCTGATCCGCTTGACAACCTCATTGCCCACCCCGCTCCTAGTGGCCTTAGTGGCCGCACCTATGCGGAAGGAATGACCCATATAACCTGCCCCATCCAAACGCAGGAGGGCCAAACACTGACGAAACACCACAAAAAACTGGAAGCGGGACTGAGAAGAGCCATCCTCATGAATCAAAAGAGGAGAAAAACTCCCCTTCCTAACTTCCCAATAATCACATAAACAACGCAATGGGCACATTGCGCATCCGAGAACCTCATAGAGGACGACTCTAAAACCCTTCCCACCCACATCTGTATTTGACCGACGAATTCTAAACTTCCCCCTATCAGGATAGAGATCGACATCCTCCTGCAATAAACCACCCACTCTACGAACACTACCACTAACTAATTCCCCTAACCACGAAGCCCCAAAGAAAGCCAATGAAAACGCAAGCTTAAACAAATAAAACTCAAACGTGACCGGCACACAGACTCAACATGGCTGCCCAAATCTAACAGCATGGCAAAAGATACTGGGCGCCTGACATCTTCAGCTACCTTTTGGAGTCTCCATCCCTTCAAAGCCTGACCCACTAAAAAACATTTGTTAACATCTGTCAGACCTCAAACGAAAAACAAAAGCTAACTCCGCCACCACTCTGTTCAATTTAGCTTTTAACCATCCCTCGCCCTTACAATGCCCAAGAAAAAGCAACATAGGGCCTCCAAATCAACCCCCACACTGTCGACATCAACGTGCTACACCAACTCTTCCAACCATTCTAAGCCCTAGCATAGTCATCCCATGTTTTTGGGGCCAACGACGATTGGATCAGCCCTGCTACTGTTCCTCCAACAGCTCCCACAGAAAGACTGGACAAAACAAGGGGACCTCCTCCGCCTCCGGCGCCAGCGTCCGAAATCGCTCCTATTGGAAATGAGAAAGCGCATCAGCTATACAATTTTGAACCCCTGGAACGTGAACTGCAACCACTAAAGCATTCAGCGCCAAACACTCCAGGACCAAACGTTGTAACACCTGCATGACTTGGGGCGACGACGCTGACAGTGAATTAATCGCCTGTACCTCCCCCAGATTATCTCTCCGCCCAAAGGAAAACTGACACCAGGATCGGAAAAAGCTCGAGCAAGGCTAAATTGCGTACCCAACCCCTTGAAAACCACCCCTCTGGCCATTTCTCTGCGCACCACTGCCCCCCACAATAGACCACAAACCCCGTCCCACCTGCTGCATCTGAGAATAGCTCGAAATCAAAACAATTCACCACCTCGCTCAAAATTAACGACCGCCCATTGTAAGATGTCAAAAAAGAACTGCAAACTTTCAAGTCAGCACGCAATTCCTTACCCAACTGAATAAAATCGTGAGCCGCCGACGCCCTTGAAGTCACCATTGACAAACGCTGTGAAAAAACTCTGCCCATCGGCATTATCCGACATTCAAAATTTTGTTTACCTAACAGCGACTGCAAGTCACGTAATTATATTTTGCTCAGATGTTGCGCCCACTGCACCGTACCTTTTAAATCCTCCAGTTTGTCTGATGGCAACCGACATTCCATCTTCTCGGTATCAATAATGATACCCAAAAAACACAACTCGGTCGCTGGGCTTACCGTTTTTACAGGCGCAAGCGGGACTTCAAAACCCTCAAACAACGTTTGTAGCGTATGCAACAATGAAGAGCACACCATCGAATCTGGCGGACCTATGCAAAGGAAGTCATCCAAGTAATGGATGATAGAGGTCCATCTTGCCACATCTACTACTGAACATTCCAAAAAAGAACTAAAAGATTCAAAATATGCACATGACAGCGAACAACCCATAGGGAGACATCTATCGACAAAAAATTTTCCCTCCCAAAAACAACCCAACAAATGTAAACTGTCAGGGTGTACCGGCAGTAACCGAAAAAGCCGTTTTCGCTAACAATGTCCCTTTTCCAAATTTTTTAACCAACCCAACTGCCGCATCAAATGATGAACACACCATCGAACACAGTTCAGGATCTATCCCGTCTTTCACAGACGAACCCTTAGGATACAACAAATGATGAATGAGCCGAAATCTATTCAGCTCTTTCTTGGGTACCACCCCCAGTGGGGACAAACGCAAATCGAACACCGGAGGCTCAGAAAACGAATACTAACTCCCTGTGCTCGTACACCAAACACAATTTTTTTTTTACCAAAACCACCTCCCCTGGAACAAAGGGGATATGAAAACCGAACTGGAACCCCTCCCTTAACAGCCGCGCCGCCTCAACATCAGGATACCTACTTAGAAATGGCGCCATCTTTTCTAGACGCACTGGCGTCACCCCCTTTTGAAGCGGGGGTCTCTTCCCCTTTGTTTGCTTCCTCTAAAACAGCGGTCCCCAACCGCCAGGCCGCGGCCCAAGACCGGGCCATGGAGGATTGGTAGCCGGGCCGCGGCGATCAGGGCAGTCTTTAACTCTGTACTAATGAAGCGCTTCCATTATGGAAGCGCTTCATTAGTACAGAAGGACCAGGAAGCGGTGAAGGATCTGTACTCACCACTTCCTGGTCCTCGGCTATCGGCTGTGCATGGCTGCGCACAGCGCGAGGTCTCTCTGTGACCTCACGCTGTGCGCCGCTATACACAGCCAGCCGACAGCAGAATGAAGAGGATCGCGATGGTGACCAGGAGCAGGAGAGGTAAGTGTTTTTTTTATTTTATTTTATTTGCACTAGGGGCTGATGGCTGACCTGGGGGACATGGGGCTGACATGAAGGACATGGGGCTGACATGAGGGGCTAATGGGGGGCTTATGGCTGACATGAGGGGCTAATGGGGGCTTATGGCTGACATGAGGGGCTAATGAGGAGCTAATGGCTGACATGAGGGGCTAATGGGGAGGCTAATGGCTGACATGAGGGGCTAATGGGGGGCTTATGGCTGAGATGAGGGGCTAATGGCTGACATGAGGGGCTAATGGGGGCTTATAGCTGACATGGGGGGCTTATGGCTGACATGGGGGGCTTATGGCTGACATGAGGGGCTAATGGGGGGTTAATGGGGGGCTTATGGCTGACATGAGGGGCTAATGGGGGGCTTATGGCTGACATGAGGGGCTAATGGGGGGCTTATGGCTGACATGAGGGCTAATGGGGGGCTTATGGCTGACATGAGGGGCTAATGGGGGGTTAATGGGGGGCTTATGGCTGACAAGAGGGGCTAATGGGGGGCTTATGGCTGACATGAGGGGCTAATGGGGGGCTTATGGCTGACATGAGGGCTAATGGGGGGCTTATGGCTGACATGAGGGGCTAATGGGGGGTTAATGGGGGGCTTATGGCTGACATGAGGGGCTAATGGGGGGCTTATGGCTGACATGAGGGGCTAATGGGGGGCTTATGGCTGACATGAGGGCTAATGGGGGGCTTATGGCTGACATGAGGGGCTAATGGGGGGTTAATGGGGGGCTTATGGCTGACATGAGGGGCTAATGGGGGGCTTATGGCTGACATAAGGGGCTAATGGGGGGCTTATGGCTGACATGAGGGGCTAATGGGGGGCTTATGGCTGACATGAGGGGCTTATGGCTGACATTGGGGGGGCTTATGGCTGACATTGGGGGGTTTATGGCTGACATTGGGGGGGTTTATGGCTGACATTGGGGGGGGGGTTTATGGTTGACATTGGGGGGGGGGGGTTTATGGCTGACATTGGGGGGGTTTATAGCTGACATGGGGGGGGTTTATGGCTGACATTGGGGGGTTTATGGCTGACATTCGTGGGGTTTATGGCTGACATTGGGGGGGTTTATGGCTGACATTGGGGGGGTTTATGGCTGACATTGGGGGGGTTATGGCTGACATTGGGGGGGGTTTATGGCTGACATTGGGGGCTGATATATGGCTAAAGGTTTGGGGGTTGAGCTGAGCTGAGCCATTGGGGGTCTGATCTGAGGTCTGATTAACATTGGGGGTCTGATTGCTGGTCTGACCTGAGGTGTAATGAAATTTTTTTTTTCTTATTGTTCTCCTCTAAAACTAGGTGCATCTTATAGGGCGAAAAATACGGTACAGTGCAGCAGAGACCAGTGCAGCAGAGACCAGTGCAGCAGAGACCATAGTCAGTTTATATAGTCATTATATAGTGTTATATATTTTAATATGCACCTTGTGTTTTGTTATGCGCGTGAATCAGTCAGCCCCCCCCCACCCCCTAAGCCCCGCCCCAGAACCCCCGCCCCCTTCCCCCCCCACCCGGTCCCTGGGAAAATTGTCTTGCATGAAACCGGTCCTTGGTGCAAAAAAAGTTGGGGACCACTGCTCTAAAACACCTATTAGCCCCATGAGCCCGTCCACATGAAGTTCATTCGCGCACCTTCGGCAGGTCCCGTTCTGTGAAGAGAGAAGAGACTGCCGCTCCGTGAGCAAGTGGATAAGGTGAGGTTTTTTTTTGTTTTGTTTTTTGGCTGTGAGACTCTATGGGGGCATTATATAAACCATGGGGGACATTATAAAGCTGGGGGCCCTAAAAAAACAAAAAAAAAAAAAAAAAAACACACCATGGGGGACATTATTTAAGATGGGGCCCTACATTGGGGGCATTATTAAAGCGAGGGGCGGTTAAAAAGATTATATACCGTGGGGAACATTTATTTCGCTGGGAGCCTACATGGGGGCATTATTTTAGCTAGGGGCCTGCCATCCTGTGGGTCTTCTCAGAAGGATGGGTCTAAAAATAACTGCCAATCAAATTCATCAATTTTTCATGTCCGTTTTTAAGGGACATGAAAAACTGATCCAAAACGGATGCAAAACTTTTCCCCTATAATTTAAAACGATGTCCTCTTGTAGCAGTTTTTCTTCTTTGAAATATTCTCTCCTCTTTTACCTTGTTGATTCCCTTTATGTATTTAAAAGTTTCTATCATATTCCCTCTGTCTCGTCTTTCTTCCAAGCTATACATGTTAAGGTCCTTTAATCTTTCCTGGTAAGTTTTATCCTGCAATCCATGTACCAGTTTAGTAGCTCTTCTCTGAACTCTCTCCAAAGTATCAATATCCTTCTGGAGATATGGTCTCCAGTACTGAGCACAATATTCCAAATGAGGTCTCACGAGTGCTCTGTAGAGCGGCATGAGCACCTCCCTCTAGAGTTCTTTATCTTCTTCCATATACCTTCCTTCTTTTGTTTTTAATTTGTTAATTCCTTGTTTTAGTTTTCTTTTTTCATTTATGTATCTGAAGAAAGTCTTATCACCTTTTTTCACTGACTGAGCTAATTTCTCTTCTGCCTGCGCTTTAGAAGCTCTTATAACTTGTTTGGCCTCTCTCTGCCTAATCTTATAAATTTGCCTGTCATCCTCTTTTTTTTTATGTACCACAGTGGTCTCTTCCTTTTTTTTGCTTTTACTGATAAGCCTAATGCAATCATCTGAATATAATGGTAGATGAAAAGATTTGCGGCACTCACCACTGTCTTGAAATTATTTCAATGCTTTATTTCACGCATACATAGCAAAGTTCGCAGGCTGGGGAGCGGAATAGCCCTTCAGTGTTTGGACCTTTATAATGCAATTATCTGTTGCCTTTAATAGTGCCACTTTTAAGTAGTCCCACTTCTCCTTGACTCCATTGAAACTGTTCCAATCTGATAGGGACTCGTATACCACTAATCTAATTTTAGAAAAGTCAGTTTTTCTAAAATCTAAAATAATAAATTTTGCTCTAAATTTATTGTTCTACATGTCTTTGATAAAAAAAAAATGTTTGGGTAAAAAAAAAATGCTTTGGGTAAAAGTTATAGCGTTTACAAACTATGGTACAAAAATGTGAATTTCCGCTTTTTGAAGCAGCTCTGACTTTCTGAGCACCTGTCATGTTTCCTGAGGTTCTACAATGGCCAGACAGTACAAACACCCCACAAATGACCCCATTTCGGAAAGTACACACCCTAAGGTATTCGCTGATGGGCATAGTGAGTTCATAGAACTGTTTATTTTTTGTCACAAGTTAGCAGAAAATTATGATTTTTTCTTTTTTTTTCTTACAAAGTCTCATATTCCACTAACTTGTGACAAAAAATAAAAACTTCTATGAACTCACTATGCCCATCACGAAATACCTTGGGGTCTCTTCTTTCCAAAATGGGGTCACTTGTGGGGTATTTATACTGCCCTGGCATTCTAGGGGCCCAAATGTGTGGTAAGAAGTTTGAAATCAAATTCTGTAAAAAATGACCTGTGAAATCCGAAAGGTGCTCTTTGGAATATGGGCCCCTTTGCCCACCTAGGCTGCAAAAAAGTGTCACACATCTGGTATCTCTGTATTCAGGAGAAGTTGAGGAATGTGTTTTGGGGTGTCATTTTACATATACCCATGCTGGGTGAGATAAATATCTTGGTCAAATGCCAACTTTGTATAAAAAAAATGGGAAAAGTTGTCTTTTGCCAAGATATTTCTCTCACCCAGCATGGGTATATGTAAAATGACACCCCAAAACACATTCCCCAACTTCTCCTGAGTACGGAGATACCAGATGTGTGACACTTTTTTTGCAGCCTAGGTGGGCAAAGGGGCCCACATTCCAAAGAGCACCTTTCGGATTTCACAGGTCATTTTTTACAGAATTTGATTTCAAACTCCTTACCACACATTTGGGCCCCTAGAATGCCAGGGCAGTATAACTACCCCACAAGTGACCCCATTTTGGAAAGAAGACACCCCAAGGTATTCCGTGAGGGGCATGGCAAGTTCCTAGAATTTTTTATTTTTTGTCACAAGTTAGTGGAAAATGAGACTTTGTATGAAAAAAAAAAAAAAAAAAAATCATCATTTTCCACTAACTTGTGACAAAAAATAAAAAATTCTAGGAACTCGCCATGCCCCTCACGGAATACCTTGGGGTGTCTTCTTTCCAAAATGGGGTCACTTGTGGGGTAGTTATACTGCCCTGGCATTTTCCAGGGGCCCTAATGTGTGGTAAGTAGGTAAATGACCTGTGAAATCCTAAAGGTGCTCTTTGGAATATGGGCCCCTTTGCCCACCTAGGCTGCAAAAAAGTGTCACACATGTAGTATCGCCGTATTCAGGAGAAGTTGAGGAATGTGTTTTGGGGTGTCTTTTTACATATACCCATGCTGGGTGAGATAAATATCTTGGTCAAATGCCAACTTTGTATAAAAAAATGGGAAAAGTTGTCTCTTGCCAAGATATTTCTCTCACCCAGCATGGGTATATGTAAAATGACACCCCAAAACACATTCCCCAACTTCTCCTGAGTACGGAGATACCAGATGTGTGACACTTTTTTGCAGCCTAGGTGGGCAAAGGGGCCCATATTCCAAAGAGCACCTTTCGGATTTCACTGGTCATTTTTTACAGAATTTGATTTCCAACTCCTTACCACACATTTGGGCCCCTAGAATGCCAAGGCAGTATAACTACCCCACAAGTGACCCCATTTTGGAAAGAAGAGACCCCAGGGTATTCGCTGATGGGCATAGTGAGTTCATGGAAGTTTTTATTTTTTGTCACAAGTTAGTGGAATATGAGACTTTGTATAAAAAAAAAAAAAAAAAATCAGCATTTTCCACTATCTTGTGACAAAAAATAAAAAATTCTAGGAACTCGCCATGCCCCTCACGGAATACCTTGGGGTGTCTTCTTTCCAAAATGGGGTCACTTGTGGGGTAGTTATACTGCCCTGGCATTTTCCAGGGGCCCTAATGTGTGGTAAGTAGGTAAATGACCTGTGAAATCCTAAAGGTGCTCTTTGGAATATGGGCCCCTTTGCCCACCTAGGCTGCAAAAAAGTGTCACACATGTGGTATCGCCGTATTCAGGAGAAGTTGGGGAATGTGTTTTGGGGTGTCATTTTACATATACCCTTGCTGGGTGAGAGAAATATCTTGGCAAAAGACAACTTTTCCCATTTTTTTATACAAAGTTGGCATTTGACCAAGATATTTCTCTCACCCAGCATGAGTATATGTAAAATGACACCCCAAAACACATTTCCCAACTTCTCCTGAGTACGGCGATACCAGATGTGTGACACTTTTTTGCAGCCTAGATGCGCAAAGGTGCCCAAATTCCTTTTAGGAGGGCATTTTTAAACATTTGGATACCAGACTTCTTCTCACGCTTTGGGGCCCCTAGAATGCCAGGGCAGTATAAATACCCCACATGTGACCCCATTTTGGAAAGAAGACACCCCAAGGTATTCAATGAGGGGCATGGCGAGTTCATAGAATTTTTTTTTTTTTTGGCACAATTTAGCGGAAATTGATATTTTTAATTTTTTTCTCACAAAGTCTCCCGTTCCGCTAACTTGGGACAAAAATTTCAATCTTTCATGGACTCAATATGCCCCTCACGGAATACCTGGGGGTGTCTTCTTTCCGAAATGGGGTCACATGTGGGGTATTTATACTGCCCTGGCATTCTAGGGGCCCTAAAGCGTGAGAAGAAGTCTGGAATATAAATGTCTAAAAAATTTTACGCATTTGGATTCCGTGAGGGGTATGGTGAGTTCATGTGAGATTTTATTTTTTGACACAAGTTAGTGGAATATGAGACTTTGTAAGAAAAAAAAAAAATAATTTCGCTAACTTGGGCCAAAAAAATGTCTGAATGGAGCCTTACAGAGGTTGATCAATGACAGGGGGGTGATCAATGACAGGGGGGGTGATCAATGACAGGGGGGTGATCAATGACAGGGGGGGTGATCAGGGAGTCTATATGGGGTGATCACCACAGTCATTGATCACCCCCCCTGGAAGGCTCCAGGGAGACGCCTGTATGTGTTTTGCGGATCCGATCCATCTATCAGTGGATCCGTAAAAATCATGCAAACATCTGAATTGAGCTTTACAGGGGGTTGATCAATGACAGGGGTGTAATCAATGACAGGGGGGTGATCAGGGAGTCTATATGGGGTGATCACCACAGTCATTGATCACGCCCCTGTAAGGCTTCATTCAGACGTCCGGATGCGTTTTGCGGATCCGATCCATCTATCAGTGGATCCGTAAAAATCATGCGGACATCTGAATGGAGCTTTACCGGGGGTTGATCAATGACAGGGGTGTAATCAATGACAGGGGGGTGATCAGGGAGTCTATATGGGGTGATAACCACAGTCATTGATCACGCCCCTGTAAGGCTTCATTCAGACGTCCGGATGCGTTTTGCGGATCCGATCCATCTATCAGTGCATCCGTAAAAATCATGCGGACATCTGAATGGAGCTTTACAGGGGGGTAATCAATGACAGGGGGGTAATCAATGACAGGGGGGGTGATCAGGGAGTCTATATGGGGTGATAACCACAGTCATTGATCATGCCCCTGTAAGGCTTCATTCAGACGTCCGGATGCGTTTTGCGGATCCGATCCATCTATCAGTGGATCCGTAAAAATCATGCGGATGTCTGAATGGAGCTTTACAGGGGGTTGATCAATGACAGGGGGGTGATCAGGGAGTCTATATGGGGTGATCAGGGGTGATCAGGGGCTAATAAGGGGTTAATAAGTGACGGGGGGGGGGGGTGTAGTGTAGTGTAGTGGTGCTTGGTGCAACATATTACTGAGCTACCTGTGTCCTCTGGTGGTCGATCCAAACAAAGGGGACCACCAGAGGACCAGGTAGCAGGTATATTAGACGCTGTTATCAAAACAGCGTCTAATATACCTGTTAGGGGTTAAAAAAAACACATCTCCAGCCTGCCAGCGAACGATCGCCGCTGGCAGGCTGGAGATCAACTCTCTTACCTTCCGTTCCTGTGAGCGCGCGCGCCTGTGTGCGCGCGTTCACAGGAAGTCTCGCGTCTCGCGAGATGACGCATATATGCGTGACTGTGCGCAGCGCTGCCACCTCCGGAACGCGATCCTGCGTTAGGCGGTCCGGAGGTGGTTAATCTGCATCTTCCTGTCATGCTGAAGGTTGTCTGTCTCTGTGTGTATATGTCTGTCTCTGTGTATGTGTCTGTCCCTGTGTGTGTATGTATGTCACTCTGTGGGAAGGGATGCAAATGAGCTCTTAACAAGCTCTGCCTCTAATGCCACCAGATATAAGGCAGCTATCCTATAAGTCAATGTTTAGGTCTTAAAATAAGCCTTGAGACATGACTTGGATATTAAATAAGCCAGCACCTCATCTTTAAGAGCTGGACATTGACTTCTAGGATAGCTGCCTTACATCTGGTGGCATTAGAGGCAGAGCTTGTTAAGAGCTCATTTGGATCCTTTCCCTCCCAGAATTCCGGAGGAGCATGTATGGCCTATAAGTCCTCACGCTGATTAAGGCGCTCTCTCTGAAAGGATCGCTTCCTTCTCTAAGACCACCTTGGTTTGAGTCTCACTCTGGATCCAGGGAGAGATATTTCTCAGCGCTGCATACAAATGACACGCACAAGAAGGTAGCTGAGAAGTACTCTGGTTTATTGCACCTGAAGCATCGCCTTTCATAGACAGTTAAGACATACGTGGCTAAATTAGAACAAAAGACTCCATACCCTCCCCTATCATAAAAATAGGAATGTGGCTGTACACATTAGGACACAGATACGTAACTTATCTATACAAGATAGATGCTGATACATGCAAAAATGGAGAATCACAGTTTCCCTTCAATCCCCTCTTAGAACCATTAGGCCTCATTCACACGTTAGTGTTTGGTCAGTGATTTCCATCAGTGATTTTTGAGCCAAAACCAGGTGTGGGTCTAAACACAGAACAGGTGCAGATCTTTCTCTTATACCTTATGTCCGTGGAGGCTCCACACCTGGTTTTGGATCACAATCACTGATGGAAATCACTGGCCAAAACACTGACGTGTGAATGAGGCTTTAAATTATATGACATGGTTCTTTCTCAGCTTTTCTTTTTTTCTCTCTATACTTAGCAAGGTACTGCTGGTATCCTTCGAGGGAGTGTTCATCAGCGGTGTGGTCTGGGCTTTTAGAGGAGGGCATCAATGTCTCGAAAAACGACATGTTATTAACTCCTTTGGACAGTATTATGCGGAAACATAGTATAACACAGAGGACTATACCCCCTATGGTTATGAATATAACTAAAATTACAATCCCGAGTTGTACTAAAGCTTGCTTCCAGTTAGTGACCCACCCGATATTATATTGGTCCCAGGGATTTGACATACCTGAATTTATTTTCAGTTCCACCGATAGGTCTTCTAATTTTTGTATTGCAATAGTGACTTTTCCATCGGGACCTGTGTTATTAGGTATCAAGGTGCAACATGAAGCGGGATCTGTGAGTACTTTACACACTACTCCCTATTCAGCAAGCATCATGTCCAATACCATTCTATTCTGGAAAGTCATAATAGAGTCTGCCTGTAATTGTTCTGCTACCCCCTGGAGGGCGTCTCTGGTATAGTTCACAAATCTCTGTTGGTTATAATAGATGTAGTTAATCCAATCTACATTTTTGTTGATAGTGATCATTGGGATTATGGACTCGAAACCTGCTGCTACTTGATCCCTGGCCTTGAACTCATCTGGAACGCCTCTTGGGACCCCTATTGTGTCAATATACACATGTGGATCAAAGCTACCCTTTGGAAGGGAGCGACGGGTGCGTGTGTGGATATCAGTGGGGTCCATTTCTACCTCAGTGAAGATATGGAGGTTCATGATTGCTTTGGCAAGGGCACATTCTCCTTTCCAGGTTCCTTCTAACCTCTACCTAATTTTCCCATCTCCACATATCCAGTATATGTCCCCTAATGAGTGTACCTGTTGTTGGGTTTTATTAGTATTTATTTTGACTAAGAAGACAGGTTGGCATTAGCAGGAGGTGCTCAAACCCACATGCAGTTGTGCATATATATAGGGGAGCAA
Source organism: Bufo bufo (assembly GCF_905171765.1). Taxonomy (NCBI): domain Eukaryota; kingdom Metazoa; phylum Chordata; class Amphibia; order Anura; family Bufonidae; genus Bufo; species Bufo bufo. Next base: position 804,424,270 of record NC_053390.1, on the reverse strand, counting down.
ATCCTGCACTTGTGGCCCGTTGCTAATGGCAATCCCCAGCAAAATGCATACGGTGGAGGATGCCCGCGGTGAACCACAAGTACCACAATAGACATCCTACACAAGGTAACAAGTGCGGATGTCATAATTAATAACAAAACAATAACAAAAACAGGTGCACTCTGCAGTCTCACTAAACCCTCAAACTGACTGGCGTGGTGCCCGGGCTTAGACATGTTTTACACCGTAGGACATGTTGACTTTTAGTATTTATTTTGCTATAAGTATGACAGTATCCTTTACTAAAATTTCCAAAAAATCTTCCTGATTTGTCTCCCTTATAGCATGTGTAATTCCCTGGATATACGTGTATACCCTCTCCAGCCCTTGTGATCTTTGTAAAGATAGGGTACTTTGCTTTCCAGTGTTCACAGCTGGAGCTTTTGGAAGTGGTGTTAGTAAAGAGCTCCAGAAAACATTCCTCTACATTAGTAGGGAGGTTTAGTGGTACAGTCCCCAAGCGTGGTTTTGCTGTGCCGCAAATATAACAGTTTGATCTGTTCACAGATGCAGCGCTATACTTCATCAACTCTAGCCACAGATTAGTATCAGAGAACCCAGCCTCCATTGCTAGGTTATCCTTGTATGTGGGGTCTGCTACAGCCATCATGTCACTGAAGGTTTGTGTGTGAGGTTTCAAAGTGTTAACAGTTTCCTTTGGCTTGCTTTGGGCTTTCAGGTTCTCCCATTCGGCCGATCCATACATATCTTTTATATATATAGGAGTCAGACGGGTATTGCCATTGCTTCGGAACCATCAACCCAAAATATACTTGCCCTCATCCATTTTGGAGGGGCTCTCAATATTCGAAATTAGAGGTAACCCTGTGCCCTTGGGTTTTGTCAGAGTCATTCTTTTCAGTAAAGACCTTCCCTTTGCATCTTTTCTGTCTAGTGCACTTTGTGGTCTATAGCCCCAATTTTCTCCAGTATTCCATCCCACAGATCCCCAATTTTTACAATTCTCCCTCCAGTAATCATCAGAAACACATAAAAATCCTTCTCCATATCCTGTATAGTACCAGTCTCTACTGGCTTCCACAAACCCAGTTTGCCATTGCCACTTTTCCTGATCCTTGGGACACCCTTTTATTTGGCAAAAGGTGAATTTATAGGTGGCAACCTGGGTGTCAGTGGAATTATACCAGAGGGTGTACCGATCGTCTTTTTTGATAATAGCTACTTCAGCATAATTGCCTGCAAGGAAAGTCAGTATAGTCAATACTGTTACATATTGGAACGTGCACCATTTCCCAAAACTCGGGGAGGATGTCATGTTCGAGGTCAGGGTTGTCTACCCTCGTTGCTACCTCCTTTTCTTGGTCCCTTTTTCCAAGGTCAGGGCTGTCTGCCCCCGTTAGTACCTCAGTATGAGCTTCTGGAGCGTGCTGGTATAGTTTGACTCTCGTAGCATGTATCCAGGTCTGGCTACCTTCTGTCAGGATTGCTGTTTTGGTCACTGCTACAACCATGGTGGGTGGTCCAAACGCGAAGTCACCTGGTGCTTTTCCTTTCTTAAGGGTCTTAATCATCACCTTATCACTGGGTCTATAAGGGTGAGCAGCGTCCTGTGGAAGAGAAGGAAACTTACAAGCAACTTTTTCCTCTATTTTATTCAAAGTGGTAATCACTTCAGCTGTCTTAGGTACTCATCCCTGATGAGGTCAAGATCCCCTTCCTGAGTTATTAGGGGTTGTTTTATCCATGGGGTGGGGAAAGGCCTCCCCATTAGGATTTCAAACGGGGAAATTCTGATTTCAGCAAGTATTATTGGTAATACCTGTTTTCACCTTTCAAAGGTTCCTGAGGTAGCTTTCCTCAATTTGTCTTTTATTGTCCTATTCATTCTTTCCACAATGCCTGAGCTTTGTGGGTGGTAGGGAATATGAAATCTCCATTCTATTCTCAAACTCTTAACTAATTCCTTATTTACTCTAGATGTGAAAGCTGGTCCCTGATCAGATTCTATTCTCAATGGGAATCCCCAACGTGGGATGATCTCATAGGTGAGTATCTTGGCAACTGTCCTTGCGTCCTCTGCCTTGGTAGGGTATACTTCTGGCCACCTTGAGAACATGTCCACTACTATGAGTGCATACTCCTGTTTACCTTTTGTTCTAGGGATGTGTGTGAAGTCTACCTGCAGGTGTGTGAAAGGTGTGGTGGGGTAGTCTAGATGTTGGTGTGTCACGTGTACATTGTTATTTGGATTATTCCTCAGACATGTAATGCATCTTTTCACATAATCCTTGACCATTTCGTCCACATTGGTAATGTAAAAATTTTGCTTCAGTAGTGTGCACGTGGTTTGTATGCTGTTGTGTCCTACACCATGAAAGTGTGCAATAAAAAGGGGTGCACTGTGACAGGGAATGCATGGTCTCCCCTCTTTGCAGATTAATCCGGATTTCGGATTCTTCTGTAATACTGGATAACACCAATCCTCCAACTCTGCCAGCGGAGCAGAGCTTTGGAGGTCCACTACCATCTGTGTCTCCTCAAAGGAAGGTGGCGCTAGGAGGGACAGTTGGAGGGTGGCTGGTGTCTGGAGGGCCGCATTCTTTGCTTCTGTATCTGCAAGTGCGTTACCTTTGGAAACATGATCCTTGCCCCCAGTGTGTGCCTTGCAATGTACTATGGCCAATTCTGAAGGTAGTTGGATGGCCTCAATCAATTCAGTGATTAGTTGTGAGTGTAAGATATGCTTGCCATCTGCTGCTGTGTATCCTATTTGTTGCCAGATGACCCCATGATCCCATACTACCCCGTGGGCGTATCTACTGTCCGTGTATATTGTGACAGGTCTATCTTTGTGTAATTGGCAGGCACGGGTAAGGGCAATCAGTTCTGCTGCCTGTGCGGACTGATAGGGGATGGGTTTTGCCTCCAGTACAATATTAGGTAGCATGACAATGGCATAACCTGCATGAAAGGTATTGTCATTAGGTCTGCTGCAAGATCCATCAACAAAAACTTCAGGTGCTCCTGATATTGGTACCGATGAGAGATCTAACCTACAGTAGGTGAGGTCTCATAAGTAATGGAATGAGTGCAGTCATGAGGTTCGGGTAATTTATCTTGTTCACTTTTGAGACCTAGGAGAGCATTGAGAATGGGCGCGGGGCCAGCAGTCTGGGCTGCATAATGTATATTTCAAGTGAAGGGTTACTGAGAAGCAGGATCTCATATCCTGATAACCGCTGAGCAGTCATGTGTTGGGTGTGTACACCTTTGAGGAGGCCCAAAACATCATGAGTTGTGTGTAATATGGTGTGGTGACCAATGGTCAAAGTGGCCATTTCTACAACCATTGCACACGCTGCCAGTGACCGAAGGCATGCCGGCATTCCTTGTGCGGTGACAGGCATCACCTTTGAGAAAAAAGAACATGGGCACAGCTAACCTCCGTGGTACTGGGTCAGAACCCCGCCATGGTTTTACAGTTGTCTCGTGCAAAGACATGGAATGACAGTTTGTAGTCAGAGAGGCCTAGACCAGGACGTGACATTAAAGAACATTTCAAGTAATCAAATGCATTCAACATTTCAGTGGACCAGCAGTCAGGGATCCATTGTCTGCAGTAACCAATCATACCAAGGAAGGATAGCAGTTCCTTCTTGGTCTGTGGGGTGACCAGGCCCGCTACAGACTGGAATTTTCCTGGACTGATTCTCCTTTCCCCCTGTGTGAGGACAAAGCCCAAATATTAAACTTGCTTTTCACACCATTGCATTTTCTTTAGTGACACTTTGTCCCCACATAACAACAACCATTGTAGTAAAGACTATCCATCTGCTCTGTTGGCCTCCTCTGACATACTACATAGTAACAAATCATCCACGTATTGCAAGAGGACGGAACCTTGGGGAGGGTGCCATGGTTTTAAAGTGGCTTGGAGGACAATGCTGTACACAACAGGTGAATCCGCATACCCCTGGGGCATTCTGCACCAGGTCAGCTGCCGCCCCTCAAAGGAAAAAGCAAAAAGTAGTCTGGTCTGCTTGTCAACAGGAATGGAGAAGAAGGCATTTTCAGGTCAATCACACTAAAAAAGGCAGCGTCTGCAGGCATGGACGAGAGGAGCTGTGTTATGTCTGGTACTATTTGTGAAATAGGTACAATGAGGTTATTAATGGCCCTAAGGTCCTGCACAAACCTGACAGTTCCATCTGTTTTGGCCACAGTGTTAATGGGGGTGCAGTATGGGGATACTGTCTCCTCCAATATGCCCTTTTTTAGGAACTGTTCCACCATTGGTTTAATACCTTCCACTTTCTCTTTGGACAACGGGTATTGTTTCTGATAGACTTGGGCTGCTCCTATCTTTAGAGTAGGCTGATATGGCGTACAGTCAATGAAACCAGTATCATAGTCACCTTGTGACCAGAGTTGTGGGTCTAACCATGTCAATTCTGTGGGCGTGTTTGTAAGGCTCAACAAGAAATGAGATTTGGTGAATACCTTGAGACGAAGTTTGCAAAACAAGTCACGTCCCAGAAGGCTCACAGGGCAGTCAGGTATAAAGTGGAAGGCATGTTCAGTGATATAATCTCCATCTGGTGTTTGTAATGGTAAAAGATCTGTTTGGTAGGTTTTGGTGAGTATCCCATTTATACCCATTGAAGGATCGGACTTTCTGAGGGGCCCCTTGTAGAGATCCCTACACAGAACACTTGTGATAGCACCGCTATCTACCATAAACCCAACTTTTCAGCCCCCCACTCTGAGGACAATTATGGGTGATTCTTTCCAATGGTTCGTGATCTGTGTAAAAGTGGGAATACCGTCCTCCAGGCAACATCAATATTGCTGTTGTCGGTTCCAATCAATGGGGAACCTGGGCCCTTGAGGGCCTTGACTCTGGGTCTGGTTGGTTTGATTCTGTGGTGTTGGTTGGGACGGCCCTTGGGGCGATTTTACCCTTCTAGGATATGGGCATTGACGAGCCCAGTACCCTTCCTGTCCACAATTATAGCAACTGTTTCTATCATTCCTGGGGGGGTTACCCTGTTGTTGTTGGGGCCGATTTTGTTGTGGAGGCCTATTCTGTGTTTTCTGCCACTGTGAGGAATTATTCTGCCTTCTATTTGTGTTTCTCGCTCCCTGAAGATTATGTGTAGTGATTTTCTTTCTTCAAAACACCCTGCTGCTTCCTTTTCATATAGATGTCTCTCAAAGTCTGCAATGTTATCTGATGTCCAAGTGGAGACATTTTGTTTGACTGTGAGAATGAGACCGGGGAGGAGATTGTTGTTAAACGTAGAAATGAGCAAACTGTCATTGTTTACCAATTGGAGGCCGGCCTCTTGGGTCCAGCAGTCCTTGAACCTCTTCCAAAAATCAGACACAGTCTCTTTGACCTTTTGTTTGCATGCTACGGCTATCGGTAGGGATGATCTTTGTTTAAAAACCTCCAACATGTGTTGACTTAGTTCAGTCCACATAGCCTCTTTTCCTGCCTGTGTATTGAGGGCATAAGTAGGGGCAGTGGCATTTTGTTGAATGTCATTTATAGCAGGTACTTTTGTCCAATCCTGTGTACCTATTATGCCAGCTATAATCAGTTTCATATCCTCCTGCGTATAGTTTCTTCCCTTGCATGCTCTTATTAGGTACATCAGCGTCCCTTGTAGCGCTATGTTGGGTTTAGGACAATGTTTAATTATCCTGTTAATGTCTTCTACTTCTATGGGCTTTTTCATTAATTGATCACCTATAGTCATGAAAGGGAAGTGACTTGTTGTTGTTGTTTCTTCCATTTTCACCTCTTTCCCGCTCCTAAGGATTGTAGGACCAAGATCTATGGTTGATCCTGTAGCCCCTTCTCCTTCATCATTAAAGTGTGCATAGGGAAGAGTGGCACTGAGGGGGTCAACATAGTTGCTCTGGTCGGGTGCCAGAGTTGCTAAGGGTGACGTGGCTTGACCAGGCAGCGGTCTCAGCGTCTCCGGGGGGACGGGAGGATTGAGAGGTGCTCTGACTCTACTTATTACATGATGGGCAGCCATAACTTCTATATCTTCTTCATTAAGGGATGGATACATCTTAGACTTTGGGTGGTTATCCCTGACATTTAGGGATTTGGCCGCATGATAGGGCAGTGGTGGAAGGGGAGGTTCTCGGGGGTCTCCCTGTTTTCTGAGATCCTGTTCTAATTCATATTTCATTGTTTCATCAGGGAAACGTTTAGGTCTTTTAACACTCTTTCCCTTCCTGTCATACCAATGTGTGGCTATCTCTATCCATTGTTCTCCTCCCTTTTGCATGTATAACATATTCCACTGTGGATCAGGGTCAAAATATGGCAGGCGTCCTTATCGCCTAGGCACAATCCCTTAACCATATCCATATGAAATGGGCTATTATCCCCGTCCCTAGGAAATGGGCTACAGCTCTCCATGAACTCTGTCCACCCGGCTATATTGTCCACCCAAGGGTTTATCAGGTAGTAATTTGTGGGACTGACTCGGGCAACATATTCTTTACAGATCTCTCCTACATTAGGAGGTGGATATTCAGTTTTAGATTTTCCGCCACCCATACTTCTTAATTCAGCAAAAACACAACACAACAATGAATCACCGTGTTACTTCCGTACACTTACCACCCGGACAGTATCTTCACACAAACAGATATTCTTAATGCTCTATAATATCTTATCTTCTAAAAGAAGGTCAACCCAAGGTAGGTCAAGTCTCCCTGAGACTATTTTATCCTTAGTACCCCTGGCACTATGTAATTTGTCGACAATTACTAACACAATTATCTCCCTGAGACCCTGTGACGTGTCCCTGACACGTGTAAGACTTACGGATCGAGACGTGGCCAGTGCCCTCGGTTCGGAAGATAGACAAACTGGTGTATATTCCTACCGGACACGAGGATGACCCTCTCGATCCCCGACGAGCCCCCAGCTAGAAGGATCGCTTTCTTCTCTAAGACCACCTTGGTTTGAGTCTCACTCTGGATCCAGGGAGAGATATTTCTCAGCGCTGCATACAAATGACACGCACAAGAAGGTAGCTGAGAAGTACTCTGGTTTATTGCACCTGAAGCATCGCCTTTCATAGACAGTTAAGACATACGTGGCTAAATTAGAACAAAATACTCCATACCCTCCCCTATCATAAAAACAGGAATGTGGCTGTACACATTAGGACACAGATACGTAACTTATCTATACAAGATAGATGCTGATACATGCAAAAATGGAGAATCACAGTTTCCCTTCACTCTCCCTAAGGAGAGTTAGTTCCCCCCTCTCTCTCTCTGTGTCACCATCACCATGCCCACAGTGTTCCTATGCCTTGACACAGCTTCATCAGGACATTCTGTGTGGGGCAAGAAGAAGATGGAAGAGGAGGCAGCGCTGCCAGCATGGAGTCCGTGGGAGAGACACAGACACAGGGAGGCACACTAAGGGCGTAGGTAACACTACCACATGATCTACACTATTGTTATCTGTGTTTTTACATAGGACTGCAGGTAACACTACCACATTATCAGCACTAGTGTTATCTGTGGTTTTACATAGGACTGCAGGTGACACTACCACATTATTAGCACTAGTGTCATCTGTGATTTTACATAGGACTGCAGGTAACACTAACACATTATTAGCACTAGTGTCATCTGTGGTTTTACATAGGACTGCAGGTAACACTAACACATTATTAGCACTAGTGTCATCTGTGGTTTTACATAGGACTGCAGGTGACACTAACACATTATTAGCACTAGTGTCATCTGTGGTTTTACATAGGACTGCAGGTAACACTAACACATTATTAGCACTAGTGTCATCTGTGGTTTTACATAGGACTGCAGGTGACACTACCACATTATCAGCACTAGTGTCATCTGTGGTTTTACATAGGACTGCAGGTAACACTACCACATTATTAGCACTAGTGTCATCTGGGGTTTTACATAGGACTGCAGGTGACACTACCACATTATCAGCACCAGTGTCATCTGTGGTTTTACATAGGACTGCAGGTAACACTACTACAGTTTCTGTACTCAGATAGCCATGACTATGTTATCTGTGCTGTTACATAGGACTGCAGGCGATATCTACTATATTATCTGTACTCAGAGAGTTATCACTGTGTAAGGGGGCCGACTGAGAATTTATCGACCAAGGGCCCACATGAACCTGGAGCCGGCCCTGCAAACAGATGCTGCAAATGGAGATTGACTGTGTGTACAAGCTGAAGACAGCAAACCCAAACTGTGCAGCTATGTACAACCGTAAGCTAAATGCACTCAGCTTGGAACTTGGTGACCTGGTGAAGCAGATGGACTCTGTCCTGGACAGGATGGGACCACTTGCTGAATCTTACAGAAACCAGGAGCTTTTTGCCAGCCATGGATTGAGCTTTGAATCTGGATTTTCCAGCGTTATCCCGGAGGAGGCCCAGCAGGCGACAAGACCTGTGCTGCAAGCTGCAAAGTTTTCCTTCCAAAAAGGAGAGATCCATAAACAGGACAGTGTGCAACAGCAGCCACAAGAATCTGCAGCTGTCCTGGGGAGACACATAGACCTCAGACACCAGCACTACAAGTCCTAGGAGGCACGACGCGGCAGCACCAAGACAATGGACATGTATCCATCAATCCAGGTGATGGGGTGGCAGAGCAGATCTCTACTGCTGGGGCAGAGACTGGGGGTGAGGGTGGACATGTACCTGAGGGATCAGTGCCTGGGGGAATGTACAGTGTGTATGGGAGATATCTGAGAATGGCATAGAGGTGGACAGGCTGGGGGAATATCCGCAGAGTAATGAGGGTGATTTTCCACCTTTACCCTCAAGCACAGAAGGTGTGAGTGGCCCCTCTAGTGCAGACACCCCCCCAATAAGGCAGGGCCCTGAACCCCGCCAGGTTCCCCCCAGTAATGCCTGGAGCCGCGGCACTCCATCTTTTTCCTCCAGCGCTCACTATACGGACCAGGCCTTTAATAGGAGGAATGTAGTGCGATTCAAACATCGATGCACCAAAGAAGACCTCCCAGATCGGAGGCTTGTGGTCGGGGAACTCCTGTGTCGCCAGATAGGGTTTGTGCCAGCGGACATCTTGGCAGTCATTAATCTACCAGATAGACAAGGCTATGACGTCAGCTTCAAGCTTATGTCTAATCTGGATAGAATTTGAGCTCATTTCCCCAGATACAGAGACACTGACGACTGGAGTAAATTTTTCTTTTTATTCCAATATCCAAGCCAGATACCATCACGGTTAATATCATCTTCTGGAATGAAGCCGTCCCTCCCCAGGATATTGTGGTGTGGCTCAGGAGGCACTGTGACATTGTCTCTGATCTCACCAAGAACAGAGATGATGATGGTATCTGGACTGAAGGGTGGAAGGTTTTGTTGAAGCTACGCCAGCATAACAACATCACGTGCCATCTACCAAACTCCTTCTTCATTGGGAGAAAGAAAGGCGTCTGCTTTTATCAAGGTCAGCTCAGGAAGTGTATCAAGTGTGGCAGAGCCGGTCATGTCGCGAATGTGGGCACTGTAGTCAAGTGCAACTGTAATGCCCCAGAGGTGCATTACCACCTTTTACACCTCACCACTATCTCTGATGGTTGATCCTATGTCATCATTTGTATGTACTTCCAGATCCTGCATAGTGTGTATATGTATTTCCTATTTTGCAACTGTTTAAGTGTAATTTACCTGGTTCACCAGCAGATGGCAGCAGTATTGGCAGAGCTAGTTTACCTAGAATGGAACCTTCTATCCATTCTAGCCCTCTTTAGAGAGGGAGGAGTTCTAATTAGTTAGAGTCAGTCTAGCTTACCCCCTGCTTGGGGAAGCAGCAGGCCCTCGTTCCTGTTGGATAGGTCTTGCCAAGGCCAGTATCTTCAACTCTGCTGGAACAAGAGAAAAGAATAAAAAGCGTCAGAAGCCAGGAAGAAAGGTTCCCTGGAGAAAGATAAAGAGAGGGTGAAATAAAGATACAGATCAAGATAAAGACAGAGTCAGACTACAGAAAGCTAAGTACAGCAGAAAGTAAAAGTGTGGTGAGGTTGGCCACATAAGTGCAAACTGTCAGAACATCAGATGTAATCTATGTGGCACGATGGGTAACCCTCACAGGGATTGTCCGGACACATGGCACAATATCTGTAAGGAGCTTCCTGATGAGGAATTGTTAGAGGCAGAGGCTGTAGAGAAGGAGGCCTTAAAGGGAACCTTTCACCGGGATTTGGGGTATAGAGCTGAGGACATGGGTTGCTAGATGGCCGCTAGCACATCTGCAATACCCAGTCCCCATAGCTCTGTGTGCTTTTATTGTGTCAAAAAACTGATTTGATCCATATGCAAATTAACCTGAGATGTGTCCTGTCCCTGACTCATCTCAGGGACAGGACTCATCTCAGGTAATTTGCTTATGTATCAAATCGGTTTTTATACACAATAAAAGCACACAGAGCTATAGGGACTGGGTATTGCGGATGTGCTAGCGGCCATCTAGCAACCCATGTCCTCAGCTCTATACACAAAATCCCAGTGACAGGTTCCCTTTAATGTCAGGGTCCATTTTGAGCAGACAAGAAGTCCAGCAGGAATAAGGTACTGCAGCTTCAGAACATGAGGTCCCAGATAATGCACAGGGGAGTATGGAGTTGTCCCTGAGGGCCAGAAACAGTCAGAGGTAGCTTCTTCTCCATCACCAGCAGTTTTTGAGGAAAGTAAAAATACCAAGAGGAGGAAAAAAGACAAGTCCTTCCGTAAGCCTGAGGGAGAGTACAGCATGACCAAGAGTGTCAGGAAGAAAGTCCATAAAGGGTCAGAGGTGATGGTCATTTCCAACAGGTACGAGGTCCTGTCAGAGTCTGAGGGAGATTATGAGAGAGAACTGAAGAACATAGATGATGAATGTAAAAGGGACACCGAGGATCCTCCCACCAAAAGGAAACCCTATGCTGTAGAGTCCCAAGTAGAATCAGACATAGAGACAGAGCAGGGTGACTCCGATCTATGATGATGGGTATTACCTCGCTGCTCTTCCTTTTGTGTTGTGTGATGATGGCCCGGTTCTCTTTAAAATTGCTTTCCAGCAATGTGAACAGTATTAAAATAAGAAAGACAAGGAACATAGTGTATGAACACCTGAGATCTCTTGATGCAGAATTAGTCTTCATATAGGAGACTCGACTGACAACATCAGGACTTCTACGTGAGGCTGAGAGGGAATAGAGGTCTAGTCGTTCTTTCTGGTCGCTGGCTTTGGAGCCTTTTGCCGGAGTTGCTATATTGTTCTCCACCAATGATGTGACTGTACACAGACTGACGAAAGTTATTATGGGTCGGTGTCTGGTCCTGGAGGTCACAATCCATGGTAGACGACTCTGGATCATTTATATCTATGTCCCACAGTCAGTCACGGAAAAGATCCAGTTATTTAATGAGGTTAAGTAGTATCTTTTTACCTCTGTCCCAGTGGTGTTGGCTGGATCTTCTGGCCGAGCAGTGACCAGGGACTCCAAGGTCCTTAATAGCATGATCCAGCAGGCAGGCCTCAGCGATGTGTTCACAAAGGGTGGTAGGAAGCCAACATTTACATACTCCTGTGCTGAAAGTAGTCGCATAGATATGGCGTTTGTGCACAATACAGAAGTGCTTAGTGGGATGAGTGAGAAAATTGTCCCTTTTCCTGATCACTTGGCCTTGTCTTTCTGCTTAGGAGCCACTAAGCGTTCTGATGTTGGTAGGGGGCTATGGAGACTTAACTGCAGTCTTCTGGAGGATCCTTATGTCCAGGATTGTGTCCAATCTCTTTTTCAGTAACAACTAGAGAGAGTGGACTTTTATGACAACATGACTGACTGGTGGGAGGACATCAAGGAGGAGATCAGATCCCTCTTGAGGAAACTGTCATTTAAGAAAGGGAAGAGTAAGTACAGCCAGTATCTCAAGCTGCGGAAAGAATTGCAGTCACTGTATTCGGCAGATGAGGGGGACCAACAAAAGATAAACTAACTGAAATATGAGACAAGACAGTATCAGTACAGCAGGTACACCTAGAGTAAACTAAAAACCAAACAAGTGGAATATAGTATCACAAAATATCATTTATTATAAAATAACGGAGAAGCACAAGGCCAGCAGCATCAAAAACACCACCATGAAACTGCGCAATGTGTGGCCCAGAATGGTATGACCCAAAGATAGAGCTAAGACTCTGGGATAGCCAGATAGATATCACATATGAAAGGTCTCCCCAATACGGGTTATGCTATGGTTAGCCACTCCGATGGCTCCATTTATATGGACCCCTAATATATCACTTTTTATTCTATTTGTCACTGTGTGGGCAGGTCGTGTAATTATGCTATATTTCGCTATATCCATGATCATGCCATCACCTTATACTATATATTTCTTATTCTGCATGTATCATTTTTATGCATTTTCCGTTTACATCACATAGTCACTGGCAGTTTTCTTTTTAGCACAGCGTTGCCTGTGGGCGTAGGACCCTGTGTGGATATAGCGGGTGTGCGCCTGTGGCAGTATTATATCCATTGTGCGACTTTTAGCTTCATCCCTAGGCCCTAATCTTAGCCGTTGTTTGCGGTTCCCCTGCGTTCCACGGGGGTCGCGGGGCGCGCATGCGCTGGGCGACGCCATCTCGACGCGCTCCATGACGTCTGTAAGCGCCGCGCATGCGCGGTGTGCAGATGGGGACGCGCTGAGAGATGGCGCCGCGTATCATGGTGCTTCCCGCGCCCGTTTGTGTGGTCCGCAGGTGTGCCGCATGCAGGTAATTCTTTTCCATTGTCCCACCCCCACCATATGCTCTATATATACCCTGCTCATCTAGCATTCAGTACCTCCTGACGAAGCCGCTGAGGTGAAACGCGCGTCGAGGTCTCGCGCTCAGGGCCTGTCATTCATCCCACCACCATGTCTTCAGGTACGTCCCGCTATTAGCACGGTTTCATGCTGCGTGCAGGGCACCCTCGTGTGTATCCACACTGGGGCCTCTGTACTTAGGCGCACGTTTGTTATTTTTATTTCAGCCAGTGATCTACATTCATTGTATTATTTTTTATTGGCTGACTGTGGTGCCTACATCATTTCCGTGCTTGCCAGCTACGGCTCTGGGTTTACCATAATTGGTCTGTGGTACTCTGCATACTACACCCGTATTTGGTCTGTGGTACTCTGCATACTACACCCGTATTGGGGAGACCTTTCATATGTGATATCTATCTGGCTATCCCAGAGTCTTAGCTCTATCTTTGGGTCATACCATTCTGCGCCACACATTGCGCAGTTTCATGGTGGTGTTTTTGATGCTGCTGGCCTTGTGCTTCTCCGTGTACTGTATAACATCCCGTTGTTCTCCAGATTTTTTTATATTTTATAATAAATGATATTTTGTGATACTATATTCCACTTGTTTGGTTTTTAGTTTACTCTGGATGTGGTACAAGTGGGTACTTTAGCTGTCTTAGTCGACAGAGCTGCCTTTTTGTAGGTTTACAGCAGGTACACCTCCCTGGTTCTGAAAAGAGATTATGGGACTTTAGGGTCACCTGATCCCTTTGAGAACTGCCGGGAGCGTGTGGCAATCAAAGTGGTCACAGGTCTCACTGACTTCCAGGGCGTTTTTCAGGAATATCGGCAGGATATCCTGGGGGTGGTGAGATCTCACTATGCTGACTTATTTTAGAGGAAGTTTTTGGTAAAGAGAAGATGACTCAATTCTTGGAGGCAACTCCAAGACCTGATACTAACGATTTTGATCGTTGATTGATAAATTACATCTGAAGAAGCCACCAGGTCCCGATGGTATTACAGCAGAATTTTATAAGAAATTCAGAGACCACTTAGCTCCAATCCTCGTGGACATGTACAAAACTCACCTGATGCCTCTGTCCATGAGGGTGTCCTCGTTAATTCTGCTGTCTAAAGGTAAGGAGCCTAGTTACAGAACTGGAGGCGGATTGCCCTCTTGAATGTCGACAGGAAGATTCTAGCAAAAATTCAGTTTTTTAGGTTAGTCTGTTTGTCTCTGGCACTGTTGGCAGGCTGTTAGTTTGGCACAGTAAAGGGTGGAACATCTCTGGAGCAGTCATCTTGATAAGGGAGATGTTTGAGAGATGCAAAGCTCTGAGGTGTGGGAGATATGTTGTTGGTCTTGACCAGGCTAAAGCCTTCGACAGAGTACACCATGAGTATCTATGGGCCACTTTGTCAAAGTACGGTATTGCGGGACAGTTTGTAGATGTAGTGTGATTTTCAGGGCGTACCCACTGCTTGCCTTTGAGTGTCGTTGCCTATGCGGGTGATGAGACAGGGGTGATATCCGAACCTCGTGAGGTACAGATGTTGTCTGCAGCCATCAGAAGCTACTCATAAACCTCAGGGTCTCTGGTCAACCTTAACCACCTCAGGACCGCCAAACGCAGGATTGCGTCCTGGCGGCAACCCTGTTATTCCTCCTGGACGCACCACACAGGAGCGCGTGTTCACAGGAACCGGAGGTAAACGAGTGGATCTACAGCCTGCCAGCGGCGATCATTCGCTGGCAGGCTGTAGATGCAATTTTTTTAACCCCAAAAAGGTATATTAGACGCTGTTTTGTTAACAGCGTCTAATATACCTGCTACCTGGTCCTCTGGTGGTCCCTTTTGCTTGGATCGACCACCAGAGGACACAGGCAGCTCTGTAAGTAGCACCAAACACCACTACACTACACCCCCCCTGTCACTTATTAACCCCTTATTAACCCCTGATCACCCCATATAGATTCCCTGATCAACCCCCCGTCATTGATCACCCACTGTAAGGCTCCATTCAGACGTCCGTATGTGTTTTGCGGATCCACGGATCCGCAAAACACATACGGACGTTTGAATGGAGCCTTACAGGGGGGTGATCAATGACAGGGGGGTGATCACCCCATATAGACTCCCTGATCACCCCCCTGTCATTGATCACCCCCCTGTAAGGCTCCATTCAGACGTCCGTATGTGTTTTGCGGATCCGCGGATCCGCAAAACACATACGGACGTCTGAATGGAGCCTTACAGGGGGGTGATCAATGACAGGGGAATGATCACCCCATATAGACTCCCTGATCACCCCAAAAAGGTATATTAGACTCAGGAGAAGTAGGGAAATGTGTTTTAGGGTGTATTTTTACATATACCCATACTGTGTGAGATAAATATCTCTGTAAAAGACAACATTTCCCATTTTTTTTATACAAAGTTGTCATTTTAGAGAGATATTTCTCTCACCCAGCATGGGTATATGTAAAAAGACACCACAAAACACATTGCCCAACTTCTCCTGAGTACGGCGATACCACATGTGTGACACTTTTTTGCAGCCTAGGTGCGCAAAGGGGCCCAAATTCTAAAGAGCACCTTTAGGATTTTCACAGGGCATTTTTTACGCATTTGGATTCCAAATTACTTGTGATGGGCATAGTGAGTTCATGGAAGTTTTTATTTTTTGTCACAAGTTAGTGGAATATGAGACTTTGTAAGAAAAAAAAATAAAAAATCATAATTTTCCGCAAACTTGTGACAAAAAATAAAAACTTCTATGAACTCACTATGCCCATCAGCGAATACCTTAGGGTGTCTACTTTCCGAAATGGGGTCATTTGTGGGGTGTTTCTACTGTCTGGGCATTGTAGAACCTCAGGAAACATGACAGGTGCTCAGAAAGTCAGAGCTGCTTCAAAATGCGGAAATTCACATTTTTGTACCATAGTTTGTAAACGCTATAACTTTTGCGCAAACCAATAAATATACACTTATTGCATTTTTTTTTTTAAAGACATGTAGAAAAATACATTTAGAGAAAAATTTATATAGAAATGTAGTTTTATTTGAAAAATTTTACAACTGAAAGTGAAAAATGTCATTTTTTTGCAAAAAATTCGGTCAATTTCGATTAATAAAAAAAAAAGTAAAAATGTCAGCAGCAATGAAATACCACCAAATGAAAGCTCTATTAGTGAGAAGAAAAGGAGGTAAAATTCATTTGGGTGGTAAGTTGTATGACCGAGCAATAAACCGTGAAAGTAGTGTAGTGCAGAAGTGTAAAAAGTGGTCTGGTCATTAAGGGGGTTTAAAGGGACACTGACAGGGCCAAAAAGCATATTAAGGTATATATATATGACCGTACAGGTCTTATAAAGTGTATAAGAATCATGTAAGTATCCCCCCTGTCCACCTTATAAATACAGTAATGTGAAGTTTTATAACCTGCTGGAATCGGGTTGCCTCTGAGAATGAGACTGTGCGCAGGCGCGATGCGATCCCGGCCAGTGAGGGTGCCGGGCGCATGCGCTGAAGATGGCCGGGGACACTAGTAGCCGCCCAGCGAAGTGAATATTGATGAGCTGGGCGGCGCTTCAAACGGCAGTTGTGGCGAGGCTGGCTGGGCGCAAGCTGAGGTGAAACACCGCCCCTTGGGCAGATTGAACCCGATTCCAGCAGGTTATAAAACTTCACATTACTGTAGTTATAAGGTGAACAGGGGGGATACTTACATGATTCTTATACACTTTATAAGACCTGTACGGTCATATATATACCTTAATATGCTTTTTGGCCCTGTCAGTGTCCCTTTAAGCTAGGGGAGCTGAGGTGGTTAAGAAGGGTCAAGCTTTCTGCACACTGAATTCTGACCCAGACTTTGATCTGCCACAATTCGCAAAAGCCTCCACCTATATTTAGATCTTAGGGGTTCAATTTTGGAGGGACGATAACGCCAGGCTAAATTGGGAGGAGAAGTTGGAAGCCGGAAATGCAAAGGTTCAGCGATGGAAGAACTGGAGGCTGACCTATAGAGAAAGGGTATCCTCCAGGTTAAAGATCCCCAGACTGCGGTGTCTTACATACCCAGATATCATCTATGTGTTACCAGCTAGTATACCTGACATTGACCGAGGGACCATCTGCCTGATTTATCTTCATAATGTAATTGTGTTTATTACTGAATTATTTACTTTCCCTCTGACAGCGATGGACTATTGTTAAGTTAAAGTTATTATCATTATTATTTTATTGTTGGATATGTATGATTTCTGGAAAATGACCATTGTTTCTGTTCATTCAGATTATTGTTATGTTTGTTCATACTAATAAAAATTGCCTCCTATTTACAAGAATATAACTACTATAATACTGCTCCTATGTATAAGAATATAACTACTATAATACTGCCTCCTATGTACAAGAATATAACTACTATAATACTGCCTCCTATGTACAAGAATATAACTACTATAATACTGTTCCTATGTACAAGAATATATCTACTATAATACTGCTCCTATTTACAAGAATATAACTACTATAATACTGCTCCTATGTATAAGAATATAACTACTATAATACTGCCTCCTATGTACAAGAATATAACTACTATAATACTGCCTCCTATGTACAATAATATAACTACGATAATACTGCTCCTATGTACAAGAATATAACTGTAATGGTCACGTCCCCACACACACACAGGGGGAAGGATAGTGACCACTGCGCTCCACCCTCACCCCTGGCCCTGCCTACTTGCCTCACGAGTCCTGATGACAGGGAACAACTGGACGACAGTCCCTAACTTAGGATACGTGCAGGGAAGACAGACAAGACAAAATACGGAACATGAACGGACCGGGTCAGAATCAAGAGAGCTACGCAGTACAAAGGGTTAAGCAAAGAATGGTCAGGAGAAGCCGGGGTCAAATACCAGGAGAGTAGAGAAGTACAAGAGGAGTCCTAAGAGAGTAGTCAGGTGGGAGCCGAGGTCACAATACCAGGACGGATGCGCAGTACAGGAGGAGCAGGCAAAGGATCGTCAGGGAGCGGAATCAGGTGAGTATTCAGTAGTCCAACAAATAGCCAGGAACCTAGAAATTAACAGGCAACCTGTGGCTAGCAGGCTGCCTGTATTTATAGTGGGGAGTGAGGGTCATGTGACGTGGCCAGCGTCACATGACCGACAGACCAACCAGTTGAGCACCGAGTGATCAGCTCGGCACTCAAGGCAGACTTAGGAGCAGGGAGCCACCCAGCAGTAAAGCCGCCCTGAGAAGGAGGTCAAACACAGATCCTCATGCCCAAAGCTAAGCAACAGGTCTGCGGGTAATGGGGGACCAAGTGCACCTTCGGAACCCCGTTACAGTACCCCCCCTTTTACGAGGGGCCACCGGACCCAAGACTTCAGGCGATGGCTTTTCAGGGTGTTCTAAATGAAATTTACGAACCAGTCTAGGAGCATGAACCTCCCTGGCAGGTACCCAAGACCTCTCTTCAAGTCCATACCCCTTCCAGTGAATCAGGTACTGCAAGGAATTACGCACCTTCCTGACATCCACTATTTTAGACACCACATACTCGACAGCATCATTAACAAGAACCGGCGGAGGCGAGGCTTTCGATGGTACTACCTGTTCAAAATATTTTTTAAGTAGAGATTTATGGAACACATTATGAATGTGAAATGACTCTGGCAGCTCCAACCTAAATGATACCAGGTTAATCACCTCCGTGATCTTATATGGTCCAATAAAACGAGGAGCAAATTTTCTAGAAGCTACCTTGAGAGATAGATTCTTGGAGGACAACCATACTTTATCCCCAACCTGAAAGTTAACCCCCCTTGAACGTCTACTATCGGCCTTGAGTTTTTGAGAACTTTGAGCCTTTTCTAGGTTCGATTGAACCCGGGCCCAAACTGTGCACAGTTCGGAGGAGAGTTTATCAGCTTCAGGGTTAGAGGAGGAGACGAACGACCCAGAATGAACACGGGGATGAAAACCATGGTTACAAAAGAAAGGGGAGACCCCAACAGAAGAATTGACACGGTTATTCAAAGCAAATTCAGCCAACGGAAGGAATTTGACCCATAATTGCTGGTCATCAGCAACATACAACCTCAGGAATTGTTCCACAAACTGATTAAGGCGTTCAGTCTGCCCATTACTCTCAGGATGGTAGGCGGAAGAAAAAGACAACAAAATTTTACATCTTTGACAGAAAGCCCCCCAGAATTTGGACACAAACTGCACACCCCTGTCAGAAACAATATTTTCCGGGATGCCATGTAAACGAACAATCTCTCTCACAAAAATAGACGCCAGGGTTTTAGCATTCGGAAGTTTAGACAGGGGAATGAAATGAACCATCTTGCTAAACCTATCGACCACTACCCAAACCACAGTCTTACCCTCCGCCAGCGGTAGGTCAGTTATAAAGTCCATCGAGATATGGGACCAGGGTCTACTGGGAATTGGTAGGGGTCGTAGGTTACCAGCAGGGCGAGTCCTAGGTGTCTTAGACCTGGCACAAACCTCACAGGCTGACACGTAGGACTTGACATCCCTGGTCAGAGTGGGCCACCAATAAGATCTAGAAACAAGATCCTTAGTGCCCTCTACACCCGGATGTCCACAAAAGGCAGAATCATGACACTCACCCAACAGTTGGAGACAAAATTGTACGGGAACAAACAACTTATTTGTTGGGGTGGATGCCGGTGCCAGATGTTGTTCAGCCTTAATGCGAGCCCAGATATCCTGGGTTAGAGCCGCTAAGAAGATGTTTGCTGGTAGGATGGATTCAGGCGGCGTCTCAGTGGGTTGAAAAGCATGGAAGCTCCGAGATAATGCGTCTGCTTTCACATTTTTACTTCCCGGCCTGAACGTAATGGAGAAATCAAAATGGGTAAAAAACAGAGCCCATCGGGCTTGTCGGGGATTCAACCTCTTAGCAGACTCGAGAAACATAAGGTTTTTATGATCAGTGACAACAGTTACTCGATGCCTTGCCCCCTTCAAAAAATGCCTCCACTCCTCAAATGCCCATTTAATAGCCAGCAGCTCCCTATTCCCTATGTCGTAGTTTCTCTCCGTGGGAGAGAATTTCCTAGAGAAGAAGGCACACGGTCTCAGGTTAGTGAGGCTAGCAGGACCTTGTGAAAGGACTGCTCCTGGCTGTCCTCGGACGCATCCACCTCCACAATAAAGGGTCTCTCCTCATCAGGCTGGATCAGAATGGGAGCGCTACAAAATGCCTTTTTTATTTGTTTCAAATGAAGAAATGGCCTTGGTAGACCAATTCTCCAAATCCGCCCCTTTCTTAGTAAGGTCGGTCAATGGCTTAGCAATTACAGAAAAATTCATGATAAATTTACGGTAGTAATTAGCGAAACCCAAAAACCGTTTTAAAGCCTTTAAGGATGAAGGCCTTACCCATTCCTTAATTGATAAAACCTTACCAGGATCCATCTTAAAGGCGTGAGGAGTCAAAACATGCCCTAGAAACAGTATCTCCTGTACACCAAAGACACATTTCTCTTGCTTAGCGGATATTTTTTATTTTTTTTTTGTTTGTAAATATCTTTATTACTTTTCTTACATAAAAAATAATTATAAAACAGATATCTGGTCACAGAGAGTAGGCACGTATGGCAAATGCATATAAGCGGTGTATCACTGCAGTACTAAAACAGCGCACATACACACCTACAAAGGTATCTATATCCAGAGTATCAATTCTCTATCACACATAACATAAACCCATAGACCCATCCCCCCCCAAGGCTCCAAAGAAGCCCTCCCCCCCCTCCCTATCCACCCACCCTACACACCTTGCCTGGTGCGACCACCGCGGGGGGGCGTTGAGGCACTCATATCCCTCTCTTGGGTATTTCTTAAACCTTCATCATATCAGATCCTATTTGGTGTGAACTGACATAATGGTATTTATTGTTTAAGAATGCTTAGCGGTTTGTTTATTTATTTATGTTAGGGCATAGCCACAGCACATGGGTGAACATCAGTTCCAGTCGGAATATTTCTTCTCACCATTTCCCCTCTCTGTATGCCCATTTCTGTGGCATATCTCATCCCGCGTCGTTTCATGTCCTCAAAGTCTGTCATTCTTACCATTAAACCCTGCCATTCCTTTATTGTTGGTGGTCTATCTTTCACCCATTGTCGCAGGATTATTACCTTGGCCAACAGGAATCCCTTCAACCAGTAACTCTGTTCATTTTTGGTAGTTCTTTTTTTATACTCGGGGGGTAGAAGTCCTAACACGACTACTTGGATAGTTAAGGGGGGGTTATTCCCACTTTGTGTCATCATCGCCGGAAATATGCTACCCCAAAAACTCTTAATAATTGGGCAGTCCGACAACATGTGTACGAATCCTGCGGCAGCAAGAGAACATTTCGAGCAACTAAAATCCTGACCCTTATTACTATACATTTTAGATAAAAGACTCGGGGTGACATACAAACGGTGTATTATTTTGAATTGTGTCAGCCGGTGTTGTCGTGAGAGAGAGGCCTTCTTAATGTTTTGATATATTTCCCGCCATTGTGAGGGGTTACATTCCCCTATATCCGCGTTCCATTTGTCTACACTTTTAAATTTGGTGACAGTGCTTAGTTCCTCTATAAATCTTCTATATATTAGTGAGATCTTAACTTTATTCCCTACTATATTATAGCAAAATAATAAAAACCGCTGAGTGACTGTTGTCAAAGGTACTTTTTTAAGCGTGCATGCTAGTGCATGTTTTAATTGGTAATATCTATAGTGTTGTAGTGCCGTTATTGATGTCTGTTGAAACAGTTCCCCTACTAATTTAATTTTCCCTTTCGTGCATATATGTGAAACTAGCGTGATACCTCTTCGAGTCCAATAGTCATTATCATTAAGTGTCAAAAATTCAGTTAACGCAGGGTTATCCCATAATGGGGAAAAGTCCAGAACTTGAGGAGCATGAATAAGCACCTTGATTTTATTCCAGGTCTTCTGTAGCGCGGCCCCAATGGGGCAGGAGCCATCCGCACGCTCGAGAAGTCCGGATTCCAGTATACTGAATACATTATATGTCTGCTGTTGACGTTGCCCAAAAATATGGGATAATAATACTCCGTCCCCAGTGTTAGCGCACCACTGTAGTTGTGAACACAAGTAATAAATTTGAAAGTGGGGCAGGCCTAGGCCACCATTGGCTACCGCCATTCGCAGATATTGTAGCTTAATACGGACCCTTTTTCTGCCCCATATCAGATCGTTTATCAATCGATCAATCAGATTGAAAACACTATCCTCAATCCAGGCAGGGCAGGAGCTCACCGTGTACAATATCCAAGGCAGCAGGACCATTTTAATCAACGCGATCCTATTAATCTGTGAGAGCGGAAGTTTCTGCCAGACCCTTATTTTTTCCCTTATTTTCCCAACCAAAGGGGTGATATTTAGTGTATTATAATCCCTGATGGTATTACTCATTTTTATCCCTAAATAATCTAGATGATCTGTCGGAGCAATGATTCTGACCTTGAGGTCATTCGAGGGGGGCATCCGGTTCAGGGGGAAGAGTACAGACTTTCCCCAGTTTATCTCATATCCAGCAATTCTACCAAATTCCGCTGTTATCCGCATAACATCTGGGACACTTCTCCATCCATCATTCAGATAAAGCAGTACATCGTCTGCATATAGACAGATCTTATCGTCCATCCCTCTCCCCCTGCTTAGCGGATAGTTGGTTCTCCCTCAACACCTCTAATACTTGTTTGACATGAGACACATGAGATTCGAAATCAGGAGAGAATATCAAAATGTCGTCAAGATAGACAATAATAAATTTACCTAAGAATTCCCTAAGAATATCGTTCATTAAGTTTTGGAACACAGCTCGGGCATTGCCGAGTCCAAAAGGCATCACCTGATATTCAAAGTGTCCGATCTGAGTATTGAACGCTGTCTTCCATTCGTCTCCCTCCTTCATTCGGATTAGATTGTATGCCCCTTTCAGGTCAATCTTGGAAAACCAGGTTGCCCCCAAAACCTGGTTAAATAAATCCGGAATCAATGGGAGAGAGTATCTATTTTGGACAGTGATTTTATTTAATCTCCGGTAATCAATACAAGGCCTAAGACCACCATCCTTCTTTTTAACAAATAAAAACCCTGCTCCCATAGGAGAGACTGAAGGTCTAATATGCCCTTTAGCAAGGCTCTCATATAATCTTCCATAGCCTTGCGTTCGGGCCCTGAAAGATTATAAATTCGCCCTTTAGGAAATTCGGCACCCTCTATTAGCTCTATGGCGCAATCATAAGGTCTATGGGGGGGTAGAACCTCTGGAGTAGGGGACGAGAATACATCAGAATATTCTTTAATAACAGAGGGTAATGTATTAGACCTTACTGAAACCCCAGCCTGGACCACGGACAAGCATGAGGCACACTTAGGTTCCCATTTCACCAACTCTCCTTTGGACCAATCAATTGTGGGGTTATGTAAACGGAGCCAAGGCAACCCTAGTACCACCTCAACTGGTAGGTTCTCCAGGACTAGAAGAGAACATCTCTCAGAGTGGCACACACCCATGGTCAGAGAAATTTCAGAGGTACATGACCTCACCGTACCACCAATCAGGGGAGTAGCATCAATAGCCATGACATGGATAGGTGTAGGTAAAGCAAACATTGGAATACCCAATTTACTAGCAAATTCAAAGTCAATAAAGCTGGCCGCTGAACCGGAATCAATAAAGGCCTTACCCGGCCACTTATTAACCCCCAGGGAAATTGTTATGGGTACCAAAAGCTTACATTTAGAAAAATCAGGGTGTACCTGGTCTTTAGGTTGTCTTGCCTTAAGAGACTTGTCAGAGAGGACCCTCTTAGGACACTTGTTGATCCAATGGCCAGGATCTCCACAGTAGAAGCACTCTCCGCGTCTGCGACGAAGATTACCCCGGGTCATGCCAACCTGCATGGGTTCCTCGGTGGAGACCTCAGTGTTGTCCCTGGAAAAGGCCTCTGGCTGGACCACCATCTGAGAACAGAACTGTCGTTCTTGTCGTCTCTCTCTAACTCGTCTGTCAAGTCGGACAACTAGGGTCATCATCTCCTCTAAGGTCTCAGGAATTTGATAATTGACTAATAGATCTTTTAAATTATCAGATAGACCAGACCTAAACTGACTCTTCAGGGCTGGTTCATTCCATCCTGAGGGGACACACCACCGTCTGAATTGGGTGCAATACTCCTCCGCAGGGAGATGGCCCTGAACCAGTGCCCTAAGAGCCGTCTCGGCTACCAGGGCCCTGTCTGGTTCGTCATAGAGGGTACCCAGGGCCTGAAAAAAAACCTCCACAGAAGTTAGACAACTGGCCCCAGGAGGTAACGAGAATGCCCAGTCCTGGGGATCACCCTGTAGTAGAGAAATGATAATCCCCACGCGTTGGCTCTCGGGACCGGAGGACACAGGGCGCAAACGGAAGTAGAGTTTGCAACTCTCCTTAAAGGAGAGAAACCTCTTCCGGTCTCCAGAAAAGGGTTCTGGGAGCTTGATCTGGGGTTCAAAATGTGGACTGGAGGACAGAGGAGTGGAAGAACCTTGCCCTAACTCAAAAGAACGGAGTTTCTCTCCTAGCTCCTGCACCATCTGTGTGAAGTTCTCAGGTCAGTCAGGGTAATAAGAGGATTCATGATACAGTGGTTATTGGGCCTGTTAATCTGTAACGGTCACGTCCACACACACACAGGGGGAAGGATAGTGACCACTGCGCTCCACCCTCACCCCTGGCCCTGCCTACTTGCCTCACGAGTCCTGATGACAGGGGACAACTGGATGACAGTCCCTAACTTAGGATACGTGCAGGGAAGACAGACAAGACAAAATACGGAACATGAATGGACCGGGTCAGAACCAAGAGAGCTACGCAGTACAAAGGGTTAAGCAAAGAATGGTCAGGAGAAGCCGGGGTCAAATACCAGGAGAGTAGAGAAGTACAAGAGGAGTCCTAAGAGAGTAGTCAGGTGGGAGCCGAGGTCACAATACCAGGACGGATGCGCAGTACAGGAGGAGCAGGCAAAAGATCGTCAGGGAGCGGAATCAGGTGAGTATTCAGTAGTCCAACAAATAGCCAGGAACCTAGAAATTAACAGGCAACCTGTGGCTAGCAGGCTGCCTGTATTTATAGTGGGGAGTGAGGGTCATGTGACGTGGCCAGCGTCACATGACCGACAGACCAACCAGTTGAGCACCGAGTGATCAGCTCGGCGCTCAAGGCAGACTTAGGAGCAGGGAGCCACCCAGCAGTAAAGCCGCCCTGGGAATGAGGTCAAACACAGATCCTCATTCCCAAAGCTAAGCAACAGGTCTGCGGGTAATGGGGGACCGAGTGCACCTTCAGAACCCCGTTACAATAACTACTATAATACTGCTCCTATGTACAAGAATATAACTACTATAATACTGCTCCTGAGTACAAGAATATAACTACTATAATTCTGCCTCCTATGTACAAGAATATACCTACTATTATACTGCTCCTGTGTACAAGAATATAACTACTATAATACTGCTCCTATGTACAAGAATATAACTACTATAATACTGCTCCTATGTACAAGGATATAACTACTATAATACTGCCTCCTATGTACAAGAATATAACTACTATAATACTACACCTATGTACAAGAATATAACTACTGTAATACTGCTCCTATGTACAAGAATATAACTACTATAATACTGCTCCTATGTACAAGAATATCACTACTATAATACTGCTCCTATGTACAAGAATATCACTACTATAATACTGCCTCCTATGTACAAGAATATAACTACTATAATACTGCTCCTATGTACAGGAATATAACTACTATAATACTGCTCCTATGGTCAAGAATATAACTACTATAATACTGCTCCTATGTACAAGAATATAACTACTATAATACTGCTCCTATGTACAAGAATACAACTACTATAATACTGCCTCCTATGTACAAGAATACAACTACTATAGGGAGCTTGACCAGAGTCCTGACCGGCCGCATGTGAAGAGAGCTCTCCTCTCCATTGCCCTATAAAGTGTTTTATCTCGCACACTAATCGCTCAAATATGGGAAAAGTTGGCAGATATTTGCCCAAAGACAGACCTGAACCCCTCCAGCAAGACCGGGGGCCCTCCGATATGGAGAAGTACTTCAATAAGAGGACTACAGCTCCGGCATCAGAGCGACCCAAGATGGCGCCGACAGACCCTAATGAAGGCATTGAAGACGCCGAAAGAGCTGATAGCCCGTATACTGAAGGTTCCCTGAGTTCGCATGCTGACGCTCCGGAGCCTATTTCTAAGAAGTTCCTACAGCAAGCGCTCTCATCGGCGTTGTTACTGGTGATGCAGGAGCTTAATGAAATTAAAGGGGACATTAAACATATCGCCCATAGAGTCGAACGGCTCGAACATACGCAAGGGGCCATTTTGGAACATGCCCGAGCACTGGGTGATAACTGCTCTGCGTACATGTCCTCCCTGGATCACGCTTATGCCCTGATCGAAGATCAGGAGAATAGAAGCAGACGCAAGAATGTGCGCTTCAGAGGGTTACCAGAGACGGTGTCTCATGAAGAGCTGCCTGCAGCAGCATCCGCCATTTTCGCATCCCTGCTGGGCCCAGAAAGCACTTCAGCGGTTACAATTGAGCGCATTCACCGCTCCTTGCGCCCTAAACCCAAGGATGGCGACCCCCCTCGTGATGTGGTCTGTGGACTTTTGCGCTATATAGATACCGCTGCGATATTCAAGGCGGCCAGAGAAAAAGGGGACTTACAGCATGATGGGAACAAGATCCTGTTATTTCAAGACCTCGCGCCTTCAACCCTAAGCAAGAGGAGAGCCCTGCGCCCAGTCACTGAAATTCTACGGCTGAACAAGATCCTGTTCAAGTGGCTTTTCCCCTTTGGTCTTACGTTTACCAAAGAAGCCAGAAGGTGCACGATTCGGGTCCCCAGTGACCTGCCGGCGGCGTGGGAGCTGCTCAAAACTACGCCACAGGATATACCATCATGGCTGCCCTCGGCGGACACTGGCGTCCCGCTTCCAGAACTCCCTGAATGCTCCAGATGGTCCAGAGTGCCTCCAAGAAAAGGATCAGGGTCTAAACAGAGAGTCACCTGAACTGTTGCTGCAGGTCGTATGTTGCTTACTACTAAAAAGGCCTCCTAAGTTGCGGTTTGATTTGTTTAATCTGTATTGGAGGACTGTAGCGTCATCCATGAGAATGGTGCTCATTAGCACTCACTTGGAGATTTATCAAGCGATCGCCATAGAGATCATTTAAGTAATGTATGATTTCATGTTTGCTCTAAGGAGTCGCATTCAGTTCACCCAGGTTCTAATATTTATACATATAAGTTTAACTCGACTTGTGCCAGTGATTAGGAGAGTCAATAGGTTTACTTATGTAAATTTGGCACGCTTTGTAGGGGCATGGAATCCTGATTTGTGGCTCCAGGAGCAGTATCGACTGACACCACATATGTCAGCCTGCTCCCACCTACCCACCGGTGGTTCCTATGCTTCAATATGGTGCTTTTTCATTTCATTTGAGTCACTCTTGTGTTTCAAACTGCACATTCTGTCTATGTTTGTGAAGGTTTGTCAGAGGGGCTCATCTGTTCTTGCTAAAGGCCAGATTTTTCTGGGTTATTCACCCTGTTATGTTACCCCTGTTTACCTGTCCATGCTCACGTGTATATGCGCATAACAATGTACCGATGGCTATAGTTAACTGCACCTCATTTAATGTATAGGGTTTTAAGACCCCTCAGAAACGCTCGCAGGTGATCCGACTCCTGAAGAAGCGACGCACAGACGTGTGTTTCTTTCAGGAACTGCACCTTAAGCTAGGCCATGTTCCTAAACTTTCTCAGTCCTATTTTCAGCATTGGTTTATCAGCGCTCATGCTAAGGCTTCCAGGGGTGCGGGGATTGCTATATCCAAGAGGGTTCCCTTCTCCCTCATTTCATCTCTGACTGATCCGGAGGGTCGCTACATATTTGTAAAGGGAAAGTTGGGGACAGTAGTGGTGACACTGGCGAGTCTGTATAGTCCTAATCGGGGGCAAGGCCCGTGGCTGAAAGCAGCTTTAACTAAATTGGCATCATTTGCAGAAGGCATATGGCTGGTAGGGGGAGACCTCAACGTTGCCCTAAACCCCCTTGTAGATGCTTCGGATCAATCCTCCCAATTGACCCATGTAGCTCTAGGTAGAATAAATAAGCATATAGCAGGGGCTCATTTGATAGACACATGGCGTCTGACCCATCCTACAGATCTGGATTATACATTTTTTTTTAGCTCTGCACAGGGTCTATTCTAGACTAGATTATGTTTTTATCTCCAGTAGCCATGCTGAATTGGTGAACAACTCCACCATAGACCCCATGACAGTATCTGACCACGCTTCAGTCACGACATCCGTGATGTTCTCTGATTTGCCTCAGCGTTCTAAACAGTGGAGATTAAATGAAACTCTGCTGGATGACATAGAGGAGGTGAGAAACATAGAGGTCAAGCTACAGCAATTCTTTATGGAGAACATCACGAATGACGTCTCTTTTGCTACTGTCTGGGAGACACACAAAGCGGTCATCAGGGGTGAACTGATTGCCCTGGGTAGTCGGAAAAAGAAAGAAAGACAAAAAACCTTCCATTCACTGCTAGAGAAGATTTCTGCCTTCGAGTCTTTGCACAAGAAATCTAAATCTGTAGAGGCCCAAGCGGATCTCAAGCTCGCTAGGATAAAACTAAAAGACCACCTTAACTACCACCAGGCCAAATCTTACCAGTATGCCCAGTTCCGTTTTTATGCCCATGGCGATAAAGGTACAAGGCTTATGGCTTCGCTCCTTAAACAGAAAAAGGACGCCTCCTATATACACGGAATTAAAAATAATAACGGTCAACTGATGCACAAAACCTCAGACATTGCGAAAGAATTCTAACTATTTTATAGCCAGCTCTATGGTCTGAGATGCCCAGACAGCGACACGGAAACTGATATAGCATTGGCGGCTGATAAATTCCTGTCAAATCTTAAATTGCCTACACTTAGAGAAGAAGATACGGAACAGCTTCTTGCCCCAGTCACAAAAGAGGAATTAGCAGATATATTAGGCTCTATGCCGATGGGGAAATGTCCTGGGCCTGATGGGTTCTCGGTTGGGTATTATAAAAAGCTTTCAACTATTCTAATCCCACATATGACCGCCTGGTGCAACTCCCTATTAAATGGATCTACCCTCCATAGACAATCCTTAGAGGCGACGGTCACAATTCTCCCAAAGGCAGGGAAAGACCCCAACCAGTGCGGCAGTTATAGGCCGATTTCACTCCTTAATGTGGATATTAAAATATGGGGCAAGGTATTAGCCTCCCGCCTCGCACCCCTGCTTTCAAAACTGATCCATCCTGATCAAGCTGGGTTTGTCCCGGGGCGAGAGGGCAGCCAGAATTCTTGTAGAGTGGTTTCAGCGATGCAACTAGCTAAGAAAACGGGGGTTCCGCTGGTTCTCTTGGGTGTGGATGTGGAAAAGGCCCTTGACAGGGTGAGTTGGAGCTATATGAGGAAAACCCTACATAAATTTGGCATTCCAGAACAATTCCAAACCGCCATCATGTCCCTTTATCACGAACCTAGTGCTCGTATAAGAGTGAATTGAACACTATCTCAGCCATTCCCGATCACGAATGGGACCCGACAGGGCTGCCCACTGTTACCTACATTGTACGTCTTGGTCATCGAGACGTTATTGCAAGCGATAAGAGAACACCCTGGCATAAGAGGTCTCAAAGTCAATGACAGCTCTCCTGAATTCATAACTGCTGCTTATGCTGGTGATCTTCTGGTAATGCTCACCAACCCTGTCGAGGCCTTTCCGCATCTTCTATCCCTTTTTAAAGCAATATGGGAGAAATTCTAATTTTAAGGCCAACCACACAAAATCGGAAGCAATGAATGTTTCGGCGCCAAGCAAAATGATCTCCTTATTAAAGGGTTTGACACCGTTCATTTAGCAGAGCTCGCATCTTTCCTATTTGGGGATTAAGTTACCTGCTAGCTTAGATCAAATTTTCCCTCTGAACTTTAGCCCCTTATTAAAAGATATGCAAAGTCAACTCCACTCTCTTAAAATCCCTTATGTTTCATGGATGGGCAGAAAAAAATCTTTTAAAGGCCTTCATCATGCCCAGACTCCTTTATGTACTCCAGATGTTGCCCATTTTTCTCCCTATGTCCTTCTTCTGTCAGGTCAGGAGACTTTTTAGAACATTCTTATGGGGCGGGAAGACTGCCAGAATAGCCCATAATAGGCTGATACAGAGGAGGAACACAGGGGGGTTTGGGTTGCCAGATGCTCACCTTTATTATCAGGCGATACATCTGAAAAGATGGATCCAACTACATGCCTCTAAATACCGAACCTGGGGTAGTGACCTAGAGCTTGCTCAACTCTCCTCAGTTCAGAAGGCGGGTCTTTGGGGCCTCAACACTATAAACCTCAGGTCGCAAGTTTTACTTGGGGGAACTGCCTCAGTGATTCAGCAGTTAAACAAAACACTAAATCTTCTGAACAATCCCTCCCCCTCCATGCCAGCAGACCTGCTCCCCTTCGCTACACGCCCAAACGCCAAACAAATTGCCTCGATCTGGCTTAAACTACGCAAATTTAAGACAGAAGAATTCCTAGGGATGACCTCTGGTGACCTCTCTAGTGATCACCCGCTTCATGCCCTTATACAATCATGTAATTTCCTAGAACTGATTGAGCTTAACTCAGTCTCTAAGCCACTGATAGGAGATAACAGACATAGACCTACCCAGTCTTGG
The DNA here is from genome assembly GCF_905171765.1 of Bufo bufo. Taxonomy (NCBI): domain Eukaryota; kingdom Metazoa; phylum Chordata; class Amphibia; order Anura; family Bufonidae; genus Bufo; species Bufo bufo. The sequence continues at coordinate 804,393,520 of NC_053390.1, read as the reverse complement.
TTTGAGAAACTTTTGACATCTGAGACCGTCCCTCACAAGCTTATCTCCCTGTGCTACTTGGCTTTGGTTAGTCCCCGCTCTCCTGGAACCCCGCAATACTTAAGGCATTGGGCTGCTGAACTTAATGTAGAGCTGAGTGAGACTGATATTATGCGCATACATGCGCATTCTCATGGTTTCTCTAGGTGCACCAGGATACAGGAACACACATACAAGGTCCTTATCCAATGGTATCAGACCCCGAAGCAAATGTTCATAAGAGGTATGAGACAGGATGATAAATGCTGGAGGTGCTTGGACGCCACAGGCACTTTATCCCATATCTTCTGGTTTTGCCCGAGGATTCGCCCATTCTGGGAAGGGGTCTTGTCCATCATTCAGAAAATAACACATGCAACCGTTGAGGTGCCCCCTACCCTTGTGCTCCTGTGGCTTCCAACTCCCTCTTGCTCGCCCTTAAAAAGATGCTTGACCACTCAATTACTCCAGGCTGCCAGATTGCTCATCCCACAGCACTGGCTATGCACCGAGCCCCCCACCATGGAAGCATGGCTGAACAAAGTAGACCATATCTGTCGGATGGAGGAACTAGCGAGCTGGGAGGACAGGAATCACAATAAATACATGAAGCTCTGGACACCTTGGTTCATGTTTAGGGGCGACCAATAAGCAAACACTCAACACAGGAGACTACTGGCAACACAGTAGAATAAGCCTATAATCGGATCGAATAAGTATAAACTAATCATTAATACAGATAAAGAGAGGTGACGCACTGGATCTGGAGCAGATTATGGTAGAGGTGCTCTCAGTAAAAAGGAATCACCCTTCCTTTGATAAAATGTGCAAATGAAAAAAGATACTTGGCACTCTCTAGAATACAGGGAACCTCACAATTTATTATCAATAAGACATATAAACATATAGACAGTTCATTTAATACCATTAAAACACCATAACATAAAATCCGGATAAATATACTAAAATATAGATATAAAACTAGATTCCTAATAGTCTAAAAATATATATAGGAATAAGATCGCCTCTGATTGTTCGGGGATAAAAAGTCTTTGTAAATAAATGTTCCTCCAACTTTGAGTTTGGGTATACTGTAGAAATATTCTTTAGGGTATTAATAGCCCAAATATAGCTTCTCCTCCACAAATAAAATGAAATCTCAGTTTTTTCAATACAGTGATTTAGTTGTGCGGCGTCCCGCTATTACTCACTGTTCAGTTGAAATGCTTTATTCCGCTGCTATGCCGGTACTTTGAGTTCAGGGATATCACATATGAGTTTCGTTCCCCTCTCTGTCTCGTAGGCGCCGCTCTATCAGTAGAAGAGCCGGTGCTCGATGGATATTGCAGGCTCCTTTTTCTGCGCTGGATTTGATTTGTGGATGAGGGTATGATACTCCTCAGAAAAGTCCTTTTGGAGTGCGCATAAGGTCTGCAGTGAGACACAGTTAATCCGGGTATCTGTGATACTTTAGCACGGAAAATCAATGTCCATCAGGGGGGATCCTAGCACCAAACGCGTTTCGGGGTCTGTTATCACCCCTTCCTCAGTGGTCCACTGAGGAAGGGGTGATAACAGACCCCGAAACGCGTTTGGTGCTAGGATCCCCCCTGATGGACATTGATTTTCCGTGCTAAAGTATCACAGATACCCGGATTAACTGTGTCTCACTGCAGACCTTATGCGCACTCCAAAAGGACTTTTCTGAGGAGTATCATACCCTCATCCACAAATCAAATCCAGCGCAGAAAAAGGAGCCTGCAATATCCATCGAGCGCCGGCTCTTCTACTGATAGAGCGGCGCCTACGAGACAGAGAGGGGAACGAAACTCATATGTGATATCCCTGAACTCAAAGTACCGGCATAGCAGCGGAATAAAGCATTTCAACTGAACAGTGAGTAATAGCGGGACGCCGCACAACTAAATCACTGTATTGAAAAACTGAGATTTCATTTCATTTGTGGAGGAGAAGTTATATTTGGGCTATCAATACCCTAAAGAATATTTCTACAGTATACCCAAACTCAAAGTTAGAGGAACATTTATTTACAAAGACTTTTTATCCCCGAACAATCAGAGGCGATCTTATTCCTATATATTTTTTTAGACTATTAGGAATCTAGTTTTATATCTATATTTTAGTATATTTATCCGGATTTTATGTTATGGTGTTTTAATGGTATTAAATGAACTGTCTATATGTTTATATGTCTTATTGATAATAAATTGTGAGGTTCCCTGTATTCTAGAGAGTGCCCAGTATCTTTTTTCATAAACTAATCATTAGTTTCAAGGATTAGCTGTATGTAGCTATCACAAATTTACTTGCACTCACGGGTACATTTAGTGCGCTCTTTCTTTACTTGATATGCTTTATATGATTGTGTGTGTGGATAGGCGATTGTTTTTGTTTCCCTTCTCTATGTTCTCCCCCTTCCCCTCATCCCCTACTCCTCCTTCTCCTCGTGTTCCCTGACCTTAACCCTTCATACTCTCCTCCCCCCCTCTTTCCTTGATTCTTATGTCATTATACTTACCCATCATACTGCAATGTCCTTTGCATATTTGAATTGCACATCTGTAGCTCGCGGATAATGACTGATCAGTGGGGTAAGTTTATTCAACCTGTGATTGATATATGGAGGATATCTATGTTTTTGTCATCTGTATGCGAAATTTATATTTGGATTTATGTCTCCAAGCTGTTGGGCTACTGTGATACATTTTTGTAATGTATATGCTGTATTACATTGTTTGCACCATTGTAAACCGTTGTGGTATGCATTTTTGATGTGCTTTTCAATAAAAAGAGAATTGTCAAAGAATACAACTACTATAATACTGCTCCTATGTACAAGAATATAACTACTATAATACTGCCTCCTATCTATAAGAATATAACTACTATAATACTGCTCCTATGTACAAGAATATAACTACTATAATACTGCTCCTATGTACAAGAATATAACTACTATAATACTGCTCCTATGTACAAGAATATAACTACTATACTACTGCTCCTATGTATAAGAATATAACTACTATATTGTGTGAGGATTCAGGAGAATTCCTTTAAACTCCTGTGTAGATGGTACAAAACACCTGAATTCTTGCATAAATTGAACCCAGAAATTTCTGAAAAATGTTGGAGATGTGGTCTGGACACTGGCTCCTTGTCACATATTTGGTGGCTCTGCCAAAAGATTCAACCGTTCTGGACCTTAATTGAGGATTTAGTTAATCAAATATGTAATACTAAGATATCACTGGATGCTAAGCTTATCTTGCTATGGTGTCCGAACAATTCCCTCACACCCACCAAACATGACCTTCCAACGATGCTGCTCACAGCAGCTAAATTACTTATCCCCTTCTTGTGGAAGAATGACTCCCCACCAACTCTCCCGATGTGGACTGATAAAGTAGACCAGATCTACCGTTTTGAGGAGCTAGCGCACTGGGAAAATAACTCATGCCCTCGCTTCTTAAAATTGTGGTCTCCATGGAAAGTCTATAGAAACTTTACACAATAGAGCAGAAATTTATCACCTCCTTGTTTCCTTCCCCTCCTTCCCTTCCTGATCCCCCCTTCCCCCTTCCTTTTCTTGGATATCACTCTAGGGTCAATGATAATAACTGTTTTGTATTGCTTACACTTGACATGTATGCTGGATACTATTTGGTACCATATTGTCATCAATGTAATGTCTTGTGTGGGTCACGGCCCTGATTTTTCTTTCAATAAAAAGAAATATGGTTAAGAATATAACTACTATAATACTGCTCCTATGTACAAGAATATAACTACTATAATACTGCTCCTATGTACAAGAATATAACTACTATAATGCTGCCTCCTATGTACAAGAATATAACTACTATAATACTGCCTCCTATGTACAAGAATATAACTACTATAATACTGCTCCCATGTACAAGAATATAACTACTATAATACTGCTCCTATGTACAAGAATATAACTACTATTATACTGCTCCTATGTACAAGAATATAACTACTATAATACTGCTCCTATGTACAAGAATATAACTACTATACTACTGCTCCTATGTATAAGAATATAACTACTATAATACTGCTCCTATGTACAAGAATATAACTACTATAATACTGCTCCTATGTACAAGAATATAACTACTATAATACTGCTCCTATGTACAAGAATATAACTGCTATAATACTGCCTCCTATGTACAAGAATATAACTACTATAATACTGCTCCTATGTACAAGAATATAACTACTATAATACTGTTCCTATGTACAAGAATATAACTACTATAATACTGCTCCTATGTACAAGAATATAACTACTATAATACTGCTCCTATGTACAAGAATATAACTACTATAATACTGCTCCTATGTACAAGAATATAACTGCTATAATACTGCCTCCTATGTACAAGAATATAACTACTATAATACTGCTCCTATGTACAAGAATATAACTACTATAATACTGTTCCTATGTACAAGAATATAACTACTATAATACTGCTCCTATGTACAAGAATATAACTACTATAATACTGCTCCTATATACAAGAATATAACTACTATAATACTGCTCCTATGTACAAGAATATAACTACTATAATACTGCTCCTATGTACAAGACTATAACTACTATACTACTGCTCCTATGTACAAGAATATAACTACTATAATACTGCTCCTATTTACAAGAATATAACTACTATAATACTGCTCCTATGTACAAGAATATAACTGCTATAATACTGCTCCTATGTACAAGAATATAACTACTATAATACTGCTCCTATCTACAAGACTATAGCTACTATAATACTGCTCCTATGTACAAGAATATACCTAGTATAATACTGCCTCCTATGTACAAGACTATGACTATGATAATACTGCTCCTGTGTACAAGAATATAACTACTATAATACTGCTCCTGTGTACAAGAATATAACTACTACAATACTGCTCCTATCTACAAGACTATAACTACTACAATACTGCTCCTATCTACAAGAATATAACTATTATAATACTGCTCCTATATACAAGAATATAACTACTATAATACTGCTCCTGTGTACAAGAATATAACTACTATAATACTGCTCCTGTGTACAAGAATATAACTACTACAATACTGCTCCTGTGTACAAGAATATAACTACTACAATACTGCTCCTATGTACAAGAATAGAACTACTATAATACTGCATCCTATGTACAAGAATATAACTACTATAATACTGCTCCTATGTACAAGAATATAACTACTATAATACTGCTGCTATGTACAAGACTATAACTACTACAATACTGCCTCCTATCTACAAGAATATAACTATTATAATACTGCTCCTATATACAAGAATATAACTACTATAATACTGCTCCTATCTACAAGACTATAACTACTACAATACTGCCTCCTATCTACAAGACTATAACTACTATAATACTGCTCCTATCTACAAGAATATACCTACTATAATACTGCATCCTATGTACAAGACTATGACTATGATAATACTGCTCCTGTGTACAAGAATATAACTACTATAATACTGATCCTGTGTACAAGACTATAACTACTACAATACTGCTCCTATCTACAAGACTATAACTACTACAATACTGCCTCCTATGTACAAGAATATAACTACTATAATACTGCTCCTATCTACAAGAATATAACTACTATAATACTGCTCCTATGTACAAGAATATAACTACTACAATACTGCTCCTATGTACAAGAATATAACTACTATAATACTGTCTCCTATGTAGAAGAATATAACTACTATAATACTGTCTCCTATGTACAAGAATATAACTACTATTACTGCTCCTATGTACAAGAATATAACTAGTATAATACTGCCTCCTATGTACAAGAATATAACTACTATAATACTGCCTCCTATGTACAAGAATATAACTAGTATAATACTGCCTCCTATGTACAAGAATATAACTACTATAATACTGCTCCTATGTACAAGAATATAACTACTATAATACTGCTCCTATGTACAAGAATATATCTACTATAATACTGCCTCCTATGGACAAGAATATAACTACTATAATACTGCTCCTATGTACAAGTATATAACTACTATAATGATCTTTTTATTAAAAAACAGGCAACAAAATATTACAATACATTTACAATAAAATCATAGAAAAGAATATAAAGTGACATCATTTTCATAATACAGATCACAACGCATTATCCAATTGCTGACACATGGATGTTCCTCCAGTACACGTTATTGCGGTTATTTTTCATGTCTTTTTTATATATCGTCTTCAGACTTTCCAGGATATTATATAAGATTTTATCACAGGTCAGGATCTCTCTGTTGATGACCAGGCAGCACCGTGCACACCACAGATGGTACATGGTCACCACATTCACTACATACAGGGAACTTCTGCTGTATTGTCTGAGATCTGGGGGGAAGTCTCCATACAAGAGCTGATTATACGGCTGTCCCACTAGATGTGGTAACTGAAGGGACAGTGACACGTCCTCCTATACCTGGACACTGAATGGACAGTCCAGCAGAAGATGCTCCATGGTCTCCAGTACCTGACGGCATTGCTCTCTAGGACAGGATCTGTCTGGCACATTTCTACACTTTAGATTTTCCCTGACATACATTTTACCATGAAATGCCAGCCATGACACATCCCTCATGTCATCGGGGACTCTGGGGTCCTCCAGGATTTTCACAGCCTGTTTTACATCCAGGTTTGGGGTGTTCCTCAGCTGGATGTGGGCACTAAACTGAGACGACAGCAGGTTCTTATACATCTCTTTCCTACTGAACTGCTTTACCTCACCATATAAGATTTTCCATTTAATGATCTTGCTAATTACATGTACCGCGTACCAGGAAACGTTATTCTTAATGCGCCCTGAGATCCTCTTAATGGGGTCACCTACCGACCACACAGACACAAACTGCTGGATCTGGTTCTTAAACAGACGACTCCACAGCTTCAACTCTGAACTCTTACAAAATGAGAAATTCTTCATCAGATACATGAGGTTAAAGAAGAGCTCTGGGCAGGGCATGGACAGGCCGCCCTCCTTCTGGGGGAGATAGACAATGTTCCTCCTGACTATATTCACCCTATTACCCCACATGAAGTGGAAGAAGATATTGGTCAGTCTGGTAAGTAACTTATCGGGCACTGGGAACACCACACTGACATAGAGGAATAGCGGGAGCAGGAAGCTTTTCAGCAGGCGGATCTTCTCCTGATAAGTCAGCTTCCAGTGCCTCCAGCACTGCACCTTCTGCTCACACACCGCCAGCTTCTCCTCCCAGTTCACCTTCCCATCATCTACAGTTCCAAACTGAATCCCCAAAATCTTTATCTTGTCCTGCACGGTTCTAAAGGGCACTGAGAAGACCCCACGGTCACCCCCCAGCCACAACACCTCGCTCTTATCCATATTCACAGCTGAATTCGACACTGGAGAGAAAGCTGCTATCTCCTGTTGTAGGGCCACACAGTCCTCACTAGACGAGACCAGAACTGTCACATCGTCCGCATAAGCACAGAACTTTACGTCTACTATTTTACTCTGTAGGTGACATTCCAACCCCAAGAGATTTCTATTATCCTGCAACTTTCTTAAAAAAGGATCCAAACTGAAGACGTACAATAATGGGCTTAGAGGGCAGCCCTGCCTTACACCAGACATGATCCTAAAGGGTTCTGCCAAGTGACCATTAATCAGAGGCTGGCTTACTGCCTCCTTATAGAGAACCTGCAGCCATTGTACGAAGCGTGCAGGAAGGCCGTACTCCAACAAGACCTGGTACAGGTAGTCATGATGGACTCTATCAAAGGCCTTGCTCTGGTCTAACCCCACCACATATGCTCCTCCACTGTGCTGCCTGATGTATGTCACCGCTTCCCTCACCAGCAGCAATGAGTCCTCTATAGTCCGGCCTTTCACACCACACGTCTGGTTGGAGATGATCAGGTCATCCACCACCGCACTCAGCCTGTGATACAAGATCTTGGCCAGGACTTTATAATTGGTGTTCAGTAAAGACAATGGACGCCAGTTTTTTAAGTCTTTTAGATTTCCTTTCTTTGCCAGGAGAACCAGAACAGATTTATACTGTGACTGTAGAAGTTTCCTGGCAGAAAGGCAATCATTATAGACCTGCGCCAGGTCTGGGGCTAATATATCTCTGAACTCCTTATAGAATTCACTTGTCAGACCGTCCAGGCCCGGGCTCTTCTTGGTTTTTAAGGAGTCAATGCTCCTCTTCACCTCCTCCTCAGTTATGGGCTCGGCCAAGCCATCTGCTTGTGCATGATCTAGTTTAGGGAGTTTGACGCCTTTCAGGTAAGTTCTGATGCTGTCACCACTTATCGGACGGCCTTTAAACAGATTTTTGTAATAATCTCCAATAATCTTGTGGAGTTTAGTCTGATCTGACTGCTCTGTCCCCTCCTCATCTAACAGGCTGGTCATAAGCTTCTTATTAACCCTGTTCTTACAGGCAATATAGGGGTCTGGGTTGTGAACCCCCCAATTATCAAACTGCTAGATGGCTGACGTACGTACCATCTATCTTCTCACCACTATTGATCTTACCATATAAGCGGCTCAGCTGCAGCCTCAGTGCAGAATACCTCATATACTCCACATTACTATGCCTCCTCGCAGCACGTATCAGAAACTGCTTGATATCACCCTTCATACACTCCCACCACTCCGCTGTGTCATCACACATACACTGGGTGGTCCTCCGGTCATTATAGAAGGTGGTGAAGGCCTCTCTGAACCCTGGATCTTGCAGCACCGAGCTATTCATCTTCCAGTAGCCCCTACCACAGACCACGACCCCGGCCAGATCCAGCGTGACACTCACCATGCAATGGTCAGAGAACTCTATGGGACTCGTCCTGTAGTGAGAGCTCCTCACTTCACGTTTTATATACACCGGGTCTATTCTACTGGCGTTACCGGCCTCATGGTAAGTGTAGGCTCTACTGGAGCCACGCAAACCATAGGGATCCACTAAATGAGCCTGCTGAACTATATTGTTAAGGAAGTTCTCATCATATCTCAGTTGCTTGTGACTACTGGAACGGTCCACATTACAGGAGACACTATTAAAATCCCCACACATTATAAACACCCTGGATGTAAAACAATATGGCTTCATCTGCTGGAATAATTCCCTCCTCTCCTTTCTAGTCTGAGGAGCATAGATATTAATGACTCTATAATACACAGTGTCCAGTATAAAGTCCAGCATCAGGCAGCGGCCCGGACAGATCTCCAGGACTCTCTCCACCTCAACTTCTATTTTATTAAAAAATCGCCACACCATCATTTCTCTCCAGCCCGAAGGACCAGAAAGATGCTCCATATCTGCAGTCTCTCTTGGCTACAAACACCTGAGCATTGCTCTTCAAATAAGTCTCCTGTAAGAAGAAGATGTCAGATCTCTCCTGAGACAGACGCTGGTAGATCGCCTGCCGCCTGTTCTTCGTCTTCACACTGTTCACATTTATAGAGCTGATTCTCAGCCTCATCCAGGTCACTTAGGTTTTCTTTTCTCTTTCCACTACTGTGACCTTTAGAACCCCATCTTTTGGTGGACACTGAAGGGTCAGATTCATCTTCCAGAGTGTCACCATCAAGGTTATGTGAAGAAACATACTCCATTTCAACCTTTTATTCTAACTCTTCTTCCCCTAGCACACCATACTGCCCGGAGGTTATGGACAGCACTGGCGGATCCGGGGTTCTCTTTGCTGTAGTGCTGTTCTTTCTTTTTACAGTCCGGAACCCCTCTTCATCCACAGAGGACCTCCTGAGCTTCCTGAGCCCTGCAGCTGGACCATCAGGCTTTGTAGACGTAGAGGGCAATTCTTTAGGTGGTTCGGCAACTGGTTTACTGGTCACTTTACTCTGCAGATGAGAATCCTCTTCAGTGGCTGGTACTTGTAGTGCTACAGATGGTACTTTAGTTTCCACAGCAGCATTTCTGGATTTCAGAGCCTTTTCTATGGCTGGTACTTGTGGTTCAGCAGATGTTGGTACTTGTAATGGAGTAGTTTGGCTATCAGTCTCCAACTCTGCCGGTACTTGTAGTGCATCAGGAGGGTCATCACTCTCTACAGCAGGGTCACTAGTACTTTGCATTGCTTCAGTAGGAGGATTACCAGTTTCTGGGGCTGTATCTGCTCTTGCAGTGACATCCTCCTGACCTTTCTCCATGGCCTCTGAGAAGATCTCATCACTGCCTTTATTATGATCTGCATGCGGACATTCCCGGAACGTATGACCAGATCCTAAACACAGGATACAGATGACCGGACCTGTACAGTCGTCCTTTGAATGACCAAACTGTCCACAAAATGAGCACTTAATATGGGAGCAGTTGATGGCGAGGTGCCTGCCCCCACATCTGTGACACAGCCGCGGCTGACCGGGGTAGTAGCATATCCCTCTCTCTGAGCCCAGGTAGAAGGAGTGCGGCAGATGTCTGGTCACACCATTGTTCTGCTCTAGTTGTATCATCACGGTATATCCGCCATTCCAGATGTCTTCCTCATCATAGATTTTTCCGGGAAGACTCTTCAACAGACACTGTCTGCTCAGCCAATGCTCCAGATCTGCCACCGCCACCACCTCAGACTGGAACAAGATGGTGGCCTTTACTACCTGAGGCTTGGACAACTGGATCACCTGTAGATGTTCCCAGATTGACTGTTCTTTGGTGTCATTATATATATTCCAGAATAAGTCCAGATCATACTGAAGCTTAAAGCTGATGTCATAGATCCTGCTGGAGGGGATATGGATCAGGGCGTACACCTCAGAGGCCTTAAATTTCATGAAGTCCTTCAGAAGAACTTTCCCTATGTACAGTCTGGTGGGGAGGTTTTCTTCTGGACCTGTATACTTAATCCTGACAGCGTTCCTCCTCTGAGGTGGAGGGTTAGCCGGCCTTGTAAAATTGGAGAACAGTCTCCTGAATTGTGGACGATCAGCAGGAGGATCAGTGCTAGGCCTCTCCTCTACAGGCTTACTGACTCCAGATTGTCCTGCAGATCCACCTGTGTCTGCTCCAGACTGCTGTGTACCTGACACTGTGGACGGCTGAGGGTCCTGTATACTGACCTCCATGTCTGCTCCAGTCTGTGCAGTTGTCTCCTCTGAGAGCTGACTTCCAATAACAGCACTGAGCAGGGTCTCATCCACAACAGTGAGCGGGGTCTCAATCATAGCACTGAGCGGGGTCTCACCCACAACACTGAGCGGGGTCTCATCCACAGCACTTAGCGGGGTCTCAATCACAGCACTGAGCGGGGTCTCAATCACAGCACTGAGCGGGGTCTCAATCACAGCACTGAGCGGGGTCTCACCCACAGCACTGAGCGGGGTCTCATCCACAGCACTTAGCGGGGTCTCAATCACAGCACTGTGAGGGGTCTCATTCACTGCACCGAGTGCGGTCTCATTCACTGCACCGAGTGGGGTCTCATTCACTGCACCGGGTGGGGTCTCATTCACTGCACTGAGTGGGGTCGCTTCCACAGCACTGAGCGGAGTCTCATCCACAGCACTGAGCGGAGTCTCATCCACAGCACTGAGAGGGGTCTCACCCACAGCACTGAGCGGGGTCTCACCCACAGCACTGAGCGGGGTCTCATCCACAGCACTGAGCGGGGTCTCACCCACAGCACTGAGCGGGGTCTCACCCACCGCACCGAGCGGGGTCCCCTCCACAGCACTGAGCGGGGTCTCCTCCACAATGTCCATACATGAAGCACTCTCCTGCTCACACACAGGATTGCTGTTCTCATTCACTTCACCAGAATTACAAGCTGAGTCCACTGCAATTAACTCCTTGTTGGATGGCTCACTTTGCTCCATAGTATTCCCAGCATTTTCAGAGACTGACTGCTCCGACCCCATACATAGTGACCCTGAAAGCAGTGACCCTCCAGGCGCTGCACCCACACATCTCTGAGGGGTTCCTTGCTTCACCATATTATGAACATCGCCGTAATTTTTATTTTTTATTTCTATAATTTCTTTTATCTTCACATTCTGGGCTCTGGCCTCCCTCTTTTTCTCCATTGCCCAGCTTTCCACTTTAGGTATTGTGTTTTTCCCTTTATCTAGTTTATCTTTTAATATATCAAGTTCACGTGTGCAGTCATCCAGGCATTCATACTTCATAAGCTTTTTCTTGGGATCAGCCTCTGTCTTTATCTCATCTCTTAACTTAGAAATGCGCCTTTCCAGTTTAAATAAACTTTTCTTTGTCACAGTTGTACTCAGTCCAGAAGCACTACAAGTTTCAGTTGACTCACCAGCCACCATTTCCAGATCATCGCTTCCAGGATCTCCATGCTGCAGGCCACACTCCAAGCTCTGGGCTTTCCAAGGATCATCAGCCCAGCTCCCCTCCCCTCCACCTGGGTCAGAAGCCATGCCCCCTCCCTGCAGGGAGCTCAGCAGCACACGTCTATCCTCTCCTATGGACAAGAATATAACTACTATAATACTGCCTCCTGTGTACAAGAATATAACTACTATAATACTGCCTCCTGTGTACAAGAATATAACTACTATAATACTGCTCCTCTGTACAAGAATAGAACTACTATAATACTGCTCCTATGTACAAGAATATAACTACTATAATACTGCTCCTATGTACTAGAATATTACTACTATAATACTGCTCCTATGGACAAGGATATAAAGACTATAATACTGCTCCTATGTACAAGAATATAACTACTATAATACTGCTCCTATGTACAAGAATATAACTACTATAATACTGCCCTCTATGTACAAGAATAGAACTACTATAAAAGTGCCCCCTATGTACAAGAATATAACTACTATAATACTGCCTCCTATGTACAAGAGTATAACTACGATAATACTGCCTCCTATATACAAGAATATAACTACTATAATACTGCGGGGGGGGGGGGGGAAACAATGCAACAGCACTCTGCAAACCAAATAAAGTACAATAATGCCATAGTTATAGAAGATATTCTGGTACTAATGCTACACTTATTTTGTAAATTTGAGATTCTTTGCCAAGAATCTCAAATTCTTGGCAAATTCTTGTCTCCCAGACAGGCAGGGCTATGACATCAGTTTCAAGCTTATGTCTGACCTGGACCGCTTCTGGGCTGTTTCCAGCAGGTTCAGAAAAGAAAAGGGTAGGAATAAATTTAGTTTCATTCCCATTTCTAAACCAGATACCGTTAATGTGACCATTATCTTCTGGAATGAGTTGGATCCCCACCAGGACATTGTAGTCTGGCTGAAGAGACATTGTTACTTTATGTCAGAACTCACTAAGACCAGGGATGAAGATGGTATCTGGAATGGGGGGTGGAGGGTCTTGGTGAAGCTCCATCAACACCTTAATATAACCCAACATCTGCCCAATTCTTTCTTTATTGGCTGGAAAAAGGGTGTATGTTTCTATGCAGGTCAGCCAAGGAAATGCTTTAAGTGTGGGAAGACAGGGCACTTGGCAAGTGCGTGCACCATGGTGAAGTGCAACCTGTGTGGGGAGGTTGGTCATGTCAGTGCCAACTGCAAGGTCATTAGGTGTAATTTGTGTGGTAGGATTGGTCATCCCCACAAGGACTGTCCTGACGCCTGCAATAACTTTCCTGATGATGACTTATTGGCAGGAACAGATGACCTGGATATCAGGGTCAGTGCCAACAGGGCCAGAGCCTCAACATAAAATATCACACAGTGATCCAGCACAAACCCAAAGCCAGTCAGATGTAATTGAGAGCAACATGGAGGTGGTTACAGAGACTGTAGACACAGAGGTTGTCTTTACTTCTGCACCAGTGTCCATCATTGGAGAGAATAAACAGCCTAAAAGAAGGGAAAAAGATAAGTCCAGCCATAAACCTGAGGGTGAGTGGACCACTGTCTAAAAGCCAAGTAAGATAAAAGTGGATAGTAGACCAGATGGGACAATGACCGCCAATAGATTCAGTGTCTTATCTGAGTCAGATGCAGAGGCAGAAATGGATATTGAATTAAAACGTATGATGGCTGAATATGATGAAGACCAAGATGATGATCCTCCCTCTAAAAAGAGACCTATTCAAGTTGAGAGGCAGTCCGATTCAGACATGGAAACCGGTGGTCAGAGAGAGTACTCAGACTCTGATTTATGATGATGGGGTCAGTCTCTCTGTTTCTTGTACTCTGTCTTACTCTGATGGCTGATTTACACCTTAAAGTCATCTTAAGTAATGTAAATAGTATCAAGGTGAGGAGAACAAGGTATGCTGTGTATGATCATCTGAAGTATATGGATGCTGATGTCTTCTTCTTACAGGAGACCCGTCTAAATACTTTGGGACTTGTATGAGAGGCAGAGAGAGAATGGTGGTCTGGTCCTTCCTTCTGGTCACTGGCTGTGGAACCATATTCTGGGGTCCCTATACAATTTAACACCAGTGATGTGACCATACATAGATTAACGGAGGCTTTGATGGGAAGATGTCTAGTCCTGGAGGTTACTATCCGAGGTGAAGGCTCCGGCTGATCAATATCTATGGTACACAGACAGTGACTGAGAGGATTAACCTTTTCAATGAGTACCTATTCACATCTGTTCCTGTGATCATGGCGGGGGATTTTAATGCTACTATAACACCCAGTGACAGACCTACTGCCCCTTACTAGAGACTCTAAGATCCTAAACAGGATGATTCTTCAGGCTAATCTGTCTGATGTGTTTGTGTGTGGTGGTAGAAAGCCAAAATTTACTTATTCATGTGCAGTCGGATAGACATAGCTCTGGTGAGTCCTTCTGAAAAAATCTGTGAGGAGTGAAAAAGTTGTCCCTTATTCTGACCACCTGGCCTTGTATTTCTGTTTGGGAGCCACTAAGCGCCCTGACGTTGGGAGAGGGTTATGGAAACTCGACTCCAGTCTCTTGGATAATCCTTATGTCCAGATCTGCATCCACTCCCTTCTTCAGGGTCAGCTAGACAGAGTTGATTTTTATGACAACATGGCTGGGAGGATGTCAAGGACGAGATCAGATCCCTCTTAAGGAGACTGTCTTTTAAGAAATGGAAGTATAGCCAGTATCTCAAGCTGCAGAAAGAATTGGAGACGCTATATTCGGCAATGACCAAATTCCCCTATGACCAAATTCCAGTTCACCAAGGTTTTACGGTCTTGCTTAGAGTTGGCGGGGGTGGATCCCAAGGAATTCGGTACTCATTCATTCTGGATCGGGGTGGCTACAGAAGCGGCTAGGGCAGGTTTACCCGAATCGGAAGTTATGAGAATTGGCAGATAGAAATCAGCTTGCTTTGCGAGATATATTAGGCCGGATCTTTTGTTATTAAAAAAAAAAAAAAAAGTTTTAATTTAAGATGTTAGCCGCATTGTTCATCTTGTGTAGGGGTTGTGCAGTAGTGTGCTTGGTTCTAATTCTTTTTTCTTGCAGGTCTGGTGGGAGATCCCTCGGTTTCCGGGAAGTGGATGTGTCGTGGAGAGGAATCCGTGGCTTAAGATGGACTCAGCTCCTATCGCAGGTGGTGGATATTGGTTTGCAAGCCAATGGTCCAGTGATTCTGGTCATACATGCAGGGGGAAATTATATCAGTTCCATGCCACTGGTCGAGCTGTTGACCCTTATGCGGTCCGATTTGGAGCGGTTCCCGTTGTTTTTTTTAGGAGGTGGTTCTGGTGTGGTCCGAAGTTGTTCCACAAGTGATATGGCAAGGCGGGGAGGCGGTAGAAAGGTGCAGGAGAACGGTGAATGCGCGTATATCCCACTTTGTTAGGTCCCGGGGAGGTATGGTGGTTCGTCACCGGCAGCTCAAGGGTGATAACCGTTCGTTGATGAGGCCGGACGGGGTTCCCCTTTCCGATATCGGATTGGACATTTTCATTTCGGGCCTTCAGGATGGGGTGGAGCAGGCCATGTTTCTGTTGGGTAGTGGTCGGAGCCCCGTTTGAGGGCGGCTTTCCTCCATGGCGGCAGGTTAATACAACGGAGAGGTGTTGGAGGCAAATGGGCGGAACTGCCCGCTGGGAGACCAGCGGCTGGCAGATCGCACGGTTCTGGTGTTTATGGTTTTGCCGTTTGAATAAATAGCTGTGGCCGATTACCACCCAACAACAATAAACTGGTTAAAAGAAGAGCAGTGTCAGTGTCCTTTATTTGAAGGGGTTTCTTGGTATTGGTAAGGGGCCAGAAGTAGAATGGGGTTTAACCCCCCGTTCCTTTCCTGGTTTATACCGACAGTCTACCTTACTTTGAAAACAATAAATAGATTTTGAAAAGAAAGAACATGCTGTGATTTTCACGCAACGCAGAAATGATGTGTGAAAAACAACGCTCATGTGCACAGACCCATTGAAATGAATGGGTCAGGATTCAGTGCCCCGGGGCAAGCCAAGTATTCTGCCTCCTTAACCTTTGACATTTCATTGCTGGGTCCACTGGAGGAAGCAAAGAAAAAAAGGGGGTCAGTCAGCACATCCATCCCACTGCGCAGGTGCACGTTGCCATAGCTGAAAGCAAAAAAAACAAACAATCCAACAGCTCTTTGCAAACACATAATATAATTGTGAAATACACATTGGGAAGTGCTGACTAACCCCCCTTTTGTCTTTGCAGTCTCCTTCTTCAGCCGTAGAGGAAACGGAGCACTTTCCCCAGTTCTGCAGCTCTAAGGCTACATACATGCACACGGACATGAAAAATGGATGAATTTGATTGGCAGTTATTTCTAGACCCACCCTTCTGAGAACACCCACAGGATGGTAGGCCCCCAGCTAAAATAATGTCCCCCATAGTGTAGGATTTTTTAATTTTTTTTTTACTGCCCTCAGCTTTAATAATCTCCCCCATGTAGGCCCCCCTGATAAAATAATTTCCCCCAAAGTGTAAGATTTTTTTTACTGCTCCCAGCTTTAATAATGCCCCCTATTTTGGCCCCACCTAAAATAATGTCTTCCAAGGTGTAAATATTTTTTTTTATAGTGCCCCCAGCTTTAATAATGCCCCCATGTAGGCCCCCAGCTAAAATATTGTCCCCCGTAGTGTAGGAATTTTAGTTTTTTTTACTGTCCCCAGCTTTAATAATTTCCCCCATGTAGGCCCCCTGGTAAAATAATGTCTCCCATAGTGTTTGATTTTTTTTAACGGCCCCAGCTTTAATAATGCCCCCAATGTAGTCCCCCATCTTAAATTATTTCCCCTATGGTTTTAATAATGCCCCCATAGTGGCCCACAGCTGATTATTTTTTTTTGTTGATATTACAAAAAAAAAACCTCACCTTATTCACTTGCTCGCGCTGCAGCAGTCTCTTCTCTCTTTACAGAACAGGACCTGCCGAAGGTGCGCGATGACGTCACTGCGCGCTCCCACGTGGTTACGTCACCATGCATATCGCAGGTCCTTCGGCAGGTCGTGCTCAATGAAGAGAGAAGAGACTTCCGCACCGCGAGCAAGTGGATGAGGTGAGGTTTTTTTTAACCCCTAAATGGCCTGGGTAAAGTGTACCTGTTTTTAACAGCCGTTAGACGGTCCCATTGAGTTCAATGGGGTCCATCTGACCGTGAAAATGGACGAAAATAGGACATGTCCTATTTTTGGACGGATGCTATTCACTGGCCGTTAAAAGAACGGCCATGTGAATAGCCCCATAGACTTTCATTGGTGCTAAAAATGGCCGTGTGACGGTTGTAACTTAGACGGCCGTCACACGCCCATTATTTACTGTCATGTGCATGAGGCCTAAGGGCTCATGCACACGACAGTTTTTTTTTTTTTTTTTTTTACGGTCTGCAAAAGATGCTGTCCACGTCCGTATGTCTGTTTCATGGCCCCGCAAAAAAAATAAAAATAGAAAATGATCTAATCTTGGCCGTATTATGGACCTATAGTGGGCAGGACGTTCCGATACACAAAATACGGATCGCAAAAATGGCTATGGCCATGCGCACAAGCCCTGAGACTGAGATGTATCTGACACTCATTGGATAGTGCGGGGACTCACCTTCAAAAGGTAACACCCAATTGTCACTTCAGAAAAAAATAATATTGGAGGAATGACAGTATTGTGGCTTAGCCCCGTTCAGATCAATAGAGCTGCATTACCATATACAACCTGTGTACAGGAGTGGTGCTATTTCTGGAAATAATCAATCTTGTTTTTCTAATTCTGAACAACCCCTTTAAGCAGAACATTCAAGTCTCAATGGATAGTTGTGGTTGACCTACATCCTTAACTTAGTGGTGGTGGTGGTGGATCGCTGTGTTCTTACATTAGTCTTTTCTGGCACTATCTTCATTTTCATTGGCACAGCTCAGCGTTTGCATGTTTTCAACATTAATAGACCAGATGTTTCAGCCTGGGAGATAAGAGACGGGAAGTTTGTGTATTGGTGTTTGTTTCGGCATTATCAGCAAGAACACGCTAACATGACTTCCGTCCATGTGTGAGACAGCTGCTATTTATGTCCGCGGAAAAGAACACATTTTGTTTTTAGCAGTTTTCTCTTGATGAAAATAAATAAAAAAATTATAAAATAATCATAAAAACCATAATAATTCTAAATAATAGTCATTAATCATTAAAGCCATTTTTTGTCACCGTACATCACAAAAAGTGTAATACGAAGCGATCAAAAAGTCATACGCACCCCAAAATATTACCAATCAAACCATCATCTTATCCTGAAAAAAATTAAACCCTACCTAAGACAATTGTCCAAAAAACAAAAAAAAATATGGCTTTCAGAATATGGAGACACAAAAAAAAATATCTTTTTTTTCAAAAATGCTTTATTATGTAAAACTGAAACAAAACCAAAAAAAGTACTCATACAGTTGCAAGAAAAAGTATGTGAGCTCTTTGGAATGATATGGATTTCTGCACAAATTGGTCATAAAATGTGATCTGATCTTCATCTAAGTTACAACAATAGACAATCACAGTCTGCTTAAACTAATAACACCCAAATAATTAAATGTTACCATGTTTTTATTGAACACACCATGTAAACATTTACAGTGCAGGTGGAAAAAGTATGTGAACCCCTAGACTAATGACATCTCCAAGAGCTAATTGGAGTGAGGTGTCAGCCAACTCGAGTCCAATCAATGAGATGAGATTGGAAGTGTTGGTTGCAGCTGCCCTGCTCTATTAAAAACACACACCAGTTCTGGGTTTGCTTTTCACAAGAAGCATTGCCTGATGTTAATGATGCATCGCACAAAAGAGCTCTCAGAAGACCTACGATTAAGAATTGTTGACTTACATAAAGCTGGAAAGGGTATTAAAAGTATCTCCAAAAGCCTTGCTGTTCATCAGTCCACGGTAAGACAAATTGTCTATAAATGGAGAAAGTTCAGCACTGCTGCTACTCTCCCTAGGAGTGGCTGTCCTGTAAAGATGACTGCAAGAGCACAGCGCAGACTGCTCAATGAGGTGAAGAAGAATCCTAGAGTGTCAGCTAAAGACTTACAAAAGTCTGTGGCATATGCTAGCATCCCTGTTAGCGAATCTATGCTACGTTAAACACTAAAGAATGGATTTCACAGGAGGATACCACAGAGGAAGCCACTGCTGTCCAAAAAAAACATTGCTGCACGTTTACAGTTTGCACAAGAGCACCTGGATGTTCCACAGTAAGTACTGGCAAAATATTCTGTGGACAGATGAAACCAAAGTTGAGTTGTTTGGAAGAAACACACAACACTATGTGTGGAGAAAAAGAGGCACAGCACACCAACATCAAAACCTCATCCCAACTGTGAAGTATGGTGGTGGGGTCATCATGGTTTGGGGCTGCTTTGCTGCATCAGGGCCTGGATGGATTGCTATCATTGAAGGGAAAATGAATTCCCAAGTTTATTAAGACATTTTGCAGGAGAACTTAAAGCCATCTGTCCACCAGCTGAAGCTCAACAGAAGATGGGTGTTGCAACAGGACAACGACCCAAAGCATAGAAGTAAATCAACAACAGAATGGCTTAACGAGAAGAAAATACGCCTTCTGGAGTGGCCCAGTCAGAGTCCTGACCTCAACCCGATTGAGATGCTGTGGCATGACCTCAAGAAAGCGATTCACACCAGACATCCCAAGAATATTGCTGAACTGAAAGAGTTCTGTAAAGAGGAATGGTCAAGAATTACTCCTGACCGTTGTGCACATCTGATCTGCAACTACAGGAAACGTTAGGTTGAAGTTATTGCTGCCAAAGGAGGTTCAACCAGTTATTAAATCCAAGGGTTCACATAACTTTTTCCACCTGCACTGTGAATGTTTACATGGTGTGTTCAATAAAAACATGGTAACATTTAATTCTTTGTGTGTTATTAGTTTAAGCAGACTGTGATTGTCTATTGTTGTGACTTAGATGAAGATCAGATCACATTTTATGACCAATTTGTGCAGAAATCCATATCATTCCAAAGGGTTCACATACTTTTTCTTGCAACTGTATTTAGTATTGTCGCGTCCGTAACAACCTTCTCAAAAAATAGCACATAATCTGATTCTAACTTGTCAGATGAACATTGTAAATAACAAAAAATAAAAAACGGTGCCAAAACAGCTATTTTTGTTACCTTGCCTCCCAAAAAGTGTAATATAGAGCAACCAAAAATCATATGTACCCTAAAATAGTACCAACAAAACTGCCACCTTATCTTGTAGTTTCCAAAATGGGGTCATTTTTTTGGAGTTCTACTCTAGGGGTGCAAATGTGACATGGCAAAATTACCCCAGTGAAATCTGCCCTCCAAAAACCATATGACCTTCTTTCCTTCTGAGCCTTGCCGTGTGCCCATACAGCAGTTTACGACTACACTTGGGGTGTTTCTGTAAACTACAGAATCAAGGCAATAAATATTGAGTTTTGCTTGGCTTTTAACCCTTGCTTTGTTACTGGGAAAAATTTATTAAAATGGGAAATCTGCCAAAAAAGTGAAATTCTGAAATTTCATCTACATTTTCCTTTAATACTTGTGAAACACCTAAAGGGTTAACAAAGTTTTTAAAATCAGTTTTGAATACCTTGAGGGGTGTAGTTTCTAAAATGAGGCCATTTATGCGTGGTTTTTATTATGTAAGCCTCACAAAGTGACTTCAGACCTGAACTGGTCCTTAAAAAGTGGGTTTTGGATTTGCTTCTAAACTTCTAAGCCTTCTAACGACCCCAAAAAATAAAATGGCATTCACAAAATGATACAAACATAAAGTAGACATATGGGAAATGTAAAGTAATAACTATTATATGAGGTATCACTATCTGTTTTAAAAGCAGAGAAATTGAAATTTGGAAAGTTGAGAATTTTTCAAATATTTTGTAAATCTGGTATTTTTTTGTAAATAAAAATGAAAAATATTGACTTTTATTTTCCACTATCATGAAGTACAATGTGTCACGAGAAGACAATCTCAGAATGGCTTGGATAAAAGTAAAAGCGTTCTAAAGTTATTACCACATAAAGTGACACATGTCAGATTTCCCAAAAACGGCCTAGTCCTTAACTGCTTACCGACCGCCTAACGCACGGATCCGTCCTGGCGGCGGTCGATTCATTCCTCCTGGACGCATCCGTGCGTCATCTCGCGAGACGCGAGATTTCCTGTGAACGCGCGCACACAGGCGCGCGCGTTCACAGGAACTGCAGGTAAGCGAGTGGATCTGCAGCCTGCCAGCGGCGATCGTTCGCTGGCAGGCTGTAGATGCGATTTTTTTAACCCATAACAGGTATATTAGACGCTGTTTTGATAACAGCGTCTAATATACCTGCTACCTGGTCCTCTGGTGGTCCCTTTTGCTTGGATCGACCACCAGAGGACACAGGCAGCTCAGTAATAAGTAGCACCAAGCACCACACTACACTACACCCCCCTGTTACTTATTAACCCCTGATCACCCCATATAGACTCCCTGATCACCCCCCTGTTATTGATCACCCCCCTGTCATTGATCACCCCCCTGTAAGGCTCCATTCAGATGTCCGTATGTGTTTTACGGATCCACGGATACATGGATCGGATCCGCAAAACACATACGGACGTCTGAATGGAGCCTTACAGGGGGGTGATCACACCATATAGACTCCCTGATCACCCTCCTGTCATTGATCACCCCCCTGTAAGGCTCCATTCAGACGTCCGTATGTGTTTTACGGATCCATGGATCGGATCCGCAAAACAAATACGGACGTCTGAATGGAGCCTTACAGGGGGGTGATCACCCCATATAGACTCCCTGATCACCCCCTGTCATTGATCACCTACTTGTAAGGCTGGCTCCCTTCAGAGGTCCGTATGTGTTTTGCGGATCCACGGATCGGATCCGCAAAACACATACGGACGTCTGAATGGAGCCTTACAGGGGGGTGATCAATGACAGGGGGGTGATCACCCCATATAGACTCCCTGATCACCCCCTGTCATTGATCACCCCCCTGTAAGGCTCCATTCAGACGTCCGTATGTGTTTTGCGGATCCGATCCATGGATCCGTGGATCCGCAAAACGCATACGGACCTCTGAATGAAGCCTTACAGGGGGGTGATCACCCCATATAGACTCCCTGATCACCCCCCTGTCATTGATCACCCCCTGTCATTGATCACCCACCTGTAAGGCTCCATTCAGACGTCCGTATGTGTTTTGCGGATACGATCCATGGATCCGCGGATCCACAAAACACATACGGACCTCTGAATGGAGCCTTACAGGGGGGTGATCAATGACAGGGTGGTGATCACCCCATATAGACTCCCTGATCACCCCCCTGTCATTGATCACCCCCCTGTCATTGATCACCCATCTGTCATTGATCACCCACCTGTAAGGCTCCATTCAGACGTCCGTATGTGTTTTGCGGATACGATCCATGGATCCGTGGATCCGCAAAACACATACGGACCTCTGAATGGAGCCTTACAGGGGGGTGATCAATGACAGGGTGGTGATCACCCCATATAGACTCCCTGATCACCCCCCTGTCATTGATCACCCCCCTGTAAGGCTCCATTCAGATGTCCGTATGTGTTTTGCGGATCCGATCCATGGATCCGCAAAACACAGACAAACCTCTGAATGGAGCCTTACAGGGGGGTGATCACCCCATATTGACTCCCTGATCACCCCCCTGTCATTGATCACCCCCCTGTCATTGATCACCCACCTGTCATTGATCACCCACCTGTCATTGATCACCCACCTGTAAGGCTCCATTCAGACGTCCGTATGTGTTTTGCGGATACGATCCATGGATCCGTGGATCTGCAAAACACATACGGACCTCTGAATGGAGCCTTACAGGGGGGTGATCAATGACAAGGGGGTGATCACCCCATATAGACTGCCTGATCACCCTCCTGTCATTGATCACCCCCCTGTAAGGCTCCATTCAGACGTCCGTATGTGTTTTACGGATCCATGGATCGGATCCGCAAAACAAATACGGACGTCTGAATGGAGCCTTACAGGGGGGTGATCACCCCATATAGACTCCCTGATCACCCCCTGTTATTGATCACCCCCTTGTAAGGCTGGCTCCCTTCAGAGGTCCGTATGTGTTTTGCGGATCCACGGATCGGATCCGCAAAACACATACGGACGTCTGAATGGAGCCTTACAGGGGGGTGATCAATGACAGGGGGGTGATCACCCTATATAGACTCCCTGATCACCCCCTGTCATTGATCACCCCCCTGTCATTGATCACCCACCTGTAAGGCTCCATTCAGCCGTCCGTATGTGTTTTGCGGATACGATCCATGGATCCGTGGATCCGCAAAACACATACGGACCTCTGAATGGAGCCTTACAGGGGGGTGATCAATGACAGGGTGGTGATCACCCCATATAGACTCCCTGATCACCCCCCTGTCATTGATCACCCCCCTGTCATTGATCACCCACCTGTCATTGATCACCCACCTGTAAGGCTCCATTCAGACGTCCGTATGTGTTTTGCGGATACGATCCATGGATCCGTGGATCCGCAAAACACATACGGACCTCTGAATGGAGCCTTACAGGGGGGTGATCACCCCATATAGACTCCCTGATCACCCCCCTGTCATTGATCACCCCCCTGTCATTGATCACCCACCTGTCATTGATCACCCACCTGTAAGGCTCCATTCAGACGTCCGTATGTGTTTTGCGGATACGATCCATGGATCCGTGGATCCGCAAAACACATACGGACCTCTGAATGGAGCCTTACAGGGGGATTATCAATGACAGGGTGGTGATCACCCCATATAGACTCCCTGATCACCCCCCTGTCATTGATCACCCCCCTGTAAGGCTCCATTCAGACGTCCGTATGTGTTTTGCGGATCCGATCCATGGATCCGCAAAACACATACGGACCTCTGAATGGAGCCTTACAGGGGGTGATCACCCCATATAGACTCCCTGATCACCCCCCTGTCATTGATCACCCCCCTGTCATTGATCACCCACTTGTCATTGATCACCCACCTGTCATTGATCACCCACCTGTAAGGCTCCATTCAGACGTCCGTATGTGTTTTGCGGATACGATCCATGGATCCGTGGATCCGCAAAACACATACGGACCTCTGAATGGAGCCTTACAGGGGGGTGATCAATGACAGGGGGGTGATCAATGACAGGGTGGTGATCACCCCATATAGACTCCCTGATCATCCCCCTGTCATTGATCACCCCCCTGTAAGGCTCCATTCAGACATTTTTCTGGCACAAGTTAGTGGAAATTGATATACAGGGTGGGCCATTTATATGGATACACCTTAATAAAATGGGAATGGTTGGTGATATTAACTTCCTGTTTGTGGCACATTAGTATATGTGAGGGGGGAAACTTTTCAAGATGGGTGGTGACCATGGCGGCCATTTTGAAGTCAGCCATTTTGAATCCAACTTTTGTTTTTTCAATAGGAAGAGGGTCATGTGACACATCAAACTTATTGGGAATTTCACAAGAAACTTTATTCTTTCATGAGTTATTTACAAGTTTCTGACCACTTATAAAATGTGTTCAATGTGCTGCCCATTGTGTTGGATTGTCAATGCAACCCTCTTCTCCCACTCTTCACACACTGAAAGCAATACCGCAGGATAAATGCTAGCACAGGCTTCCAGTATCCGTAGTTTCAGGTGCTGCACATCTCGTATCATCTGAAGGCAATCGTCTATGCTGTGAAGATACGAGATGTGCAGCACCTGAAACTACGGATACTGGAAGCCTGTGCTAGCATTTATCCTGCGGTGTTGCTTTCAGTGTGTGAAGAGTGGGAGAAGAGGGTTGCATTGACAATCCAACACAATGGGCAGCACATTGAACACATTTTATAAGTGGTCAGAAACTTGTAAATAACTCATGAAAGAATAAAGTTATGTTAAAAGCAAGCACACCATTGTTTTTCGTCTGGAATTCACAATAAGTTTGATGTGTCACATGACTCTCTTCCTATTGAAAAAACAAAAGTTGGATTCAAAATGGCCGACTTCAAAATGGCCGCCATGGTCACCACCCATCTTGAAAAGTTTCCCCCCTCACATATAGTAATGTGCCACAAACAGGAAGTTAATATCACCAACCATTCCCATTTTATTAAGGTGTATCCATATAAATGGCCCACCCTGTATTTTTTCTTTTTTTTTCTTACAAAGTCTCATATTCCACTAACTTGAACTCCCCATATCTCACATGAACTCCCCATACCCCTCACAGAATCCAAATGCGTAAAATTTTTTAGACATTTATATTCCAGACTTCTTCTTACGCTTTAGGGCCCCTAAAATGCCAGGGCAGTATAAATAACCCACATGTGACCCCATTTTGGAAAGAAGACACCTCAAGGTATTTTGTGATGGCATGGCGAGTTCATGTAAAATGTTATTTTTTGTCACAAGTTAGCGGAAAGGGAGACTTTGTGAGAAAAAATAAAATAAAAAATAATTTCCGCTAACTTGTCCAAAAAAAAAAATAATTTCTATGAACTCGCCATGCCCCTCATTGAATACCTTGGGGTGTCTTCTTTCCAAAATGGGGTCACATGTGGGGTATTTATACTGCCATGGCATTTTAGGGGCCCTAAAGCGTGAGAAGAAGTCTGGGATCCAAATGTCTAAAAATGCCCTCCTAAAAGGAATTTGGGCCCCTTTGCGCATCTAGGCTGCAAAAAAGTGTCACACATCTGGTATCGCCGTACTCAGGAGAAGTTGTGCACTGTGTTTTGGGGTGTCCTTTTACATATACCCATGCTGGGTGAGATAAATATCTTGGTCAAATGCCAACTTTGTATAAAAAAATGGGAAAAGTTGTCTTTTGCCGAGATATTTCTCTCACCCAGCATGGGTATATGTAAAATGACACCCCAAAACACATTGCCCAACTTCTCCTGAGTACGGCGATACCAGATGTGTGACACTTTTTTGCAGCCTAGGTGGGCAAAGGGGCCCACATTCCAAAGAGTACCTTTATGATTTCACAGGGCATTTTTTACACATTTTGATTTCAAACTACTTCTCACTCATTAGGGCCCCTAAAATGCCAGGGCAGTATAACTACCCCACAAGTGACCCCATTTTGGGAAGAAGACACCCCAAGGTATTCCGTGAGGGGCATGGCGACTCCCTAGAATTTTTTATTTTTTGTCACAAGTTAGCGGAAAATGCAGATTTTTTTTTTTCTTACAAAGTCTCATATTCCACTAACTTGTGACAAAAATAAAAACTTCCATGAACTCACTATGCCCATCATGAAATACCTTTGGGTGTCTTCTTTCCAAAATGGGGTCACATGTGGGGTATTTATACTGCCCTGGCATTTTAGGGGCCCTAATGTGTGAGAAGTAGTTTGAAATCAAAATGTGTAAAAAATGCCCTGTGAAATCCTAAAGGTGCTCTTTGGAATGTGGGCCCCTTTGCCCACCTAGGCTGCAAAAAAGTGTCACACATCTGGTATCGCCGTACTCAGAAGAAGTAGGGCAATGTGTTTTGGGGTGTCTTTTTACATTTACCCATGCTGGGTGAGAGAAATATCTCGGCAAAAGACAACTTTTCCCATTTTTTTATACAAAGTTGGCATTTGACCGAGATATTTATCTCACTCAGCATGGGTATATGTAAAATGACAGCCCAAAACACATTGCCCAACTTCTCCTGAGTACGGCGATACCAGATGTGTGACACTTTTTTGCAGCCTAGGTGGGCAAAGGGGCCCAAATTCCAAAGAACACCTTTAGGATTTCACAGGGCATTTTTTACACATTTTTATTTCAAACTACTTCCCACACATTAGGGCCCCTAAAATGCCAGGGCAGTATAACTACCCCACAAGTGACCCCATTTTGGAAAGAAGACACCCCAAGGTATTTCATGATGGGCATAGTGAGTTCATGGAAGTTTTTATTTTTTGTCACAAGTTAGTGGAATATGAGACTTTGTATGGAAAAAATAAATAAAAAATCATCATTTTCCGCTAACTTGTGACAAAAAATAAAAAGTTCTATGAACTCACTATGCCCATCAGCGAATACCTTAGGGTGTCTACTTTCCGAAATGGGGTTATTTGTGCGGTTTTTCTACTGTCTGGGCATTGTAGAACCTCGGGAAACATGACAGGTGCTCAGAAAGTCAGAGCTGCTTCAAAAAGCGGAAATTCACATTTTTGTACCATAGTTTGTAAACGCTATAACTTTTACCCAAACCATTTTTTTTTTACCCAAACATTTTTTTTTATCAAAGACATGTAGAACAATAAATTTAGAGAAAAATTTATATATGGATGTCGTTTTTTTTGAAAAATTTTACAAATGAAAGTGAAAAATGTCATTTTTTTGCAAAAATTTCGTTACATTTCGATTAATAACAAAAAAAGTAAAAATATCAGCAGCAATGAAATACCAACAAATGAAAGCTCTATTAGTGAGAAGAAAGGAGGTAAAATTCATTTGGGTGGTAAGTTGCATGACCGAGCAATAAACTGTGAAAGTAGTGTAGTGCAGAATTGTAAAAAGTGGTCTGGTCATTAAGGGTGTTTAAGCTAGGGGGGCTGAGGTGGTTAAGGTGAAAAATGGCAGGGTCCTGAAGGGGTTAAAAAAGGCATAATGATGATAATAATAATAATAATAATAATAATAATAATAATAATATGTTAAGGATAAAAAAAATGTATAATAATAATATAATAATTCTCTGGCTGTTAAAAAGCACTCATATTAATAGCCTCTATGACTTCAATTTGTTCTTAAACCGTCACACGGCCATTTTCACTGTCATGTGAATATAGCCTAATAATAATAATAATAATAAAAATAAAATCATATAAACATAACCCTATATTCATGAATAAACATCAAAAGCATAATAATAACTAATAATAGAATAAATATGTCATAATAAATATAAGATTATTGTTGTTAATATTATATAATAAATAATAATTACCAGTACGTAATAATTAATAGTTATGACATCCTAATACTATTAAAATAATAATAATAATATGAACCTTGCATATACTATAAATTATTTCATAACCTGTTTCACAATAATAATGGATTTCTCCAATAGAAGGGAATCCCCTGTTATATTAAATGGGTTATCCCATGATTAATATAAAAAAATTACATAATCTAGTACATGACAGTCTCTTTCTAACAAAGCTAGAACCCGCCCTGTACCTCACATGGATCCAGAGATCTCCCCATTCATTGCTCTGCTAGATTTATATCCAGCTGACAGCTCAAGGGGAGTGTCTTTTCTGCTTCAGCTAAGGGGGCGTGTCCATGCTCTACCTATCACAGCTCAGGATGCAGTTGAAGGATGAAACTGAGCATGTGCGGCTTTCTCAGTGAGCAGGACAAAGAAATAAGAAAAAGATCAAACAGCAGGTGGCGCTATACAGATACATTTTATTGAATAACTCAGTGGCTATACATAATTTTTAATTCCATGTAATTACAAAAGTATTCAGATCCAGGCGCTGGTTTGAAAAATGTAGAATATTTTTAGTGGGACAACCCCTTTAAGAGATACTTATTTGGAGAATATACCATATTTTTCACTCCATAAGATGCACTTTCCCCCCCCCCCCAAAGTAGGGGAAAATGCCGCTGCGTCTTATGGGGCGAATAATAATGAAGCGCTTCCATTATGGAAGCGCTTCATTAGTACCGGAGGACCGGGAAGTGGTGAAGGCTCTGTACTCACTGCTTCCTGGTCCTCGGCTCGGCTATCGGCTGTGTAGGGCTGCGCACAACGTGAGGGCGCTCTGTGACCTCACACTGTGCGCCGCTATACACAGCCAACAGCAGGATAAAGAGGATCGCGAGGGTGAGGAGCGGTGGCGTCCAGGAGCAGGAGAGGTAACTGAGTTTTTTTAAATTTTATTTGTGCTGGGGCTGATGGCTGACATATGGGGGCTGATGGCTGACATATGGGGGCTGATGGCTGACATATAGGGGCTGATGGCTGACATATGGGGGCTGATGGCTGAATATATGGGGGCTGATGGCTGAATATATGGGGGCTGATGGCTGAATATATGGGGGCTAATAGATGGCTGACATATGGGGACTGATAGATGGCTGACATATGGGGGCTGATAAATGACTAAAGGTTGGGGGTTGATCTGAGGCATTGGGGGTCTGTTCTGAGGTCTGATTAACATTGGGAGTCTGATTGCTGGTCTGTCCTAAGGTGTAATGGAAAATATTTTTTTCTTATTGTTCTCCTCTAAAACCTAGGTGCGTCTTATGGGCCGGTGCATCTTATAGGGCGAAAAATGGTGGGCTTGTGCTTATAACCAGCAGGCAATCTGAACCAGCAAAGCAGCAGTATAAAGCATGGGGGAAGAACAGATCCGCAGAGGATAAATTTGGCAACTTTGATCCAGTGGCAAAGAGATTGCTGCTCCCAGGCAGATCTTAGTGTTGGGCTGTGGGACGAATACATCTTCATCCGTTAAGTAGAGTAAGAGTACATTCCAATTGCCATGCAGTGATGAACGAACATCGGCCGGGACGGTTTGCAAACGCGATCAAATGTTCGTGAACCGCAAGTTCGCGGCGGGCCCCATTCACTTTAATGGCAGGCGAACCTGAAAAACCTTCAGCTCATATTTGCAGCCACCAAATACTTACTAGAAGTGCACAAATAGTCCCACAACATGGACACTGACATACTAGAGGGGGATCAATGACAAAAAATCCCACAAAAAATTATTTGTATGCGTCTTAAAGGGAAATTCTCTGAAATGTGCCCTGCTGGAGCTGAGGAAAATTATATTTTAGGCTACAGGAGTACGGGGCTTAAAAATTAGGCATTGACCCGACATAAAAGAAATTGTGATTATGTGGCTGGAGGTACATTATGCGATCACTGAATAACAATTTTACTGTAGCCCACTTTTTTTTCCACTTTTTTTGGAGGGGCAACTGGTATATCACACCAGTAGAAATTATTTGTTCCAATGGCGTTTGTGTAGATGCCGTAACGCAGCAAAACCGCAAACAAATGCTGCACTACCCAAATGCACTATATAGAAAGTATATTATCGGTATATAACCCCCCTGCTTCAATCAGTTTTTTGGGGGGCAACTGGTAATTCACACCAGTAGAAATTATTTGTTCCAATAGCGTTTGTCCCCCTGTATAGCTGCGGTATCTCAGCAGAACCGAACACAACTGCTGCACAATACAAATGCACTATGATATACTTTCTATGTTAGAAAGTATATTATAAGTATATTACATCCCTCTATATCACACCTATCGATAGCACAACGTTACCAGTCCTTAAAAGGACTTTTATGGCCCTATTAGCTAGCGCTTGGTGTCCCTAACAGCCTGTCCCTGCTCCACACAGCAACCTCTCCCTACACTGGCAAAAGACTGAATGTAAAATGCCTGCCAGATCGGGTTTATTTATAAGGTAGGGGGTATGTCCATGTGCTGAAACGTCTCAATTGGCTGTCCTGTACCAACTGATGGATGTGTCAAAGTTCTTCACAATGCTAAGAATATGGCGCAGAGATATCGCCATATGTTGGCCCGTTTGGCGAACCGCGAACGAGCAAAGTTTGCCGCGAATGACCGCCGGGCGAACCGCAAGGCCATCACTCTTGCCATGTGCCCAATTAATACTGTTGGTGACTAAATAACACCACGACTGCTGCCATGGAGGCCATTACATGGCGAATGATTGAGATCAATAACCCTCCTTACCAATGTAATAATCCAGCTCTGTCCTTACCAGCGTTATTGCCAATATAAAAAACATTTTAATGACCTCGATAGCGGTTTTATATCTACAGTACCGGGGGGTTTTCATGTGGGTTTTGACCTTTAATAGGTTACAAAACGTTTCCATTGTGCCAGCGACACATTATCACATCTTGAATAATGAGGTGTTTGTTTCAGCAGGAGAAGAAATGTTGTGGTACGAGAAGCAGAGAATGTGTCGCAGCCCTAATCTCACTGCCCTCAGGAGGCCGGAGATAAATCCGCCAGTGTCAGCTAAGAAGGGATTGCTAAGGCAGGAAAAACACAACAACAAGCTGCTTTATCCTTTTCAAGTTATGACCGATTAACCACATCCAGCAGGAAAACGTCAGAAACCTGAGGAATTTATTAATCTGTGTGGGGAAGAAAAAATAAGATCAAACTATATTTAGAAATATGGACAACTAAAAACAGGTGACAGCTGATCCCTGAACCCCCAAAACTGGTGAAGATTGCTACTATCTGCCCCAAATGTAAGAGTGTATATAAACCGAGAAATAATGTCCAGCTTCTGGTACTGATCTACACTTGCATCACTATCCATAGGAGGCAGTATTATAGTAGTTATATTCTTGTACATAGGAGCAGTATTATAGTAGTTGTATTCTTGTAGATAGGAGCAGTATTATAGTAGTTATATTCTTGTACATAGGAGCAGTATTATAGTAGTTATATTCTTGTAGATAGGAGCAGTATTATAGTAGTTATATTCTTGTACATAGGAGCAGTATTATAGTAGTTATATTCCTGTACATAGGAGGCAGTATTATAGTAGTTATATTCTTGTACATAGGAGTAGTATTATAGTAGTTATATTCTTGTAGATAGGAGCAGTATTATAGTAGTTATATTCTTGTACATAGGAGCAGTATTATATCAGTTATATTCTTGTATATAGGAGCAGTATTATAGTAGTTATATTCTTATACATAGGGTCAGTATTATAGTAGTTATATTCTTGTACATAGGAGGCAGTATTATAGTAGTTATATTCTTGTACATAGGAGCAGTATTATAGTAGTTATATTCTTGTACATAGGAGGCAGTATTATAGTAGTTACATTCTTGTACATAGGAGCAGTATTATAGTAGTTATATTCTTGTACATAGGAGCAGTATTATTGTAGTTATATTCTTGTACATAGGAGCAGTATTATAGTAGTTATATTCTTGTACATAGGAGCAGTATTATAGTAGTTATATTCTTGTACATAGGAGCAGTATTATAGTAGTTATATTCTTGTACATAGGAGGCAGTATTATAGTAGTTATATTCTTGTACATAGGAGCAGTATTATAGTAGTTATATTCTTGTACATAGGAGCAGTATTATAGTAGTTATATTCTTGTACATAGGAGCAGTATTATAGTAGTTATATTCTTAACCATATTTCTTTTTATTGAAAGAAAAAAAGCAAAGGCCACAGGCCTAGATATGACAGCAATATGATGACAATACATTACATGGTGTCTATCATGTAAATATATCATATACAAAAACCGGATAAAATCACATTAGTCAAATCAGAGTCTAATAGCAAATAAGCAGAGGGAGGGATCAAACAGAAAAAGAAGGAAAAGGGGGATAGGGAAGTAGAGGACTTCTGCTCTTTCTACGTAAAATTCCTATATGCTTTCCATGGAGACCAAATTTTTAGGAAGCGTGGGCGTGAATTTGTTTCCCAGTGCGCCAACTCCTCAAAACGGTAGATCTGATCCACCTTGTCAGTCCACATGGGGAGATTTGGAGGGGAGTCATTTTTCCAAAGGAAAGGGATAAGCAGTTTAGCTGCTGTAAGCAACATCGTTGGAAGATCATTTTTGGCAGGCGTGAAGGTGGTGTTAGGGCACCATAATAATATAAGTTTAGCATCCAAGGTGATCTTGGTGTCACATAATTGATTAATTAATGTCTCAATTGACTTCCAAAATGGTTGGATTTTCTGGCAGAGCCACCAAATGTGTGACAAAGAACCGGTTTCTATACCGCATCTCCAACACACCTCCGGCACCTCTGGGTTCAATCTATGCAGGAACTCAGGAGTTTTATACCACCTGCTAAGGAGCTTAAAGGAGTTCTCCTGAATTCTCACACATCGGTTAAAGCCATGTGAATGTGCAAGAATAAAAGCTCTCTCCGGCTCCGTGAGGCTCAGATATAGCTCTCGTTCCCAGGAGGTCACAAATCGGAGCTCCGGGGGTAAAGAGGAGAGCAGTTCTTTATACATCAGAGATAGCGGTCTAAAAGGGGGCTTGTTTGCCAAAACCTTCCTCTCGAGCCAGGAGGGTGAGCTTCTGCCAGAAAAGGATCCAGCACATAATTTAATGTCTCTCCTAAAATTCGCCACATGGAAAAGTGGTGCGACCTTAACCTCGGGTAGGTCCATTATTGAGTCCCAATTCAAACTACCATCTCGCAGAGTCATGTCAGCGAGCCTAGACCAAATCCCGGAGGGGGTTAAAATGGAAGGATGAATATGGCTCTGTAATAATTTAAGAGGCATACAGGGATTAGGGAAACTAAACGTCTGGGACTGGACCATTTTGGACCACTCTACTAACATACCCTTCCAAACAGGGGAAGAAGAGCAGTGATTGGCTGAAAAGGGTTTAACACCCCATAAAGTAAGTCGTTCATGGTTAGTGAGTAGTGCAGTCTCAAGGTGAGAGCAAAGGGAACTAGACTGGTAGGATAGAACACTTACACATCTACAGAGTTGAACAGCTGAGTAATATAATTTCACATCCGGCAACCCAAAACCTCCGAACCTCCTATCCCTTGTGAGGACTGAGTAAGCAATGCAAGGTGATTTACCATTCCATAGGAAGCGAGTGAAAACTCTGCGAACTTCTGTAAAATATGAGTTTGGTAACCATATAGGGAGGGATTGCAACAGATAGAGGAATTTTGGAAGTATAAAGGTTTTGAGATAGTTTTTCCTCCCGACCCATGAGATGAAAGGGAGTTTCAGATTTTGTAGGTGGGCGCGGACTGATTGAAGGAGTGGTGTGTAGTTATGGGAGGCAAGGTCTTGGATATTAGCCGATATGTGCGTCCCCAAGAAAGTTATGTCTCGGGTGGCCCAACTAAACGGAGTGCTACGTTTGAGAGCATTAATCAAAGATGGGGAGCAAGAGATGTTCAGTGCCATAGATTTCCCATAATTGATCTTAAAGTTGGAGACGAATCCAAAATCTTCGAATATATTCAGCAACTTAGGCAAAGCCTCTCTGGGGTTAGATGTCATGACCAAAAGGTCATCCGCAAATGTTGCAGTAACATGAGTGCCAGAACCCACCAGAAGGCCTTTAATATCCGGGTCTGCCCTGATTTTACATAAAAGAGTCTCCATCACTAGAATAAATAGTGCAGGAGACAGGGGGCACCCCTGCCTTGTCCCATTGGTGATGCGAAATGGCGGGGATAATGCACCATTAACTTTGACCATGGCAGAGGGAGCCGAATATAAAGTGTGTATAGCAGTAATAAACTGGTCAGGTAAGCCAAACCTCGACAGGGCCAGAGACATATACTGCCAGCTGACCCTGACGAAGGCCTTTTCCGCATCAGTACTCACCAAAACCAGAGGCTTCGAGGATCTCTTGGCCCAGTTTATAAGGTGGAGTAACCGCACTGTGTTCTCAGACCCCTGTCTGCCATGGACAAAGCCTACTTGCTCTCCATGAACAATGTCAGGGAGAACATCTTGAAGCCTGGTGGCCAAGATTTTCGCCCACCACTTCACATCATTATTAAGCAAGGAGATTGGCCTATAATTACTGCAGCAAGTCGGATCCTTATTCTCCTTATGCAGGACAGTAATATGCGCCAATAAGGAGTGTGGCGCAAGGGAGCCTCTAGTGAGGAGATAATTGCACAAATTCCTAAAACGGGGGATCAAGACATCCTTAAAGGACTTATAATAAGTGATGGAGAAACCATCTGGGCCCGGGCTTTTACCTGAAGGGATGGACATGAGCACTTTATGGATCTCAGAGTCAGTAATGGGCCTAGTCAGGTGAGACGCCTTGGTTGAGGATATGGAGGGACGGTCCAGGGTCTGCAGAAATGTATCTGTGGCTTCTGAGAGATCACTAGGAGTGGCCCCATTAGGGGAGGGTAAATTATACAAGGCCTCATAAAAGGCACAGAATGCCTTGGCAATGTCTGGGGTGGATTTGTGTACATTTCCCTTTGGGTCCTTAATAGAGGAAACAAAGGGGAGTCAGCGAACTGCTTTTTAGCTATGGCCGACATCAGTCTGCTTCCTCTATTCCCATGAGCGTAGGCCCTAAACCGTGAGCGTAGCACCAGCTTCGCTGAAGTGACATTTAGCATATTTCTTAGATGTGTTCTGGCTTCTGTGAGTTCTGCTAGAGTGAGGAGGGCCTGTGATTCTTTGTGAGAAGATTCCAGGCGAGCAATTTTTGTCAATAGGGCATCCAGAGCTTGTGTCCTCTGCTTTTTCACAAATGCCCCATAGTAGTTATATTCTTGTACATAGGAGCAGTATTATAGTAGTTATATTCTTGTACATAGGAGCAGTATTATAGTAGTTATATTCTTGTACATAGGAGGCAGTATTATAGTAGTTATATTCTTGTACATAGGAGCAGTATTATAGTAGTTATATTCTTGTACATAGGAGCAGTATTATAGCAGTTATATTCTTGTACATATGGGGCAGTATTATAGTAGTTATATTCTTGTACATAGGTGGCAGCATTATAGTAGTTATATTCTTATACATAGGAGCAGTATTATAGTAGTTATATTCTTGTACATAGGAGGCAGAATTATAGTAGTTATATTCTTGTACATAGGAGGCAGCATTATAGTAGTTATATTCTTGTATATAGGAGGCAGTATTATAGTAGTTATATTCTTGTACATAGGGAGCAGTATTATAGTAGTTATATTCTTGTACATAGGAGCAGTATTATAGTAGTTATATTCTTATACATAGGAGCAGTATTATAGTAGTTATATTCTTGTACATAGGAGCAGTATTATAGTAGTTATATTCTTGTACATAGGATACAGTATTATAGTAGTTATATTCTTGTACATAGGAGCAGTATTATAGTAGTTATATTCTTGTATATAGGAGGCAGTATTATAGTAGTTATATTCTTGTACAAAGGAGCAGTATTATAGTAGTTATATTCCTGTACATAGGAGCAGTATTATAGTAGTTATATTCCTGTACATAGGACCAGTATTATAGTAGTTATATTCTTGTACAAAGGAGCAGTATTATAGTAGTTATATTCTTGTATATAGGAGGCAGTATTATAGTAGTTATATTCTTGTACAAAGGAGCAGTATTATAGTAGTTATATTCCTGTACATAGGAGCAGTATTATAGTAGTTATATTCTTGTACATAGGAGCAGTATTATAGCAGTTATATTCTTGTACATATGCGGCAGTATTATAGTAGTTATATTCTTGTACATAGGTGGCAGCATTATAGTAGTTATATTCTTATACATAGGAGCAGTATTATGGTAGTTATATTCTTGTACATAGGAGGCAGTATTATAGTAGTTATATTCTTGTACATAGGAGGCAGCATTATAGTAGTTATATTCTTGTATATAGGAGGCAGTATTATAGTAGTTATATTCTTGTACATAGGGAGCAGTATTATAGTAGTTATATTCTTGTACATAGGAGCAGTATTATAGTAGTTATATTCTTATACATAGGAGCAGTATTATAGTAGTTATATTCTTGTACATAGGAGCAGTATTATAGTAGTTATATTCTTGTACATAGGATACAGTATTATAGTAGTTATATTCTTGTACATAGGAGCAGTATTATAGTAGTTATATTCTTGTATATAGGAGGCAGTATTATAGTAGTTATATTCTTGTACAAAGGAGCAGTATTATAGTAGTTATATTCCTGTACATAGGAGCAGTATTATAGTAGTTATATTCCTGTACATAGGACCAGTATTATAGTAGTTATATTCTGGTACAAAGGAGCAGTATTATAGTAGTTATATTCTTGTATATAGGAGGCAGTATTATAGTAGTTATATTCTTGTACAAAGGAGCAGTATTATAGTAGTTATATTCCTGTACATAGGAGCAGTATTATAGTAGTTATATTCCTGTACATAGGACCAGTATTATAGTAGTTATATTCTTGTACAAAGGAGCAGTATTATAGTAGTTATATTCTTGTATATAGGTGGCAGTATTATAGTAGTTATATTCTTGTACAAAGGAGCAGTATTATAGTAGTTATATTCCTGTACATAGGAGCAGTATTATAGTAGTTATATTCCTGTACATAGGACCAGTATTATAGTAGTTATATTCTTGTACATAGGAGCAGTATTATAGTAGTTATATTCTTGTATATAGGAGCAGTATTATAGTAGTTATATTCTTGTACATAGGAGCAGTATTATAGTAGATATATTCTTGTACATAGGAGGCAGTATTATAGTAGTTATATTCTTGTACATAGGAGACAGTATTATAGTAGTTATATTCTTATAGATAGGAGGCAGTATTATAGTAGTTATATTCTTGTACATAGGAGGCAGCATTATAGTAGTTATATTCTTGTACATAGGAGGCAGTATTATAGTAGTTATATTCTTGTACATAGGGAGCAGTATTATAGTAGTTATATTCTTGTACATAGGAGCAGTATTATAGTAGTTATATTCTTATACATAGGAGCAGTATTATAGTAGTTATATTCTTGTACATAGGAGCAGTATTATAGTAGTTATATTCTTGTACATAGGATACAGTATTATAGTAGTTATATTCTTGTACATAGGAGCAGTATTATAGTAGATATATTCTTGTACATAGGAGCAGTATTATAGTAGTTATATTCTTGTATATAGGAGGCAGTATTATAGTAGTTATATTCTTGTACAAAGGAGCAGTATTATAGTAGTTATATTCTTGTATATAGGAGGCAGTATTATAGTAGTTATATTCTTGTACAAAGGAGCAGTATTATAGTAGTTATATTCCTGTACATAGGAGCAGTATTATAGTAGTTATATTCTTGTACATAGGAGCAGTATTATAGTAGTTATATTCTTGTATATAGGAGCAGTATTATAGTAGTTATATTCTTGTACATAGGAGCAGTATTATAGTAGATATATTCTTGTACATAGGAGGCAGTATTATAGTAGTTATATTCTTGTACATAGGGAGCAGTATTATAGTAGTTATATTCTTGTACATAGGAGCAGTATTATAGTAGTTATATTCTTATACATAGGAGCAGTATTATAGTAGTTATATTCTTGTACATAGGAGCAGTATTATAGTAGTTATATTCTTGTACATAGGATACAGTATTATAGTAGTTATATTCTTGTACATAGGAGCAGTATTATAGTAGATATATTCTTGTACATAGGAGCAGTATTATAGTAGTTATATTCTTGTATATAGGAGGCAGTATTATAGTAGTTATATTCTTGTACAAAGGAGCAGTATTATAGTAGTTATATTCTTGTATATAGGAGGCAGTATTATAGTAGTTATATTCTTGTACAAAGGAGCAGTATTATAGTAGTTATATTCCTGTACATAGGAGCAGTATTATAGTAGTTATATTCTTGTACATAGGAGCAGTATTATAGTAGTTATATTCTTGTATATAGGAGCAGTATTATAGTAGTTATATTCTTGTACATAGGAGCAGTATTATAGTAGATATATTCTTGTACATAGGAGGCAGTATTATAGTAGTTATATTCTTGTACATAGGAGACAGTATTATAGTAGTTATATTCTTATAGATAGGAGGCAGTATTATAGTAGTTATATTCTTATAGATAGGAGGCAGTATTATAGTAGTTATATTCTTATAGATAGGAGGCAGTATTATAGTAGTTATATTCTTAACCAAAACTTTTTTTTTTGATAGTGCATCTAGTCAAATCAAGGGCAGTTGCCAGCAGAGGGCCATATGCAAATGGCATTGAATAAACAGGTACAAATATTCTTGCAGACCTTATCA
Organism: Bufo bufo; assembly: GCF_905171765.1. Lineage (NCBI taxonomy): Eukaryota > Metazoa > Chordata > Amphibia > Anura > Bufonidae > Bufo > Bufo bufo. Next base: position 804,354,126 of record NC_053390.1, on the reverse strand, counting down.
AAATCACTGAGGTCGTGAGTATAAACATATTTAGACAGTAAACGATAAAAGAAAAGGACATACGTGGGTGGGAAAGAGGGGGAAGGGTGGGGAGGGGGGGGGTGAGTTCCTTCCACATCACTTAAGAGTTACAATACTTTTCCCAAGGGTGCCACAATTTGAGGAATTTGGAGCGTGTGTGGGTTTCCCAGTAGGCCAATTCCTCAAATCTGAACAATTGGTCTGTTTTCTCGGTCCACATCAACATTGAAGGCGGGGAGTCATTCTTGTATCAACAATCGGGCAGTGGTGAGAAGCATGGTCGGGAGGTTAGTCTTGGACGGAGTAAGGGAGTCATTGGGACACCAAAGGAGAACCAATTTTGCATCTAGACGGACGCTAGAGGAGCATATCTGATTAATTGTGGTCTCTACTTGGGTCCAGAAGGGGCGGATTTTACTACAAAACCACCAGAGAGGCGACAAGGAGCCAACCTCTGTTCCACACCTCCAGCACTGCTCTGGGAAATCAGGGTTAAGTCTGTGCAGGAATTCTGGTGTTTTGTACCAGCGCGTACTGTAAGTAGTTTATACAAATTCTCTTGAATTTTGATGCATCAGTTGAAGCCATGAGAGTGAGATAAAATAGAGTCTTTCTCTGGCTCAGATAAATGGATTGAAAGCTCCTTTTCCCAGGCAGACATAAAGTGCAGTGTTGGAGGGGCAGAAGAAAGCAACTCCCTGTAAAGTGTCGAGAGTTTTTTTTTCGGTATCTCGAAAAAATAAAGACTTTTCTCCAACCAAGTAGGCATATCGGTAATGGGGGGGGGGGGGGGGGGCAGTTTAAGAGCGTTAATATCTCAGCTAAATGCCCAGGTAGAAAGGAAGGAGAGGGCTTTGACTCTAGGTAGAATGTGGATCTTGTCCCATGCCAAGTCCCGAGTTGGAGAAGTAATGTCTTGTAGGGTAAGGTCAGACAGCAGGTGCCGAACTCCAGTGGGTCTAAGAATATCGGGATGAATGTAATTCTGTAGTAGATGTAGGGGGAGGTGAGGGTTTGGGAACCTTAGGTCTCGGGACTTATATAGTTTGGCCCATTCTACTAACATGCCTTTCCAGATGGGGTAAGTATATGAGTTATTAGGGAAACATGTGTGGATTCCCTACAGGATAAGTCCTTCTTTATAGGTGAGTATAACACGTTCTAACTGTACACATAGATTCAGGGGTTGACGTGAGAGGAGAGAGAAGCATCTACTTAACCCCTTAAGGACTTATGACGTACCGGTACGGCATGTTTCCCGAGTCCTTAAGGACCCATGACGTACCGGTACGTCATAACTTTAAAACTAGATTGTGGCGCGGCGGGGGTAGAAGGAACAGGATGTCCGCTGAAATCATTGACCCTCCCGTATCGGCGATCGCAGCAAACCGCAGGACAATTCAGACCTGCAGTTTGCTGCATTTCCGATCCATTCGGGTCTCCGGTGACCCGATGAACCGGAAAAGGACGGTGATCGGTGGTGTGATTACACACCACCAATCACAGTCCGAGCATTTGGGGGCGGCGGTGCTGTCCTCGGTGCTGATTGGTGCGGGGAGAGAGGCGGGAGATTCAAACTCCCGGCGCTCCTCTCTCTCCTCCTCTTCGTGCTGCTGCTCCTGCACTGTGAGGACCGTTCTGCACCAGCTCCTGTGACCCCCCCCCCCGTCGGCACCCATCACCCTCCTGCACCCATCACCCTCCAGGTAGGTTAGGGTCAGTGAGGGAGAGGCACGATTAGGCAGGGATAGAAGGGAGAGTTAGGAAAAAAAAAAAAAAAAAACTTTAACTGATTCAGTGTTTGTGGTGGTTGAGGTTCACAGCACTTAGCTGTGAGACCCTAGACCCACCCAGGAGTGCTGCCACTTGCGCCCCCCATTACCACTTTTTTTTTTTTTGCGTGCGCTGACTGTGGCCGGCACTCTTAGCGTCCGGCCACTGTTAGCGCATCGCCCGCCCCACCGCTGATCAGCGTTGTATCGCTGATCAGCAAGTTTGAACTTTTTTTTTTTTTCTAACACTTTATTTTTTTTCTAACACTTTTTTTTATAATTTAGCTTTTTAGTACGTGAACACCCGTGCCCCCACACACACACACGCACATACATTAAAGTTTTACACGCACGCACATACACACACACATACCCATGGCCCGCTGGAAGTTCTCGGTGGAGGAGGCATACGCCCATATGCTCTCCGACTCCGAGAGCCCCAGTGAGGATGAGGATGACCCCACGTTCCTCTTGTCATCCCCATCCTCCTCATCATCATCTGATGACGATGAGCCCCAAAGGCGGCGGAGCCAGGGGCCCCACATGCTAGGGACCCTGTGGCCCACACCAGTACGAGCAGCCCTGGGGCTTGTACTGCTTTCCCGGCCCACCAAATAAGCGCACTGGAGCCCCCTACCGGTGAACTTAGCTGGTGCCCGAGATTCCGGATTTTGTTGGCAATCCAGGAATCCAGATTCCCACAGTGGGCTTCACTGAAATGGACTTTTTTAGTTTTTTTTTCAGTGACCCATTTGTGAATCTGATGGTGGAGCAGACGAACCTGTACGCCCAACAGTTCGTTGCTCAGCACCCGGGCTCCTTTTTGGCTAGACCCGGTGGCTGGACGCCGGTCAGTGCAGCCGAGATGAGGACATTTTGGAGCCTCGTGCTGCACAAGTGTCTAGTGCAAAAACTGAGTGTCAGGCAATACTGGAGTGGGTACGTCCTATACCAGACCCCACTGTACAGTATGGCCATGACACGCCCCCGGTTTGAGGCCATCCGGAAATGCCTGCATTATGCAAATAATGCAGCATGTCCCCCCCAAGGTGATCCTGCCTATGACCGTCTGTATAAGATACGGCCGGTCATCGATCACTTCGGGGCCAAATTTGCGCAGGCCTACGTACCTGGAAGGGAGGTCACGGTTGATGAGTCTCTTGTTGCTTTCAAGGGGAGACTCAGTTTCCACCAATACATTCCCACTAAGCGGGCGAGGTATGGCGTGAAAATTTACAAAATTTGTGAGAGTACCTCAGGGTACACTTACAAATTTTGTGTGTACGAGGGGCGAGATTCCCGTATTGAACCCCCAGAATGTCCCCCCACCCTGGGTGTTAGCGGGAAACTCGTGTGGGACCTTATGCACCCACTGCTAGATAAGGGTTACCACTTGTACGTGGATAACTTTTATACTAGCATTCCCTTGTTCAGGTCCATTGCCGCCAAATCCACGTCCGCTTGTGGGACCATGCGGAAAAATCAGCGCGGCCTCCCTGCCTACCCCCTCCAGGTACCTATCCCCAGGAGTGAGACCCGTGCCCTTACCAGTGGAAACCTGTTGCTGGTCAGGTATAAGGACAAGAGGGATGTCCTTATACTGTCCACAATCCACAGTAACAGCATCACCCCTGTCCCTGTGCGAGGTACCGCGGCAACGGTCCTCAAGCCTGATTGTATCGTCGACTACATTCGGTATATGGGAGGAGTTGATGTCTTTGATCAAGTCCTCAAGCCATATACACTCACCTAAAGAATTATTAGGAACACCATACTAATACGGTGTTGGACCCCCTTTTGCCTTCAGAACTGCCTTAATTCTACGTGGCATTGATTCCACAAGGTGCTGATAGCATTCTTTATAAATGTTGGCCCATATTGATAGGATAGCATCTTGCAGTTGATGGAGATTTGAGGGATGCACATCCAGGGCACGAAGCTCCCGTTCCACCACATCCCAAAGATGCTCTATTGGGTTGAGTTCTGGTGACTGTGGGGGCCATTTTAGTACAGTGAACTCATTGTCATGTTCAAGAAACCAATTTGAAAACATCCCCCACACCATTACACCACCAGCCTGCACAGTGGTAACAAGGCATGATGGATACATGTTCTCATTCTGTTTACGCCAAATTCGAACTCTACCATTTGAATGTCTCAACAGAAGTCGAGACTCATCAGACCAGGCAACATTTTTCCAGTCTTCAACAGTCCAATTTTGGTGAGCTCGTGCAAATTGTAGCCTCTTTTTCCTATTTGTAGTGGAGATGAGTGGTACCCGGTGGGGTCTTCTGCTCTTGTAGCCCATCCGCCTCAAGGTTGTGCGTGTTGTGGCTTCACAAATGCTTTGCTGCATACCTCGGTTGTAACGAGTGGTTATTTCAGTCAACGTTGCTCTTCTATCAGCTTGAATCAGTCGGCCCATTCTCCTCTGACCTCTAGCATCCACAAGGCATTTTTGCCCACAGGACTGCCGCATACTGGATGTTTTTCCCTTTTCACACCATTCTTTGTAAACCCTAGAAATGGTTGTGCGTGAAAATCCCAGTAACTGAGCAGATTGTGAAATACTTAGACCGGCCCGTCTGGCACCAACAACCATGCCACGCTCAAAATTGCTTAAATCACCTTTCTTTCCCATTCTGACATTCAGTTTGGAGTTCAGGAGATTGTCTTGACCAGGACAACACCCCTAAATGCATTGAAGCAACTGCCATGTGATTGGTTGACTAGATAATTGCATTAATGAGAAATAGAACAGGTGTTCCTAATAATTCTTTAGGTGAGTGTAATGCCATGCGCAAAACCCAGGCATGGTACAAAAAAGTTGCGGTCTACTTGGTACAGGTTGCCTTGTACAACGCTTTTGTACTATCCCAAAGCGCTGGCAGCACAGGGACATTCCTCCAATTCTATAAGGCAGTCCTCAAGGACCAGATTTTTTCAGACCGGGAAAGAGCAGGCCGGAGTACCACGGGAATTGGAGGCGCCCGGATCGTCCCTGGCCAACATTTTCCAGGTGTGGTCCCCCATAATGGAAAGAAGGGACAAACCCAAAAAAGATACAGAGTGTGTCACAAGAGGGGGATACGGAAGGACACCACCACTCAATGTGAAACTTACCCCGATCATCTGGGCCTCTGCGTTATCGATTGCTTCAGGGAGTATCACACTTCCATGGAGTACTAAATTTTTATAATCCCCAACAGTCCCCTAGAGAACATAAAAAACTATGGCTCTCAGACTTTGGAGACACGGAAACAATTTTTTCCCCCAAAAAAATTAGTTTTAGTGCAGGCATCCTCAAACTGCGGCCCTCCAGATGTTGTAAAACTACAACTCCCAGCATGGCCAGACAACCTACAGCTATCAGCAGGGTATGGTGGGAATTGTAGTTTTACATCTGGAGGGCAGCAGTTTGAGGATGCCTGCTTAGTGTCTCCAAAGTCTGAGAGCCATACATATTGGGCATCGCCGCGTCCGTAAAAATCTTCTCTATAAAAATACCCCATAAACTAGCCCCTCGATAAACGCTGTCAAAAAAATCTAATAAAAACTATGTAAAAAAAAGCCATTTTTATTGTCACCTTGGATCCCAAAAAGTGTAATAACAAGCCATTAAAAAGTCATATGCACCCCCAAATAGTGCCAATCAAACCGCCATATCATCCCGCAAAAAATGAGCCCCTACATTAGATAGTCGCCCAACAAAAAACAAAAACTGTAGCTCCCAGGCTATGGAAATACTAAAATAATATTTTTTTGTTTCTAAAATGATAATATAGTGTAAAATCATAAATACATTTTAAAATGTAGACATATTAGGTATCGCCGCGTCCGTAAGAATCTTCCCTATAAAAATAACATTTGACCAAACCCCTCGGATGAACAGCGTTAAAAATATAAAATAAAAACTGTGCCAAAACACCCATTTTTGGGAAAAATTTCCATTTGAATCCTTTTTTTTCCGGTAACAAAGCAAGGGTTAACAGCCAAACAAAACTAAATATTTATTGCCCTGATTCTGTAGTTTGCAGAAACACCCCATATGTGGTCGTAAATGGCTATATAGCCACACGGCAGGGCATAGAACGAAGGGAATGCCATATGGTTTCTGGAAGGCAGATTTTGGTGGACTGGTTTATTTACACCATGTCTCATTAGAAGCCCCCCTGATGTAGCCTAGACTAGAAACTCCAAAAAAGCGACCCCATCACTTGGAAACTTTGTCTTTCTGCAATAGAGATAGGACCTGGGATCTCTTGCATGGCTCATTCAGACCTCTAACGTTGAAGGAAGATACTATAATGGAAGCTATCTTGAGACAATGGAGAGGGATGATGCGAATAATCGCAATGTACACCAGACGAGTGTGGAAGAGGGAAGGGAGGTCACACAGGAGGGAAGAAAGACAAAGACAACAATAAAAGAACATCTGCAATTAAGAGGGAAGAAACAAAGAGTTAAATGTAGCAGCCAAAACAGCAAGCTAATAAATGGTAGCTCTACAAAGCGCCAGATGTTGAAGTGATCCATTCTCATAACGGCGGTCGGCCGGGATCCATCAGGCAGGGGGTCTCGTCGAACACTTGAGGGCCAAAAAGAGGCCATCAGGGGACGGGGTAGTAAACCAGAGTAAACGCTGGCTAAACCCCAGCTTCTGAGAAGGGGGTGGGGTGAGGGGGTAATAAACCATAGAACCATAACCATAACAAGGTCCTAAAATCAATATTTTTCACCCCCCCTGCACGATTTGAGGGGAAGACTTGAGGGGTGTAGTTTCTTAGATGGGGTCATTTTTGGGTGGTTTCTATTATGTTAGCCTCGCAAATCGACTTCAGACCTGAACTGGTCCCTAAAAATTTAGTTTTTGTAAATGTCTAAAAAATTTCAAGATTTGCTTCTAAACTTCTAAGCCTTATAACATCCCCAAAAAATAAAATATCATTCCCAAAATAATTCAAACATGAAGTAGACATTTGGGGAATGTAAAGTCATCACAATTTTTTGGGGTATTACTATGTATTACAGAAGTAGAGAAACTGAAACTTTGAAATTTGCAAATTTTTCCAAATTTTTGGTAAATTAGGTATTTTTTTGTGCAAAAAAATATTTTTTTTGACTTCATTTTACCAGTGTCATGAAGTACAATATGTGACGAAAAAACAATCTCAGAATGGCCTGGATAAGTCAAAGCGTTTTAAAGTTATTAGCACTTAAAGTGACACTGGTCAGATTTCCAAAAAATTGCCTGGTCCTTAAGGTGAAAATGAGCCCGGTCCCTAAGGGGTTAAGCAGTGCCCACACACATGTAGTAGGATGCTGCACTACGACTAAGGGCTCATTCAGACAGCCGTAGTGTTTTACTGTTCGCAAATTGCGGATCCGGAAAGCACGGCCATCAGCCATGTGCGTTCCATATTTTTGGGATCGCACATGGCCATCACTAAGATAGAAATGCCTATTCTTGTCTGCAATTGCAGATAAGAATAGGACATGCTCTATGTTTTTTTGCGGGGCCGCGGAACGGAACAAGGGATGTGCTGTCTGCATCTTTTGAAATAAATGGGTCTGTACCCGCTCTGCAAAAATACATATGGTCGTCTGAATAAGCCCTAAGAGAGTGTTAGAGACTCAAAAAACGCATCAGCAGCTTCATTGTGTGAACATTGTGTGCCGCTGGCACACACGTCAATTGCGCATAACTTTTGAACGTTGAAAAAGTTGAAAACCTGCAGTGTGCGACTTTTTTGTGTCAGTTTTCTGGCGTATATTAATGATAAATCTGCCTCCATGTTTTTATCTGGCTGGAACTCATATTCCTTCTGCAGTATTATAGTAGTTTTACCGTATTTTTCGCCCTATAAGACGCACCAGCCCATAAAACGCACTTAGGTTTTAGAGGAGGACAATAAAAATAAAAAATAAATTCATTGGACCTCAGATCAGACCCCCAATGTTAATCAGATGTGAGATGGGAAAACAGCTCTCCTTGTCTGAACACTGTGTGATTAAATTAAATGATCTGGACTGACATTCTGCTGTTTGGCCACAAGATGCCGCTGTTTCCTAAACACAGCTACAGACTGCATATTTCCATATTCATGAGAGGTGGAGTTACACAGAGCCTGGAGAGGAAAAGAAAGGAAGCAGCCATCTTAGAGGGAGCTGAGACTGAGGAACTGTGTCAGTGTGAGATTGAGAAGCAGCTCTCATTGCATGAACACTGTGTAATTTAAAGCGAACCTTTCACCTGCATTTCACTTAATAAACTATCAAAAGTACCTTATAGATCATCCTCATTGTGTTAGCACACGGTCTTGTCCCGCTTTTCTGCCATGTATATGCATGAAAAAAATCTCCTTATAAAGTACTCTTCTCCAGCTCCACAAGTCACGATAGAAGTCAAGGGGGTAGCCCTTCCCTCACTCCAGGCTGTAACTCCCCTGCCCTAACCCCGCTTCTATGCAGTCTAATTGACACCCGGCTCAGTCGCCGGGACCGCGCTTGTACAGGCGGCGCATGCGCCGTCGGACTCAAGCGCGATCCTGTAACTGAATCGCGCATGCGCCGTCCCCGATGCCTGCCTGTCTTCTCTTCCTCACGCGCGCGCGGGGACGGCATCGGGGACGGCACATGCGCGATTCAGTTACAGGACCGCGCTTGAGTCCGACGGCGCATGCGCCGCCTGTACAAGCGCGGTCCCGGCGACTGAGCCGGGTGTCAATTAGACTGCATAGAGGCGGGGTTAGGGCAGGGGAGTTACAGCCTGGAGTGAAGGAAGGGCTACCCCCTTGACTTCTATCGTGACTTGTGGAGCTGGAGAAGAGTACTTTATAAGGCAATTTTTTCATGCATATACATGGCAGAGAAGCGGGACAAGACTGTATGATAACACAATGAGGATGATCTATAAGGTACTTTTGATAATTTATTAAGTGAAATGCAGGTGAAAGGTTCGCTTTAAGTTCAAGACTGTTATTTTGTTGTTTAGCCATAAGATGTCGCCGTTTCCCAGTCACAACTCACTGACTGCTCGGATTACAATATGCATGAGAGTTGTGGTTAACAAGCTGTAGGGAAGCAGAAAGTTGTCGCCATTTTGAGAGCAGACGAGGAGACACAGAGGAAAGTGAATCTATCTACATCCCAGTATGAGAGCCCTCTTTTGCTACTGGAACTGCAGTCAAGGGAAGCAGATCTCGCCCAACACTCGGATCCTGTACTGAAGTAATATTTCTGCTACAGATGTCGCTGGTGGGTACTGAAGAGCAAAGCAGCGAAGCCATTATGCCGCACGCGTGTGGAAAGGACATTGTTCAGTTCGCAGTCATCTGCGGAGACAAAGCAGACCCGGGTCGGTAGAACAGACCGTGCACGCAGCTTGTTCTAGTATTGGCGTCTGGAAGATTAAGGGCTGTGATTAAGGCCTCATGCACACGACCGTTTTCTGTTTTTTTTCGCGGACCCATTGACTTTCAATGGGTCCGTGGAAAAATCGGAAAATGCACCGTTTTGCAGCCAAGACCGTGATTTGTGTATCCTGTCCGTCAAAAAAATATGACCTGTCCTATTTTTTTGACGGACAACGGTTCACGGACCCATTCAAGTCAATGGGTCCGTGAAAGAACACGGATGCACACAAGATTGGCATCCGTGTCCGTGATCCGTGGCCGTAGGTTAGTTTTTATACAGACGGATCCGAAGATCCGTCTGCATAAAAGCTTTTTCAGAGCTGAGTTTTCACTTCGTGAAAACTCAGAACCGACAGTATATTCTAACACAGAGGCGTTCCCATGGTGATGGGGACGCTTCAGGTTAGAATATACTAAAAGAACTGTGTACATGACTGCCCCCTGCTACCTGGCAGGTGCTGCCAGGCAGCAAGGGGCAGCCCCCCCCTGTAGTTAACACATTGGTGACCAGTGTGGCCGGCCCCCCCCTCCCTCCCCTGTAGTTAACTCATTGGTGGCCAGTGCGGCCGGCCCCCCTCCCTCCCCTGTAGTTAACTCGTTGGTGGCCAGTGGGCCCCCCCTCCCTCCCCTGTAGTTAACTCGTTGGTGGCCAGTGGGCCCCCCCTCCCTCCCCTGTAGTTAACTCGTTGGTGGCCAGTGGGCCCCCCCCTCCCTCCCCTGTAGTTAACTCGTTGGTGGCCAGTGGGCCTTCTCCCCTCCCTCCCCCTCCTAATTAAAATCTCCCCCCTATCATTGGTGGCAGCGGAGTGTACAGTTTAATCGCTGGGGCTCCGATCGGTAACCATGGCAACCAGGACGCTACTGCAGTCCCGGTTGCCATGGTTACTTAGCAATTTGTAGAACCATTATACTTACCTGCGAGCTGCGATGTCTGCATCCGGCCGGGAGCTCCTCCTACTGGTAAGTGACATGACCTGTAATATATAGTTCAGTAGGATTGTAAGCTTTTGTGCTGCACCGCAGGCTAACCCGTGCTTCACATCCCACTCAATTGTTCCCGCCTTTATGGGAATAACAGGTACGGAGAGGCAGTGGTATTTGTGCCATAGGCAAAATTATATTAATTGTGTTCCCCAGCAAACATCAGGGGGCGCCGTACTGTGCAGCACAAGGGTCTTGGCCCTGGCTGAGTGTATGTAAACTTACTTTCTGCTCGGGTTATGTTTGATCTCACTCTTCAGTAAAGTTTGTTTTGCAAGAGCTGGTGTCGGAGTTGCTTTCTTCATTCGTATCTTCGCTGTTTCCTGGGAGAGCATACCGGGACACGGCTTACATCAGCAGAGGATCCGACGGCATCCAGGTGTGAGAGCATCCCTCAGTGACCTGAGCTGCAGCTAAGTGAAGCTGATCGTGTCCAAGACCCTGATCCTGTCTAGAAAAACGAGGATTGCTTCCAGGAACGCTGATGAGAGCTGAGGAGCAAAGCTACATACACTGCGGGACTGCATGCTTGTTGGAGAGACATTTGTTCTGTTCAGAGTCACCAGTGGATGCAGAGCAGACCCGGGGCGGTAAGATCGTGCACGCACCTCATTACAGTGTTGGCGCCTAGAGACTAAGACCAGGCCTGTAGTTAGTTAGATAGGGTCTCTGTTTGTGTCTGGCCACAAGTGGTGCTATTGTTCATTGCAAGTAATGATGAGCGGCATAGGCAATATTCGTTTTCGCAATATTTCGCACATTTTTCACATAATATTCGCAATAAATTCGCGAAATCTAGAATTCGGGATCTTCAGTCGTTATTTTCGCGATTGCGCAAATTGGCACTAATGATGCGCATATTTTTGGTAATGTAAATGGATAAGGAATAGTATCCAGATGAAAGCACAGAGCACAGCAATGTCACTAGTCTCTCTCAGAATTGCAAAAAAAAACAACAGAAAATGGCTGCTGGGGAGTTTCTTATATAGTAAAGGGGTAGGCAACTTTCCTATTGGTTGCTAGGGATGTTGCTAAGCTCTGACAAAGATATTGCAGCCTTCTCATTGGTCCAAAAGCAAAAAGGGAGGTTACTTATGAAAAACATCTAGAATATTCGCGATTACGAATATATAGCTCTATATTCTACATTCTACAAGTGCCGATATTCGCGATAAAAATTTGCGTTCAGAATATTTGCGATCAACACAAATTTCAAGGACTCCATAATTTAAAGAGACATTTCACATTGGAGAGCTGACAAACTTCCCACAAACTCAAGCCAGGCTGACGTTTTGCTCAAGAGGAATACTCAGGCACATGCTACAGGACCAGTTATGGAAGGGGGAATTCTGTAGAGCACTGTAAGATTGTAAGCTGTTGTGCTGCACCGCAGGCTACTCCGCACCACACACCCATACAGTTATTCTTGTTTTTTTTAGGGTAATAACAGGTAAAATTTGTCAGTTTAGTTGTGCCCGCCAGTAGGCAAATTACCACGCTTTCCTCCTGCATCAATCGGTGGGTGCCGCGCTGTGCAGAACAAGGGTCTCAGCCTTCGGGCTGGGTGTATGTAAATTTATTGTATGTTCCCAGCATTTGTGGTTGTGTTCATTACCACGTTTAAGTAAAATTCGATTTTGGCAAAAGCTGGTGGTGGAGTTGTTTTCCTCTTTTGTGACTTTGCTGTATCCTGGGGAGCCCACCCCGGTACACGGCTTACACAGACGTCAGCTCACAGCCCCAATCAGACCCCCAATGTTAATATAAGACCTTAGATCAGACCCACAATCAGACCTTAGCTCAGACCCCAATGTGAATGACCCCCAATCAGACCTCAGATATGGTCCCCATACCCAGTCTCAGAGCAAATAAAATAAAATAAATCCACTTACCTCTCCTGTTCCGGATGCTGCTGCTCCTCACCGCCAGCGCTCTTCTTCCTGCAATTGGCAAAGCGTGAGGTCACAGAGGACCGGCTAAGGACTAGGAAGTGGTGAGTACAGAGCCTTCTCCGCTTCCTGGTCCTGGAAGCGCTTATTAGTATTCTCCCCCATATCTATTTATCTATCTATCTATCTATCTATCTATCTATCTATCTATCTATCTATCTATCTATCTATTATCTATCTATCTATCTATCTATCTATCTATCTATCTATCTATCTATCTATCTATTGTGACACAGTGAGAGGTTTTGTCTGGGAATACAGGTATTTTCCTCGCAGCATGTGCTGCTGGGCTGATTTACAGCCAGGTGAGGTCAAATACCGGACCGGATTTTAAGTGCCAGTCCAGGTCTTGGCAGCACCTGTCTGTCGTTAAATAGGAAGCTGGACTCAGAAGCCGTGTCTCTGTGTTGAGATCTGGGAGCCTTGGGTCTGGATGAAGGCTTGCTTCCTGTTTGGCGTGAAAACAGGTTGGTGCTGCCATGGTCAAGGACTCTTTGAGGCAGAATTGCCACATGGTGTGAATTACCACCAACACCGCAAGGTGACTTTTTGGTTTGATTATGACTGCTTGTTTTGTCACTTGCCTAAAGTGTAAATAAAATGCTGAACTGTTTGATCCAAAGAACTTGTTGTTGCCTCTATACTGCGTCCGCTAATCCTGTCTACCAGAGCGAAACCCTCCAATTGGTGGAGGATGCAGGCATGAGCAGTGAGGCTGGTGTGAACGGCGATATTTTTTTTTGGTTTCTGCATTTTTCAGGCACGGTTGTATGTCGTACATTAAACCAGCTGTATTACAACCAGCGCCCCACGACAAAATGGAGGCTGTTGTGAAGGCCGTCATGGAGGCTAATCTGCAGCAGCGAGGGACAAACCTGCAGCAACGCGAGGCTAATAAGCAGCAGCAGGAGACTAACCAGTTGCTGCTACAACACGTGATGGCTTTGCAGACAGCAGGAGCAACCCCGAGCGTCCACGATGCCCGGAAAGCAGTTCGTGCCGCGATTCCTAAGATGACCCCTGCAGACGACATTGAAACCTACCTGGTGATGTATGAGAAAGTGGCCATCAGGGAAAAGCTACCCCGTGACCAGTGGGCTGAGGTCGTTGCTCCGTTCCTGGCATTCGATTCCCAGCGGGTGTATTTCGACTTGCCAGACGATTAAGCGGCTGACTACCAGAAAGTCAAGGGTGACATTCTGGCAAGACTGGGGTTAATGTGTTGGTCCGGGCCCAGCGGGTACATCAGTGGGGGTTCAACCCGGCTGAGCCTGCAAAACCCCAGTATTATAACTTACTTCACCTCTTGCAAAAATGGCTACAGCCTGACGTGCTGAGTCCCACTGCTATGCTGGATCGTCTGTTGGCCTATTTGTTCTGGAGGGCTTTGCCATACCCTCTCCAGCACTGGATCGGTCAGGTGTCTCCTGGTAATGCCCTTGAGATGGTGGACCGCTATGAAGCTACCAGGAATCTAAAGGAGGGTTCTATCGGGAGGGGGGTCGGCAAACCCCGGAAATCTGCACCCCAGGCCCGGAGATTTGAGCCGATAAAACCCACCCGGTATGTACCCGTGGCAGACCTTGCTCCGATAGTCTGCTGCCGGTGTCAGGAGCCTGGCCATGTAAGGGCTGACTGTCCCCATTGGGTTAAGCCCATAGACACTAACTATGGCTACTGTCAGTCGCTATATGCCAGGAGGCTGTGTGAAACAGGTACCCCAGAGTCTCTAGATCACTTGTGCCAGGTGGAAGTGGGAGACACTCCGGCGGAGGCTCTGCTGGACTCAGGGAGTCTGGTGACCCTAGTAAGGGCTACCCTGGTGCGGTTCCCTGAGTATACTGGCCGGTAAGTCGGGGTGATGGGCATCCATGGAGACTTAAAAGAGTACCCCACTTCACTGGTGTCTCTAACTACGGTGGCCGGTAGATGGACCCACGAGGTGGCTGTCGCCACAAATCTACATTATGAACTTATAATAGGGAGAGACTTCCTGGGCTTCCCGGCACTGTGGCCTGCTATGAGAGTGACTGATGCCCATGAGACATGGGGTAACCCTAGCAGAGTGGCCCAGCTCAGCGGGTAGACCAGAACCCTGGGAACCTGAGACCGAAGAGCCAGTGGTAGGGGTGACCGCCACTTCGGTGGAAGAGGGGGAGACACCCCCCCCTAAGTGTGATGGTGGGAGACGTGGAGGACTTGCCGTGCGTCCTGAATTGGCAGACCTCAATGTCTCCGGGGATAATTTTGGTACTGGCCAATGTCGGAACCCACTCCTATCCCGCGCCTGGGAAAATGTGTTAATAGTAGATAGTGAACCATAACAACCTAGAGCAGAGTCAGTGTTTCCCCGTTTTGTGGTTCATCAGGATATGTTGTATCTGGTAAACCAACTACGGGGTGAACCTATTAAACAATTGGTGGTCCCCAAGGCTTATCGCAAGATTGTGTTAGATCTAGCCCACCAACACGTTCTTGGGGGTCACCTGGGGCTGCAGAAAACTCAGGATCGTATTCTACAGCGGTTTTACTGGCCCAGCATATTCAAAAAAGTGGAAGAGTTTTGTAAGCCTTGCCCAACTGCCAGATAACTAGCCCCCAGCCACATTTCCGTAGTCCCCTAGTACCTCTCCCGATTATCGAAGTACCGTTTGACCGAATAGCTATGGATCTCATAGGCCCAGTACCGAAGTCCGCCAGAGGGCATCAACACATCTTAATCATTCTAGACTACGCCACTCTGTACCCGGAGGCGGTGCCATTGCGACATACCTCGGCCAAACTCTAAGCTAAGGAATTAATTGAGATGTTTTCCAGAGTAGGACTACCTAAAGAGGTTCTGACCGACCAAGGGATCCCTTTTATGTCCAAGGTGATGAGGGAACTCTGTAAGTTGCTGCACATAAAACAGCTACGTGCGTCTGTTTACCATCCGCAAACGGACGGTCTTTTAGAAAGATTTAACCAAACATTAAAAAATATATTAAAAAGGGTGGTGGCTAAAGATGGGAAGGACTGAGACCTCCTTCTGCCCTATCTCTTGTTTGCAGTGAGAGAGGTACCCCAGGCCTCTACTGAGTCCTCGCCCTTCGAACTAATATATGGCAGGCACCCTCGCGGTCTCTTGGACGTGGCCAAAGAGGCCTGGGAACAACAACCCACACCACATAAAAGTGTCATTGAGTACGTTACCTAGATGCAAGATCGAATAGAGATAGTGTTGCTTCTTGTTAGGAAGCATATGAAGGCAGATCAGCAAGTCCAGAGTCGGGTATATAATCGGCAGGCTCGGGTCCGGATCTTTAACCCGTATGATCGGGTTTTGGTTCTGGTGCCGTCTGTGGACAATAAGTTCCTGGCTAGGTGGCCCTACGAGGTACTCAAGAAAATTGGAGATGTAAACTACAAGGTACACCAGCCAGGGCGGCGGAAGTCAGAGCAGGTTTACCATGTGAATTTACTCAAACCGTGGAAAGATAGGGAAACCTGTACAGAAGACAGCCCGCGGCCGGGTTTTCTAGGAGAAGAGGTACCGGCCCTTCTGTCTGATGCAAGAGAGGCAGCTGCCACAGTAAAAATTGCTGACAGCCTCTCCTCTAAACAGACTCAGGAGGCCAGGGAGTTAGTTAGTCAGAACACGGATGTGTTCTCGGACCTCCCTGGACGCACTTCCATAATCCAGTATCACATTGTCACTGAGTCTCAGGCAAAAGTCTGATTAAAACCATACCGGGTGCCCGAGGCTCAGCGACAAGCTATATCGGAGGAGGTGCAGCTAACGTTGCAGCTAGACGTCATTGAGGAGTCAAAAAGTGAGTGGGCCAGTCCTATAGTATTGATACCCAAGCCAGACGGGACGTTGCGGTTTTGTAACGACTTTCAAAAACTTAATGAGGTTTCCAAATTTGATGCGTATCCCATGCCCCAGGTGGATGAGCTCATTGAGAGGTTAGGACAAGCCCGGAGGCTGCCAAAGAGAAAACTGCCTTCATCACGCCTGAGGGGCTGTATCAATATAAGGTCTTACCCTTTGGTCTGCATGGCGCCCCCGCCACTTTTCAGCGACTAATGGACATCGTGCTTCATCCACATTGTCGGTACGCTTCGGCTTACCTGGACGATATTGTCATCCACAGTACTGACTGGGAAAGTCATCTACCCAAAATGCAGGCTGTAGTGGACTCCCTTCGGAAAGCTGGCCTAATTGATAACCCCAAAAAATGTGCGATAAGGTTAGAAGAGACTAAGTACCTGGGGTATGTCGTTGGGGCGCGGAGTCATCAAACTCTAAGTGAACAAAATAGAAGCGATAAGAAATTGGCCCCGACCTGTCACCACTAGTCAAATAAAGTCATTCCTGGGAGTGGTGGGCTGTTACATAAGGCTTGTTCCCTACTTTGCTACTCTAGCTGCGCCCTTGACACGGCTCTTGAAGAGACACAAGTCAATAATGGTTCGCTGGGATGATCGGGCGGAAGAGGCTTTCTCCGCTTTGAAGTCGGCCCTGTGCGGGTCCCCGGTTTTGGTAACACCCGACTTCAAAAGGGAGTTTAGTACAGACCCATGCCTCAGAAGTAGGCCTCGGTGCTGTATTGTCTCAGGAAGTCAACAGGGAGGAGCACCCTGTTGTCTTCCTCAGCCGTAAGCTCACCCCAGCCGAGACCCGGTATAGTATAGAGGAGACAGAGTGCCTGGCTATCAAGTGGGCACTCGAGTCTCTCCGCTATTATTTATTGGGGAGAAAATTCCGCCTGGTGACTGATCACTCCCCTCTCAAATGGATGAGCCAGGCCAAGGACAGAAATGCCTGGGTCACCTGATGGTTTCTCTCCCTACAAAACATTAAGTTTTAGGTGGAACACAGGGTAGGCCGGTTACAGGGAAACACGGATGTCCTGTCCCGGTTACACTGTCTGGCGTGTGTTCACCCCCTCAGGGTTGAACAAAGGGGGGGGGGGTATGTGACACAGTGAGAGGTTTTGTCTGGGAAAACAGTTATTTTCCTCCCAGCCAGGTGAGGTCAAATACCAGACCGGATTTGGCAGCACCTGGCTGTCCTTAAATAGGCAGCTGGGCTCAGAAGCTGTGTCTCTGTGTTGGGATCTGGGAGCCTTGGGTCTGGATGAAGGCTTGCTACCTGTTACTGAACTGTTTGATCCAAAGAACTTGTTGTTGCCTCTATACTGCGTCCGCTAATCCTTTCTACCAGAGCGAAACCCCACTCTATCTATCTATCTATCTATCTATCTATCTATTTATCTGTTATCTATCTATGTATCTAATATCTATCTATCTATCTATCTATCTATCATCTATCTATATATCTAATATCTATCTGTCTATCTATATATCTATTTACGGTATCTATCTCATATCTATCTATCTCATATCTATCTATCTATCTATCTATCTATCTATTATCTATTATCTATCTATCTATCTATCTATTATCTATCTATCTATCTATCTATCTATCTATCTATCTATCTATCTATCTATCTATCTATCTATCTATCTATCTATTAATTCTTATGTTCTCCCGCTGTCTGTATAATCTAACCTTTATTGGCTCATCTACAGTTTGATCTCTAGAATAGTTGTGTCCATGTGAATAGACCATGAGTTTGTCCTTTAGGCTAGTAATGTGTGTGGGTTTATTGTTGATGCCTCATAGAGGGCTCTTTTCATTCTGATAATGCCTCTTTCTGTTTTTCTGTGGCTTGAACTTTTAATGGATGTATTCATGGATTTATCTGTCTCTGCGCCAGTTACAAGATAACACTATAGATATGAATGGCCTGCTCTGCTTATGTTGGTCTGCTCCATTTCCCGACCCATGGAATTCAATGGGCAAATTGTAAGCTGGATAAACCACAAAAGAATCACAGATATCAAACATTATATAGACTTGATTATAGCACAAATATGCTCATAAATCCTCCGCAGTCAGCTATTCTTCTTCTATCACAGCACTTAGATTTTTTCATAGAAAAATAAAATAAAATTTTGCTTGTAGTTTGTGTATGCAGTTAGTATTTTTATATGTTATGGAGCAATTATTTAGTCACAGAGTCATTGATGTAGAAATACATAGCCCCTGCTGCTTTGTACTCTCTCCAAATGTATTAACCACTTATCTACCACCTCACGACTATATAACGTTGGTGGTAAGGTTTTTAAAGATGGCGCCAGCCCCAGAGCGGAGCAGGCGCCATAGCCGGTGGGTGCATGCTGTTTTACACAGCAGACACCCAGGGCTAATGTCTGCGATGGGTGATCATCTGAATGGCCAAGACAGAGTGACCAGTATGCATGGACAACTCTCTACCTCTTCTGGGCCAGATGTTGGGCAGGAGGAGGTGGAGGCCACTGGGTAGAGGAAGTTCCAGGGTGTGTCCTCTATGTGCCCTTCATGGCTAGAAGCAATATATCAGGTCATGAAGTGAAGTGGTCAAAGACACATGGCTAATTTTGCCTTGCACTTGAATGTTATCATCAAAATATTAGATTTTTACCAGTGATTGTAAATTGGACAGATTTCCAGTGCATGGAAAGCTAACCAATCTGACCCAGTGTTGCTTACAAAAGAGATGCACTCTTCATAGCAGTAAGGTCCCTTTCACACGAGCGAGTTTTCCGCGCAGGTGCAATGCGTGATGCGAACACTGAATCCTGACCCATTCATTTCAATGGGTCTGTGTTAGGGCTGAAACGATTACTCGATTGAATCGAGTAATTCGACACAAAAAAAATCCTCAACGCAATTTTTGGGCATCGAAGATTCGTTTGTGTCACGTGACCACGGAGCGGGAGTGAAGCGCTTGCTATTACTCCTGGTCCGTGGTCTCCCGCTGGCCCGCAATAATTACATTTCCAGCAGGGGGCCTCTGGACACTTCACAGCACATCCATGGTCCCGTTCTGCACTGACCTCCTGACGTACGCACGCTGTGACCTGACGCGCAGTGTGACTTCAGACGCAGAGCAGCGTGGAACGATGGAGTGGCGGCGGTGCCCCTGCTGGAAAGGTAAGTTAGTGCGACTAAGGCAACCAATGACGCTGTGCACTCCGGGTGTCAGGAGGAGCAGGGGGAAGCTGCTGGCACAAGGGGGGAGGGGAGAGCTGCTGCCACAAGGGGGGGAGGGAGCTGCTGGCACAAGGGTGGGGAGAGCTGTTGGCACAAGGTGGGGAGAGAGCAGCTGGCACAAGGGGGTGAGATGATGGCACAAGGGGGAAGAGCTGCTGGCACAAGGGGGGAAGAGCTGCTGGCACAAGGGGGGAAGAGCTGCTGGCACAAGGGGGAGAGCTGCTGGCACAAGGGGGGGGAGAGCTCTGGGGTGGGGGAGAGCTTATGGCTCTGGGGTGGGGGAGAGCTGATGGCTCTGGGGTGTGGGAGAGCTGATGGCACTGGGGGAGTGGAGCTAATGGCACTCGGGTGGGGAAGAGCTGAAGGCACTGGGGGAACAGAGCTGATGGCACTGGTGGATAGTGGAGCCGATGGCACTGGGAGGGACTGAAGCATTTGGGCTGATAACACAGGGGGAACGAAGGGTGTTGGGGACTGATGGCAGGGGGTCTGAGGAGTTTTTATAAAGGAAAACATTCCATCGATAGAATACTCGATTACTGAAATAATCGTTTACTGCAGCCCTAGTCTGTGTACATGAGCGTTGTTTTTCACGCATCACTTGTGTGTTGCGCGAAAATCGCAGCATGTTCTATATTCTGAATTTTTCACACAACGCTAGCCCCATAGAAGTGAATGGGGCTGCGTGAAAAACGCATTGCATCCACAAGCAAGTGCGGATGCGATGCGTTTTTCACTGATGGTTGCTAAGAGATGTTTGTAAACCTTCAGTTTTTTATCACGCGCGTGAAAAACGCATCAATGCGCATTTCACTTGCCCCCAAAAAACTGAACCACTGAACGCAATCGCAGACAAAACTGACTGAACTTGCTTGTGAAATGGTGCAAGTTTTCCTGAACGCACCCTGAATGCATCCGGACCTAATCCGTATCGTTCGTGTGAAAGATTCCTAAGATAGCAGCTGAGCCTCAAGTTCTATAGAGGAGACAGACTTTCTGCTGACAGGGGAATTGCCAACATGGCAACTGCTTAAGCACGATTAGATAATGTTAGTATTTAAAGGGCATCTGTCAGCAGTTTTGACAATACTAAACTGCTGACAGCATTAGGTAGTTGGGGGGAGCAGAACAAACATACCTTTTGTGGAGCGTTTATTTTCAGAAGTAGTGAGAATATGATGTTTTATTCTACAAAACTCTGCCCTTTCAAGTGGCCAGGAGGTGGCGCTTCACTGTGTTGTGCACTCAGCTGTCTGCATTAAGCTGCTTCACAGCTCTGTCCTGAGTGGTCTAATGCAGAGGGGAGGGGCTGCAAAGGAGCTCAATGCAGGGGATAATTCACAGTGAAGCTCCGCCTCCTGTCCAACAATGGCAGAATATAACATCATATTCACACTACTCCTGATAAAAACTCTACGAAAGGTTTGAACTCTTCTCCTAGTGCTGTCAACAATTTAGTAGGGTCAAATGTGCTGGTAGACGCCATTCAAAGTAGTTGTCTCCCTTCAGCAAATCAATAGTGTGCAAGCACGACAACGACTGCTGGACAGTGTATAATTTGATGGAAAAATTAATCCAGCCAGCAAAGGAGACAATATGGACAATCACAGTACATTAGTAAGTGCATTGTATTAACTTTCTCTACATGATACATGCCATTTGCTGAAGTAAGACATCCCCTTTAAATGGCGTCTGCCAACACATTTGACCATGCTAAGCCGCTGATAGCTAAAAAGGAAGAATTCCATTCACTCAAAGAAGCAGAGATGTTGAAATCCATAAAAATTGAAATGCAAAGTATTAAGTACAAATACAAGAAATATAAAGTTGTATGTTAAAATCAAATGCTAACACAAAAAGTTCAAGTTATCCTGCAGAAAATGGGGCGGCACACATTATCTTTCACACCCTGCTGTAGACAGCTCAGCAGGGTGTGTCGTCTTTATGACAGCTTAGTTAGGCTAGGTCTACACAACGACATTTGTCGCGCGACACATAGGGCGCAACAGTTGTCGCGCGACATTTTGTTGCACTAATGTCGCGCAACAATTTTTATAATGGCAGTCTATGGTGTCGCACTGCAACATGCGACATGTTGCGACTGCGACGCGACAGTCGCAGAAAAATCCATCTGAATGGATTTTCTGCGACTGTCGCGTCGCAGTCGCAGCATGTCGCATGTTGCAGTGCGACACCATAGACTGCCATTATAAAAATTGTCGCGCGACATTGGTGCAACAAAATGTCGCGCGACAAATGTCGTTGTGTAGACCTAGCCTTAATGGACAGACAAATGTCTATAGACTATTACAGTCACCAGGAACTGCTGGAGTACTGCTCCAGGGAGCAAACGGTCAGCTGTATACAGAGCCTTATCTGAGTTTATCTTCCCATGATAATGAGATGACTATGCTTACTCTGACCCATTCTGTACAACAAAGCTGATAAGTGAGCTGCAGAAAACAGGAAATGTCAATCTATTCTGTGTTCTCTACTGACCAGAGTGAAAACTTTAAACCTATCCTCTGGATAGGTCATCAGTATCTGACGACCCTGGTGTCAGACCCCTGCTGATCAGATGTTTGAGAAGGCCCCATCACTCCTGTGAGCTCCTCGGTCTTCTCACAGCTTTCCCTAGGCCAGTGACATCATATTCATTGGTCACGTGGCCTAGGCGCAGCTCATTCCTATGGGGCTGAGCCTTGATACCAAACACAGCCCCTATACAATGTACAATGCTGTGCTTGGTGAGCTCTAAGGGCGCCGGTGCCTTCTCACACAACTGATTAGCAGGGGTCCCGGGTAGCAGACCCCCACCAATCAGATACTGGTGACCTATTTAGGGGATAGCTCATCAGTTAAAAAGTCACGGATAGTCACATGATCACTGTAAATAAAATGTTTAGAATAAAAACCTGATTTAAATAAATAATATCATTTATTGACTATGTATTCCATTTAAGGCCAAAAGAGACCCGTAGAGGCTACCTTATGGGTTTGAACATTCTTTGAAATACGTTTTACTTCTCTCTACTTATTTCTATTTTGACTTTACTGATAACACATCGTTAGTTCCAAAAATAATTATGTGTATAATATACCGAAGACATTTTGCGGTTGTTTTTACTAGAATTTTATTTTCCAAGAGGAGGCACTGCTAAATTTGAGACAACATGAGATTTTATCATTATGATTAAGGATTGTGACTCCATCTGTTACAGCACTTGCGGTGAGATAGAAACTGTCTATTTAACCGGTTCAGTCTCACTGGCTGTATTTCTCTCTTCTGTCTCACTCAACTCATGCTCACTCCTTCCCTCTCCCCTCTCCATAGACACTGATACTTCTGTGAGCTTTTCCTACTTCAAATGGATTCAGAAGACATTTCAGAGAGAAAATTAGTTTAGGTGGGGATGGGGGTTAGAGTGGTGACCATTTAATGGAGGTGATGATTAGTACAAGGAAATGCACCATGCAGTCATCTGAAATTTGATGTCGGAAGAAGAGCAATGCTAATTAGGTTGACAAGAAGTTATTTGGGAACACCCAACCAATGGACACCAGGGAATTATATGGAAACACTACACCACTGGATACCAGGGAACTAACCTGTACCGAACTCCAGTCCAGCATCTTGTGAAGCCCTTTGTGGTGACATCCATCAATGGGAAGGCTCTCTCAGAGACTATACAGTACTTCACTGAGCCCTTGGAGCTTCCAGTGGATGCACTCCACATTGATAAATTCTCCTTGTATATCCTGCCTCTGTCTACCAGTCCTTTACTTCTGGGGTGTCCTGGCTCTATCTTCACACTCCTGTCCTGGACTGTAGCTCCAGACAGATTTTACGTTGGAGTTCAGCCTGTCACTACCAATGGAGACTACAGTCGTGGCCAAAAGTTTTGAGAATTACATAAATATTGGAAATTGGAAAAGTTGCTGCTTAAGTTTTTATAATAGCAATTTGCATATACTCCAGAATGTTATGAAGAGTGATCAGATGAATTGCATAGTCCTTCTTTGCCATGAAAATTAACTTAATCCCCAAAAAAACTTTCCACTGCATTTCATTGCTGTCATTAAAGGACCTGCTGAGATCATATCAGTAATCGTCTTGTTAACTCAGGTGAGAATGTTGACGAGCACAAGGCTGGAGATCATTATGTCAGGCTGATTGGGTTAAAATGGCAGACTTGACATGTTAAAAGGAGGGTGATGCTTGAAATCATTGTTCTTCCATTGTTAACCATGGTGACCTGCAAAGAAACGCGTGCAGCCATCATTGCGTTGCATAAAAATGGCTTCACAGGCAAGGATATTGTGGCTACTAAGATTTCACCTCAATCAACATTTTATAGGATCATCAAGAACTTCAAGGAAAGAGGTTCAATTCTTGTTAAGAAGGCTTCAGGGCTTCCAAGAAAGTCCAGCAAGCGCCAGGATCGTATCCTAAAGAGGATTCAGCTGTGGGATCGGAGTGCCACCAGTGCAGAGCTTGCTCAGGAATGGCAGCAAGCAGGTGTGAGCGCATCTGCACGCACAGTGAGGCGAAGACTTTTGGAAGATGGCCTGGTATCAAGAAGGGCAGCAAAGAAGCCACTTCTCTCCAAAAAAAACATCAGGGACAGATTGATCTTCTGCAGGAAGTATGGTGAATGGACTGCTGAGGACTGGGGCAAAGTCATATTCTCCGATGAAGCCTCTTTCCGATTGTTTGGGGCATCTGGAAAAAGGCTTGTGCGGAGAAGAAAAGGTGAGCGCTACCATCAGTCCTGTGCCATGCCAACAGTAAAGCATCCTGAGACCATTCATGTGTGGGGTTGCTTCTCATCCAAGGGAGTGGGCTCACTGACAATTTTGCCCAAAAACACAGCCATGAATAAAGAATGGTACCAAAACACCTTCCAACAGCAACTTCTTCCAACAATCCAACAACAGTTTGGTGAATAACAATGCATTTTCCAGCACGATGGGGCACCGTGCCATAAGGCAAAAGTGATAACTAAGTGGCTCGGGGACCAAAACGTTGACATTTTGGGTCCATGGCCTGGAAACTCCCCAGATCTTAATCCCATTGAGAACTTGTGGTCAATCCTCAAGAGGCGGGTGGACAAACAAAAACCCACTAATTCTGACAAAGAATGGGTTGCTATCAGTCAGGAATTGGCCCAGAAGTTGACTGAGAGCATGCCCAGTCGAATTGCAGAGGTCCTGAAAAAGAAGGGCCAACACTGCAAATACTGACTCTTTGCATAAATGTCATGCAATTGTCGATAAAAGCCTTTGAAACGTATGAAGTGCGTGTAATTATATTTCACTACATCACAGAAACAACTGAAACAAAGATCTAAAAGCAGTTTAACAGCAAACTTTGTGAAAACTAATATTTGTGTCAGTCTCAAAACTTTTGGCCACGACTGTACTGTACAAACTGTACAGCTTCTACCAGTATTGCAAAACCTGCAAGGGTTACCTACAGCTTATTCCAGGTTTGCTAATGTCTCTAATAAGAAGGACGCTGAGACTCTGCCTCACCATCAACATTATGATTGCCCTATCAATTTGATTACTGGGACTTTAACTCCATGTGGCTGTGTTTATCCTCTGTCTCAACTAGACAGAATAGATAATGGAAAATCATACATTGCGATAAATGGGCTTATGTACAATCCAACATTTTTGGGCTTTGCAAACCACTACAGGCAGTTCATTCACCACGTCTCCACCTTGACCCCACCTATCTCTTCTGTAACCCACAAGACAATGACTGCCAGGGAAAGGACAACTAAGGCCAAATCCACCTTACAGACGCTTATGCTTCTGCTCCTCCCCTTCACCTCCCTGATGTTACGAACCAATTCTTTTTGAAGGTGGATGCATCCTCCATGTGAGCTAGAGCTGTTCTAACTGAGAATACTATGTATGGCAAGATGGTCACATATGGCTATAAAGCCTTCATTGCAAAAGAGCAGAATTAATAAATTGCAGACAGAGAGTTATTGGCCATCAAGCTGGCACTGGTACAAGCTGGTACAGTATCTTCTGAAGGGTGCCAGTCATCTGGCTATTATTTATGCTGATCATATATACTTTGCCTACTGTATCTCCATTCTTCTCAACTGGTTCCCAGCCAGGCTTTATGGTCCTTATCTTTTTCAATTTTAATTTCTTACTACACTTCCATTCTGCAGACAAGAACATAAAGGTAGATACCTTGTACCGGTCCTTTGACCCAGCAGACCTGGAAAAGGTGCCACAGCACATCATTGATAATGTTGAGCGCGAATATTCGAATATCGAAATTTTTCAGCGAATATCGGCACTTCGCTAATTCGCGAACATTTCGAATATAGTGCTATATATTTGTTATTTCGAATATTCTTTTTTTTTTTTTATTGTTACCCTAGCTTTGTCCAAAAGCAGTACTTTTAAGAGAGGATTCCCTGCTCCCTGCCCGCTCAAGTCAGTGCCCGTTGCCGCCTCTATCTACTTCCCATGCGCATGGAGCGTCCCCATCACCGTGGAAACGCCTCCATGCTACAATGTACTGTCGGATGTGAGAATCAAGTTGCAATTGCAATGCGAATAATATAACTTGAATAAATCGCATAACGATTTTAACTTGTACCTGGTTTACAATGGTTGGCTTTCTTGAATTAGTGAAGATGAAGAATATTTTGTTTTGACTAATAAATATATTCGTCATCCTCGCTAATTTAAAGTAATTTAGTAAACCAGGTCTAAGTTGAAATCGCAATGCGATTAATTCAAGTTATATTAATCGAATTGCGATTTTAACTTGTAACTGCTGCTGGGTCTCTAATGGAATGGGTCAGCTTGCTAGGATTAACGAAGTTAACAAATATGGAATCTAGCAGTGCTAATTTGTAATCGCAATGCGATAATATTAGCTATTATTATTAACCGCATTGCGAATCCAATTCGTTATACCCGACCGTTAATTCTCCCAATACCACCATTATCAAAATCGCCTAAGTTGTAATCGCAATGCGATAATAACTTAAATTGAGGAAGATGTAGAATACGGCGCTATCTTCGTTGATGTAGAATACTTCGCTATCTTCGTTTATGTAGAATGCTTCGCTATCTTCGTTGATGTAGAATACTTCGCTACCTTCGTTGATGTAGAATACTTCGCTATCTTCGTTGATGTAGAATTGTAACGGCTGAGGATGGGGGAAATCCTCAGCCGTGTGGAGCCCGGTGATGTTATGGCTGCTTGACCAAGAAGACAGGACTAGGGAGCAGGTCACCTCCTAAACGCATCCCTAACCTGACCCTGGCTCCTAGCTACATGAGCCAACCTTGATGGTAGGAGGGCTCATGCTCCGGAACCTAGAAGTCCCTGCTAGCCCTCAAGATGGCCCTAAACTAGGAGCTGAGTAAGACAACCCACTCCTCCTAGACACGGAGGAGCAGGAGTCTCAATGGCCAAGCTGCTGGAAAAGGGGAGACATAAACAGCTCTATGGATATGGCAGGTGAACAAAGAGTTCCACCTACCTGCCACAGCCTTGCTGACTGGATCCCTGTGTAAGCAGGGTGCAGATCACAAACGCATCCCCACACAGGGACCCAGATCCATAGCTGCACAAAATCACATGTAAAACATCAAACGGACATCACACATAACTAGAAAAATACTTAATGAGACATTATGGTTATGACCACAGGGGTGGCTCTTACTGGCAGGTATTAAAGACAGGCGGCTGCTTTCAGCTAAGCATGGCTGAAGCAACCTGCAGACCTGCAAAAGCAGTGAGGCTTTATAGGCCAAGAAGCCACACCCCACAGTCGGACACACCCAGTGCACACACACACTAGGAAGGAGATTAACCCTTTCAACACCAGGGAAGGGAAAACACCACTTAAAGGGGACGTGCACACAATAACATAAAAATCAAGTGCACACATACACACATCACACAAAACCGCATGCACAACATAGCAAGCTGCAATGGCACAGCTCAGACTGCTACGCTGCCACATACATACTGTTGCCAGCGGCAACCACAGGTGAGGCAAATACCACAGCCCTCACCTGTGATTGACAACCAAAGAAAACCGCTGACAACCGCATGCGGTTCAGGAGTCATGGTCATAGCCATGGCCGTGACACTCCCACCCCTCAAAGCCCCCCCACCAAAAAAAGGAAACTGGTGAGAGACTCGCACAAGGGGATAGGAGAAGGGAACGTCCACTCTCAGGACATGGTTTCCAGAAAGTCGCTGTCAGCTGCATCCTCTCCCAGCACACAACACAGCCAGTCCGACGAGGCCTGCAGCCCGCACCAGCGACACGGAAATGGAACCACTGAGAGTGGACGAGGGGACTCTCCACTCACGTCCCCACTCCAGTCGCTGCCAGCAGACACTCCTAACCAGCATGCAGCCGGACCACTTACGGAGTGCTGCCAGCAGACGACCAGAGATGGGAACATGGAGAGGGACGAGGGATCCCCAACACGGACACGGAAGGTAAGGTGGCGGGGAATAAGCCACCAACCGTGCCGTTAACGGAGAACCCCCAGGAACGCTCTCCCTCCGGAGAACGCGCATGCAGGCCACAAGGGGATGGCACTGCATGCTGCACCCTCTTTCGAAGGTATGCATACCGCATACCAAACAAACACCAAGTGTAATAAAATATCAGGGGACGCCAAACGAACACGGTGAGGAAGTGGCGGGGAAAAGCCACACACCGTGCCGTCAGCGGCGAAACCCCCAGAACGCTCTCCCTCCGAAGAGTGCGCATGTACCCCTTACGCAGACGGCGGTACATGCTTCACCCTCTTTCGAGGGAAGCATACTCCCACCCCTCAAAGCCCCTCCCAACAACAAAAGGGGAAGGTTGGTGAGGCACAAAAAACAATGGGAGGGGGGGAGGGGAAAGACAAACAAAAGGGGACACCAACACGGACAACGGTGAGCTAGGAATGGCGGGGAATGCCACTCACCGCGCCGTAAATGGTGAAAACCCCATAACGCTCTCCCTCCGGAGAACGCGCATGCACCCCATCCGTAGATAGCGGTGCATGCTTTACCCTCTTTCGAGGGAACACCACGTAAGAAGCGACTGTGGTCATACTGTCACGGCTGAGGATGGGGGAAATCCTCAGCCGTGTGGAGCCCGGTGATGTTATGGCTGCTTGACCAAGAAGACAGGACTAGGGAGCAGGTCACCTCCCAAACGCATCCCTAACCTGACCCTGGCTCCTAGCTACATGAGCCAACCTTGATTGTAGGAGGGCTCATGCTCCGGAACCTAGAAGTCCCTGCTAGCCCTCAAGATGGCCCTAAACTAGGAGCTGAGTAAGACAACCCACTCCTCCTAGACACGGAGGAGCAGGAGTGTCAATGGCCAAGCTGCTGGAAAAGGGGAGACATAAACAGCTCTATGGATATGGCAGGTGAACAAAGAGTTCCACCTACCTGCCACAGCCTTGCTGACTGGATCCCTGTGTAAGCAGGGTGCAGATCACAAACGCATCCCCACACAGGGACCCAGATCCATAGCTGCACAAAATCACATGTAAAACACACATAACTAGAAATAAACTTAATGAGACATTATGGTTATGACCACAGGGGTGGCTCTTACTGGCAGGTAGTAAAGACAGGCGGCTGCTTTCAGCTAAGCATGGCTGAAGCAACCTGCAGACCTGCAAAAGCAGTGAGGCTTTATAGGCCAAGAAGCCACACCCCACAGTCGGACACACCCAGTGCACACACACACTAGGAAGGAGATTAACCCTTTCAACACCAGGGAAGGGAAAACACCACTTAAAGGGGACGTGCACACAATAACATAAAAAGCAAGTGCACACATACACACATCACACAAAACCGCATGCACAACATAGCAAGCTGCAATGGCACAGCTCAGACTGCTACGCTGCCACATACATACTGTTGCCAGCGGCAACCACAGGTGAGGCAAATACCACAGCCCTCACCTGTGATTGACAACCAAAGAAAACCGCTGACAACCGCATGCGGTTCAGGAGTCACGGTCATAGCCATGGCCGTGACAAGAATACTTCGCTATCTTTGTTGATGTAGAATACTTCGCTATCTTCGTTGATGTAGAATACTTCGCTATCTTCGTTGATGTAGAATACTTCGCTATCTTTGTTTATGTAGAATGCTTCTCTATCTTCGTTGATGTAGAATACTTCGCTATCTTCGTTGATGTAGAATACTTCGCTATCTTCGTTGATGTAGAATACTTTGCTATCTTCGTTGATGTAGAATACTTCGCTATCTTCGTTGATGTAGAATACTTCGCTATCTTCGTTGATGTAGAATACTTCGCTATCTTCGTTGATGTAGAATACTTCGCTATCTTCGTTGATGTAGAATACTTCGCTATCTTCGTTGATGTAGAATACTTCGCTATCTTCGTTGATGTAGAATACTTCGCTATCTTCGTTGATGTAGAATACTTCGCTATCTTCGTTGATGTAAAATACTTCGCTATCTTCGTTGATGTAGAATACTTCGCTATCTTCGTTGATGTAGAATACTTCGCTATCTTCGTTGATGTAGAATACTTCGCTATCTTCGTTGATGTAGAATACTTCGCTATCTTCGTTGATGTAGAATGCTTCGCTATCTTCGTTGATGTAGAATACTTCGCTATCTTCGTTGATGTAAAATACTTCGCTATCTTCGTTGATGTAAAATACTTCGCTATCTTCGTTGATGTAGAATAAGATTAAAGATTTAAGAATAGGAAAGTTGCCTTATTATTAAGTTATAAGGCAAGTTATAATTTATAACTTCTAATTCTAAGCTTAAAAATAGCAATATGCGAATGATTAAATCGCATATTAATCGCGATAAATACAAAAATGACAAATATCCGATTTCGACGAATATAGGACGAATATTCAAGCGAATATTCGCGAAATATCGCGAAATCGAATATGGCACCTCCCGCTCAACACTAATCATTCATTATGCCAGAATAATAATGGTGGCTCCTGTTATACTGAAAGACTTTCCTCCTGGTAAATGTTCTTTCCTGTGGCCAAGAGGAAGCAGATCCTATCCTGGGGTCATCGTTTAAAGATCACCGGTCATCCTGGACTATGCAAAACAGCCAATTTAATTACCAGATATTATTGGTGGCCTACTATTTGTGAAGACATATGGGAATATGTCTTTGCCTGTATCGTTTGTGACCAAAACAAGACTCAGAAACTTGCTGGATTTCCTCTTCCTTTGCCATACCCACATACACAATGTGGGTAGTAGTAGATCACTTTTCAAAGATGGACCATTTTTTACACCTGCCTGGTCTGCCCTCTGCCAGTCTGTTAGCTAAATTATTAATTGAACACATCTTCTGCATTCATAGGTTTCATTATTGTGTCTGTTATGGGCAGTGAGTGTGGAACCAACCGGTTTGGCCTTGGTCTAGTCCTGAGTGCTTTATCCTGGCGATCCCCAGTATTCACCCTTCAACTCCTATACAGGGGTCTTGCCTTCTATGCAGGGGAGCCACTAGGCCACTACCTTTTGGAACAGTCCTGGTATGGTTGGCTGCTGACCCAAAGTAATAAGAAATACCAGTGCAGGGCCTGAGGGATCAGGTAATACTCATAGTCAAATATAGGCCAAAGTCATGGAGGGCAGAGTTAGTGTGAATCTGGGAAACAGTTGAAAGATAAGGGTCAGGTGTCACAGGATCAATACAGTGAACAGGCAAAGGTCAGCTCAGGAAGCAGAATGTCAGAATCCAGGAATCATGCAGCAGTTGGTACCCAGGCAGACAAATGGATCATAGCTCTTTTAAAAGCCCTAGCAAGCTGCAGAGACACAAGATCTATAAAGACCAATTGATCAGTCCAGGGGTGGAACAAATAGCACAGCTTATATTGCCCAGGACGATGAGCAATTGGAAACAGCCTGGCAGCAGCTCACAAAGCTAGAGAAGATTAACCCTTGAAGTACTGCAAGAACAATGGCCCTAATTCCCACAAAAGAAGCTGGCGCTCGTGCACAATGGATAGCGGTGGCCACGAACTGCCATTGTATCTGTGTCAGATAGGGGAGTTCAGTTTACTTACAAGTTTGGGGAGCAGTCTTAAAAGTTCTGGAAGCCAAATTATACTAAGGCTACTTTCACACTAGAGTTTTTCCTTTCCGTTTGTGAGATCCGTTCAGGGCTCTCACAAGCGGTCCAAAACTGATCTGTTTTGCCCTAATGCATTCTGAATGTAAAAGGATCCGCTCAGAATGCATCAGTTTGCCTCCGTTCAGTAACCATTCTGCTTTGGAGGCGGACACCAAAACGCCTGTCCGCCTGACGAAGCGGAGCCAAATGGATCCCTCCTGACACAGCATTGACTTTCAATGGTGTTCAAGACAGATCTGTCATGGCTATAGAAGACATAATACAACCGGATCAGTTCATGAAGGATGCATGCGGTTGTATCATTGTAACGGAAGAGTTTTTGCAGATCCATGACGGATCCGCAAAAAACGCTAGTGTGTATGTAGTCTTATCTGCTTACCATCCACAGAGCAGTGGACATGTGGAACACATCAACCAGATGGGGGCCGGTTTGCCTTCCATGGGTGGAGTTTTCATCATGGTACAAACTTTAGCCCTGTGTCCCCTGATGAAGCCACATTCCTGGCGAAACATGTTGGGTGGGTTACGTTAAACAGTTGATTGACTATCATGTACAGAGAGTTAAAGAAGTGTAGCACGAGCATACTACATCGACATAAGAAGGAGCTCTGTATAATAACACTGAACCCATGAGCAGCAATCCACATGACTACATGAACTACATTTGCCGTCAGGCTGAGGTTAAGCTGAAGGCTGTTCAAATGTATAATATTGTGACTACATAAATATAATCATAGAACGCGCTACAGAAATGCTGACTGAAGACTATATACAGCTTTAGGTACTAGTGCTACACTAGTGATCGTCTGATAGAGCTGACAATTCATTGTAGCAATATAGAACATCCTACAATATTAATGAGCTACAATACATCAAATAAGTGAATGTATTTAAAGGGTTTCTGTCATCAGAAATAACGTTATGTAGCTGACTGACATTAGGGATGTGCTGATGTCAGCAGTACATAACAGTATGCTCTTTAACTCCCTGCCTGCCGCCGTTCTCTTAAAATAAAGACTTTTAAAATATGCTAATGAGCCTCTAGGTGCTATCAGGGCGTTGCTTCAGCACCTAGAGGCTCGGTCTACACACCCTTTGGCACGCCCAGGTCCAGTTGATTGACTTTCGAATTCTCCTCAGTGTCCCGTAAATCCCGCGCTTGCGCCATCCTGTTTAGTAGTCGGCGCAGGCGCAGTGAGTAAGTCGGCAGCAGGAGCGCATCCTTCACTCACTGCGCCTGCGCCGAATACTAAACGGGGCGGCGCAGGTGCGGGATTGAGGAGAACTCGAAAGTCAATCAACTGGCCACACCATTAACCTCCAGGTGTTGCTATTGTGGTCATTTAACTTTCCCTATTTATAGTTATTTCTCCCACAATGCTGTGCGGTTTATAGCTTCAGTTGGACCTGTGGATAGCTGGTGTTTGGATCTCAGCTGAGTTCCTGGTGCTGCCATAGCTTCTTGGAAGTTAAGTGCTACATTCCCCTTTGTATTTTGGCTTTTCTGTGTGTTGCATTTCTTTGTTGTTTTGTGTTAGGCCTTAGGGAGACTCCCGTTCATCCTTCCTTTTGGAGGAACAGGATGTCTCATTCCTGTCATTATTACCAGGGTCCTTTAGGGTTAGATAGGACTTTAGGTATTCCTGTGTATGAACTCACCTACCTCTGGGGTCTGTTCATGCTGGTAGTCAGACAGGGCTTTCATTAGGGTTTTCACTAGGAGGTGTCCATCTAACTTCCCTAGTTTTCAGGCCTTATTTCCTTTTCCCTTTCCCTCGTATGTTCGGTGTGGGGTTTCCCTCCCACTCTACAGCGTGTCATTATAAACCGCCCAAACCATCATTTTTTTTTGTTTGTTCGAGTGCAGCCATGGATCCAATTGCTGCACTGGCAGGACAGCTGCAATGTCTTTGGAGTTAGCATATCCCTGCACAACCGTCTCGCAGATTCAGAGACTAGTGTTGATCGCGAATATTCTAATCGCTAATTTTTATTGCGAATATCGGCACTTCGAGAATTGGCGAAATCTAGCATATAGTGCTATATCTTCGTAATCGCGAATATTCTAGATTTTTTCATCAGTAACCTCACTGCTTCTTGCTCGTGGGCCAATGAGAAGGCTGCAATATCTTTGAGCTTAGCAACATCCCTAGCAAACAATAGGAATGTTGCCTACCCCTTAGGAAACTCCCCAGCAGCCATTTTCTGAGAGAGCAGTGACATTGCTGTGCTTTGTGCTTTGCTGAGTCACCTGGATCCTTATTCAATTACATTAGATAGTTAGTTAGCTCATATATATAATACAGATAGTTAGTGGGAGATAGTCGGTGTAGGTTAGATAGTGATACAGTGTAGCGGGGTGCAGGGTGTTAGGTAGTGTGATAGGAATTACTGTGCTTTGATAGGGATTAGTGTCTTTGTCTTTCGTCTTTGAAAATAAAAAAGAAAAAGCCATTTCTGAATCCCTATATTATTCGATTTTTGCCCCATTGTCCCAAACCCAATAAAGTCATCCCAAAGTTCCTCTTTATTTTCTTTGTATAGTTTTTTGGGCTGTAAATAAATGTTTTGCTGATTATGAGCGGCTGTGGGTGTGCTGGCAGCCGTGGTCGTGGTAGGGGAGTTGGTTCCAGCGCTGGAAACTTCTAGCAGCATGAAAAATGTAGCAAAAGTGAGCCAAGCCTGTATTGCGCACGCAATGCACGCATATTACATTGCCGATTTTCTCAATCAAGAAAATAATGACTGGAGATCATGAATTCCAAAAATTGGCGAAATATCGCAAAAATGAATATCGCTACTCATCACTATCAGAGACCACAGGCTGTTGGTCCTGATGGTGGTGGTGGTGGAAACTAGGCCTGTCTAGAGCCTAAAGTTGCCCTCCAGGACAGATTCTCTGGGGGACATGATAATTTCATTTTGTTTAGGGAGGCGTGAAAACTGTATTTTAGGCTAGGCCCACACTCATCTGGGGATGAGAAACAGCGAGTCGGTGTGTTTATTTCATTGCTTAAGGGGGGTGCGCAGTCACAGGCTTTTTCTCTGGTGACCGGATCGCAGTCTCTCCGGTCGGTAGATGAATTTTTTTCAAAGCTTTGGGTTTTATCTATGATGATCCGGATCAGACCTCTCTAGCCGAAACCAAGCTGCGCGGCCTTCGTCAGGGAGATCGTTCTGCTGAGATTTATTGCTCTGAGTTTAGGAAGTGGGCTATGGATACTGAGTGGAACGATACGGCTCTCCATAGCCAGTTTTGTCAGGGTTTGTCAGGGAGGCTGAAGGACGCCTTGGCCTTTCATGAAACTCCTGTGTCTCTGAAGGGCTGCCATGTCTCTTGCCATATGCATTGATAGACGCCTGAGAGAAAGATCTAGGGGCCCCCACTCTCAGGACGTACTATAACATGATGTATCGTCCTCCTCTGAAACTTTGGGTGAAGATACTCCTGAGTTTAGGTCTGGGAAACGAACCCATGCAGTTATGGGGAGCTACTCCTGGATCCGCTTTTAAGCATACAGGTCGTAAGAAGGGAGAATGTTTTTTTGCAGACAGGAGGGACATTCTATCTGAGTTAGTCCATATATTCAGTGTAAAAAAAAAAGAATGTTTAATTCCCATCTGACTCTTGGAGGGGTGAGAGGAGAGTCAGAAAATGACTGGTAGTACCCAATTTCTCCTGACTGCTGAGGTGGCGCTAAAGTAAAAAACTGTGGGGATTGAGGTGTTTATCGAAACCTGATTGATGCCCACTTTACACGGTTTGTCACCGAGTGCATTAGAGAAAAATATTTCCATTTTTGCTATTGATTCTGCACCTCTAACTCAGAAGTGTTTGTCTCAGATGGTGCATAATATCAGATTAACAATGGGTGACTTTCATCAGGAATTTCTTGTGTTTTGTGTTGGAGGGTCTCCCTGCTCCAGTGGTTCTGAGTTTGCCGTGGTTGAGCAAGCACAATCCAACCATCGATTGGCAAGCTAGACAAACTCTGGATTGGGGTGATTATTCCGTTGACAATTGTCTGAATACATCTTTTTCTGTTTTAACTACTAAGACTTTGCCCTCATTTATATCTGATTTTGCCGACGTATTTTCTGAGAGTGGATGTGTGAACCGAGAACAAGGCAGGTAGCTTGGGCTCCGCAACCAGAAACGAATGCACACGCAGTGGTCAAGTTCAAGAAAAATGCATTTACTACAAGTTAATAAAGCCAAGTTAAAGGTAAAAGAACAGGGAGAAGGACAAGCAAAATACACAGTATAGTATGAACAATTCAAGGAAGGTTCAATGAACAATATTCCCGAAACTATCCCTAACTGACCCTAACTTCACATTTGGGTGCGCACCCCCCTTTCTCCCCGTGGTCCAGGTGGACCGCTTACAGTCCAAAAGAAGCGCGCGCGAGATGGGGCCCAATGTCGTTCCTTTCTTTGATGGCGAAGCGTCCTCTCCTTACGGTTATCACAATATCCGAAGCAATGAAATCCTCCTCAGCAGGCAGGGAAAGAAATGGATGCACTGGATTCCAACAGCAAGTATCACTCAGCACACTGACAGTCCTGCAGAATCAGTACACTGAGGTGTGATGTAAACTGGGGTTTTGCAGTTACTGTCCTGTACTTCAACAGCACCGCGAGTCTCTAACTTTGGTGGCAATATTCACACCAAAAATGTCTCTTTACACTCCATCCGCCTCTGGACTGAAATACATACAGCTTGGCTGCACAGGAAAGTTCTCCAGTATCTTCACACACTCTCAATACAGCACAGACGCCTGTCTTTTCTCTTGCCAAGATGGCTGCTGTTCTCTGTCTTGTCACAGCCTGCTTCTCTTCTGTGAAAATCTGTTGAAGTCAGGCACCTCCACATGTTCTAACTCATGATCCATGTCTCCGGTGGGGGTCTGGGCAGTTACCCTAGAAAGCCCGTTGGCATTCTGGTTGTCTCGCTTGGACCGACCAATACTTAATGCGATAATTGAACTTAGACATTTAGGCTATCCACCTCTGCTCTAAAGCCCCAAGCTTGGCATTTTCCAGGTGAGCTAGTGGGTCGTTGTCAGTTAGTACTAAAACTTCAGCCCCGGTCAAATACTCAGAGAATATCTCTGTCATGGCCCATACCAGTGCCAACAGCTCCAAATTAAATGAACTATAATTCTCGGGATTTCTTTTAGACTCCCACAAAGATCGGCTGGCGTACGCTATGACACGCTCCTATCCATCCTGAAACTGGGAAAACACCGCTCCAAGACCATACAGGCTTGCATCCGTATATAACTGGAATGGCAAGTGGTAATCAGCATACGCCAAGATTGGGGCCATTGGAAAATATATTTCCATTCTGCAGACAAAGATATTATTGCAGATGCCATGTCCTGGTTTTTTGATCCAGCTGATTAGGAAAAGATGCCGCAGCACATTTTTGATCCTGCCAGTATAGTCTCAGTGACTCCTGGCTAGTTTAAAGACATTCTGCCTGGCAAGATGTTTGTCCCTGTGGTCAAGAGGAAGCAGGCTCCATCCTGGGGACATTGTTTTAAACGTATTGACCATCCTGGTCTGAGTAAACAGCTATTCTGATTATTGGTGGCCTACTATTTTTAAATGCATGCAGGATTTTGTGGCTGCATGCCCTACCTGTGTCAAGAATACAATTCCAACACTAAAACAGGCCGATCTTCTTGTCCCATTGCCAGTGCCTGAAATTCCAGCACCACGATGGACATTGTAGAAATCCCGATCTTTATTGTCACCAAAATTCAGGTAAATACAGCAATCAAAACACTGGTGCCCACCGGTTCCCAAGATCTACGCGTTTCGAACAGTCGTGTTCTTAGTCATGATCCTAAGTGTCTGACATGTTCCAAGCTAAAATACGGCTCACCTCCAAGATCTCCGCCCCCCTGGGAGGGGTGTAGGGAGGTAGGGCGAGCAGCAAAATCAGCCAGGTTCATGTGAGACACCTGTGCTAACCTTATCGCATGTTATATAATTACATTCCCAATAGTGCTATAAACAAACATTAAAGAATACATAAAAGAATTTATATATACTGTATATATAACTAACATAAAATCCCATGTAGTCTTTCTCCCTGAGAGGTATCAGCATAATGCCCTTACTTAATACAGATTACATTGTAAGTATAAAAAATAATAAATAAAAATAGAGAAACAGTGATTTCATAATAGTATATTCCTCCACTTGTTGACTGCATCGTATTTCTTGTGGTTCGGTATATCTATATATATTAGCTTCATCGTCCACCTGGTGTGTCAGCGACTTTACCGATTATTTAAATCACAATCTGTATAATTTGAGATTCACTTGTGTTTATCATTCTGAAAATATAAATTTTTTGGATTTGAAACTAACTGGGAGACCAGATCAGACAGTACTGACAGAAACCTACCGCAAGGATATATCAGGCAATACCATCTTAAAGGCAAACAGTCATCATCCATCACACACAATAAAAAGTATCCCAGTTGGTGAATTTATAAGAGCAAGAAGAAACTGTAGCACAGATGGAGCTTTCTATGGGGAATGTGCAAACATCTGGGGGCGCCTCAAAAAGCGAGGATACCCACAATGGATGCTACATAGGGGCTTTAAAATAGCTAAAAACAAGTCCAGACTTAATCTATTGGGCCTTAAAACAAATATAAAAATAAGACCACTAACTAGGGATAATAACCCCCCAAATAATAAAAAGATAAATGATTCCAACAAAAGATGTTCTGCATTAGAAATGGTCCAAATTAATAAATCTACACCGACATTAGTCTTAACCTACAGTAGGCAATTTTCTGAAATTAAGAAAATTATTCAAAAATGCATCCCTATTTTATATGAGGATGACATTTTGAGAGAAGTCCTGCAAGATGGTTGCCGTGTTGTATCGAGAAGACCCAATACTTTAGGTAGGACACTTTCGCCCTCTATGTATACCTCTATACATTCTAAGAACCCACCCACTGGCTTTTCAAAGTGTGGGGGACTTAGATGTAAAACATGCCATTTCACTAAAAATACCAAAGAATTTTTTAACTCATCTCACTCAGAGAGCTTCTCCATCAAAAGTTACATTAATTGTAACACAACTGGAGTTGTTTACATTATTACATGCACATTGTGTGATCTAATATATGTGGGCTGCACGAGTAGAAAATTTAAGGATAGATTACGAGAACATCTTAATTATATCTGTAATCCATCAGCTACAGGAATCTCGAATGCAGCCAACCATTTCATAAATGTGCATGGACGTAATGTAGACACTTTCAGTACGTTTGCTTTTGAACGGGTTACATTGCCAAAAAGAGGCGGTAATATAAAACAAAAAATCCTCCTCAGAGAAGCCTTTTGGATTTGGAGACAACACCAGATGTCCCCAGGGGCTCAATCTCAAAAAAGAACTAATGTATCTATATTAAAATCTCCATGCAGCACAACCATTCTTTCGCTATGTTTTTATTATATCTATGTGTGATTCCAATTCACACAGTTATTTTTTAATTCCCTGTAGCCTCTTTTTCCTTTAAAAAACTTTTTTCTCTTTTACTTTAGGATTGGATTATATATATTATTACAGTGATTTACTGGAATATATATATGCCCTCTGAGGATATTTGGCTTAATATACCCCAACCATCCAGGTGATATCAAGGTCTAGGAAAAAACGCATATTTGGTTTATGGTATTCACACTCACAGGTTATACGCTGCGTTATGCAAAAGTCCTGCCCATCCTCCAACAATGGAACATGAAGGCGAGGAATGTGGGATTTATTATATCCTACACATGGATTCCTGGTATATGTGAATAATATTTATACAGACATACAATAATTCAGAAACCGCACGTGCAAGAGTAGCATTATTTAATATTTCTAGACATACTTTGGATTATCTTTATTGTCACACTATGAAGATTCAATTTAAAACAGGAAGGAAAGGTGCAGAGGATATGCATGTTTCAATTTCAGTTATGTTTGCATATTCCCATATACCATGTGTTTGATTATAGCCATATTAGGAAAATCATTGTGAATAACAATTAACAACTGTCGACTGTATTGTACCTGTTATATAAATTGTATCTGAATCTACGGTGTATCACAGTTTATATTGTATGATTAATCCTTGAATGCATCTTGTTCGATGGTTTTATTATTATATACCATAATCCTAATTCACACCATGCGGTTTCTCAAATCTGGTGGTGATAAAACAACTATCCCACGCTGACACACCAGGTGGACGATGAAGTTAATATATATAGATATACCGAACCACAAGAAATACGATGCAGTCAACAAGTGGAGGAATATACTATTATGAAATCACTGTTTCTCTATTTTTATTTATTATTTTTTATACTTACAATGTAATCTGTATTAAGTAAGGGCATTATGCTGATACCTCTCAGGGAGAAAGACTACATGGGATTTTATGTTAGTTATATATATATATATAAATTCTTTTATGTATTCTTTAATGTTTGTTTATAGCACTATTGGGAATGTAATTATATAACATGCGATAAGGTTAGCACAGGTGTCTCACATGAACCTGGCTGATTTTGCTGCTCGCCCTACCTCTCTACACCCCTCCCAGGGGGGCGGAGATCTTGGAGGTGAGCCGTATTCTAGCTTGGAACATGTCAGTCAATGCAAGTCAATTACTGCGCTGCAGTCCAGTACAGTAAAGCCTAACAAAGCTATAACCCTATCTAACTAGCTAATACAAGGCCTAGGCTAGTCTCTGTTACTTTAGGCACCAAACAGTAAAGTACAATTGGTAATCAGGTGTACTGACCTGCGTCCGTTCTGGGCCCTAGGATGCCGCTTACCCGGGATGGCCACCAAGCTCTCAGCAACCGTGCGGCCTTGCTTGATGATAAGGTTTTCTGTCCATACACTGGAACTGGTCTTCCTGGGACAACCTCTCTTTCAAAGAGCTGGATCCAGAAAGGGGACAACAGATAATCTCCTTCCTTTGAGTGTCCATTCACCGCCGCACATCCGCAAGCCAGGATGGAATTGGATTCTGTCCCTCACAGCACAATCCTTCCACCATGTCAGATCAACACTTCCTGGTTCACTCAGAAGCAGCCAGCATGAGTAATCACCTGCTGTACATATGCAAATCCCAGAGTGTGCTGGTTGTAGCTGCAAAACAGTGGCCACTAGTGCCCGGAATGCCAAATGACAGTTTAAGTACAATTTAGGCACAAACATTATGCAGGAATAGCTGTTCCACAATCTTACATACCACCCCACTAGAGGTTGTCGCCCTCGGCAACTCTCCCCATACAAACTCATCCTGTGCATAGCGCTGTGAAGGCACACCAGCACAGGCATATCTGATGAGAGAAGAGCTGTTGACTGTTCAGCATTGCACCTGGGTGGCAAACCTGTCACAGCCGGAACCTCTGTGGACACCTGGGCAGGGACAACCCACCATTCCTCCTCTTCCTCATCTGAGGGACTTTCCACCATACTCGGAGCGTGAGGAGGCACCCTCTCCACGCACACCGGCTCATCAAAATTGCAACGTCTCAACATATTACGGTGTAAGTTCTGTGAGGGTCCCCCTGTCCCTACTGGCTCTACCTCAGAGACCGGAATAGCGGGGTCTACCCTTCTCTTCAGAGTACCCAATCTGTACATAATCAATCATCAGAAGTTCTAGGGGCGCTGAGGTGTGGAGGGTCTGCACAGGAGCCCGCTGTTCAGTACTCTTACTCAACCAACAGGATCGACACTTAAGACATGCCAGCCGTTGGAGCCACTTGAACGTTTTGTCGCTCCCAAAATGAGCTCCCTTTTCATGAGCTTCCCTGGTGGCCTCCGGTCCCAACGACATGGGAATGACAATCTGTTGCCGGTACTGCAGCTCTGACTGTAAGTATATGATCCGGCACAGGAGGCCCTGGGTAATTGTCAGCTTGTCCCACTGCCTTAACAACTTCTGACCCTCTGGGGTCAGGCAGGCTCGTTCTTCTGGCCGAGGTCAGATCTTGCTCCGAACCCATTCTTTCACTTTCCACAAATCCCGGCAGCTATCCTGGACTCTCTCCCAATCAGTCAACGTTTTCCCCAGCACCAGCGTCATTCCAGACGCCACCCCACTTGAATGTGCCACATCCGGGAACAGAGGTAAGCGACCAAGGTCAGGAGTTTCAGTATCCTCTAACTCCTCATCGGCTCTCTGAGTCGACTGTCCTACTGGAACTCGAGAGAGTGCATCGGCGTTGCCTTTCTCCCTACCGGACCGGAACTTGATGCGGTATTGGTACTTAGAGAGGCGGGCCAACCATCTTTGCTCGAGTGCACCGAGCTTGGCATTCTCCAGGTGTGCCAATGGGTTGTTGTCCATCATCACGGTCACTTCTGCACCAGTCAGGTATTCTGCAAACCTTTCGGTCATGGCCCACACCAGTAGTTCCAGTTTAAAGGAGCTATAGTTATCAGGGTTGCGTTCTGACTCTCTTAGGGTCCGGCTCCCATAGGTGATGACTCTCTCCCGTC
Organism: Bufo bufo; assembly: GCF_905171765.1. Lineage (NCBI taxonomy): Eukaryota > Metazoa > Chordata > Amphibia > Anura > Bufonidae > Bufo > Bufo bufo. The sequence goes on along the minus strand of NC_053390.1, from coordinate 804,312,199 downwards.
CATCCTGGACTTGGGACAATACGGCCCCCAGACCATGTAGGCTTCCATCAGTATACAGCAGGAATGGGGTATCAAACCGTGCGTAAGCCAGGATCGGGGCATTGGTCAGCGCCTCTTTCACCACTTCAAAGGCCTCTTGTTGCCGGGGCCCCCAGTCGATGGGGCGTTTCTTCGGGCCCCCAGCCGTGCCTCTTAGCAACTCGTTTAACGGGCCCACCAGATGAGCGAATTTGGGTATAAACCTCCTGTAGTAGCCGGCCAGTCCCACGAACGCCCGTACCTCCCATGGCGTACTTGGCCGGGGCCACTTCTGAATGGCCTCCACCTTGCTGGGGGCCGGTTTTACCCCCTCCTGGGTGACCACATGTCCTAAGTACTCTATCTGCTGTCGGAACAGCTGGCATTTTTTTGGCTTTATCTTGAGCCCATGGTCTCGTAGCCGTCCCAAGACCTGTCGCAGCTTCTGGAGGTGATCTTCAAAGGAAGCCCCGAACACTACTGTGTCATCCAGGTATATCAATACTGATTCGAAGTTGAGGTCCCCCAGTGTTCCATCAATAGCTGGAATGTCCCCGGAGCATTGGAGAGGCCGAAGGGCATCCGGTTGAATTCGTAGAGTCCCATAGGTAGAATGAAGGCCACCTTGGCTTTGTCCATCTTGGCCACCGGCATCTGCCAGTACCCACTAGCCAGGTCAAGAGTTGAGAAGAACTTTGCTTGGCTTAGGGCTGATAATGACTCCTCAATCTGCGGAAGGGGGTAGGCATCTCGGACGGTCTGAGCATTCAGCTTCCGATAATCCATGCAGAACCAGAGACTCCCGTCTTTCTTCCGCACCAAGACTACCGGAGCAGCCCACGGACTTTGACTCTCCTGCATCACCCGGTTCTCCAACATGCTGGCCACCATATCTTTCACCTCCTGATACATCTTAGGTGGGATCTGCTGGTAACGTTCCCTGATCGGCGCAGCATCGCCGGTTGGGATCTCATGTTCGATGGCAGTAGCACACCCAATTCCTCATCATGTCTTGAGAAGGCCTGAAATTCCCAGAGGGTGTCTTCCAGCAGCTTTTGTACCCCCCGGGTCAGGGTTTTGATCACTCAACCGTTCCACTCCGCTGTCGGGGTTTCCCTTGAATGGATCTCCACAGCATAGGTCCAGGCTGATCTCCTATCTGGCTGCAGCGTGAAGCCCCTTCGTCGAGTGATACCCCCTTCGGACACATAAACTTTGGCAATCAGGGTGTTTGCCGGGACGGTTAATTTGCAGTCCTCAACATTACAGCAGCGTATAGGCACACATCCGTCTTTCACAACAGCGAGGGCCCAGGCTACCAGTGGGCGAATCTGCGTTTTTTCTTGATAAGCGTAGTCGATCAGGACCTCCAGTCCATTCAGTCGTCATCCAGCCCCCACTGGCAGCATCAATATTCGCTCCTGTCGAGGTGGGATCTTCAACGGAGTCCTCCGTAGCACCCTCACGTCTCCAATGGCCCGTCCGGACAGTTTACTCTTTTGCAGGCTACAGCTCCTCACCATTTGTTGTAAGACCTTCTACGTAGGCCGTTGCGCGGTGGCCCGTTGCCAGTACTTCGGCCCTTCCTTGGCATAGAGTTGATGGTCTAGGGTCTCTCAGTATATTCATGCCCAGGGTCACGTCCATTCCTTTCCGGGATGAATGGTCCACCAGCATGACCCCTTTCTTGCCGATGTCTTGCCCAAACAATCGGACCCGCATCAAGACTATCCCTCGAACATCCATTTCTCTATTATTGGCAGCCGTCAGCCTGATGACGCTCCCGTCTTGGGGCTCCATCATATCCCAGAAGTGCCTCTTGAAGAACTCCAGAGGCATTAGAGTGCATTCTGACCCTGTATCAACTAGGCAGCAAACCTTTCGGCCTTCCAACTTGGCTTCTAATACGGGGCTGCTGGCATACAGATCACGTTCTTCACGCAGAGGGCTTAACTTCTGGTGCACCGCCGCAGGACGCCCAGCTACTGCAGCGGTCGGAAGTTTAACGTTGGCTCAGACGCTATCTGTCCTGGGCACTCTCTGGCCATATGGCCGTACTTTTGGCAAGCCCAACAGAGGGGCCCTCTTCTGACCGACCCCCTCACCTGGGTTGTTCTGGGTGGAGTGGCATGAGGTGCGGGGACCGTTTCCCGAGGCCGGGACGGTTCTGCCTTCCTCTGGGACACTTCCAGCCTAAGCTCTTTCAATTCCGCCCGCAGGGCCTGGACCACATCCTTTAAGAACTCCGATTCTTCAGATCCCGGCCGGTCCCTTGTAACATGCATGCTATTCACCACTCTCGCTGCCACAGGTATGGGCTCTTCCTCTCTCTCTACGGCGGCTAAGTAGACGCTGTAGAATGTTATATCGGCCATTGTTCGGGTCATCTCTTGTAATTTATCTTGTAAGAATTTATTGGAGAGCCCCACTATGAACTGATCTCGTAGAAGCCGGTCCACCACCCGGAAGGCGCCCATGGCCTTAGGGTCTCGTTATTGTATCTCATTCAGCGTTTCCTGTAGAGCATTGGAATATTGCATCAGGGTCTCGCCCTCTCGCTGGGGTCGGTTAAAGAAGTGACTCCCTAACTGTACCACTTTGGCCCACCCCCCTTGGGCTCTCTCTAGCAGGGAGAATATATTCTCTAGGGTATCTCTCTCGGAGTCAGGCCTTACCGTCACTGTCCACCTGACGTCACCCTCTAGGCCTCCCAACGCAACCATCGGCCCACAGTTCGGGGGTCAGGTTACACATTTTTAACCGCACTTCGCAACCTTTCAGTCCAATCCTGCAATGTTTCTACCGTCATACTTTGGCAGATGACGCAGCAGTGCCCCTACAGGGATGTATCCTACTGAGGTAGCCATATTGTTGGGGGCAAGCTGGACTTGCGCCTGTGCACCCTGGGCTGGGTCCTGATCCGGCACCAATGGCGCCGGGGGGATGATCTCCTGCCGTGTTTCCGTCCATAATGGTCGCTGTATCCTGCCGACTATGCCAAGTTGTAAGCCGTGTGATCATGTGACCCTTCCAGCAAGTATCCGTTTTTTATTGTCTATGGCTGGAAAGTAAGAACACCTCTGCCTGTGCCCATCTCCTCTGGCATCCCAGCAGCCAACTCTACTCTAAATAATTTATTTCACATATAGCAACAGACTAAGACTTCCCTGCTACAAGCCTCTGCTCATATGAAGAGGGTTGCGGATCATAAATGCAAAGTTTCACCTTAATTTTCTTCTGGAGATAAGTACTGGCTCTCCTCAAGAAACATTCACTACCCCATAAACGTTGGCACTTTGTTTCATTGGGTCTTTTAAAGTGTTGACACAAAATGTCCTGCTTTTACTGCCTCCCTGGTGAACTGATTGTCTGTATGAGGTGAGGAGCATTCTGTATATGAAGAAAATTAGAGGCAAAACCTTCTTCTTGATTGACTGGAAAGGTGTTTGTCTTGAGGAGAGACCCTAGGAGCCTTTGGATAACATTCATATCCTAGCCCACCTGAAGAAGTTGGGAGGGAAGTACTGTCATGGCAGTGCTCCATGCCACCACTGTCCTGCTATCTCTGTCCTCCAACAACAGGGCCGGCCGCAGCCTGGAGGCCACAGGCTGCCCCTGGCTGCTAGGCCTCTTCCTCTGTCCTGTAGGGCACATGTGATTCCTGGCTGTGGAAGGACCAGCACATGTTTACACTAATATTCACCAGCCAATGGGTGGACACCTAGGGGTACTTACGGCAACTTTTTCTGAGGGAGAGGTACCTGATCAATAGGTAACTCTAGCTTGCTAGTTTCTGTGACGATGTGTTGTTCCGTTTCACTGCCCATGTACTGACTGTTTACCATTTTTGACCCTTCATTGCCTAACCTGTGCCTGATTACCAAATTGACTCTTTGCTGTCTGCCCTGACCTCGGACCTGTTACTCGGATTCACACAAACTCTGCCTTCCCTGACCTTGGCCTTTTACGAGTTTTGCCTAATCCCTCGGTGCTTTGCACAGGTGTCTCTTACCCCAGTGGGTAAACTGTCAACCACTTCTTTATGAGGTAGCAGTGTGGTGGCTCCCCTATAACGAAGTACAGATCCCTGTATAGGGGTTAAAGTGTGAATAGCAGGAGACTGCCAGGATTACACCCTTAGGTTTTGCCCAAAGTCAAACTAGTCGTTGACACAGTGGTTCCACACCCATTGATCATTACCGTGGGATGCTTTGTCACCTAGACTCCACTCTAGGACCCACAACTTGATAAATTAAGAATTAGCATAATTAATTGCTGGAGCTATAGGAAACCTCTCTCAAAGCTCAAACATGTTTAATTGTGTCCTCATATAGGTAGGTGCAGGTTGCGCAGCTGCATAGCCCAACTTTTTTTTTTGTTCTTTTTATTTTATGTTGGATTATGCGTGGAGTAGGGCATATATATCAGCAGGAGTGTACAGACCATGCAATATGGTAACTCCCTGCAGCAAGTACAGTCTATGCAATATGGATTGCTCTCTGTAGTAAGTACAGACCATGCAATATGGCCTTTCCCCTGCAGCAAGTACAGATCATACCTTGTGAATTGCTCCATATGGAAAGTACAGACAATATAATATGGATTACTCCATGCAGCAGGTACAGTCTATGTAATGTGGATTGCTCTCTGCTATACAATTTTTGTTATTTTCTTATAGCAAGTACTGTCTATGCATGTGGATTATTTGCATCTAGTACAGACTATGAGATGTGGGGGTATCATTGCCATCAAGTTCATCTCATCCCTGGGAGTTCCCTGGCATCGAATTCAGGCCATGTAATCTGGAGTATCTGTGACATCAAGTATGGCTCACATCTGGGGGATTCCCTGGCAGTAAATACAGACCACATAAAGTGAGGCTTCTATGACAACATTTACGGTTCATGCCTGGGGGGCTTCCCTGGTATCATGTACAGACAATGTAATGTGAAGCCTCAGTGCCGTGGCTTTAGCCTGATGCACACCATGATGTATGCTTTTAGCATTAACTATTTTGCACATTTCTTGTCATCAAACATACCTCCCAACTTTAGCGGCATGGGTAGCAAATTTTTTTAATCCTAAACCAGGCCCCTAGCCCTGCTCAATTACTATGTAATTACACGCCCAATCCCACCCAGTTCCCTTAGTGCCCCCACACAGTAGTTATAGCCCCTTAGTACTTCCACACGGTAGTTATGCTCAGTTTGTGCCCCTTTCATGGTAATTTTGCCCTCCCTTTGTAATGTTAAAATAAAATATATACTTGCCTACTTGATCAGATGGATCAGATACATCCTGTGCTCCCCAGTAGCATGATGCGGCCACACATGACTCTGCTGGGCTTCAAGCTTCTCCTACACAGTCCAGCAGCGTTATGTGTGGCCTCCTGAGGAGTGCCCGTAACTGAATGGTGAAGCAAAGAGCAGGCAGCTCAGTGCTTCGCCATCATCCTAAGGACACATAGACAGTTCAAAGCAGGACAGCCTTTGAAATCAAGGATTATCCCGCCAGATCTGGGACAGTTGGGAGATATGTCATCAGGTATGTTCTTAGCCCTGAGGGAACGTCCCAGGCATTGCATGTCTTGCCAGCTTCATGTGTTATTTTATCATGTGGCTGTTCCTCAATGTCTACTGTGTTGCTCACCAGGCATGCTCCCGGCATCTGATACTTTGCACACCATGTTGGCATCCGATATGTACCGAACCTTTATAGATGACTGTCACGGACGTACTGAGACATACGGACGTCCCCGCGACAGTGAGTGGCAGGAGATCTTTGAGACTGGCAATATTTCCTCCACAATAAGTCCTACTGTTGCACAAGGGTTTTTATCTTCCTCACCTCAACAAGCTCCAGTTGATATTCCAGATAGTAACCGCTGTAGAATAAAGGCCCTTGGCATCTGTGGTTAACATTTTGTGTCAGAAGAACTGCTATGAATAAGATCTATTTTTGTCTTGAAGATGCTTCTTACCCTGCTGTTGACAGCATGGTGATCGTTTTTTTCCTGGAGGAAATCGTCCAGAAGGAATTAAAAAGTAATAATTACCTGAAAGTTCATGTTTGCTATAATGCGACAGATTGGATATTCACAAATCAGCAACTCATCACCACATTCTTTAAAGCAGTTAGAAACTTTAGGCCAGATGAGAGACCTCTTACTTCTTGGAATACTGTCTTTTGGACTTGTCCTCAGTGATAGTAAAAGTTAATTTTATAGAAGATATTAATAGGAAGCCATGCTGTCTTTCCTTCTCAGCAGATGATCTTCGGAAAGATTCTTCATTTTTGGGATGTCAAGAGACCAGTTCGGATCTATTGTCCAGAAGAACGGCTTGATCTGCTTGTTCAGCTTCCAATCTCTTGGGCAAGAAGGGCCCAAGTCTATGTTCACGTATCTGCAGTGTGGCCTTTTGCTCCAGACAGCTTACCTATGTATAGCTCTGCAGGCTATATGTAAACACTTCTAAGGTTCAGCATGTGGCTCATATGTTCTAAGTGCTGTTCTGCGAGATTAACCCTCTCTTTCATCGTTTTGCTATTTACATCCCACTCTGTGCTATCTGAGGATGAATTTGAAAGAGAAAATTTGGCTAACCTGTAATTTTATATTCCTCAAGTGCAAAAGCAGCACACATATATACCCTACCAATAATATTTGCAGCTATTCACCTCAACATGTATGAGCTGTGAAAGAGGGTTAATTTAGTTCTAGCAATTAATTATGCTGTACAAGAATATAATTGCTATAATACTGCCTCCTATGTACAATAATATAACTACTATAATACTGCCTCCTATGTACAAGAATATAACTACTATAATACTGCCTCATATGTACAAGAATATAACTACTATAATACTGCCTCCTATGTACAAGAATATAACTACTATAATACTGCTCCTATGTACAAGAATATAACTACTATAATACTGCCTCATATGTACAAGAATATAACTACTATAATACTGCCTCATATGTACAAGAATATAACTACTATAATACTGCCTCATATGTACAAGAATATAACTACTATAATACTGCTCCTATGTACAAGAATATAACTACTATAATACTGCTCCTATGTACAAGAATATAACTACTATAATACTGCTCCTATGTACAATAATATAACTACTATAATACTGCCTCCTATGTACAGGAATATAACTACTATAATACTGCTCCTATGTACAAGAATATAACTACTATAATACTTCTCCTATGTACAGGAATATAACTACTATAATACTGCACTTATGTACAAGAATATAACTACTATAATACTGCTCATATGTACAAGAATATAACTACTATAATACTGCTCCTATGTACAAGAATATAACTACTATAATACTGCTCATATGTACAAGAATATAACAACTATAATACTGCTCCTATGTACAAGAATATAACAACTATAATACTGCCTCCTATGTACAAGAATATAACTACTATAATACTGCTCCTATGTACAAGAATATAACTACTATAATACTGCTCCTATATACAAGATTATAACTACTATAATACTGCTCCTATGTACAAGAATATAACTACTATAATACTGCCTCCTATGTACAAGAATATAACTACTATAATACTGCCTCCTATGTATAAGAATATAACTACTATAATACTGCTCCTATGTACAAGAATATAACTACTATAATACTGCTCCTATGTACAAGAATATAACTACTATAATACTACTCCCTATGTACAAGAATATAACTACTATAATACTGCTCCTATGTACAAGAATATAACTACTATAATACTACACCTATGTACAAGAATATAACTACTATAATACTGCTCCTATGTACAAGAATATAACTACTATAATACTGCCTCCTATGTACAGGAATATAACTACTATAATACTGCTCCTATGTACAAGAATATAACTACTATAATACTGCTCCTATATACAAGATTATAACTACTATAATACTGCTCCTATGTACAAGAATATAACTACTATAATACTGCTCCTATGTACAAGAATATAACTACTATAATACTGCTCCTATGTACAGGAATATAACTACTATAATACTGCTCCTGTGTACAAGAATATAACTACTATAATACTGCCTCCTATGTACAAGAATATAACTACTATAATACTGCCTCCTATGTACAAGAATATAACTACTATAATACTGCCTCCTATGTATAAGAATATAACTACTATAATACTGCTCCTATGTACAAGAATATAACTACTGCTCCTATGTACAAGAATATAACAACTACACGCATTGCACTCTGCTATCTGAGTTGTGTATGCAATCATCTTGAATACATTGTGTTTGCTGATTATGCACTTATCCAGCTGCGTCTGGACACGAGATGTATGTCTTTTTACACAACTTTGTACTTTTCTCAAATAAAAAGAAATTTGATAAAGAATATAACAACTATAATACTGCTCCTATGTACAAGAATATAACTACTATAATACTGCCTCCTATGTACAAGAATATAACTACTATAATACTGCTCCTATATACAAAGATATAACTACTATAATACTGCTCCTATGTACAAGAATATAACTACTATAATACTGCCTCCTATGTACAAGAATATACCTACTATAATACTGCTCCTATATACAAGAATATAACTACTATAATACTGCACTTATGTACAAGAATATAACTACTATAATACTGCTCCTATGTACAAGAATATAACTAGTATAATACTACTCCTATGTACAAGAATATAACTACTATAATACTGCCTCCTATGTACAAGAATATAACTACTATAATACTGCTCCTATATACAAGAATATAACTACCATAATACTGCCTCCTATGTACAAGAATACAACTACTATAATACTGCTCCTATGTACAAGAATATAACTACTATAATACTGCCTCCTATGTACAAGAATATAACTACTATAATAATGCTCCTATGTACAAGAATATAACTACTATAATACTGCTCCTATGTACAAGCATATAAATACTATAATACTACCTCCTATTTACAAGAATATAACTACTATAATACTGCTCCTATGTACAAGAATATAAATACTATAATACTGCCTCCTATGTACAGGAATATAACTACTATAATACTGCTCCTATGTACAAGAATATAACTACTATAATACTGCTCCTATGTACAAGAATATAACTACTATAATACTGCTCCTCTGTACAAGAATATAACTACTATAACACTACCCTTATGTACAAGAAGTTGTTATTGCTATAATACTATTATACCCTTGTTATGTAGGGTTATATATACATATTCACAGATGTGTCAATATTTAGTAATTGCAGTGTTAAATCTTCGGATGGTAAAGCTAATTTCATGGCATACCGCCTGCCTGGTAGAACTGAGGACTCTGCGCTCCTGGCAGCTTCATATAGAGCTTGTGTTTGTTCTAATTCTGTCTTGGCGCGCATTATAAAGTCTTCATTGTGAGGAGAAGTGAGAACCGGGGACGTCTCTTCCTCTCCAGTCAGTGATGATGGGAAAAGTGAAAAGGTCATTTATTATTCCTCATAGGTGACTTCCAGGGTCAGCTATTGAAGAGTCTTCCATCTCTATTAACAAAATACAAAATGAACGAAGAAAAGAAAAATCTAAATCCAATCCATATTTGATGTGACCACCCTTTACCTTCAAAACAACATTTGTTTGTCTAGGTACATTTGAACACAGTTCTTGAAGCAACTTCTCAGATCTTCTGTGGATGTAGGCTTGATCAAATCCTTCTGTATCTTTACATAATCCCAGACAGACTGGATGATGTTGAGATCAGGGTCTGTGTGGGCCATATCATCGCTACCAGGACTTGTTCTTCTTTGCGTTAAAGATAGTTCTTTATTAAATTGGCAGTATGTATGGGGTCGTTATCCTGCCGCAGAATAAAGATGGAGCCAATTAGATGCCTCCCTGATGGTACTGCGTGATGGATAAGTAGCCCCTCTTACAAAAATATTGCATCCTTTTCTGGTAACCTGTTATGGTGGAAGTACTATCTGAATTGGCCTTTTAGGTGACTGCTACTGTAGACACTACAGCATTTGTTATGTTTATGCTTGCTACTATTTTAACACACTTTAGGATGCCATATAACTTGCGCCCATGTATGGTACACCATGTTGCGGTATGCTACAAGACTTATAACTGAGAGACTCCAACTAGGTGACCAGGTATGATAAGCACTACTGTGGGTAAAATGCCCTCCATGTACTGAAGCAATGTAGGGATGTAAATGGGTGATGCCATCGGCAGCCTGAGATGGTGGGAAGGGTGTGGACTGCACTCATTAATAATGAAGCACACTGTGTACAGTACAGAATGCACTATATGTGTTGTATATTGCACTGTATTGTGTTACCCATTAGTTGAAGGTAAAAGTTAACTACCTGGTAACATGCCAAAGGCTGGGCTGAGTCAAAGGTCATCATGTGAGTCATGCCACCAGTGTCCCCACACAAGCTAGCATGTTCTCTAGAGGGAAAGATAGAACTGTAGGTATTTGTCTGGACACCTCTCTGCATGCTTGCCGTGCTGCGGCCACATCTCCGGCCCGTCCCCATTATAGTGAATGGGGCTGGGGTGGACTTATGGCATCAAACGTTAGTATGGAGCCGGCAGGGTGTTTCCCTGCCGGAACAGCCTTCCAGACAAGCCTAACGCGAGTGTAAAAGAAGCCTTCCCAGAGTGAGATGAATCTGGTATATATTAGTAGGATCATCTTAATATTAGCCGCAGTCATCTTAATATTAGCCGCAGAAGAAACCAGAAGATGCAAGAACATCATACTTTCACTTAATAGGTAATAGGTTCTTCTGTCCCTGCTTCTAATCACTGTAGAGCTGAAAAAATGAACTTTGTATTTTGCAGTTGCTACTCTCACAAGTGCACCAGATTTGCTAGCTTGGCGTGTATAAACTGGGTGTAGATAGCCAAGTTGATGTCCCTGGGGCCTTGAGATCTGTATATGCCAATGTTTAGCTGTGCCCAGTCTCTAGTGTCTTAATATCATTGCACTTAGTTTCCACTGTCTTGAAGCAATTGTCTCTGCTATTCTGGTGTCATTATGTCTAGTACCTGTTCTTTTCATGCAATTTTAAACAATATTTGGGGTCTTGGTGCCATTGCGATGGTAAATTATTTGCCTAGTACTTTGTGTATTTGTGCCTTTGAATGAGTCCTGGAGGTCTTGGCACCATTGTGTCCAGTCTCTGGTATCTTGGTACTATGGTGTCTAGGCACTGGTTTCTTGGTGCCATTGCATCCAGTCCCTGGTATCTTGGGGCCATGACATCCAGTCCTGTATGTCTTTGTGCCTTTGTGTCCAATTCTTGGTGTTTTGGTGTCATTGTTTTTCATCCTTCATGTGTTGGTGCCATTAAGGGACACAATGGCATCTTGTTACCATTGTGTTCAGTCCCTACTGTCTATGCACCTATTTTATCCAGTCGCTAGTGTTTTTGTGTTATTGTGCAAAATTTTGGGCATCCTGTTGCCTCTTTGTCAGCCCCTAGTGTCTCCAGGGCCATTGTGTCCAGTTCCTAGTGTCTTGGTGCCATGATGTATAGTCTGTGGTCTCATGGTGCCATTATGTCCAGTAACGTGCTTTAGTGCCACTGTGTCAAGTTCCTGGTATCTTAGTGCCATTACATCCAATCTTTCATGTCTTGGTGCCATGATGTATAGTTCCTGGTGTCTTAGTGCTATTGTTTCCAATCACTGTTGTAATGGTACCTTACCATTGTGTCCAGTCCCTCTTGTCATCGTGCCATTGTCTTCAGTCCCTGGTGTCTTAATGCCATTATTTGTAGCCCCTTGTGTCTTGGGGTTTTGGTCTCCAGTACTTGGTGTGTTAGTGCCCTTGTGTCTAATTCCTCATGTCTTTCTGCCACTGTGTCCAGCTCTGATGTAATAGTGTCATTGTGATCAATCTTTGGCATCTTGCTACCATTGTCTCCAGTCCCTTGTGTCTTGTGTTGAGTTTTTGGTGTCTAGGTGTCATTGTGCTCAACTCTTGACATCCTGTCACCACTTTGTCCAGTCCCTAATGTCTCTGGGACTATTGTCTCCTGTCTCTGATGTTTTGGTGTCCTTGTGAGTAATCCTTGGCTTCTTGTCTCCACTTTGACCAGTCCCTAGTGTCCCTGAGCCCATTATGACCAGTCCCTGGGTGCCATTGTGTCCAATCATTAGTGTCTTGTGCCTTTGACCCTTCTGATTTATTGGGAATGGCTATACTGTACCTTTTCCTGGTGACCACACTGTCTGGTCCCGACTGATGCCATAAATCACTAGCGAGTCCCAGTTCATCTTCTTGTGACGCACGACAGCAGCAAGGGGTCCCTTTATGAGAAATAAGTGTTTTGTGACGCCAGTTGAAATGAAGCAACAAGGGGACGGAGTCCCTTTTTAGTGAAGTAGTAGATGGTACCCAGGTGTAGGAATGCTAGAGTAATGTAGGGTGGCCTAAATGTCCCTTAATATTGGTGCACGTGTCACGGTGCTCCTACCTGGATACGCTGGACCCCAGGCATTGTCGTCCAAAGCAGAGCAAAGGGGGTAGTTGATGAAGGGAATGAAGAAATAAATTGAGTCCAGACCTTGTGATGAAGTTAATAACAGCTTCACTTGAATAAACGTTTCTCCAAACAGTTTCAGGCTCTGTCTTGGTTCCCAAGAGGCTTTGGCATTAACTGTGGCAGGCAAACTTCTTTCTGCTACATCTGTTACTCTTTGGCTTTGCTGTGCTGATAGGCTGGCAATATAATTAAGCTTTCTTTGGGTGCTGCAACTTCTCTCTGTAGTCTGACTCTAAACTGGTCCAGGGAACTCGACTCCTGGCTTCAGAGGCTCCAAGCTCCTGCCTCCATGTCCAGCTAAGCTGAAGGTGCTCCAGCTGGCTAGGCAAGGCACGTCCAACAGGGATGTGCGCCTGCTTCCTTCCCCTAGCAGGGGGTAACTAGATCTTCCTCTAGAAGGGCGTAAGCTAAACTGACCTCACACTGAACCCCTCCCTCCCTGCAGCAAGTGGGACACACCCAACATACCACAGAGGATGGGGGGGGGTTTAGAATGGAAAGGAAGGTTCCACTCTAGGTACTTGTAGCTCTGCCATTTATGCTGCCACCTGCTGTTGAACCAGGCATATTGCATGTTAACACAAACAGTTACAAAATAGTAAATGGACATTATTCAGGACCTGAAAATAAATACGTGTGATTACATGAGGTTAACCATAGGAGACAGTAGCAGGGTGCAAAAATGGTAATGCACCTCTGGAGCGTTACATACTGATCAAATGATTCCTTTAAGCACCATTTCTTTTCCAAATACAGTTATTTCTTTCTAAATTCAATATGTCTTATAGAAAGTATAAGCTCTCACCACCCTCCACTGATCCTCTTCTGTATGAACAGTGATACATCTCTACCGTAAAAGCAGCTAACTCCTTAGTCTGTAACAACCCTGTTCTCGAGCCTCTATTAAAATTCTTTACTCCCACATCGTTATGTGCAGCAGGATTTATAATGGGACATTGACAATTAGAAGGTGAAGCGTATTGATTTACATCATACATTAGCTGTGGATCGACACCATGGCTGCAGTTAAGTAAGAATTCCCTATAATACATGTATGAAAAGCCTCCTTTGCCCTTCCTCATGTGAAACTACAGCAGCATTTCTTGTTTGTCCTCCATGTTACCTCATTAAATCAACGCTATCAATATCTAGTTCTATCATTGAGGTAGTAGATGCAATTCCGAAGAGAGATACTGTCTATCCTCAGGTACTCTTATTACAAAGATGCAGCGAGAGATCCATAACACATGTAATCATAAAACTCTTGCAGGCATTGACGACCCGTCATTTGTGACCTACAAATGATGGTCTAGAGTGTGAATCCGGAATAATGAAACGCTGACATTGGGGTCCTAATGCAATGACATACTATAATGGGGTACAGGTCATTAACACATTAATAGCAGGTACAGAACAATGACACAGTGCGCTGTCCCAGTTATGTCTCAACACATGTTGACCTTTAGCACATGTTAAGGCACCTCACAACTTCAATTATTTGCAAATGGTCCATAAGACCAATAACGCCTTTTTATTCCATGTGCTACTACTTGTTAAAAAGATAAGGGTAGTAGAGAATCCATAGACATTAGTGTTGATCGAGCACCAAAGTGCTCGGGTGCTCTGGTTGAACTTATCGGGATGCTCGGGTGTTCTACTGAGCACCGGAGTATAATGGAAGTCAATGGGAGAACCCGAACATTAAACCGGGTACCTTTTCCTTGAATGGACCGCGCTGCACCCGGACAGAGCTGACAAATACTCCCTTCCAGATCTCACAGGAATTTTTCTGGATATGGGTGAGTGGTTAAATCACTTGTGTTCACCTTTCCTCCAGGTAACCTTGTTAGAAATCATGGTGCCACCAATAGTGAAGTCACACGAGGTTCCAACTGCAAGGTTTTTATTATACTTACAAGATGGATAAAATGACATGGGGTGTATATAAATCAATTCACCCGACCCGGGTTTCGCTTTGTGAAGCTTCGTCAGGGGTATCTACTAAACCTACCAGGAGGCGGTCTTTATATACCTGCCCCTGATAGGCTTCCACACCTCTTAAAATCAACATAGCCCTTAGGGCACAATGCAAAAATACAAAAATAAAAACATCAAAAACATTCTTTACACAAATATCACATATAGACCTCCTTTGGGTCATCAAATTATTGTTATAATATAAATTACAAATTACTAACAGATCTGAACTGCTCAGGACTAATCACATGACATCCATAATAAATAAAAATATATCGTTGGTATTCAGAACACCGCACCTGATCGCATGTTTAACACCGAGACACAAAAGTAACCGGACCACTTTCACGTACAGGCATTACTATAAATATCAAAGAGATACACACGCTCACATAGGAAAGCTGGGACACATACTGCTGACAAACTTAGCCATAGCACTCACAGGGTTAACACACCAAGTAACCACATCAACCTATCTGGACTGATTGTATCCTATTTGCACACTTCTTCTAAAAGCCACTACCCACCTATTTCGGAAACACAGTATCTTATCCAGGATCCAGGAGAAAACACTTCACGGACATTCACAAACAGCCATGACGTCACCTCCCCCTTAGTTAATCGTAACCCCAGGTCAATCATACCTGCTACCGCCCTCCTCCATGCCTTGTTGACCCGGAGGCCACACATGGAGTGATCCCACCAATCGAAACACCAATGGCCACATGGCTCTTCCCAGCCAATAACAAATTGACATGTCATAGGACCGCCCTTAACATGTCATGGGGCCGTCCTTCAATAGTTGTTTAGACACCGTAGGAACGCTCCTCCATTCATTCACTGATAGCCACTCCTCTCCCCATGTGATCCTTCCCCACCAATGATAGAATCCCTCTCCTGGGGCCTCCTCCCTCCATCTAAGAATGAATGAATGAATGAAGGAGCGATCCACAGGAATACCTCCGTCCAGCAGCGGTTACTCCCTCACAACTGCCACCAAATATACATGGCCGGAGTGGGGATTGCAGGAAACTCTGTCAGGTGAGACAAGGTTTTAAATCTAATTCTATATTCAACCCTTTTGGTTGCAAGGAATCCATCATATAGATCCACTCTACCTCCCTCCTATTAATCCGCTCGATTGAATTTCCTCCCCGCCAGTGCGGTTTCACTAACTCCACCCCTACAAAAGACAGGCCACTTGGATCTTTCTGATGCTTGATTTTAAAATGCATCGAGACACTGTGGGTCTCAAGTCCCTTTCTGATATTCCGGACATGCTCCTGGACCCTAACTTTCAACTTACGCATGGTGTGGCCCACATACTGGAGCCCACACGGGCACTCCAGCATGTAGACCACCCCTACGCTTTCACAACCAATGCAGCCTTTTATCTTGTAATCCTGACCCTTCTGGTTCGAATGTACAATCTGAATGTCCCTCTTTCTTTTTTCTTTTTTCCTATTGCGGCACGGCAGACAGGACCCACACCAGGTGAATTTATTTCCTTTTCTAGCACCCTCCGAATATAAAGAGCTGTGCACCAGTTTAGTCCGTAGACTTGGTGCTTTTCTGAAGATCACATTGGGATGTTCCGGGATGTCCTTCCCCAACACTGGATCATTTTTTAGGGTTGGCCAGTTCTTCCTTATTATATTCTTAATAGTTCCAGCTTAGTTATTATACTGTGTGAGGAAAGAAAAACGAAAATCTTTCTTTACTCTCCCTGAAGCTCCCTCTCCTGCGTTTTCTCTCTCCACTTCTTCTCTACATTTCTCCAGATCTTCTCTACAATATCCTTTCTCCAGAAACCGCCCACTGATGACCTCACTCTGCGCCCTGAAGTCCTCCACCTTAGTGCAGTTACGGTGGATTCTTTTTAGTTGCCCCTTAGGTATATTTTCCAGCCAAGGGGTATAGTGACAGCTGGAAGTGTCTATATACCCGTTGACGTCAGTTTCCTTGAAAAATGTTTTGGTCTTCAAATGATTATCCTCCACAAAGATTGTTAAATCAAGGAAGTCAATACTACTACTGCTGACTGTACTTGTGAAGGAGAGGTTCCATTAGTTACTGTTCAGACTGTCAATAAAGTTCAGAAGACCCTGTCTTTCCCCCTTCCACACAATCAGACAGTTGTCAATGAACCTCTTCCAGATGGTTAATTCACCAAAAGCAGTCAGTTTATTCAAAACGGGGTTGATGTTTTCTTTCTCCCATGCCCCCATAAAAACATTAGCGAAACTGGGGGCGAATTTCGGCCCCATCGCCGTTCCTGTGCACTGGAGGTAGTAGTTCTAACTTCTCCTTGTGCCAAAAATAGTTGTGGCAGAGGCAAAAATCTACACAGTCAAGTATGACCTTCCCTTGTATCTCCGTCATCAAAGGGTTTTGCCTCAGCTCCTCTGCTATCGCCCCTAGGCCTAAATCCTTGGGGATTACTGTATACAGTGATGTTACATCGACTGTTGCCAGCCACATGTCCTTGGGGTAATCTTTCTCTTTTTTATCCCTAAAACCTCTAGTCAGAAGTGCATCAAGTTTTCCTTTATATTCAATAGTTGGATTCTTTTTTCGAACCTGGTAGGTCTCCCCACCCGATAATAACCGCAGCATTTCTGCCTCATACTTTGCCACATCCATCACGACTACCCCCCCTCCCTTGTCTGCTGGCTTTATGATAATCTCACGATTATCATTCAAACTTTTAAGTGCCTTCCTTTGCTCCTGTGTCAGGTTCTGTCTCCTTGGTTTTACACTTATTGCCTCAAATTCCTTCAATACTCCTCTCCTGAAGGCTTCCAAACATTCATTATTTTTGTTCTTTGGGTTAAAAGTGGACTTCTCCTTTAGGTGTGTATGCACTATCCCCCCTCCACCTCATTGCTCTGTACAGGGGCTTGATTGGATACATAATACTTGGCAATATTCAACTTCCGGATAAATTTATATACATCCAAAAAAGCCTCAAATTTGTTAATCTTTAAGGTTGGTGCAAATTTGAGTCCTTTTTCTAAAACCTCCCTTTCTGAATCAGATAATACATAAGAACTCAAGTTGAAAATCCCCATTATGTCCCCCTGCTTTTTTGGGGCTTTGGGCTGATGTTTCCTTCCCCCCCCCTTTTTCCTCTACATGATTCCTTTTTAATGGGGTGGTCTGCCTTTCTGTCTCCAACCTCTGTACTCCCTTCATTCCCTGATGTGGGAAATGTTGTGTCTCTGCACCCACGTTTCCCTGTGCTACAGCAGGTCCTCTCTCCTCTCTATTCTCCATCTGTCCCCTTCTTTGCGGTGGTCTCTCATAGTTCCCTCTCCTATAGTTGGATTCATTCGGTGTATATCTCCCTTCATAGTAGTTGTTGTTAGGCCTATGTGGATAATAGCCTCGTTGTTGTGTAGGATAGTGATTACCATTATAATGATTATAGTGATTATAATGATTACCATTATACTGGCTATTCCTATAGTTATACGGTCTATACGGTCCATATCGCTCTTGGTTCTGGTAATTCCCAAACCAGGGCTTAAATCTCTGTGTTCCATAATGTCTACCTTGTTCATAATTAGAACCTCCCGTTTTCTCCCCGTGATTATTGTGATGTTCTCCGTTTTCCTTCACCTTAGTCTGCATATATCCTTGATTTCCTGCGCTGTATCCCTGTATGGGTAAACCCATATCCTTCACTGCTCGGTCTGTCTTGGTGGTTTTCTGCTCCTCCTTATTCTTCCATTTAAATACTCTATTATCCTGATAGTCACCACACATTTTAAAATACTTTTTCCGTTTTTTACTGGTAACATCCTTTTCTACTTTTAGGAGACCAGTTTTACATTTTTCACACAATGCGGCGTACTCTTTATGCTCCTTATATCGTTTCAATTGCTGCTGCAGCAAATCAATTTTACTTTTGATTCTCTGCAGTTTATTTTTACGTATGCATATAATGAGCCTCATGGCCCTGAAACCACAGTCGTTCATTAATTTCTCCTATTCTCCTAGATCATCAGGGCTATCAGAATTTAGAGGTAATTGCCACCTTAAACCCTCAGGGATTTTTGCCTCACAGAGGTATTTTTCCAGTGAGGCTATATCCCAGGTGGTTCTGGTTTCCCTAACCAAATCACGCTCCAAATCTGAGAAAAGCGTTTCCAGAGCATTAGAGGTTTCCACCACCTCATTCCCAGAAAAGACAGAATCAACATCAAATCTTAAATTTGCTCTAAAATAAAAAATGTCCATCTTGCGGTGTACCACAGGCTCACCCACAAACAATGCAAATAAAATATATATAAAATATATAAAAAAGCCTTAGGTACGTTGCCTTTCTTTTAGTGCGTCGCGAGTCCAGTAGTGAAGTGGGTAAAGTTCACATCTATAGACACGTTTTCCTCAAATGGACCGCGCTGCACCCGGACAGAGCTGACAAATCCTCCCTTCCAGATCTCACAGGAATTTTTCTGGATATGGGTGAGCGGTTAAATCACTTGTGTTCACCTTTCCTCCAGGTAACCTTGTTAGAAATCATGGTGCCACCAATAGTGAAGTCACACGAGGTTCCAACCCAAAGGTTTTTATTATACTTACAAGATGGATAAAATGACATGCGGTGTATATAAATCAATTCACCCGACCCGGGTTTCGCTTTGTTAAGCTTCGTCAGGGGTATCTACTAAACCTACCAGGAGGCGGTCTTTATATACCTGCCCCTGATAGGCTTCCACACCTCTTAAAATCAACATAGCCCTTAGGGCACAATGCAAAAATACAAAAATAAAAACATCCATAAAATACATCAAAAACATTCTTTACACAAATATCACACATAGACCTCCTTTGGGTCATCAAATTATTGTTATAATATAAATTACAAATTACTAACAGATCTGAACTGCTCAGGACTAATCACATGACATCCATAATAAATAAGAATATATCGTTGGTATTTAAAACGCCGCACCTGATCGCAACACCGAGACACAAAAGTAACCGGACCACTTTCACGTACAGGCATTACTATAAATATCAAGGAGGTACACACGCTCACATAGGAAAGATTTGATGTTGATTCTGTCTTTTCTGGGAATGAGGTGGTGGAAACCTCTAATGCTCTGGAAACGCTTTTCTCAGATTTGGAGCGTGATTTGGTTAGGGACATCAGAACCACCTGGGAATATGGCCTCATTGGAAAAATACCTCTGTGAGGCAAAAATCCCTGAGGGTTTAAGGTGGCAATTACCTCTAAATTCTGATAGCCCTGATGATCTAGGAGAATGGGAGAAATTAATGAGCGACTGTGGTTTCAGGGCCATGAGGCTCATTATATGCATACGTAAAAATAAACTGCAGAGAATCAAAAGTAAAATTGATTTGCTGCAGCGGCAATTGAAACCATATAAGAAGCATAAAGAGTACGCCGCATTGTGTGAAAAATGTAAAACTGGTCTCCTAAAAGTAGAAAAGGATGTTACCAGTAAAAAACAGAAAAGGTATTTTAAAATGTGTGGTGACTATCAGGATAATAGAGTATATAAATGGAAGAATAAGGAGGAGCAGAAAACCACCAAGACAGACCGAGCAGTGAAGGATATGGCTTTACCCATACAGGGATACAGCGCAGGAAATCAAGGATATATGCAGACTAAGGTAAAGGAAAACGGAGAACATCACAATAATCACGGGGAGAAAACGGGAGGTTCTAATTATGAACAAGGTAGACATTATGGAACACAGAGATTTAAGCCCTGGTGTCACGGAAGGTGTACAGCAAACTAGAAGACACAAAAGGAAGATCCGACTGACTGGATCCAAAACTAAGGAACCAAAGGGATAGCCCTGCAACAGACCTGGCTCTCTCCCTAACTGCTCAGCCTATGCAAAATTCTCAATGGTAGAAGATCGCATATCCTCATACCTCGACTGTATAACCCCGGAACACCCTATAATAGTGAGGGGACACGACCACCGGCTCCCTACACTTGATACGGAGGGAGTCAGGGTCACCTGGGATCCAGTAAACAGGAAAATACAAATGAATGAACAAAACTTATCTGTAGAAGACTCAGTAGTAGCATCCAGCATGCATACACTCCAGGAAGTTGTATAAACCGCAAAGTGATGCAGTATGGGAAGGGATTTAAAGGGATGCAATCAGTGCAACTACATGACAGCTGAGAGAGGCTAACGAGATGAGGAAACTAAAGCAAAACAAAAGAAACCTCAAGTGGGAGGTTCTGAAGAACATCTGTCAGAGCTTCTCAGATGTCTGGTGGTGACACCTGGTTTGGGAATTACCAGAACCAAGAGCGATGTGGACCGTATAGACCGTATAACTATAGGAATAGCCAGTATAATGGTAATCATTATAATCACTATAATCATTATAATGGTAATCCCTATCCTACACAACAACGAGGCTATTATCCACATAGGCCTAACAACAACTACTATGAAGGGAGATATACACCGAATGAATCCAACTATAGGAGAGGGAACTATGAGAGACCACCGCAAAGAAGGGGACAGATGGAGAATAGAGAGGAGAGAGGACCTGCTGTAGCACAGGGAAATGTGGGTGCAGAGACACAACATTTTCCACATCAGGGAATGAAGGGAGTACAGAGGTTGGAGACAGAAAGGCAGACCACCCCATTAAAAAGGAATCATGTAGAGGAAAAAGGGGGGGAAGGAAACATCAGCCCAAAGCCCCAAAAAAGCAGGGGGACATAATGGGGATTTTCAACTTGAGTTCTTATGTATTATCTGATTCAGAAAGGGAGGTTTTAGAAAAAGGACTCAAATTTGCACCAACCTTAAAGATTAACAAATTTGAGGCTTTTTTGGATGTACATAAATTTATCCGGAAGTTGAATATTGCCAAGTATTATGTATCCAATCAAGCCCCTGTACAGAGCAATGAGGTGGAGGGGGGATAGTGCATACACACCTAAAGGAGAAGTCCACTTTTAACCCAAAGAACAAAAATAATGAATGTTTGGAAGCCTTCAGGAGAGGAGTATTGAAGGAATTTGAGGCAATAAGTGTAAAACCAAGGAGACAGAACCTGACACAGGAGCAAAGGAAGGCACTTAAAAGCTTGAATGATAATCGTGAGATTATCATAAAGCCAGCAGACAAGGAAGGGGGGGTAGTCGTGATGGATGTGGCAAAGTATGAGGCAGAAATGCTGAGGTTATTATCGGATGCGGAGATCTACCAGGTTCTAAAAAAGAATCCAACTATTGAATATAAAGGAAAACTTGATGCACTTCTGACTAGAGGTTTTAGGGATAATATCATAAATAAAAAAGAGCAAGATTATTTCAATAATAAGTTCCCAGTGACGGCGGTAATATACTTTCTACCCAAAATACACAAGAGTCTGACTAACCCCCCAGGCAGGCCCATAGTTTTGGGAATTAACTCTCTCACTAACAGGCTAGGGGAATATGTCGATTAATTCCTCCAGAAATACGTCCCACTGATACCATCGTATCTGAAGGATTCAGGGAGTGTCATAAATTTAATCAAAGGATTGGGTGCCTACCCCAAGGACATGTGGCTGGCAACAGTCGATGTAACATCACTGTATACAGTAATCCCCAAGGATTTAGGCCTAGGGGCGATAGCAAAGGAGCTGAGGCAAGTCCCTTTCATGACAGAGATACAAGGGAAGTTCATACTTGACTGTGTAGATTTTTGCCTCTGCACAACTATTTTTGGCACAAGGAGAACTACTACCTCAAGCACACAGGAACGGCGATGGGGGCGAAATTCGCCCCCCAGTTTCGCTAATGTTTTTATGGGGGCATGGGAGAAAGAAAATATCAACCCCGTTTTGAATAAACTGACTGCTTTTGGTGAATTAACCATCTGGAAGAGGTTCATTGACGACTGTCTGATTGTGTGGAAGGGGGAAAGACAGGGTCTTCTGAACTTTATTGACAGTCTGAACAGTAACCAATGGATCCTCTCCTTCACAAGTACAGTCAGCAGTAGTAGTATTGACTTCCTTGATTTAACAATCTTTGTGGAGGATAATCATTTGAAGACCAAAAATTTTTTCAAGGAAACTGACGTCAACGGGTATATAGACACTTCCAGCTGTCACTATACCCCTTGGCTGAAAAATATACCTAAGGGGCAACTAAAAAGAATCCACCGTAACTGCACTAAGGTGGAGGATTTCGGGCGCAGAGTGAGGTCATCAGTGGGCGGTTTCTGGAGAAGGGATATTGTAGAGAAGATCTGGAGAAATGTAGAGAAGAAGTGGAGAGAGAAAACGCAGGAGAGGGAGCTTCAGGGAGAGTAAAGAAAGATTTTCGTTTTTCTTTCCTCACACAGTATAATGACCAAGCTGGAACTATTAAGAATATAATAAGGAAGAACTGGCCAACCCTAAAAAATGATCCAGTGTTGGGGAAGGACATCCCGGAACATCCCAATGTGATCTTCAGAAAAGCACCAAGTCTACGGACTAAACTGGTGCACAGCTCTTTATATTCGGAGGGTGCTAGAAAAGGAAATAAATTCACCTGGTGTGGGTCCTGTCTGCCGTGCCGCAATAGGAAAAAAGAAAAAAGAAAGAGGGACATTCAGATTGTACATTCGAACCATAGGGGTCAGGATTACAAGATAAAAGGCTGCATTAGTTGTGAAAGCGTAGGGGTGGTCTACATGCTGGAGTGCCCGTGTGGGCTCCAGTATGTGGGCCGTACCATGCGTAAGTTGAAAGTTAGGGTCCAGGAGCATGTCCGGAATATCAGAAAGGGACTTGAGACCCACAGTGTCTCGATGCATTTTAAAATCAAGCATCAGAAAGATCCAAGTGGCCTGTCTTTTGTAGGGGTGGAGTTAGTGAAACTGCACTGGCGGGGAGGAAATTCAATCGAGTGGATTAATAGGAGGGAGGTAGAGTGGATCTATATGATGGATTCTTTGCAACCAAAAGGGTTGAATATAGAATTCGATTTAAAACCTTGTCTCACCTGACAGAGTTTCCTGCAATCCCCACTCCGGCCATGTATATTTGGTGGCAGTAGTGAGGGAGTAACCGCTGCTGGACGGAGGTATTCCTGTGGATCGCTCCTTCATTCATTCATTCTTAGATGGAGGGAGGAGGCCCCAGGAGAGGGATTCTATCATTGGTGGGGAAGGATCACATGGGGAGAGAAGTGGGTATCAGTGAATGAATGGAGGAGCGTTCCTACGGTGTCTAAACAACTATTGAAGGACGGCCCCATGACATGTTAAGGGCGGTCCTATGACATGTCAATTTGTTATTGGCTGGGAAGAGCCATGTGGCCATTGGTGTTTCGATTGGTGGGATCACTCCATGTGAGGCCTCCGGGTCAACAAGGCATGGAGGAGGGCGGTAGCAGGTATAATTGACCTGGGGTTACGATTAACTAAGGGGGAGGTGACGTCATGGCTGTTTGTGAATGTCCGTGAAGTGTTTTCTCCTGGATCCTGGATAAGATACTGTGTTTCCGAAATAGGTGGGTAGTGGCTTTTAGAAGAAGTGTGCAAATAGGATACAATCAGTCCAGATAGGTTGATGTGGTTACTTGGTGTGTTAACCCTGTGAGTGCTATGGCTAAGTTTGTCAGCAGTATGTGTCCCAGCTTTCCTATGTGAGCGTGTGTATCTCTTTGATATTTATAGTAATGCCTGTACGTGAAAGTGGTCCGGTTACTTTTGTGTCTCGGTGTTAAACATGCGATCAGGTGCGGTGTTCTGAATACCAACGATATATTTTTATTTATTATGGATGTCATGTGATTAGTCCTGAGCAGTTCAGATCTGTTAGTAATTTGTAATTTATATTATAACAATAATTTGATGACCCAAAGGAGGTCTATATGTGATATTTGTGTAAAGAATTTTTTTGATGTATTTTATGGATGTTTTTATTTTTGTATTTTTGCATTGTGCCCTAAGGGCTATGTTGATTTTAAGAGGTGTGGAAGCCTATCAGGGGCAGGTATATAAAGACCGCCTCCTGGTAGGTTTAGTAGATACCCCTGACGAAGCTTCACAAAGCGAAACCCGGGTCGGGTGAATTGATTTATATACACCCCATGTCATTTTATCCATCTTGTAAGTATAATAAAAACCTTGCAGTTGGAACCTCGTGTGACTTCACTATTGGTGGCACCATGATTTCTCACAAGGTTACCTGGAGGAAAGGTGAACACAAGTGATTTAACCACTCACCCATATCCAGAAAAATTCCTGTGAGATCTGGAAGGGAGTATTTGTCAGCTCTGTCCGGGTGCAGCGCGGTCCATTCAAGGAAAACGTGTCTATAGATGTGAACTTTACCCACTTCACTACTGGACTCGGGATGCACTAAAAGAAAGGCAATGTACCTAAGGCTTTTTTATATATTTTATATATATTTTATTTGCATTAAACCAGGTACCCCCTGCTCTGAAGAAGAGAGGATGTCTGGTTTACAGAAAAAGGTTAGAAGTTGATGGAAACACCCCCAAAATGGTTTGGAAACAGCATAGGGACATACAATAGACAACCACACAAAGGCTATATGCCAAAAGCCGGGTATGTGCAAGCCAACAATCTATCCATGAGACAGACAGATAATAGCCAGCATACCTTACAACGGCAGCCTTGTGCACTATGAGACATTCCAAACCAGCTCTCATCTGACCAGTAAGCCTCAAAGTTGCTTCATATCTGTTTGATGGCTTGGGTGGACTCAGTGTACAGTCCCCCCCACATCTCATTGTACAGTCCCCCCCATACCTCAGTTTACAGTCCCCCCCACATCTCAGTGTACAGTCCCCCCCACATCTCAGTGTACAGTCCCCCCCACATCTCATTGTACAGTCCCCCCCATACCTCAGTTTACAGTCCCCCCCACATCTCAGTGTACAGTCCCCCCCACATCTCAGTGTACAGTCCCCCCCACATCTCAGTGTACAGTCCCCCCCACATCTCAGTGTACAGTCCCCCCCACATCTCAGTGTACAGTTCCCCCCACACCTCAGTGTACAGTCCCCCCACATCTCAGTGTACAGTCCCCCCCCACACCTCAGTGTACAGTCCCCCCCACATCTCAGTGTACAGTTCCCCCCACACCTCAGTGTACAGTCCCCCCACATCTCAGTGTACAGTCCCCCCCATACCTCAGTTTACAGTCCCCACCACACCTCAGTGTACAGTCCCCCCCACATCTCAGTGTACAGTCCCCCCCACATCTCAGCGTACAGTCCCCCCACATCTCAGTGTACAGTCCCCCCCATACCTCAGTGTACAGTCCCCCCCATACCTCAGTGTACAGTCCCCCCCCACACCTCAGTGTACAGTCCCCCCACATCTCAGTGTACAGTCCCCCCCATACCTCAGTGTACAGTCCCCCCCATACCTCAGTGTACAGTCCCCCCCCACACCTCAGTGTACAGTCCCCCCCCACATCTCAGTGTACAGTCCCCCCCACACCTCAGTGTACAGTCCCCCCACACCTCAGTGTACAGTCCCCCCACACCTCAGTGTACAGTCCCCCCCCACACCTCAGTGTACAGTCCCCCCCACACCTCAGTGTACAGTCCCCCCCACACCTCAGTGTACAGTCCCCCCCACACCTCAGTTTACAGTCCCCCCCACACCTCAGTGTACAGTGCCCCCACATCTCAGTTTACAGTCCCCCCCACATCTCAGTGTACAGTGCCCCCACACCTCAGTGTACAGTCCCCCCACATCTCAGTTTACAGTCCCCCCACACCTCAGTGTACAGTCCTCCCACACCTCAGTTTACAGTCCCCCCCACACCTCAGTGTACAGTCCCCCCCACACCTCAGTGTACAGTCCCCCCACACCTCAGTGTACAGTCCCCCCCCCCACCTCAGTGTACAGTCCCCCCACACCTCAGTGTACAGTCCCCCCCCACACCTCAGTGTACAGTCCCCCCCCACATCTCAGTGTACAGTCCCCCCCATACCTCAGTGTACAGTCCCCCCCCACACCTCAGTGTACAGTCCCCCCCCACATCTCAGTGTACAGTCCTCCCACACCTCAGTGTACAGTCCCCCCCATACCTCAGTGTACAGTCCCCCCCATACCTCAGTGTACAGTCCCCCCCCACACCTCAGTGTACAGTCCCCCCCCACACCTCAGTGTACAGTCCCCCCCACATCTCAGTGTACAGTCCTCCCACACCTCAGTGTACAGTCCCCCCCACATCTCAGTGTACAGTCCCCCCCATACCTCAGTGTACAGTCCCCCCCCACACCTCAGTGTACAGTCCCCCCCCACATCTCAGTGTACAGTCCCCCCCACATCTCAGTGTACAGTCCCCCCCACACCGCAGTGTACAGTCCCCCCCACACCTCAGTGTACAGTCCCCCCCATACCTCAGTGTACAGTCCCCCCCCCACACCTCAGTGTACAGTCCTCCCACATCTCAGTGTACAGTCCCCCCCATACCTCAGTGTACAGTCCCCCCCACACCTCAGTGTACAGTCCCCCCCACACCTCAGTGTACAGTCCCCCCCACACCTCAGCGTACCGTTCCCCCCCACATCTCAGCGTACAGTCCCCCCCCCCACACCTCAGTGTACAGTCCTCCCACATCTCAGTGTACAGTCCCCCCCATACCTCAGTGTACAGTCCCCCCCACACCTCAGTGTACAGTCCCCCCCACACCTCAGTGTACAGTCCCCCCCACATCTCAGCGTACAGTCCCCCCCACATCTCAGTTCAAAATAAGTTACTACATGAGTAGGTTCCGCATACTTCTCCCGTGCTGCTGACACTCGCGAACTCCATGATCCATGTGAAAAAGCACGTTACTCTCCTGTTTCTGATCCACGTGATCTGGGAGTGCCACGTGATGTTGTGACGTCAAGTATAGTATTTAGCCATTGCCGTAGGACATGTGAATGGAGCATTTCCAGCACTGATGTAGATACGGGGGTCGCAGAAAACCAGAGCCCCCCGCCTTTCCTGTACTGCTTCTGGGGAACTACAAGTCCCAGAATATTAGTTCTTGCGATAGATGTAAATCCATTAAAACCTGGCTACTTGTAGGCTTCCCTTATGTATGGAGACAGTGAGCTGTGGTTTTTAGGGGCTCAGACCATTGGGACAGTCAGTGTCAGCCCTGCAGCAATACATAGAATGGGCACCTATCCTACAGCAGGGGTCATACAGTGCTGTACATACAATGTAGTGTGACCTCATATTCACCTCTTCGGTTATTTTACACAGGAAAGCACAGTTCTGCAGCAACCCCCCCCCCTTCCCCCAGCCCTTGTCTATGCTGCCCTGGTCTGTGCCCCCCTGGCACCTGAGTTGCGAAGTGCACGGGGTGGGGGCCCCATACAAAAAATTGCTGTGGGGCCCAGTCACTTCTAGTTACGCCCCTGGGAACCGGCAATAACAGATTTTCCCGTCGTAAGGTGGATTTGTGTTGGCAGATCCTGTCACGTATTTTTTGCGAAGTTTCTCCAACATATGCTAATCCGCATGGACATTTGATGATGTAGACCACGTATTCCCCGAGACCGCAACTTCCGGTCCCCATGCGTTCCACCGGCCGATGTACATCCGGCCAGTGGAACGCACGGCGTCCCATGTGTTCCCAGCAGGAGCCGCCCACCTTTTATGGCGCGATCCTGCTCCTTATTTTAAAACTGAATCTGGTGGAGACAAGGTTGCACACCCGTTCAAGTTTTGGAGCACAGCTCCTCTACCTTTGGCGTGACCTCACTTCTTTTCTGACTAAACCCACTGCGGCACAGGTAAGGGATGGAAGGTCTCCTCCTCATATGGAGAATTATTGTTGTCTGATAAATCGCATAATGGAAGTAAATGCTCATTTCTGATGACCTGGTATATATGGGGTCATTCAAGTCACTAATAGTACATTGAGTTTTTGTCTTTGGAATTATTGAACGCAGCCTTATTGAATTAGGTGTACCTACATTAGGCCGATAGCATTACTATTTTTGCTGGATTTCCGATCCTTAACATATGGTTCCTAGATGATCTTATGTCGCTGCGAGTTATTTAGGATGCTACGACGCACATTCCCTCTTATGTGAAAAAGTGGATATCGCTCCAGTGACCTCGAGATCCAGACAAGATATTATCTATATTATCTATATTTCCGTGATTTCATTGTGTCGACATCTGTAATATATATTGTATTATTTTCGTATATCATTTTATTATTATTTTTATCCTCTTCATTTATAACAATATGTTGTTATTTGAATGTAATATTTGCATATGGCTTTATTTTGTAATCTCTCAGTGTCTGAAGAAGGCTTTGCATAGCCGAAAACGTTCACACGTACTGCCGTATGTTACTCTGCTTCTGTTGAAAACAAAATAAAAGAGCAAACAGAAAAAAACAATTTTATCTGCTGTAATTTTGTGTATATACTGACACTTGGAGTATAGGCTAATGACACACTGACACTTGGGGTATAGGCTAATGACACACTGACACTTGGGGTATAGGCTAATGACACACTGACACTTGGGGTGCAGGATAATGACACACTGACACTTGGGGTATAGGATAATGACACACTGACACTTGGGGTATAGGATAATGACACACTGACACTTGGGGTATAGGCTAATGACACACTGACACTTGGGGTATAGGATAATGACACACTGAAACTTGGAGTATAGGATAATGACACACTGAAACTTGGGGTACAGGATAATGACACACTGACACTTGGAGTATAGGATAATGACACACTGACACTTGGGGTATAGGCTAATGACACACTGACACTTGGGGTACAGGATAATGACACACTGACACTTGGGGTATAGGATAATGACACACTGACACTTGGGGTATAGGATAATGACACACTGACACTTGGGGTATAGGATAATGACACACTGACACTTGGGGTATAGGCTAATGACACACTGACACTTGGGGTATAGGATAATGACACACTGACACTTGGGGTATAGGATAATGACACACTGACACTTGGGGTATAGGCTAATGACACACTGACACTTGGGGTATAGGATAATGACACACTGACACTTGGGGTATAGGCTAATGACACACTGACACTTGGGGTATAGGATAATGACACACTGACACTTGGGGTATAGGCTAATGACACACTGACACTTGGGGTATAGGCTAATGACACACTGACACTTGGGGTATAGGATAATGACACACTGACACTTGGGGTATAGGATAATGACACACTGACACTTGGGGTATAGGATAATGACACACTGACACTTGGGGTATAGGCTAATGACACACTGACACTTGGGGTATAGGCTAATGACACACTGACACTTGGGGTATAGGATAATGACACACTGACACTTGGGGTATAGGATAATGACACACTGACACTTGGAGTATAGGCTAATGACACACTGACACTTGGGGTATAGGCTAATGACACTGATACTTGGGGTATAGGATAATGACACACTGACACTTGGAGTATAGGCTAATGACACACTGACACTTGGGGTGCAGGATAATGACACACTGACACTTGGGGTATAGGATAATGACACACTGACACTTGGAGTATAGGCTAATGACACACTGACACTTGGGGTGCAGGATAATGACACACTGACACTTGGGGTATAGGCTAATGACACACTGACACTTGGAGTATAGGATAATGACACACTGACACTTGGGGTATAGGATAATGACACACTGAAACTTGGAGTATAGGATAATGACACACTGACACTTGGGGTATAGGCTAATGACACACTGAAACTTGGGGTATAGGATAATGACACACTGACACTTGGGGTACAGGATAATGACACACTGACACTTGGAGTATAGGCTAATGACACACTGACACTTGGGGTATAGGCTAATGACACACTGACACTTGGGGTATAGGCTAATGACACACTGACACTTGGGGTATAGGATAATGACACACTGACACTTGGAGTATAGGATAATGACACACTGACACTTGGGGTATAGGATAATGACACACTGACACTTGGGGTATAGGATAATGACACACTGACACTTGGGGTATAGGATAATGACACACTGACACTTGGGGTATAGGCTAATGACACACTGACACTTGGGGTATAGGATAATGACACACTGACACTTGGGGTATAGGATAATGACACACTGACACTTGGGGTATAGGCTAATGACACACTGACACTTGGGGTATAGGATAATGACACACTGACACTTGGGGTATAGGCTAATGACACACTGACACTTGGGGTATAGGATAATGACACACTGACACTTGGGGTATAGGCTAATGACACACTGACACTTGGGGTATAGGCTAATGACACACTGACACTTGGGGTATAGGATAATGACACACTGACACTTGGGGTATAGGATAATGACACACTGACACTTGGGGTATAGGATAATGACACACTGACACTTGGGGTATAGGCTAATGACACACTGACACTTGGGGTATAGGCTAATGACACACTGACACTTGGGGTATAGGATAATGACACACTGACACTTGGGGTATAGGATAATGACACACTGACACTTGGAGTATAGGCTAATGACACACTGACACTTGGGGTATAGGCTAATGACACTGATACTTGGGGTATAGGATAATGACACACTGACACTTGGAGTATAGGCTAATGACACACTGACACTTGGGGTGCAGGATAATGACACACTGACACTTGGGGTATAGGATAATGACACACTGACACTTGGAGTATAGGCTAATGACACACTGACACTTGGGGTGCAGGATAATGACACACTGACACTTGGGGTATAGGCTAATGACACACTGACACTTGGAGTATAGGATAATGACACACTGACACTTGGGGTATAGGATAATGACACACTGAAACTTGGAGTATAGGATAATGACACACTGACACTTGGGGTATAGGCTAATGACACACTGAAACTTGGGGTATAGGATAATGACACACTGACACTTGGGGTACAGGATAATGACACACTGACACTTGGAGTATAGGCTAATGACACACTGACACTTGGGGTATAGGCTAATGACACACTGACACTTGGGGTATAGGCTAATGACACACTGACACTTGGAGTATAGGCTAATGACACACTGACACTTGGAGTATAGGATAATGACACACTGACACTTGGGGTATAGGATAATGACACACTGACACTTGGGGTATAGGCTAATGACACACTGACACTTGGGGTATAGGCTAATGACACACTGACACTTGGAGTATAGGATAATGACACACTGACACTTGGGGTATAGGATAATGACACACTGACACTTGGGGTATAGGATAATGACACACTGACACTTGGGGTATAGGCTAATGACACACTGACACTTGGGGTATAGGATAATGACACACTGACACTTGGGGTATAGGATAATGACACACTGACACTTGGGGTATAGGATAATGACACACTGACACTTGGGGTATAGGCTAATGACACACTGACACTTGGGGTATAGGATAATGACACACTGACACTTGGGGTATAGGATAATGACACACTGACACTTGGAGTACAGGCTAATGACACACTGACACTTGGAGTATAGGCTAATGACACACTGACACTTGGAGTATAGGCTAATGACACACTGACACTTGGGGTATAGGCTAATGACACACTGACACTTGGAGTATAGGCTAATGACACACTGACACTTGGAGTATAGGCTAATGACACACTGACACTTGGAGTATAGGATAATGACACACTGACACTTGGAGTATAGGATAATGACACACTGACACTTGGAGTATAGGATAATGACACACTGACACTTGGAGTATAGGATAATGACACACTGACACTTGGGGTATAGGATAATGACACACTGACACTTGGAGTATAGGCTAATGACACACTGACACTTGGAGTATAGGATAATGACACACTGACACTTGGGGTATAGGCTAATGACACACTGACACTTGGAGTATAGGATAATGACACACTGACACTTGGAGTATAGGATAATGACACACTGACACTTGGAGTATAGGCTAATGACACACTGACACTTGGGGTATAGGATAATGACACACTGAAACTTGGAGTATAGGCTAATGACACACTGACACTTGGGGTATAGGATAATGACACACTGACACTTGGAGTATAGGATAATGACACACTGAAACTTGGGGTACAGGATAATGACACACTGACACTTGGAGTATAGGCTAATGACACACTGACACTTGGGGTACAGGATAATGACACACTGACACTTGGGGTATAGGCTAATGACACACTGACACTTGGGGTATAGGATAATGACACACTGACACTTGGGGTATAGGCTAATGACACACTGACACTTGGGGTATAGGATAATGACACACTGACACTTGGGGTATAGGATAATGACACACTGACACTTGGGGTATAGGCTAATGACACACTGACACTTGGGGTATAGGATAATGACACACTGACACTTGGGGTATAGGCTAATGACACACTGACACTTGGGGTATAGGATAATGACACACTGACACTTGGGGTATAGGCTAATGACACACTGACACTTGGGGTATAGGCTAATGACACACTGACACTTGGGGTATAGGATAATGACACACTGACACTTGGGGTATAGGATAATGACACACTGACACTTGGGGTATAGGATAATGACACACTGACACTTGGGGTATAGGCTAATGACACACTGACACTTGGGGTATAGGCTAATGACACACTGACACTTGGGGTATAGGCTAATGACACACTGACACTTGGAGTATAGGATAATGACACACTGACACTTGGGGTATAGGATAATGACACACTGACACTTGGAGTATAGGCTAATGACACACTGACACTTGGGGTATAGGCTAATGACACTGATACTTGGGGTATAGGATAATGACACACTGACACTTGGAGTATAGGATAATGACACACTGACACTTGGGGTGCAGGATAATGACACACTGACACTTGGAGTATAGGATAATGACACACTGACACTTGGGGTGCAGGATAATGACACACTGACACTTGGAGTATAGGCTAATGACACACTGACACTTGGGGTGCAGGATAATGACACACTGACACTTGGAGTATAGGATAATGACACACTGACACTTGGGGTATAGGATAATGACACACTGACACTTGGAGTATAGGCTAATGACACACTGACACTTGGGGTGCAGGATAATGACACACTGACACTTGGGGTATAGGATAATGACACACTGACACTTGGGGTATAGGCTAATGACACACTGACACTTGGAGTATAGGATAATGACACACTGACACTTGGGGTATAGGATAATGACACACTGAAACTTGGAGTATAGGATAATGACACACTGACACTTGGGGTATAGGCTAATGACACACTGAAACTTGGGGTATAGGATAATGACACACTGACACTTGGGGTACAGGATAATGACACACTGACACTTGGAGTATAGGCTAATGACACACTGACACTTGGGGTATAGGCTAATG
The DNA here is from genome assembly GCF_905171765.1 of Bufo bufo. NCBI lineage: Eukaryota > Metazoa > Chordata > Amphibia > Anura > Bufonidae > Bufo > Bufo bufo. Next base: position 804,278,100 of record NC_053390.1, on the reverse strand, counting down.
ACACACTGACACTTGGGGTATAGGCTAATGACACACTGACACTTGGGGTATAGGCTAATGACACACTGACACTTGGAGTATAGGCTAATGACACACTGACACTTGGAGTATAGGATAATGACACACTGACACTTGGGGTATAGGATAATGACACACTGACACTTGGGGTATAGGCTAATGACACACTGACACTTGGGGTATAGGCTAATGACACACTGACACTTGGAGTATAGGATAATGACACACTGACACTTGGGGTATAGGATAATGACACACTGACACTTGGAGTATAGGATAATGACACACTGACACTTGGGGTATAGGATAATGACACACTGACACTTGGGGTATAGGATAATGACACACTGACACTTGGGGTATAGGATAATGACACACTGACACTTGGGGTACAGGATAATGTCACTGACACTTGGGGTACAGGATAATGACACACTGACACTTGGAGTATAGGCTAATGACACACTGACACTTGGAGTATAGGATAATGACACACTGACACTTGGGGTATAGGCTAATGACACACTGACACTTGGAGTATAGGATAATGACACACTGACACTTGGGGTATAGGATAATGACACACTGAAACTTGGGGTATAGGATAATGACACACTGACACTTGGGGTATAGGCTAATGACACACTGACACTTGGGGTATAGGATAATGACACACTGATGTAGCACCCGAGTCCTGGAGGTACCACTATTGTGTTTTTACATGTTTGATATGCAATCCGTTATGTATTTTATTTGTATCGTGTCATTTTAATCAGCGGGGAGGTACTGGTTGGCAATGGCTGGCTGTAACAGGGTTAACCACCCTATTCCACCCGTCCTGGTAGAGTGGACTGGTACAACTTCCTGCCAGGAGGAGGAAGTCTAGGAGCGGGTTAGAGCAGTATAGAGGAGTACAAGGCGGAGAGGGGATATGGGAGGTCCTGCCCTGATAGTGTCGGAGGTGGGTAGTAGCCATCCAACCTGCCACCATACCTTCTCAGCTGGTGCCAGAAAAGAATTGCACCAAAGCTTGTTGCTACTGTATGTATTTCAAGTTGTATGTTGCACTTAGTAAAAAAGGACTTTATGTTTAGCTCTGGCCTCATTCTTCAATACTACAATTTCACTGCAACAGACCCCAAGGAACGATGGCCTGAAATAGGATACCATGACACAGCAACACTACATCAGGGTCACTACCACTCCTATCATCTATGCCGACTTCCCAGGGGGTTGCTGCACATAAAATGTCGTCTTGAACAGGATTGGGTATCCGTGTCTTACTGCTATCGATCCAGATTGTTGTTTAAACCCCCAAGAAACTTTGCTGCTACAGTCACCTTGTTGCAGAAACCTCTTGTGCCTGTTACAGCACTGGAAGTCTGGCTTGAAGACCAGCTAGACCCCTCTGCACCGTATGTCCTGCAGGAGACCACTCCTGGGACCTTCCACTATGGTCTCTTGCGACAGGCCTGCAGTGAGTCAGCTGATTCCAAGGCTGGTGGATCCTCCCATGGCCACTGCTCCTGCCATTGGCATGATTTCTGGGGCCGCAAGGGTCACCATCTCCGCGATGCTAGGGAGGCTCGTCCCCGTCCCCGCCTGCAATTAGCTGCTTCCCCCGACACCCGATGTTTTCATCCGTGTGCAGGGAGAAGCAGCAGCGGCGATGCGTGGACCAGGTGCGGAGTCGGGAGCGGGGTAAGTATATTAAAGGTGAAGGGCCCGGCACATGTGGGGGGGTTTTCTTGAAATTGGATAACCCCTTTAACCACCCTGTTCCACCCCTTCTGGTAGAATGGGCTGGTCCAACTCCTGCCAGAAGAGGGAGGTCAAGGAGAGGGTTAGAATAGTCTAGAGGAGCACAAGACGAAGTGGGGATGTGAGAGGTCCTGTCCTGATATTGGGGGAGGTGGAAAGTAGCTTGTAGAGCACCACCTCCCAAGAACCCTATCCACATCAAGTATTTAGAGATCCCTCTCCAGCCAGACAGGTGGGAAGTATTCTGCCACCATACCTCCTGGTGCCAGATAAGAATTGCACTTAAGCCTGCTGCTGCTGTATGTATGTATTCAAAGTTCTACATTGCACTTAGTAAAAAAGACTTTTACGTGTAACTCTTGCCTCATTCTTTAGTACTAAAATTTCACTGCAGCAGACCCAGGGATCGATGGCCTGAGGTAGAACACTGTGACATAACAACACTACATCAGGGACACTACTACTCCCATCCTTTACGATGGCTCCCCAGGAGGATGCTGCACTGACACTTTGGGTACAGGACAATAACACGCTGACACTTGACCAACTTCATGAGTAACCATAGTGACCCCACAGACACTGTAGACATGGCCACTGTAGCTGCAACTCCACTTCTCTAGTAGTCACAGATGTACCCCACTTTATCTGTTGCCACAGCATCCACCCTTTTTTAAACGGGCAGTCACTAGATGTTCCAGCTCCATGCAACAGCTCATTTTTTTTATTGAGACCATAGAGTAAATAGGGAGAAGAAGTAAGTGAACCATTGACTTGAAAAACCTGTAGATGCCCTATTTGCAGTCATCACCTCCACCTAATGTTTTCTGCAGCTCCACATAAGATTTGTACAATGTTGAGGAGGAATTTTGGATCATTCCTCCTTGAAAATGTGTTCAGTTCATGGATATTTCTGGGATGCCTTTTGCGCGCACAACTCTCTTCAGGTCTTGCCTTATCCAACATCTCTTTAACAAGAGGCCATGGACTGCTGCCCTTACGTTCTCCTGTAAAATGTGTCTTTACATCTTAGAATTAATTGTTTCCTCAATGATGGTCAGGTCTAGGTCTTGAGGCAGCTCCAAACCAAGACACTCCTGCAACCAGCCCCAAACCACAATGCTGCCTCTGTCATGCTTCATGGTTGGTGCTGATGTGCGATGTATAATCGTGACTTAGATAAAGTATCTATTGGAGGGCTCACAAAAAATCTGGTTCTATACAGACTTAAAAAATAAAAAGAGATTTATTCAAACATACAATTGTAAAACATATAAAAATGTTCCAGTATTGTGCCGCAGTTTGCACATGTGTCACGGACATGGGGATATGATTTTCCAGTGAATCAGCTAAACCACTAAGCGTTGGTGCTACTTTAAGGAGAAACGCTGTAATCACCTTACAATACGTGGATAACAGATATATAGTCTAGTGGAACACAATCAGTGACTTACCATCATTTGGATAACGCACGGACGTGTGTGCCATTAGTGTGGCGTGGGTCGCCGGAGATTATATGGCCTAGTTCAGAATGCAAATGTGACCCATAGTACACCATGATATATATTTATTATATGCCTTGAATTACTGTGTCACGTGCGTGCAATATTGAGTGGTGTTTTTGTTACCACATATGAGTATTCCATTTTGTTTTTAAATTGCATTTTTATATGTTTTACAATTGTATTGTGTTTGAATAAATCTCTTTTCATTTTTTGAGTCTGTATAGAAACAGATTTTTTGTGTGCCCTCCAATAGATACACTCCAATATATATTTATTTTGACGATTTGGGGTGAGTTGTGGGGTGAGCATCTGCAGCGTCCCACTACATGTGTGTGGGCACTGCTTAAAAGCACTTTTTTCCCTAAGAATTGTATTATGCTCTGCTGTGTAATTTGGTACTAACTTGTTACTGTTACTGGGCAGATTAGGTGTAATTTATACATCCCACCACTAGATGGGGATAACACTTATGTTCTATAAATACTTAGGTCAGGCCTAGATAGTGGGTGAAGCTTAGACAGATAGTGAGTTAGTGGTTCCAACAGAGTTGAGAATACAGAGTGAAGACTTCACACCACAGATTAGTGAGTGGAGCCAACTTCGCTAGGAGGTGATACTCAGATGTGAGGCGCAGAAGAGCGTTTTCCTTCTGTGGCCGGACTATACACTTGCATCCCTGACCAGTAGGAGAGAGTTTTTCTCCCTGGAACAGACCCAAGCACCAGAAAGATTCATCGGTGATAATAGCCGTTATTTAGGGCCACAGACACCTTTGCGCATGGTGGAGGACTTTAGGGCTTCTGGCCGCCACACCATAACTCTGGGAAACAGATTAGCTACCTGTCCCAATATTCAGCTTGGAGGGAAAGGACAAGGTATAGGACTGAACATACCAACTGGAATAAGGTACTCCATATCCACAGCTTAAATCCAGCCAAGAAAGCCTATAAACAGTGGATTCACAGGATAACTCTACTGCTAACCAAAGACTGCATTTTGTTTTACGTACCTAACGCAACTGGAACCAACATCAGTAAAAGTTGTGAGTTGCATCTTACCACTGTCTACCTCATTATTACTACCTATGGTTGTACCACCATTAACGGTACTGGCGTCACAACAAAAACCATCAAGGGACTCAGCCGCAACAAGCACCCTAAGCACCCCTAACATCAAGGACACCTGGACCACCATCTTGGCTGATGCTTCCTACCACAGAGCGTGCCCCGGAGGATTTCGTGCTGTCCACCTCAACACTGTGCTGCCAGCCGAGGGAGGCTTTCTGCTAACCGTGAGTAAACTGATGAACTGTGTGTTATTATTTGGCCCCTCATCGGTCCACCGTGCACCTCACGTGTTGCCCCTGCGACTGGCTGGCTGCATATCATACCCATACCTACTCAACAGGTGGAGCCACTGTTACACTTTCCATTGTACATAATCGTGACTTAGATAACAATCAGACCATGTCATTTACTTAATTTTTCTTGCAACTCCATATCTATCTATCTATCTATCTATCTATCTATCTATCTATCTATCTATCTATCTGTCTGTCTGTCTGTCTGTCTATCTATCTAATATCTATCTCATATCTATCTATCTGTCTATCATCTATCTATCTATCTATCTATCTATCTAATATCTATCTATCTATCTATCTAATATCTATCTATCTATTATCTATCTATCTATCTATCTATCTATCTATCTATCTATCATCTATCTATCTATCTATCTATCTATCTATCTATCTGTCTGTCTGTCTGTCTGTCTATCTATCTAATATCTATCTCATATCTATCTATCTGTCTATCATCTATCTATCTATCTATCTATCTATCTAATATCTATCTATCTATCTAATATCTATCTATCTATCTATCTAATATCTATCTATCTATCTATCTATCTATCTATTATCTATCTATCTATCTATCTATCTATCTATCTATCTATCTATTATCTATCTATCTAATATCTATCTAATATCTATCTATCTATCTATCTATCTATTATCTATCTATCTATCTATCTATCTGTCTGTCTTTCTAGTGACTATAATGTCTGTAAAGTGCTGCAGAATATCATAGTGCTATATAAGCAAGCTAAATATAACATTCTCTGTATCTCATATCTAACTCCATTGCATTATATCTCATGCATCCTTCAGTCATTCTGTGATGCTGTAAAACAGGTTTGTACAATATACAATCTATACATTCAAGGTCAAGTCCTTACACAAAGATTTCTTCAGGAGAAATGATGAACCCTCTATCTTCTTGTTCTGTATGATGGTGCAGAGTGAATGACTGCTCCCATCATTCAGACTATTTGTCCGTACCACAAGTTGTGCTGCTCATTTATTTTCCAGCTTTCTATCCATGACTCATGTATTAATGTAACCACGTCATGTGTATGCACGTCCTCTATGCAGCTCCATCTAATTTTACACTTACAGAGCACTCATTCATGTGTAGACTATTACTACGTAGGCATCAAAATTCTTGCACAAGGCACTTTAAATGCGTGTACACAGAACTCATATAATGCCAAAACCACTTCTCACCAGATGTTCTATTATATTTTTATTACAGTCAGCGTGCATCATTCTGATTCTGAGGTCATAATGATGCACTGATTGATATTAGGGGAGCTCTGTTAAATGTTAAAATTCTGTCTGACTGCAAGCTCCACTAGGGGGAGCTAACTACATATGTGTTTTAACAGCTACTCAAAGGGTGCTGAGATCTGTATATGGTGAGTCCCTAGTGGTGGGACAGGTACTCTGCATCACAGTGTCATGGTAAGCAGGGGAAATTGTATCAGTGGTGTGTCCTACCTCTGTGGTAAGTCCTCCACCAGCAGACCATAGCAAGCTGTCTGCTTATGGCATTTGAGGCATATCAATAACAGCTATACCAAACAGGGTTTTTAATGACCAGGCCTTAAGTTCAGGCAAAAAGCATAGAAGCAAAAACAGAACCAGGACACTATACACAAAGGTCACTGGCAATCACTGAGTAGCAGACTTTAACCCCCCACCTAGGTCTGGAATTGGTCACTGAACCAGGAACCTGATTGGCTCAGCTTCTAGACTCATTGAGAGGTCAACCATCCAGGCTTTGACTGGTTGGTATGGCAACTATCCCAGAACAGCCATTCACAGTGTCTTGGCTGGGTAAACTCCTGACCCCTTCCTTGTTGAAGAGTTAGCCTCGTTTAAGGAATGGATGGCATCTCACTAGGATTTGCCTTCCAATGTATGATCTGTGATAGTCCAAATGTTGTGGCCCTCAGGAATTGTTACACCCATGTTCCAGTAGTACTAGTAAAGCATCCTACCCGTTCCTCTCCTGAAGGCTCCATTGAGCTTTTTTTTTTTTTTTCAAAGACCATGTGGCCTCCAGAAAGAAAAATGAAAAGAGCCAACAACAGACCAAAGCCACTTTGTTTTAGCAATGTCCAAGAGTCATAGCAATTTAAACCAAGAGCATATATACCATACAATCAGTACATGTGGCCCTATGGGGCCACTGGTGAGTGGGGCCCAGGTTGGCTTCATCACTTAATGTGAGAACCTATACAGGGAACCCTTCTCCACAGGACTTAATCTGTTAGTCAAGCAAGCACCAAATGGTAGTGCCAGCCAGCAACAGAAGGGGCCCCATTTAAGTCATTACTATAAGGCCCCCTAACCGTTATATATATGGCTCTGGTGGGACTTCCACTAAGTAGATATCGATGACATGCTCTAGCATACTTACCTACTCCTCCTTCTCCTGACTGCAGTCAGCCAGAGAAACAGGAAAACTTGATTGGCTTCTCGCCTTCACCCCTGAGCAAGATTTATAGCCTTTGGAAACTGGGCAGCAAAGTGGGCTGTCTGTAAGTAGTAAGAAGGCCCGCCCCTGAGGTTCCTAACACCTTCGGTCCAAAAAAAAGGAGCAAAACTAACTTGAGTTAGCACTTGATAGCACTTGAGTTGTAATGGTGCAGATATCTTCTGAGCATAACTTCTGTGAAGGGGTTTCGCAATCGGGAAGGCAGAGTTAGCAGTCACACCTGGTAATTGATAGGGCCCGATGAAAGCTCTGCCACATAAGAAGAACCCAGTATTATAAATGGTACAGTCAGGTCCATAAATTTTGGGACATCGACACAATTCTAACATTTTTGGCTCTATACACCACCACAATGGATTTGAAATGAAACGAACAAGATGTTCTTTACCTGCAGACTGTCAGCTTTAATTTGAGGGTATTTACATCCAAATCATGTGAACGGTGTAGGAATTACAACAGTTTGCATATGTGCCTCCCACTTGCTAAGGGACCAAAAGTAATGGGACATAATAATAATCATAAATCAAACTTTCACTTCTTAATACTTGGTTGCAAATCCTTTGCAGTCAATTACAGCCTGAAGTCTGGAACGCATAGACATCACCAGACGCTGGGTTTCATCCCTGGTGATGCTCTGCCAGGCCTCTACTGCAACTGTCTTCAGTTCCTGCTTGTTCTTGGGGCATTTTCCCTTCAGTTTTGTCTTCAGCAAGTGAAATGCATGCTCAATCGGATTCAGGTCAGGCGATTGACTTGACCATTACAGAACATTCCACTTCTTTCCCTTAAAAAACTCTTTGGTTGCTTTTGCAGTATGCTTTTGGTTATTGTTTATCTGCACTGTGAAGCGTCGTCCAATGAGTTCTGAAGCATTTGGCTGAATCTGAGCAGATAATATTGCCCGAAACACTTCAGAATTCATCCTGCTGCTTTTGTCAGCAGTCACATCATCAATAAATACAAGAGAACCAGTTCCATTGGCAGCCATACATCCCCACACCATGACACTACCACCATGCTTCACTGATGAGGTGGTATGCTTAGGATCATGAGCAGTTCCTTTCCTTCTCCATACTCTTCTCTTCCCATCACTCTGGTACAAGTTGATCTTGGTCTCATCTGTCCATAAGATGTTGTTCCAGAACTGTGAAGGCTTTTTTAGATGTCGTTTGGCAAACTCTAATCTGTTCTTCCTGTTTTTGAGGCTCACCAATGGTTTACATCTTGTGGTGAACCCTCTGTATTCACTCTGGTGAAGTCTTCTCTTGATTGTTGACTTTGACACACATACTCTCTACCTCCGGGAGAGTGTTCTTGATCTGGCCAACTGTTGTGAAGGGTGTTTTCTTCACCAGGGAAAGAATTATTCGGTCATCCACCACAGTTGTTTTCCGTAGTCTTACGGGTCTTTTGGTGTTGCTGAGCTCACCGGTGCGTTCCTTCTTTTTAAGAATGTTCCAAACAGTTGTTTTGACCACGCCTAATGTTTTTGCTATCTCTCTGATGGGTTTGTTGTGTTTTTTCAGCCTAATGATGGCTTGCTTCACTGATAGTGACAGCTCTTTGGATCTCATCTTGAGAGTTGACAGCAACAGATTCCAAATGCAAATAGCAGACTTGAAATGACCTCTGGACCTTTTATCTGCTCACTGGAATTGGAATAATGAGGGAATAACACACACCTGGCCATGGAACAGCTGAGAAGCCAATTGTCCCATTACTTTTGGTCCCTTAACAAGTGGGAGGCACATATGAAAACTGTTGTAATTCCTGCACCGTTCACCTGATTTGGATGTAAATATCCTCAAATTAAAGCTGACAGTCTGCAGGTAAAGCACATCTTGTTTGTTTCATTTCAAATCCATTGTGGTGGTGTATAGAGCCAAAAAAGTTAGAATTGTGTCGATGTCCCAATATTTATGGACCTGACTGTACGTGGTAAGGGTAGCCCTGTTAAAGATTTTGCACTGGGGCCCCGGAGCTTCCAATTGCCTCTCTGTTTCTACGGTAATTTCCATGCTTGCTAACCCCTTACATATCCCTACAGTAGTTCTTATTTTATATACATGGGCACTACATATAAAATCTGAAAATACTGAATTTATAATAAAACACTGAACATGCACATCATTAAATGAATTAATGAACGCCTCATGGAATCTAGCGATACTCTGCCTTTGATATCGGAGCAAGCCAATTAATTCACATTGCAGCTATTTAAAGATTTAATCAGCTTTTCTTCTAAAGTCGGCTCTGCGCCTGAGAAATTAATCAGGCCACCTAATATGATTAAGGCAAGACAGTTTAGCAATTAATTATATAAATAGGGAGATTATTGTATTTGTGACTCTTGTTATAAAATAAATTGTATGCTTATACAGTACATAGCTGGAGTTGTAGAAACTGACATTAATATACTGTACAGTGGTATAACTAGAATTGACTGGGCACCAACAGCAAATTTCCGGAAGGCGAGCCCCTCCTCCCGTGCAACCCTCACTCCTGCGTCTAGTCAAGATTGGTCTCTCAGATCAGACCATCTGTCCGTTTCCTACGCATATATGCGGCATGTCATGTCACTGTATATAATGTATTATATAATACTGTTTATAAACAAACATTTTCAGTCCTCCTCGTGGGCGGGCCCGTTCTGAGTTTGGGTCCTGTAGCAGCGACTTCCAATATAGTTATGACCCTGATACTGTAGTAACGTATAATACAAGCTTCAACATTCGTGTGCAAAATCTGCTGTGTGCACATACTCTAACAGTGCATTTACACGTGCCAAAGAGTAGCAGATTGTCGAGATGGAAGCGTTGCTTCCTGATAGTTGGCTGCTCGTTTAGTGGAGGTGAAGCAACGCTTTTGCACGCAGCGATCTCCTCCACAGTATGAGGATGAGCGCTCGCTATAGTGATCCCTCTTACCCATACAGCTGCACTGTGTCCGGGCAGCAGGTCACTGTTTAGACAGCAAGATCTGCTGCCCAGGAACGATGATTAGTTGTGTCTGCACGAACGACAGGATCACCTGATGAATTACCACCAACACCGCAAGGTGACTTTTTTGATTGATTATGACTGCTTGTTTTGTCACTTGCCTAAAGAGTGAATAAAACACTGAACTGTTTGATCCAAAGAACTTGTTGTTGCCTCTATACTGCGTCCGCTAATCCTGTCTACCAGAGCGAAACCCCACAGGTTGGCATGAACGCAGATTTTTTATATTTTTTTTTGTTTCTGCATTTTTCAGGCATGGTTGTATGTCGTACATTAAACCAGCTGTATTACAACCAGTGCCACACGACAAAATGGAGGCTGTTGTGAAGGCCCTCATGGAGGCTAATCTACAGCAGCGAGAGACAAACCTGCAGCAACGCGAGGCTAATAAGCAGCAGCAGGAGACTAACCAGTTGCTGCTACAAAATGTGATGGCTTTGCAGACAGCAGGAGCAACCCCGGATGCCCGGAAAGCAGTCTGTGCCGCGATTCCTAAGATGACCCCCGCAGATGACATCGAAACCTACCTGGCGATGTACGAGAAAGTGGCCATCAGGGAAAAGCTACCCCGTGACCAGTGGGCTGAGGTTGTTACTCTGTTCCTGGCATCCGATTCCCAGCACATGTATTTCGGATTGCCGGACGATCAAGCGGCCAACTACCAGAAAGTCAAGGGTGAGATTCTGGCAAGACTGGGGGTGAATGTGTTGGTCCGGGCCCAGTATTATAACTTAGTTCACCTCTTGCAAAAATAGCTACAGCCTGACGTGCTGTCCCACTGCTATGCTGGATCGTCTGTTGGCCGATTTGTTCTGGAGGGCTTTGCCATACCCTCTTCAGCACTGGATCGGTCAGGTGTCTCCTGGCAATGCCCTTGAGATGGTGGACCTGGTGCAATGCTACGAGGCTACCCGGAATCTACAGAGGGGTTCTTTTGGGAGGGGGCAGTCAAATCCCATAAATCTCCACCCCAGACCCGGAGACTTGTGCCAACCAAACCCGCCCGGGATGTACCCCCTGTGGACCCGGCTCCGATAGTCTGCTGGCGGTTTCGGGAGCCTGGCCATGTATGAGCTGACTCTCCACATCAGGTGGAACCCCCGGACACAAACTATGGCTTCCGTCAGTCGTTATATGCCAGGAAGCTGTGTGCAGCGGGTACCCCAGAAACTCTAAATCACTTGTGCCAGGTGGAAGTGGGAGACACTCCAGTGGAGGCCCTGCTGGACTCAGGGAGTCTGGTGTCCCTAGTTAGGGCTCCCCTGGTACGGTCCGCTGAGTATACTGGCCGGAAAGTCGGGGTCATGTGCATTCATTGGGACTTAAAAGACTATCCCACCGCCCTGGTGTCTCTAACCACAGGGGCCGGCAGGTGGACTCACGAAGTGGCAGTTGCCACAAACTTACACTACGAACTTATCGGGAAAGACTTCCTGGGTTTCCCGGCACTGTGGCCTGCTACGAAAGTGACTGAAACCCATGAGACAGGGGTAACCCCAGTAGAGTAGCCTTGCTCCGGGGGGAGGCCAGAGCCCTGGGAACCCGAGGCTGAAGGGCCAGCGGTAGGGGTGACTGCCACTTCGGTGGAAGAGGGGGAGACAACTCCACTGAGTGTAATGGTGGGAGACGTCGAGGATAATTTTGGTACTGCACAACACCGGGACCCAACCCTATCCTGAGTCTGGGAAAATGTATTAATAGTAGATGGAGAACCACAACAAGCTGGGGCAGAGTCGGTATTCCACCGTTTTGTGGTTAATCAGGATATGTTGTATTGGGTAAATCATCTGCGGGGTGAACCCATTGAACAGTTGGTGGTGCCCCAGGCTTATCGCAAACTTGTGTTAGAGTTAGCCCACCAACTTGTTCTCGTGGGTCATCTGGGAATGCAGAAAATACAGGACCGGATACTACAACGGTTTTACTGGCCCAGTGTGTTTAGGGAGGAGGATGAATTCTGTAAGTCTTGCCCGACCTGCCAGGCAACTAGCCCCCAGCACCTTTTTGGCAGTCCCTTGGTACCTCTCCCGATCATCGAGATACCATTTGAGCAAATCGCTATGGATCTCGTAGGCCCAGTACCGAGGTACGCTAGAGGACACCAACACATCTTGGTTGTCCTAGACTACGCCACTCGGTACCTGGAGGCGGTGCCACTGCGACATACATTGGCTAAACTTATAGCTAAGGAACTAATGGAGATGTTCTCCCGAGCAGTGTCGTAGAGTGGGGGGGCGGGGGGCCGTTGCCCCGGGCACAAAATTTTAGGGGGCGCCAGCAGGGCCGCACCGCCAATTAGGCAAAGTGAGGCGATTGCCCCAGGCGGCAAGGCCCTGCTCACAAGTGGGGGGCGGCGGCAGGTCACAGGGAGATGAGCACTTCCATTGTGAAGCGCTCATCCCCATAGTCATCTGTATTGCCGTCCTCAGGAAAGCGATATAGATGGATGCTGTGGGACAGTGGAATGAGAGGTGTCCAGGATGCTTGCAGCCTATCAGAGGCTGGTGCAGGCGGCGTGATGACGTCATCGTGCTGCCTGAGCCGCAGAGTGCGGGACACAGGCCGGAAGAGGCCTGCATCGCCTCTGTAACGGATCCTGGGTACCTCCGTTGATGGATGCTCCCAGTGCTTCCCGAGGGCTCCAAGCACTCCACTTGACACCGTAAGCACTGCAGACCCCACGAACTGCCGCAGCTTGGTTGGGGTCTCGCCATCTCCTACCCACCCTGGACCTACGACAAGGCTCCAGACTCCAGTGGGTGAACCTCTCTTCCTTCAGAGAGCGATGCAGGATTATAGCCAGGGGAGTATACAGCGTATAGCAATCCCCAGTGTAGATACAGCCTTTCCCCCCACACATAAGACGAGGTTCTATGTTGAGGGTAAAACAGGAACTCTTTAATGGGGCTATCCGTCAGCCTTTTATGCAGTTCTTCCAGCACTCTCCCTGGGGACCTTGTGGAAGACTGCGACAGTTTATACATTAGCCAATTACACGCATTTACAGTATTGAAACCTTCCCAGCAACCACCCCCCTCTGTCTGTGACGCAATCAACAAAATACAATGGGCATTGCCTGTGATACAATTACCAAACATAATGGGCTAATTTAATTACTCACAGGCAGAAAACACCTCAAAACCCCACACATCCCGGTAATTTATACATCCATGGATAGCTCTGATCTGGGTGAACAACATATCCAAAAATGATATTGTACTGTGGTACCGCGGCCTTCTCTGTTGTCAGTGCCTTGAAAACACAGTATACAATTGCTTTAGACTCCCAGATTGGTATTTACCTGTTTCTGAGTTCTGCTTGTTCGACTGTATGTTCGCGTTTTCTCTCTTGCTCTCACATCGACATGAGGGGGATTTGGGAGGCTACACCCTATTGCTGTTGCTTTCACTGAGCTTGCCCCGGCCGGTGGCACAGCTCTCGTTCAAAACTTTCTCGCTCGCACTCACACGGAGCGCTGTGTGACATCACAATTTGAGCTACGGATAGTTAGGAGGACCTCCCGACTCCCCCTCATGTCGATGTGAGAGCAAGAGAGAAAACGCGAACATACAGTCGAACAAGCAGAACTCAGAAACAGGTAAATACCAATCTGGGAGTCTAAAGCAATTGTATACTGTGTTTTCAAGGCACTGACAACAGTAAAGGCGGGCAGGGAGTGCATCGTGCGGTACCACAGTACAATATATACGTGTCATTTGTGTTTAGCAGCGGCAGCGATACTGCTGCGGTACTGCAGCGTCAGTTATTGAGAGGTGGAAGCGCCTGTGTAATAAAGTAGAATACGGAGTGTTTCACATACCCAAAAATTACCCAGATCCAAGCAGGAGTTCCCAAATTCCATGGAAGTCACATTTGGCCGACCGCAAGCATGGTTTTCCTGCCCAAAACAGTTCCACAGATTTAAGTTGTGCGGCCGGTCTGCCTTCTCCTTCAAAGTTAGTATATAGGCCATAATCCTGAGGCAAGAGGCTGGCAAACAGGCCCCTCCAAAACCCAGTGGCGAGGTTAGTTTTGTCACACATCTCCCCCTTCCAGGGAAGACTAACTAGATACCTGACCTCACGCCGGTCAGTACCCGAGTTAGTCTGGCAGCCCACCCACAACCAAATACTGGACCTGTTGAATTTGGTAGCCTGTCTCTGTCCAGTGAGTCCATCAAGGTTATGTTGTTAACTGGTAACAGTCTCTGTTTTGCTCCCTGGCTTGGAGTGGAGGTTGCTTTGTGGGCAGGGATCAGCGGTACTCTGCCCTGGTGCCAGCGCATCAGCTAGGGTAGCCTGTGGGGAGTCAGGCTCTGGACAAGAGGATAATGGAGGGAAGAGGCCGACTGCGCTCTGCCCAGATGCCAGCTCTTCCGCTGGGGTACCCTGTGGGGAGTCAGGCTCTGGACAAGAGGATAGGGGATGGCAGAGGCTGACTGCGCTCCGCCCAGATGCCAGCTCTTCCGCTGGGATGGGGTCAGGGAATCCTACCCCCAGGACCTGGTGCCAGATCTGCTGTGGAGAGGAGGGATCGCTTACCTCCTCCTCTTGGCATTCCTGTGGAGTTGGTTGGAGATCTGTACCGGCCGTCCAGCATCCCTGTAGGTCTGGTGCAGAGATCGCAGTCCCATCTGCACCATCGGAGTTAGGGGTGCTGTCCCCCTGTGGTTGGGAGAGAGACCGGTTGTCTCCTCTCCCTGCAAGGTACACTGCCGCTGGGGAATGGAGACGCTGCTCTCCTCTCCCTCCAAAACATACTGCCGCTGGGGAGCAGGACCGACTGTCCCTACTCCCTGAAACTCCGGGTGCCTTTTGGGATCTGGGCTGACCGCCAGGCATCCCTGTAGGGCCGGTGGAGAGACCTCGGTCCCATCTACAACTGCCATATGGGGTTCCCCTCAGGACCAGTCTATGAGGTCCCCTACCTCCGCAGCTGGTACTAAAGCAGGGGATAGTTCAGTCGGGTCTTCCCAGCTGTAGGGTTGTAGGTCTGGGACTGCCACCCAGCTCTCAGGCAGTGTATATTTAGGCTGAATTGAGCTGAGGAAGTATTGGTAATCCTGTTCCAGCTCCCACTCCATTGTTACTAGAGATGCCAGGTCTTGTCTCCCTCTCTCGCTGTAGCCCAATCATGCATACCCTCCCTGTAGTCATAGATATCCCAGAACCGGGACTCTCCAGCATCTCCGAACTCTGGTTCTGCGAAGGCCTCAAACAATAGGTCAGGGCCATCGTAATCCTCACCCTCGGGTCTGTCGTGCTCAGCTATCCAGGGGGAGTGTTTAATCAAGTACCACCAGAGTGCCTGGTAGGCGTCGTATAGCCAAAGCTCCTTCCATACCAGGCTCTCGAGTTCTGTCACCCACTCATCCATGCTCTCCCTGAAGGGGCATTCGCAGAGCCACTCGCATCTGCAACCGCTGCTCCTCACTGGGGAGACTCTCGCCCCGCCGACCCTGTACGTCTTCCAGGGCCTCATGCCAGATGCCTTTTTGGACTGCCTCCCTCCAGTCCGGGTCATCCTCCTCCTCATAGTAGAACGATGTTCAGGAACAAACTGGTTCCATACTGCTGTAGCCAGGAACGCTGTACGGGGACAAGCGTTGCCCTCAATTTTGTAAATCCACGAACGGTGTCTCCGAGCTGCTTCTCTTCTCACTAGGACGCCATCCCACTGCTTGCCACCAATGTAACGGATCTCCTGGCACCCCGACTGGGTACCTCCGTTGATGGATGCTCCTAGTGCTTCCTGAGGTCTCCAAGCACTCCACTTGACACCGTAAGCACTGCAGACCCCACGAACTGCCAGAGCTTGGTTGGGGTCTCGCCGTCTCCTACCCACCCTGGACCTATGACCAGGCTCCAGTGGGTGAACCTCTCTTCCTTCAGAGAGCGATGCAGGAACAAGCTCTTAAAAGAGCTCAGTGATTATAGCCTGGGGAGTATACAGCATATAGCAATCCCCAGTGTAGATACAGCCTTTCCCCCCACACATGAGACGAGGCTCTATGTTGAGGGTAAAACAGGAACTCTTTAATGGGGCTACCCGTCAGCCTTTTATGCAGGTCTTCCAGCAAGGGACACTCCCACTAGGGACCTTGTGGAGGACTGCAACAGTTTATACATTAGCCAATTACATGCATTTACTGTATTGAAACCTTCCCAGCAACCACCCCCCTCTGTCTGTGACGCAGTCAACAAAATACAATGGGCATTGCCTGTGATACAAAACCAAACACAATTAACAAAACACAGTAGGCTCTGCCTGTGATACAATTACCAAACATAAAGGGCTAACTTAATCACTCACAGGCAGAAAACACACATTTTTCCTAAAACAGAGAAAATACTTCTAAATCACACATATACCGATAATTTATACATCCATGGATAGCTCTGATCTGGGCGAACAACATATACAAGAATCAAAGAACGGATGGGGCGGCTCACCCTGCTTTAGGATTTCTATGGTGCTCCAACTGCGATTGATGCACCCAGATCAAGAGGTAAGGTTGTATGAAGTAAAAATATGTAGAAGGACACTCAACATATGGAGTCACATCGAATCAAAGAAATTCTAATATATAACGATTTATTGAACACGTCTAAAATAGACAATTGAGGTAAAAAAAACAACAAATGTATCTACACACAATAAAAGGTATATTATAAAAGCACATAACAAGACATAAAATGGCAATCAAACGAGCAATGAAGATGTGTGAAAAATGGTAGGGAGGGGGAGTTCCAATTACAATGTCCAATACCACAAAAAACGCAGGTCAACGCTATAAGCAGATTGGGATCCTAAATCTGCAGTTGTGGGGACTTTCGATATTTTCATAATATATAATCGTATAGTCTTAGGCCGTCTATGTTAAAACCATTTTGTGGCGTCCCACATTTTTAAATGGTGTTAAAATCGGCACAAGAACAATGTTCGACGAATAAATAATCGGAATCTTTACTTAGCTTTATGTTTGGAAGCTTATTCGCGGCCTTCTGCTGATCGACACTGTAGCAGTGGTCAGGTATTCCGCTGTAAAGTATCGAGATCTTGTATATGGCATTCCACGTGTAGCGGACTTAGTTTTCAGTGTCCCACGTGTTGTAGCTTTCGAACACGGATTCGGTAATTAGCCCAGGCACTATAGTAATCGAGTCACGCACATTCAATGGACCTTTTTCGGGTGCAGCAAGATTGGATGCTTGCCTCTTCCTCGATCCTGTAGGCGTTCCTCTCCAAGTGTTGTGTCTTTCGGGTAATTGAGCACCAAATGCGTTTCGGAGTGTTGCTTTACTCCTTCCTCAGTGGCTTACCACTGAGGAAGGAGTAAAGCAACACTCCGAAACGCGTTTGGTGCTCAATCTATTGACTTGCATAGTGGGGACATAACCATAACCCACATTTACTGGACTTTGCTTTTTGGAAAAAGAAAAAAGACTAAAGAGCACGGATTACAATTACCGAAAAGACACAACACTTGGAGAGGAACGCCTAGAGGATCGAGGAAGAGGCAAGCATCCAATCTTGCTGCACCCGAAAAAGGTCCATTGAATGTGCTTGACTCGATTACTATAGTGCCTGGGCTAACTACCAAATCCGTGTTCGAAAGCTACAAAACGTGGGACGCCGAAAACTAAGTCCGCTACACGTGGTTGCTTGATGCACATGGAGGTGACTAGGAGCAGCACACCATATGTGCGGCGTCTGCACTCCTGAACATAGAAGCCCAATGGCTTAGGTAGGTTTAGCGTAGGACCTGTCTGACCTGAGACCACCTTGGCGCTTGGAAGGCGGGCTCAGATGTGTTTTGATCAAAATATATTGGCTAAGTGTCTCAGATATTATCATATCAGAGTGAGGACTTTGTCCATATATAATGCTTGCATCTACTTTACTAAGTGCATTATTATCTTATTTCTGTGATTTTGTTCTCCCACCTTCCCCAATCCATGACTAGGCACCTATTTTGCCTTTTTGGCCTGGATGACATCACCATTTATTTGACCCTTCTGATCTGTCAGAAGGAAGGAAAAATTAGATGCACAATGGATCTTGTCTGTGTAGCAGCTGTAAGGCCTGTATGGTCCTATCAGAATTGGCTTATGATTTGGTAGCCAAAAGCAGGAGTAGGTACAAAACACAGAAGACATGCAAATATTCCATTCCTGTGTCATCTCTGCTTTGGATCCACTCCTGTTTTTTTTGGCATTAGCAATACTGATAATTTACTGACCAAATGCTGACCAAGTGAAGGCGGATGCTCAACTGACAGGATCCGTTTTTTGGAGGTTATTGTTCTGACGGATTAAAAGAAGGGCTGACACCCACTCCTCTCTGTCGGGGTGCTCAACTTGTATAATCATTTAAGAGAACAGGTTTTGTAGACATCTGTGTGGAATCAGCTGACGACGGTGTAAAAGGAGTGCGCTTCTACTTGACGCTAACATCGACTGAGTTCAAAGGCTGAGTTCATACTTGAGTTATTTGGTCAGTTATGTCCCCGTGACTGCCCAAATAAGTGTGCAGTGATTCTAAGAGCGATGCCTGTCATCTGCATGTCATACGGACTCACAGTATATGCGTGTTACTGCAAGGCACAGTGTTCTACACCACTAGAAAGGCTCTCTGAAGCTGTTTCGGAATATTCTGCAAACCAGCTGAATCGACTTTTTGAAACATTCGCTCATTTCTATAAGGGTGGTCTGGAGATGATGGCCTACACTTCTTAGATGTCCGTAGATCGGTTCTATATTATTTGTAACGAGCGAAGACCTTCAGAAATTTTGAAGCATTGTTTATTTAGTTCAAAGGCCAAAACAAAGGCAACAAAGCCAGTCCTCTGCCTAGACGGGATAGAAGCTTAATCAGTAAGTGTTACCAGGAAGCAGGGCAGTAATGCCCTATTAAAATTAAGGCTCACTACACAAGATTGGTTTCTTCTTCATGGGCTGTAGCAGCTTACTGTATATTGCATTGGACCAGAACTGCAATGCAGCTACATGGTCAAACCCTAATACTTTCATCAACCATTATCGCTTAGACTTAAATGCCGCAATAGACTCAGCCTTTGGTAGAGAGGTGCTTAAGGCTGCATTGCAATCTTCCCTCCCTTAAATTGCTTGTTGTGTCCCATTGTGCTGCCTGAGGACGACCAGGAATATGAAAATTTACTTAACAAAATTTTTGTTTCCTGTAGTCCGAAGGCAACACACTTATAACCCGCCCAAATACATTCTTGCATTGAAAAAAACATGTGTGGTTGTCTATTGTAACCTTTTAAAGGGAGTGTGACCTGTGTTTAATTGAATCTAATTATTGTTCTGTTCTTCTGTCCACTAGGGGAAGTCAAAACTTAACCCATTGTGCTGCCTTCAGACTATAGGAAATAAAAATTTCGGTAAGTACATTTTCATGGTATAGCTGGTTTAAGTTATACATCTTCTTGTATACAGTGATATGGACCATGCTGGTATAACCTGGGTATCTCTGGTATATAATTATATATGTACAGCTGGTATGCTACTTTTGAACAAATCCTGAAGGATACCTTTGATTTATAATAGGGTTCTTCATGTTTCCTTTGAGTTTTTTGTATTTCTGAAGGCAAGTACAACAAGGGCTGGGACAAGGTCCACCACCAACAGAGGCTGAGCTGCCCAAGTGCAACCCCCCCCCCCGGTCGTTCCTTGTAATTTTACCCCATCCAGAACCCGATCAGACCTCAGATCAGACGGAAAAGAATATTATCTGTAACGTTACATTACCCTACTTCGTGAGATTTCCCTACCTCCAAACTTCCGGTCGCACTGCTAATGACGTGAGGAGGCGTTCCTGAGTTTTGACGATCTGCGCATGCGCAAACGGACAGTTTATAGAAAATCTAAGTGAAGTTCAGCTTCACACCGGGACACTGCGCATGCACCGGCCGTAATATTTCCCTACTGAGGCTCTCCGGCGCATGCGCAGTGTCCCGGTGTGCAGCTGAACTCCGCTGAGATTTTCTATAAACTGTTCGTTTGCACATGCGCAGATCGTCAAAACTCAGGAACGCCTCCTCACGTCATTAGCAGTGCGACCGGAAGTTAGGAGGTACTAGGTAGGGAAATCTCACGAAGTAGGGTAATGTAACTCTGTAACGTTACACTGCAGGCGTGGCAGCAGCAGCGACGTGGTCAGTGGCCTGCCTGCCACCCAGACTGGCCTGCGCCCTGAGGCTGGAGCCTCCCGAGCCTCTGTGTCGGCCCGGCCCTGAGTACAACCGTGTAGAAAGTTATTTCCGAATAGTCAATCCTACTTTGAGCGCTGCAGGTTTCAGGCGTGGTGGGTTCTATTCACACTGATGAGGGTCCTGAATGGGAGACCCCCTCTCTATCTTGTATAAAACAGATAACCCTATTAATCCTGAAAAAACCTCTTGAACTCCATATAATCCAGATTGCTCTTAGATTTTTCCCATAATCCCTGAGATGTGTAATTTTCCCTAACACCACTTCATCCCAGTGTCCATGCTTCACAATGCAGCTGCTGTCGTCATACAATGCAGTTGGCGTGCTTTTGCTCCTCTAGGCTTAACGTGTTCACATGACGCTGTATGCTGGAGATTACCAGTCACGAGATGATGTTACATATAGTCATCCCAGCATTCTTCACAGGCATGTGAGCTCTGTCTAGACAGATTATTATAATAGTCATGATATAAGAGGCTTAGTGCAGTGGTTCAGGGTTACAACAAGCAATCACTTGATGCATTTATTGTTTTTTGTTTTTCGCCTTATCTTGCATTTACATTTCTCGGTCTTATGATTCATATGACTTTACTGACTGATAGGGGAACCTTTATCAACCATATTGCAGATATCAAACTGCCTGGCCCTGCACCCAGATGCTCTTAGTTCTGTTCACTTCTACATTGTCCTCTATCTGTAAGGGTTTCTGCAATATCAACTTTCTACAGTCTTCATAATGTTAAAACCGCGCTGCTCACCAGAGAATCCACTCGGACCACTTCAGCTTGCGTCAACATTAACCACTTCAGCCCCCAGTGCTTAAACACCCTGAAAGACCAGGCCACTTTTTACACTTCTGACCTACACTACTTTCACCGTTTATTGCTCGGTCATGCAACTTACCACCCAAATGAATTTTACCTCCTTTTCTTCTCACTAATAGAGCTTTCATTTGGTGGTATTTCATTGCTGCTGACATTTTTACTTTTTTTGTTATTAATCGAAATTTAACGATTTTTTTGCAAAAAAATGACATTTTTCACTTTCAGTTGTAAAATTTTGCAAAAAAAACGACATCCATATAGAAATTTTGCTCTAAATTTATAGTTCTACATGTCTTTGATAAAAAAAAAATGTTTGGGTAAAAAAAAAATGGTTTGGGTAAAAGTTATAGCGTTTACAAACTATGGTACAAAAATGTGAATTTCCGCTTTTTGAAGCAGCTCTGACTTTCTGAGCACCTGTCATGTTTCCTGAGGTTCTACAATGGCCAGACAGTACAAACACCCCACAAATGACCCCATTTCTGAAAGTAGACACCCTAAGGTATTCGCTGATGGGCATAGTGAGTTCATAGAACTTTTTATTTTTTGTCACAAGTTAGCGGAAAATTATGATTTTTTTTTTTTTTTTTCTTACAAAGTCTCATATTCCACTAACTTGTGACAAAAAATAAAAAGTTCTATGAACTCACTATGCCCATCAGCGAATACCTTGGGGTCTCTTCTTTCCAAAATGGGGTCACTTGTGGGGTAGTTATACTGCCCTGGCATTCTAGGGGCCCAAATGTGTGGTAAGGAGTTTGAAATCAAATTCTGTAAAAAATGACCAGTGAAATCCGAAAGGTGCTCTTTGGAATATGGGCCCCTTTGCCCACCTAGGCTGCAAAAAAGTGTCACACGTCTGGTATCTCCGTACTCAGGAGAAGGTGGGGAATGTGTTTTGGGGTGTCATTTTATATATACCCATGCTGGGTGAGAGAAATATCTTGGCAAAAGACAACTTTTCCCATTTTTTTATACAAAGTTGTCATTTGACCAAGATATTTATCTCACCCAGCATGGGTATATGTAAAAAGACACCCCAAAACACATTCCTCAACTTCTCCTGAGTACGGGGATACCAGATGTGTGACACTTTTTTGCAGCCTAGGTGGGCAAAGGGGCCCATATTCCAAAGAGCACCTTTCGGATTTCACTCCTCATTTTTTCCTGAATTTGATTTCAAACTCCTTACCACACATTTGGGCCCCTAGCATGCCAGGGCAGTATAACTACCCCACAAGTGACCCCATTTTGGAAAGAAGACACCCCAAGGTATTCCGTGAGGGGCATGGCGAGTTCCTAGAATTTTTTATTTTTTGTCACAAGTTAGTGGAAAATGATGAATTTTTTTTAATTTTTTTTTTCATACAAAGTCTCATATTCCACAAACTTGTGACAAAAAATAAAAACTTCCATGAACTCACTATGCCCATCAGCGAATACCTTGGGGTCTCTTCTTTCTAAAATGGGGTCACTTGTGGGGTAGTTATACTGCCCTGGCATTCTAGGGGCCCAAATGTGTGGTAAGTAGGTAAATGACCTGTGAAATCCGAAAGGTGCTCTTTGGAATGTGGGCCCCTTTGCCCACCTAGGCTGCAAAAAAGTGTCACACATCTGGTATCTCTGTATTCAGGAGAAGTTGAGGAATGTGTTTTGGGGTGTCTTTTTACATATACCCATGCTGGGTGAGATAAATATCTTGGTCAAATGCCAACTTTGTATAAAAAAATGGGAAAAGTTGTCTTTTGCCAAGATATTTCTCTCACCCAGCATGGGTATATGTAAAATGACACCCCAAAACACATTCCCCAACTTCTCCTGAATACGGAGATACCAGATGTGTGACACTTTTTTGCAGCCTAGGTGGGCAAAGGGGCCCATATTCAAAAGAGCACCTTTCGGATTTCACAGGTCATTTTTTACAGAATTTGATTTCAAACTCCTTACCACACATTTGGGCCCCTAGAATGCCAGGGCAGTATAACTACCCCACAAGTGACCCCATTTTGGAAAGAAGAGACCCCAAGGTATTCGCTGATGGGCATAGTGAGTTCATGGAACTTTTTATTTTTTGTCACAAGTTAGTGGAATATGAGACTTTGTATGAAAAAAGAAATAAAAAAAAAATAAGCATTTTCCACTAACTTGTGACAAAAAATAAAAAATTCTAGGAACTCGCCATGCCCCTCACGGAATACCTTGGGGTGTCTTCTTTCCAAAATGGGGTCACTTGTGGGGTAGTTATACTGCCCTGGCATTTTCCAGGGGCCCTAATGTGTGGTAAGTAGGTAAATGACCTGTGAAATCCTAAAGGTGCTCTTTGGAATATGGGCCCCTTTGCCCACCTAGGCTGCAAAAAAGTGTCACACATGTGGTATCGCCGTATTCAGGAGAAGTTGGGGAATGTGTTTTGGGGTGTCATTTTACATATACCCATGCTGGGTGAGAGAAATATCTTGGCAAAAGACAACTTTTCCCATTTTTTTATACAAAGTTGGCATTTGACCAAGATATTTCTCTCACCCAGCATGGGTATATGTAAAATGACACCCCAAAACACATTCCCCAACTTCTCCTGAGTACGGCGATACCAGATGTGTGACACTTTTTTGCAGCCTAGATGCGCAAAGGTGCCCAAATTCCTTTTAGGAGGGCATTTTTAGACATTTGGATACCAGACTTCTTCTCACGCTTTGGGGCCCCTAGAATGCCAGGGCAGTATAAATACCCCACATGTGACCCCATTTTGGAAAGAAGACACCCCAAGGTATTCAATGAGGGGCATGGCGAGTTCATAGAAATTTTTTTTTTTTGGCACAAGTTAGCGGAAATTGATATTTTTAATTTTTTTCTCACAAAGTCTCCCGTTCCGCTAACTTGGGACAAAAATTTCAATCTTTCATGGACTCAATATGCCCCTCACGGAATACCTTGGGGTGTCTTCTTTCCGAAATGGGGTCACATGTGGGGTATTTATACTGCCCTGGCATTCTAGGGGCCCTAAAGCGTGAGAAGAAGTCTGGAATATAAATGTCTAAAAAATTTTACGCATTTGGATTCCGTGAGGGGTATGGTGAGTTCATGTGAGATTTTATTTTTTGACACAAGTTAGTGGAATATGAGACTTTGTAAGAAAAAAAAAATAATAATTCCGCTAACTTGGGCCAAAAAAATATCTGAATGGAGCCTTACAGAGGGGTGATCAATGACAGGGGGGTGATCAATGACAGGGGGGTGATCAATGACAGGGGGGTGATCAGGGAGTCTATATGGGGTGATCACCACAGTCATTGATCACGCCCCTGTAAGGCTTCATTCAGACGTCCGGATGCGTTTTGCGGATCCGATCCATCTATCAGTGCATCCGTAAAAATCATGCGGACATCTGAATGGAGCTTTACAGGGGGGTAATCAATGACAGGGGGGTGATCAGGGAGTCTATATGGGGTGATCACCACAGTCATTGATCATGCCCCTGTAAAACTTCATTCAGACGTCCGGATGCGTTTTGCGGATCGGATCCATCTATCAGTGCATCCGTAAAAATCATGCGGACATCTGAATGGAGCTTTACAGGGGGGTGATCAGGGAGTCTATATGGGGTGATCACCACAGTCATTGATCATGCCCCTGTAAGGCTTCATTCAGACGTCCGGATGCGTTTTGCGGATCGGATCCATCGATCAGTGCATCCGTAAAAATCATGCGGACATCTGAATGGAGCTTTACAGGGGGGTGATCAATGACAGGGGGGTAATCAATGACAGGGGGGTGATCAGGGAGTCTATATGGGGTGATAACCACAGTCATTGATCACGCCCCTGTAAGGCTTCATTCAGACGTCCGGATGCGTTTTGCGGATCCGATCCATCTATCAGTGGATCCGTAAAAATCATGCAGACATCTGAATGGAGCTTTACAGGGGGGTGATCAATGACAGGGGGGTGATCAATGACAGGGGGGTGATCAGGGAGTCTATATGGGGTGATCAGGGGTGATCAGGGGTGATCAGGGGTGATCAGGGGTGATCAGGGGCTAATAAGGGGTTAATAAGTGACGGGGGGGGTGTAGTGTAGTGTAGTGGTGCTTGGTGGGACTTTACTGAGCTACCTGTGTCCTCTGGTGGTCGATCCAAACAAATGGGACCACCAGAGGACCAGGTAGCAGGTATATTAGACGCTGTTATCAAAACAGCGTCTGATATACCTGTTAGGGGTTAAAAAAAACACATCTCCAGCCTGCCAGCGAACGATCGCCGCTGGCAGGCTGGAGATCAACTCTCTTACCTTCCGTTCCTGTTCACAGGAAATCTCGGCCATCGCGAGATGACGCATATATGCGTGACTCTGCGCAGGGCTGCCACCTCCGGAACGCGATCCTGCGTTAGGCGGTCCGGAGGTGGTTAATCCATACGCCAATCACTGGTTCCTTGCTACACATCCATTCACCTGTCCTATAACAGCCGAGGCCAGATAGGCAAAGATAGTGAAGCACCGCAATGAGATTTAAGCACACACCAGTTTCTATTATACTCACAAACATGCGAGGAATATAGGCATATAAAACAATTCAGGCGGCTTCCCGTCTTCCCTGCTTCGTCAGGGGTGCATATCCCACCCAAGATGGCCGTGTTTTTTATACACAATTTAGGCTCCTCCTCTCACTTAGTTCACATAGAGCAATTAAAAGCTGCTATTTATCAAATATAAACTTCAGTTTAACATATAAAATAACTTATTAACTTTAAAATACATAAAATCATCAGACCTTCTTCTTACACCATCAAATATCCATATATATTTCATTCCATTCCAGCATTACATGTCCGTGTGTAGCCAATCAGAGAATACTATCAAATCCCATTCATGAATATATTAGTCCTCTCCCCTAGGCATCCATTCATACTCAAGTTCCCGTTTCTCATGATAATTTTCGAAGGAGTTTATGAATGCAAATCAGCTTACAGGCTCTCCCCTTATTAGCAGGGAGCCACACATCCCTTTTATATCAAACAAGGTTTTAAATCAAACTCCACATTCAGCCCTGCAGGTTGCAGAGCACCCACTTTATGAATCCATTCCACCTCGTGGCGATTAATCTTGGCGTCAGGATCCTCTCCCCACCATTTGTTGGTCACGCTTTCAACTCCAACAAATTTTAGCCTGGATGGATTTTTTTATTATGTACTCTTTTAAAGTGGGCCGAAACACTATGTGTTTCCAGCCCTTTCTTTATATTTCTGATATGTTCCTGTATACGGATTTTTAGTTCTTATTTTACTTGTTTTTGTGGGACTGTCCGAATTGCATCCTAACATGGACATATTTGATTTTAAAGCTAAGATTATTTTTTTTCTTTATTGTTTTTATGTTTTACAGTACAAAAAAGGACATACGTATCATAGCTACATGTAAAATCAGTACATCTTTTTTTACAAAGTTGTATATCACCAAGTCTACATCACAATTTATAGTTTTCCAACCCCCCCACCCCCCCCCCCCAAAAAGGGGGAAAACTCTCTCATCTCTCTCCTCCCCCCACACCCCAGTCCAGTTTCCATCTTAATCAGTTTTTTACCATTCTGCCTACATACTCTCAAACCTCCACCTTTTAGGATTTGTAGCTATATGTAATCTCTCACAAGCCAACGAACATTTGACCAGGCTGAGCCACATATTTATTGTTGGTGCGGTTTTCTCTATCCATTTTCTTACAATACATCTCCTAGCCTGAAATAACAATTTAGTTATTGAAAATTTCCCTGAGTGCCCTATGTCCTCCACAAAACCCAGCACACATGCCCCAAAGGTTAAGGGGATATCCACCTTATGAAGTACCTTAATATAACCAAGCACTTCATTCGAAAAATTTTGGAGAGATTGGCACTCCCACAGTAGATGCACATCCTTAACTCCAATCTCCCTACATTTTAAACATCCAAATACCTTGTTCTTATAATATTTCATAAGTTTGGCAGGGGAGTAATATAAACGATGCACGACAAAGAATTGAATAAGCCTATGTGCTGGGTTCTGGGAGGTCTTGTTTATTACTTGAAATATTTTACTCCACCCTTCGGAATTTATCTGTTCCACTCTCCCATTCCATTTTCCCATATTAATCTTCACACCTTGTTTTCCCCTCATTTTTTTGGACAAGATATTATACATATTTGATATTCTCCTCCTACCATTAATAATTTTTTTAATTGCCTTGACTGGTGAAGGGCGTGAGGTAGCTATTCTTTTCCCCAACATTGATTGTTTAAGAGCCGCTCTAAGTTGAAAATAAGGGAACCAATCTTTATCTACAAGACTATTTTTACATTTAAGATCATCAAACCTCATTATTTCTCCATTTCCCCATATCTGGCCAAGAGTACTGATTCCATCTGTCTGCCAGAACCTCTTATCAATAACTAATAGTTCTTTTAAGTGATAGTTTCCCCAAAGCAGCGTTTCATCGTAATAATCTATCTTGTCCCATAATTGTCTAATAGCTTGCCATGTTTTATACATTAATTTCATAGTAGGGGATTTATTAAACTGGGGATGCAGGTGTATACCAGCTTCTAATATCTGGAATATTCCATTAGAAGTAACATTTTTATATAGGTAGATTAAAACAGAATTATAAAGTTGGAATTTACTCCAGTCCAAGCAGTTTTTAAACTGCCCTGCCACAGCATATGCTTGTAGGTCAGGAATTGCCAGACCACCCTCTCCAGTCGGCAACTGTAACAGTTGTAATCGCATTATTGGCCTTCTACCCCTCCAAATTAAATCACTCAGGAGACTCTGTATTATCTTGTAATATTTCTTAGGGATTTCGATTGGGGAGTTCCATAAAATATGGTTTATCATTGGAAGTAGACACATCCGAATCAGCGATATTCTACCAGACATAGACAGGGGTAGTTTTTTCCAAATACGTATCTTGTTTCTAATTTTCGCTATTGTAGGAACTAAATTAAATTTTATGTAGTCTTGAGGGTTAGATGATATCTGTATTCCCAAATACTGCAAATTCTCTCCCTCTTTTATAATCTTCAGGCAACCAGGGATAAAGCTCCCAATTGGATCTAACGGTATACAGGCTGATTTATTCCAATTAATGGACAGGCCGGCCACCTTCCCATAACTCTCAAATAGAGTCATACAAACAGCATCAGGTTGTCCGCATACAAATACATTTTTTCCTCGTGCTGACCAAATTTAAAACCCACTATATTCTTATCCTGTCTTATCCGAGCGGCGAGAGGTTCCACTACAATAGCAAAAAGAAGCGGGGATAATGGACACCCCTGTCGTACCCCCCTCTTGATGTCAATTGGGTCCGATATCTCTCCATTGATTGTAATTCTTGCTGTTATGTCTGTATAAAGAAGCTCAACCCAAGCTATAAAGTTATTCCCAAAGCCCATTTTCCTTAAAGGGCCACTCTACTGTGTCAAAAGCCTTACTCGCATCCAGTGAGACTACTAAACGTTGACCAGTATTGGCACCTTTTATTTGCATGTTTATATAGCATCTTCTGATATTCTCTGATATAGATTTATCTGGCATGAAGCCTGTTTGATCGCCATGAATTACCGTAGATATCACCTCTTTCAATCTACTAGCTAGAATAGTCGCCAAGAGTTTATTATCTGTATTTATTAGGGATATCGGACGATACGAATTAAGTTTCTTTGGACTTTTCCCTGTTTTCAGGATCAACGTTATCAGGGCCTCTCGTAAAGAATCGGGTAGTGTCCCACACTCCCCCGAAACCTCCTACATTTCCAGGAGCCTGTGGGACAGCACCCCACTGAAAGTTTTATAGATCTCAAAAGGGATTCCATCTAAACCTGGAGACTTATTCTTCGGTATGGAGCTAAGGGCCTTGTTGATTTCCTTCAAGGAGATACCTGCTTCCAATAGTTCCCTTTGTGGCTCCGACAACTGTTTCAGTGATATATTCCCCAAGAACCTGTTTATATACACTATATTTCCATTTCCTTTATTCGAATATATATCTGCAAAATATTTTCTAAAGAGCTGCATTTTATCCTCTTGTTCCGAGACTACCTGTCCCTTGTCATTCTCCAAATGGGAAATATAATTATTACTTCTCTGTGTTTTTATTAATGATGCGAGCAGTTTCCCTGGTATATGTCCCTGAGTGTAGTATTTTTTAATGTAGTTAAATTTTTGGTGTTCTGCTAACAGATATACCGTAGTTCATTATTATAGTTAGTCAAGTTTTCCTCCCACCTTTGTAAATTAATTTCGGTGGGATACGCCACATATTCTTTTTCACTATCGCCAACCACCCGTGCTAGATCCACTATTCTTTTTTCTGACATTTTCTTCACCATTGTGTTATATTTCAAGTATTTCAAATATCCCGCATGTAAGCTTTCCCTGCATCCCATACAATCCTTGTGTCCACTGTACCCATGTTTTTGTCAAAATATCCGACACCCGGGACCCCCGCCGATCAGCTGTTTGAGAAGGCAGCGGCGCTCCAGCACCGCCGCGGCCTTCTCACTGTTTACCTCCGGACGGCTGGCCCACTGACGTCACGACTAGTATCAACTAGTGTGGGCGTGGCTAAGCTCTGTTCACTTGAATGGAGCTTAGCCCCGCCCATGCTAGTTGATACTAGTCGTGACGTCAGTGGGCCGGCCGTCCGGAGGTAAACAGTGAGAAGGCCGCGGCGCTGCTGGAGCGCCGCTGCCTTCTCAAACAGCTAATCGCCGGGGGTCCCGGGTGTCTGACCCCCGCCGATCATAAGCTGATGATCTATCCAGAGGATAGATCATCAGTTAAATGAAAGTGCAGAACCCCTTTAAGTGTGATGTTAATGACGTTTTTTCATCTGAATTTGTTTCCAAAAAATCTAATGACCTGGAGTTTTTTTTTTTTTGTTAGACCCCGCAAAATGCAGGCTGCAATGCACGAACACAGTCCGTGGGGCAGGCGCAGCGGATCACGGACCCATTCACTTGAATGGGTCCGCCATCCGGCCGTTCCACAAAAAGATAGGACATGTTCTATCTTTTTGCGGAACGGAAGTACGGGACGAAACCCCACGGAAGCAGTAGGGTTCTGTAGGGTTCCGTTCCGTGCTTCCGTTCGGCACCATTCCGCATCTCCGGATTAGCGGACCCATTCTAGTGAATAGGTCCGCATCCGTGACGCGGAATGCCCACGGAACGGGACCCGTGTATTGCGGATCCGCAAATGTGGTCCGCAATACGGCAACGGGAAGCACACGTTCGTGTGCAGGGGGCCTTAGAGAAACTTATGATGAAAGAGGTGAGAACCACCTGGGATGTAATAGCCCCGGAAAAATACCTAGGGGAGAAAAAAATCCCAGAAGGGTTAATATGGCAGTTGCCATTAAGTTCAGATGAGGAACAGGATTTGGATGATTGGGAAAAATTTGTAAATGAGTGCGGTTTTAATGGCATGCGGTTCATCATAGGAAAAAGGAAAAAGAAATTAATCCAGATTAATGAGAAGATAGAGGGTATACATGGGAAACTTGAACCCTTCAAAAACCTAAAAGATTACGAAGAATTATTCCAGATTTGTCAAAAAAAGTTTTAAAAACTGAAACCGAGGTGAAGCTAAATAAACATAAAAAATACGTTAAGGTTATGGAGGATTACCTCACCAAACGGGTTTATAAATGGAGGGTTGAAGAGAGTGAATGCACAGATGACCATGAAAGTAAGTGCGACAGCAATACTGTCCCGATGGGGAGTGGGGGAAACCCCCCACCGTATAATGAAAATTAGTAACCAGGCCTGTAAGCAAGGATAGGGAAGATGAAAACCTCCAATACAACACCTAAATCCCCACCAGCTAGATAATTAACCCCTCGGGCACCAGACAGGGAAGGCCAAAGGAGAAAGGAGGAGGCACCTACATGCTGTAACCACAACACGTTGCCGCTGGCAACAGCACGCACGGCAACTGTGTCACGGCGCACACCAAAGGCCATGACAAATACAGCCTTATTCGATAAGGAGAAATACACTGGAGGCAAACCTAACCAGCAGATGTATACATCACAGCAAAGGAGGTATTATGGCGACACGCAATACAATCGTGCGCCATATTTTAACAGACCAGGAACTTACAATAGGAATTATAGTCCTTGGCATCCGTGGAACAATGGCCAACATTGTAACCAATCAAATTACCAACGGAGATCCTCCCCCTATTCCCAATATAATAGAGGGAGGAATAGGCCGCGATGTTCGTTATTTACTAAAGTTAACAAATTAACTATTTAATCATAACTTACTGTAACTTAAATCCAACTTGTCCACTCAAACCTTTTGAGCGACTTACCCCATAGGCCATGTAAACTACATGGCATCCACCAAACATCGCAGGCCTGTTTCTATGATGTTTTGAAATCCTACATTCACAATGTCGTTGCCAATGTCGGACAGATTCATCCAATTGTCTGAGTAGAGCCCTTTTACAAAACCTTCCATTTCTGTATGTCTGTATGTATTCACTCTATATTCACAGAATAATTTTTGTAATTGTTTATTAACTTTTTTTCTAATTTTCTCCATAAATCGCAGATCCTTATGTGACCAGATCATCTTGGGAATCATCTCCGAAAAGGTAATTAATGTTTTTGGGAAAGATAAACTCAGATCACTCCAAATTGATCTAAATTCAGAAATCAAATCTATTGACTTAATACGACCTATGTCATTTTCGCCTATATGTATAATTAACAAGTCCGGGTAAAGTAAGTTATTAGACATATTTTTACATTCATACAGTAAATTTTTTATTTTCAAGACCCATTTTCCATTCCAGTGAATGGTAATCTTGTTATCCAAACCTAACGTGGTTGTATAGTTATGTTCCGCTGCACGTTTTCTTGTTCCGACCACAATGACGTTTCCCACAATCCATATTGTGCGGTTTAGGCCTCATGCACACGACCGTTTTTTTTACGGTCCGCAAAAACGGGGTTCCGTTGGTCCGTGATCCGTGACCGTTTTTTCGTCCGTGGGTCTTCCTTGATTTTTGGAGGATCCACGGACATGAAAAAAAAGTCGTTTTGGTGTCCGCCTGGCCGTGAGGAGCCAAACGGATCCGTCCTGAATTACAATGCAAGTCAATGGGGACGGATCCGTTTGACGTTGACACAATATGGTGCAATTGCAAACGGATCCGTCCCCATTGACTTTCAATGTAAAGTCTGGAGTCTCTTTTATACCATCGGATCAGAGTTTTCTCCAATCCGATGGTATATTTTAACTTGAAGCGTCCCCATCACCGCCGTCGGATATGAGTTACATCGTAAAAACTCATATGCGACAGTATATTCTAACACAGAGGCGTTCCCATGGTGATGGGGACGCTTCTAGTTAGAATATACTACAAACTGTGTACATGACTGCCCCCTGCTGCCTGGCAGCACCCGATCTCTTACAGGGGGCCGTGATCAGCACAATTAACCCCTCAGGTGCCGCACCTGAAGGGGTTAATTGTGCGTATCATAGCCCCCAGTAAGAGATCCGGGGCTGCCAGGCAGCAGGGGGCAGACCTCCCTCCCTCCCCAGTTTAAATTTCATTGGTGGCCAGTGCGGCCCCTCCCACCCTCCCTCTATTGCATTAATAACATTGGTGGCACAGTGTGCGCCCCCCCCCCGCCCTCCCTCTATTGCATTAATAACATTGGTGGCAGTGTGCGGCCTCCCTTCCCCCCCCCCCCCGATCATTGGTGGCAGCGGAGTTCCAATCGGAGTCCCAGTTTAACCGCTGGGGCTCCGATCGGTAACCATGGCAACCTCAGGACACTACTGCAGTCCTGGTTGCCATGGTTACTTAGCAATAGTAGAAGCATCATACTTACCTGCTGGCTGCTGCGATCTCTGTGTCCGGCCGGGAGCTCCTCCTACTGGTAAGTGACAGCAATGCACCGCACAGACCTGTCACTTACCAGTAGGAGGAGCTCCCAGCCGGACACAGAGATCGCGCAGCAGCCAGCAGGTAAGTATGATGCTTCTACTATTGCTAAGTAACCATGGCAACCAGGACTGCAGTAGCGTCCTGGGGTTGCCATGGTTACCGATCGGAGCCCCAGCGGTTAAACTGGGACTCCGATCGGAACTCCGCTGCCACCAATGATCGGGGGAGGGGGGCGGGAAGGGAGGTCGCACACTGCCACCAATGTTATTAATGCAATAGAGGGAGGGCGGGGGGGCACACACTGTGCCACCAATGTTATTAATGCAATAGAGGGGGGGGGGGCGCACACTGTGCCACCAATGTTATTAATGCAATAGAGGGAGGGGGGCCGGGGGAGGCCGCACACTGGCCATCAATGATATTCAAACTGGGGAGGGAAATCTGCCCCCTGCTGCCTGGCACCACCTGATCTCTTACAGGGGGCTATGATACGCACAATTAACCCCTTCAGGTGCAACACCTGAGGGGTTAATTGTACGGATCACAGCCCCCTGTAAGAGATCAGGTGGTGCCAGGCAGCAGGGGGCAGTCATGTACACAGTTCTCAGTATATTCTAACTAGAAGCGTCCCCATCACTATGGGAACGCCTCTGTGTTAGAATATACTGTCGGATCTGAGTTTGTAATTGTAAGTCAGAAGTTAGAATAGGTGATGTTTCTCTCTAATTTACAGAAGCTATCTCACTAATGGGGAGAGCAGCAAAAAAATCTGTTAAGAAAACCGTTCTGAAAAGATGAGCTTCGAAATTGGAAGAACAAATTAATGGTTGTAAAAGTTGTAAATTTTGAATAAAATATCTACTGAAATTGGTCTTGTTCTTTCTTTGCTTATAGATGTCTTTTTTAGACCTTTCAGGACTTGGTTTATTAAGAAGTCCGAACGGATAGATTTTGTGAAAGAAAGAAATTCCGGCTAATAATTTTTATATAGAGGTGATGGAAGAATTTTTTTTCCATAGACTCTATTATAAATTGGAACATGTTCAGCTTGTTGTAATTAAACTTATCTAGGTTATGAAGATCACAAAATTCTGTCCATTTCTTTCAAGCCGTTGTGTAAGCTGTCCAGGTGTTCCAACATTTTTAAAATTATGTTCCAAAGATGAGGTGGACATGGCGAGTTCTGTGCAGCAGCGTCTGGAAATAATTTTCTGAAGTATTCCATGTTCTGGCGAGATAAAGAATCGGCTATTAAATTACTCTTACCTTGCACATATTTGGCTTTGATCCCAATGTTGCTAAACAGGCAAAATAACACCAACTCTCTAAGTAATGTAATAACCGGTTTGGATTTTGAAGATAAACAATTCAATGCGAATACAACCCTTTTGTTGTCAGATGAGGAGTATTCTTTTGTTTTTGAAATGAGTTTTCCAGATATACAGCGGCGAAACCAGAACAGGGAATAATTCAATAAAAACGAAATTTTTTGTAAGACCATTGTTTATCAATTTTTTAGCCCATAATTCTGCTGACCACATAGTACGAAATGTAGGTCCATAACCTACTGCACCTGCTGCGTCAGTAGCCAGTTTTAACCGCCTCCGGACCGCCTAACGCAGGATCGCGTTCCGGAGGCGGCAGCTGCAGGCAGAGTCACGCATATACGCGTCATCTCGCGAGACGCGAGATTTCCTGTGAACGCGCGCACACAGGCGCGCGCGTTCACAGGATCGGAAGGTGAGTGAGTGGATCTATAGCCTGCCAGCGGCGATCGTTCGCTGGCAGGCTGGAGATGCGATTTTTTTAACCCCTAACAGGTACTGTATATCAGACGCTGTTTTGATAACAGCGTCTAATATACCTGCTACCTGGTCCTCTGGTGGTCCCTTTTGCTTGGATCGACCACCATAGGACACAGACAGCTCAGTAATAAGTAGCACCAAACACCACTACACTACACCCCCCCTGTCACTTATTAACCCCTTATTAACCCCTGATCACCCCATATAGACTTCCTGATCACCCCCCTGTCATTGATCACCCCCCTGTCATTGATCCCCCCCCTGTAAGGCTCCATTCAGACGTCCGTATGTTTTTTACGGATCCACGGATACATGGATCGGATCCGCAAAACACATACGGACGTCTGAATGGAGCCTTACAGGGGGGTGATCAATGACAGGGGGGTGATCACCCCATATAGACTCCCTGATCACCCCCCTGTCATTGATCACCCCCCTGTAAGGCTCCATTCAGACGTCCATATGTTTTTTACGTATCCACGGATACATGGATCGGATCTGCAAAACACATACGGACGTCTGAATGGAGCCTTACAGGGGGGTGATCACCCCATATAGACTCCCTGATCACCCCCCTGTCATTGATCACCCCCTTGTAAGGCTGGCTCCATTCAGAGGTCCGTATGTGTTTTGCTGATCTACGGATCCATGGATCGGATCCGCAAAACACATATGGACGTCTGAATGGAGCCTTACAGGGGGGTGATCAATGACAGGGGGGTGATCACCCCATATAGACTCCCTGATCGCTCCCCTGTCATTGATCACCCCCCTGTCATTGATCACCCCCCTGAAAGGCTCCATTCAGACGTCCATATGTTTTTTACGGATCCACGGATACATGGATCGGATCCGCAAAACACATACGGACATCTGAATGGAGCCTTACAGGAAGGTGATCAATGACAGGGGGGTGATCACCCCATATAGACTCCCTAAACACCCCCCTGTCATTGATCACCCCCCTGTAAAGCTCCATTCATACGTCCGTATGTGTTTTGCGGATCCGTGGATCCGCAAAACACGGACACCACGGATCCGCATAAAACATACGGACGTCTGAATGGAGCCTTAAAAGGGGGTGATCAATGACAGGGGGGTGATCAATGACAGGGGGGTGATCACCCCATATACACTCCCTGATCACCCCCCTGTCATTGATCACCCCCCTGTAAGGCTCCATTCAGACATTTTTTTGCCCCAAGTTAGCGGAAATTTTTTATTTATTTTTCTCTTACAAAGTCTCATATTCCACTAACTTGTGTCAAAAAATAAAATCTCACATGAACTCACCATACCCCTCACGGAATCCAAATGCGTACATTTTTTTAGACATTTATATTCCAGACTTCTTCTCACGCTTTAGGGCCCCTAAAATGCCAAGGCAGTATAAATACCCCACATGTGACCCCATTTCGGAAAGAAGACACCCCAAGGTATTCCGCGAGGGGCATATTGAGTCCATGAAAGATTTAAATTTTTGTCCCAAGTTAGCGGAAAGGGAGACTTTGTGAGAAAAAAAATAAAAAATCAATTTCCGCTAACTTGTGCCAAAAAAAAAAATTTCTATGAACTCGCCATGCCCCTCATTGAATACCTTGGGGTGTCTTCTTTCCAAAATGGGGTCACATGTGGGGTATTTATACTGCCTTGGCATTTTAGGGGCCCTAAAGCGTGAGAAGAAGTCTGGGATCCAAATGTCTAAAAATTCCCTCCTAAAAGGAATTTGGGCCCCTTTGCGCATCTAGGCTGCAAAAAAGTGTCACACATGTGGTATCTCCGTACTCAGGAGAAGTTGGGCAATGTGTTTTGGGGTGTCATTTTACATATACCCATGCTGGGTGAGATAAATATCTTGGTCAAATGCCAACTTTGTATAAAAAAATGGGAAAAGTTGTCTTTTGCCGAGATATTTCTCTCACCCAGCATGGGTATATGTAAAATGACACCACAAAACACATTGCCCAACTTCTCCTGAGTACGGCGATACCAGATGTGTGACACTTTTTTGCAGCCTAGGTGGGCAAAGGGGCCCACATTCCAAAGAGCACCTTTAGGATTTCACAGGTCATTTTTTACACATTTTGATTTCAAACTACTTCCCACACATTAGGGCCCCTAAATTGCCAAGGCAGTATAACTACCCCACAAGTGACCCCATTTTGGAAAGAAGACACCCCAAGGTATTCCGTGAGGGGCATGGCGAGTTCCTAGAGTTTTTTATTTTTTGTCACAAGTTAGCGGAAAATGATGATTTTTTATTTATTTATTTTTTATTACAAAGTCTCATATTCCACAAACTTGTGACAAAAAAGAAAAACTTCCATGAACTCACCATGCCCATCACGAAATACCTTGGGGTGTCTTCTTTCCAAAATGGGGTCACTTGTGGGGTAGTTATACTGCCCTGGCAATTTAGGGGCCCTAATGTGTGGGAAGTAGTTTGAAATCAAAATGTGTAATAAAAATGACCTGTGAAATCCTAAAGGTGCTATTTGGAATGTGGGCCCATTTGCCCACCTAGGCTGCAAAAAAGTGTCACACATCTGGTATCGCCGTACTCAGGAAAAGTTGGGCAATGTGTTTTGGGGTGTCATTTTACATATAGCCATGCTGGGTGAGATAAATATCTCGGCAAAAGACAACTTTTCCCATTTTTTTTTATACAAAGTTGGCATTTGACCGAGATATTTCTCTCACCCAGCATGGGTATATGTAAAATGACACCCCAAAACACATTACCCAACTTCTCCTGAGTACGGCGATACCAGATGTGTGACACTTTTTTGCAGCCTAGGTGGGCAAAGGGGCCCACATTCCAAAGAGCACCTTTAGGATTTCACAGGTCATTTTTTTTACACATTTTGATTTCAAACTACTTCCCGCACATTAGGGCCCCTAAATTGCCAGGGCAGTATAAATACCCCACAAGTGACCCCATTTTGGAAAGAAGACACCCCAAGGTATTCCGTGAGGGGTATGGCGAGTTCCTAGAATTTTTTATTTTTTGTCACAAGTTAGCGGAAAATGATGTTTTATTTTTTTTTATTTTTTTTATTACAAAGTCTTATATTCCACTAACTTGTGACAAAAAATAAAAACTTCCATGAACTCACTATGCCCATCACGAAATACCTTAGGGTGTCTTCTTTCCAAAATGGGGTCACTTGTGGGGTAGTTATACTGCCCTGGCAATTTAGGGGCCCTAATGTGTGGGAAGTAGTTTGAAATCAAAATGTGTAAAAAATGACCTGTGAAATTCTAAAGGTGCTCTTTGGAATGTGGGCCCATTTGCCCACCTAGGCTGCAATACGGCGATACCAGATGTGTGACACTTTTTTGCAGCCTAGGTGGGCAAAGGGGCCCACATTCCAAAGAGCACCTTTAGGATTTCACAGGTCATTTTTTACACATTTTGATTTCAAACTACTTCCCACACATTAGGGCCCCTAAAATGCCAGGGCAGTATAACTACCCCACAAGTGACCCCATTTTGGAAAGAAGACACCCCAAGGTATTCCGTCAGGGGCATGGCGAGTTCCTAGAGTTTTTTATTTTTTGTCACAAGTTAGCGGAAAATGATGATTTTTTATTTATTTATTTTTTATTACAAAGTCTCATATTCCACTAACTTGTGACAAAAAAGAAAAACTTCCATGAACTCACCATGCCCATCACGAAATACCTTGGGGTGTCTTCTTTCCAAAATGGGGTCACTTGTGGGGTAGTTATACTGCCCTGGCAATTTAGGGGCCCTAATGTGTGGGAAGTAGTTTGAAATCAAAATGTGTAAAAAATGACCTGTGAAATTCTAAAGGTGCTCTTTGGAATGTGGGCCCATTTGCCCACCTAGGCTGCAATACGGCGATACCAGATGTGTGACACTTTTTTGCAGCCTAGGTGGGCAAAGGGGCCCACATTCCAAAGAGCACCTTTAGGATTTCACAGGTCATTTTTTACACATTTTGATTTCAAACTACTTCCCACACATTAGGGCCCCTAAAATGCCAGGGCAGTATAACTACCCCACAAGTGACCCCATTTTGGAAAGAAGACACCCCAAGGTATTTCGTGATGGGCATAGTGAGTTCATTGAAGTTTTTATTTTTTGTCACAAGTTAGTGGAATATGAGACTTTGTATGGAAAAAAATATAAAATAAATCATCAATTTCCGCTAACTTGTGACAAAAAATAAAAAGTTCTATGAACTCACTATGCCCATCAGCGAATACCTTAGGGTGTCTACTTTCCGAAATGGGGTTATTTGTGGGGTTTGTCTACTGTCTGGGCATTGTAGAACCTCAGGAAACATGACAGGTGCTCAGAAAGTCAAAGCTGCTTCAAAAAGCGGAAATTCACATTTTTGTACCATAGTTTGTAAACGCTATAACTTTTACCCAAACCATTTTTTTTTTACCCAAACATTTTTTTTTATCAAAGACATGTAGAACAATAAATTTAGAGAAAAATTTTCATATGGATGTCGTTTTTTTTGAAAAATTTTACAACTGAAAGTGAAAAATGTCATTTTTTTGCAACAATTTCGTTAAATTTCGATTAATAACAAAAAAAAGTAAAAATGTCAGCAGCAATGAATGCTCTATTAGTGAGAAGAAAAGGAGGTCAAATTCATTTGGGTGGTAAGTTGCATGACCGAGCAATAAACGGTGAAAGTAGTGTAGTGCAGAAGTGTAAAAAGTGGCCTGGTCATTAAGGGTGTTTAAGCTAGGGGGGCTGAGGTGGTTAAAGTGTCAGTTTCAATACATTCCTGTGGCCAAATGGTATGGCCATTGAATCTGCTTAGAAATTTTAGTTGATTGTTTAGTCGTATGTGAGAAAATGGGGATGTTTTTCCTTGAGTTGCTCTGTATAGGCGCTTTGAAAACACCCTACCCATTGGTATCACTCTGGAAATAAAATTTAGTGAGCCCAGCAAAGATTGAAGATCTTTTAGCGTTGTCTTTCTTGTCTTTAGAAGGCTGGAAATAGCAATTACAATTCTTTTGATCTTTTCTGGGGGAATAGAAAACTGCATATTAATTGTGTCTATGTCAATGCCTAAAAATGTTAGGCTAGTTGTAGGGAAAACTGTCTTTTCTTCTGCGAGTGGAATATTAAATTCCTTTGTAAATTATATAAATTTATTTAATAAAAAAAGACAATCATCGGTATTGCTCTTTCCAATGAAAGGAAAGTCATCTATATAATGAATGACTCTTCCTGCATTCGGAGGTTGTTCTAATACCCACTGCAAAAAAGTAGAAAACGCTTCGAAATCGTAACACGACAGAGTGAAGCCCATGGGTAAGGCCTTGTCAAAGAGAAAGGCTCTTTGGAATTGGAATCCCAAGGAGTTGAATCCTTTTGGATGAATAGGTAATAATCTAAAAGCAGATTTTATGTCGGTTTTCGCCAGGATAGCATTATTGCCTATTTCATTTAAAAAAATTTCAGTGCAGAGTCAAATGATGCATAAGAGACCGAAGGGGTGTTTTTGTCAATCTCATCATTTAACAAATTTAACAATTTTTTTTCGGGATGTGAAAGATTATGGATTAGGCAGAAAGAATTATTATTTTCTTTCTTTGGTACAATACCAAATTGGTGATAGACGAAAGTTAATGAAAGGAGGGGCAGAGAATGGGCCTGCTTCTCTGCTTAGTTCGATTTCTTTATATATATTTTTTCTTTTACAATGTTAAATTAACTGATTTTAAATTATTTACCCATTTGCAACCTAATCCTTTGTATTCTGGTACAAAAATTTTGAGAATCCAATGTATAGGACTTCAGCTATCCGTTTGTCTGGATAGCATCTTAGCCATGGGGTTAATTTTGTTATACTCACTGGAGTCGTGATTTTTTCAGTGAGTATCTTTAGCATTGGCATTTCCCGTAATCCCCATTTTTTTTAATAACATTTAAATACTGGGTGGGAACCATTGCAGAAAGTGCATTCGTGTCGATATTTGCAATTGATTGCCCATCTGCATTGGTTCTCATAAAAGGCGAAACAGATGCCTCTTTTTGAAACTTGTGTGTTAGAAAATTGACGAAAATTAGGGGTTCTTTGTGGTAGCATTAAATTGAGCCATAGACCCACGTCTTTGGTACCCCACTGAATGAACGGGAAAACAGCCAATTTTTGTCTGAACATTTCATCATATGTATTCCATGCGTTACCGCCAAAATTGCGATAAGCCTCAAGAATTGCATCAATATGGTAAAAAAGACTGCTACATAGTTCGGGGTGTTTTTCCCCCATAACCGCTGAATATATAGCAAATGCCTGAATCCAATTCAAAATAGATCTGTTTTTTTAGATTTTTGTCTCCTCGTCGTTTTTTGTCTCTTTTTTATCGTTTTTTTTAAATATCTTTAGCAGATGGAAGCAGATGATATACATCAATAAATTCCCTCTTCCATATTTTTTCCTTAATGGATGGGGGAAGATGGTAACCCAAGGGAGAAATGTGACAGATCATGGCTTCTTTTAAGCAAGAATCTGATATTCCATCTGTAATTTGAGGTAATTGCTTAACGGTAGAGCCATCTGACCCAACATAAACTGGGTCAGATATGACGTGAATTTTAGTATTTGGAACATTTATTGATTTATCCGAATCATTTGATTCGGAATTTAAGTTCCAAATATTGGATAAAGGGTTTTCATAAAAAAAAATTTGTAGACATAAAATTAATGAATTTGTTAAATAGATTAATTTTTTCCTTGGAAATATTTTGAGCGGTAGTGGGAAAAGGTGAGGTGCACAAATCAGTATTGTCACCATAAAGGGTTAAATTTATCTCATCCTTTTGTTGAAGTCCTATAGAAGTGGTAAGGTTAGGGGTTGGATCGGCTGGCTCAATCAGATGGTTCTTCTGAGAAGAGGATCGGAGATGATCAGATGGGGATTTGCAGATCCTAGACTTCTTGGAAGGTGGAGGAGGTGTATATATGATGCTGTCCCGGCGATTCCTCTTTCTTCTGTCCGATAAGCTTGAATCGTCACCTCGCACGTGCACGCCGGTGACGACATCAGGATTGATCTTCTCTGGCCTTGCGCTTTGTACTGCGCCGTAGCCCAAATGAGAAGATCCTAAAGCATCTTCTGTCAGGTAAGTGGCCTGAGATAAACATCTTCTCAGCCATTCTTCGCCTCCTACTTCCTCTGCCTTGTATATGAGTTGTTTTAGTAAATCTTCCATGCTGGCAAATCTTCTGTTGGGCTCCGTGGATGACACCTATCACCAGGTAAGACAACTTTATTGACTACATAACCAATACAATGAACGGAACCATGACACCATGCGTTCCCTTCATTGTATTACTCAATGAGTTAGGGCTCTTTCAATATGGGTATGCAAGGAACCATACGAATTATGAAGATAGACAGGACAGACCAATTCAACCCTGCAAACACTATGCAAATGGAACTAAGGAAGAGATTTGAAATTTTCCACGTCAGGGGATAAAGGGAACACAGAGGGTAGAAAAT
This sequence comes from Bufo bufo, assembly GCF_905171765.1. NCBI lineage: Eukaryota > Metazoa > Chordata > Amphibia > Anura > Bufonidae > Bufo > Bufo bufo. Next base: position 804,235,678 of record NC_053390.1, on the reverse strand, counting down.
GCAGGGAATCAAGAACAGGTAGACAGGTGCAGAACTCCATTAAAAAGAAATCTAGGGGAGGTTGTAGGGGGAACAGAAAAAAACCTCAGCTCCAGAACCAAAAGAATGAAGGAGAAATAAAAGGTATTTATAATTTAAGTTCATATCAACTCACGGATAATGAAAAAACTGTCTTAGTGAAAGGTCTGAAATTTGCACCAACTAGAACAATAAATAAATTGGGGTGGGGTGGAGTTGTGATAATGGACAGGACGAAATATGAGGCACAAATGCTGAGATTATTGTAGGATAAAATTACGTATGAAGTGTTAAAAGGAGACCCCACTATCGAGTTTAAAAAAGAAATGGAGGCTCTGTTGGAAAAAGGGCATAAAAAGGGTATATTGAGTGGAAAAGAATATGAATACCTGAGGGTTAGACATCCAGTCATACCGGTAATATATCAACTCCCTAAAATACATAAGAACCTTGCAGATCCACCGGGGAGACCCATAGTCTCCGTGATAAACTCAAAAAGTAAAAAACAGGAAAACTATGCGAAAAAAATGGAAAAGAAGGATTATAAATTTTTATTCATTACCCAATATAACTGCAATGCGGGTTTAATTAAAAACGCCATAAGAAAAAACTGGTCAGTTCTTAAAAATGATCCCGTATTAGGTGAGATGATCCCTGCTAATCCAGAATTTATATTCAGAAAGGCACCTAATTTAAAAGACCGTTTAGTGCATAGTTGTCTACCTTTAAAAAGTGAGGGTGTCAAAAAGCATGTGCTCACATGGTGCAGTTTCTGCTCTCCTAGGGGAGAGGACTAATATATTCATGAATGGGATTTGATAGTATTCTCTGATTGGCTACACACGGACATGTAATGCTGGAATGGAATGAAATATATATGGATATTTGATGGTGTAAGAAGAAGGTCTGATGATTTTATGTACAAACCGGATTCCAAAAAAGTTGGGACACTAAACAAATTGTGAATAAAAACTGAATGCAATGATGTGGAGATGGCAAATGTCAATATTTTATTTGTAATAGAACGTAGATGACAGATCAAACGTTTAATCCGAGTAAATGTATCATTTTAAAGGAAAAATACGTTGATTCAAAATTTCACGGTGTCAACAAATCCAAAAAAGTTGGGACAAGTAGCAATAAGAGGCTGGAAAAAGTTAATTTGAGCATAACGAAGAGCTGGAAGACCAATTAACACTAATTAGGTCAATTGGCAACATGATTGGGTATAAAAAGAGCTTCTCAGAGGGGCAGTGTCTCTCAGAAGCCAAGATGGGTAGAGGATCACCAATTCCCACAATGTTGCGCAGAAAGATAGTGGAGCAATATCAGAAAGGTGTTACCCAGCGAAAAATTGCAAAGACTTTGCATCTATCATCATCAACTGTGCATAACATCATCCGAAGATTCAGAGAATCTGGAACAATCTCTGTGCGTAAGGGTCAAGGCCGTAAAACCATACTAGATGCCCGTGATCTCCGGGCCCTTAAACGACACTGCACCACAGACAGGAATGCTACTGTAAAGGAAATCACAGAATGGGCTCAAGAATACTTCCAGAAACCATTGTCAGTGAACACAATCCACCGCGCCATCCGCCGTTGCCAGCTAAAACTCTACAGTGCAAAGAAGAAGCCATTTCTAAGCAAGATCCACAAGCTCAGGCGTTTTCACTGGGCCAGGGATCATTTAAAATGGAGTGTGGCAAAATGGAAGACTGTTCTGTGGTCAGACGAGTCACGATTCAAAGTTTTTTTTGGAAATCTGGGACGCCATGTCATCCGGACCAAAGAGGACAAGGACAACCCAAGTTGTTATCAACGGTCAGTTCAGAAGCCTGCATCTCTGATGGTATGGGGTTGCATGAGTGCGTGTGGCATGGGCAGCTTGCATGTCTGGAAAGGCACCATCAATGGAGAAAAATATATTCAGGTTCTAGAACAACATATGCTCCCATCCAGACGTCATCTCTTTCAGGGAAGACCCTGCATTTTTCAACAAGATAATGCCAGACCACATTCTGCATCAATCACAACATCATGGCTGCATAGGAGAAGGATCCGGGTACTGAAATGGCCAGTCTGCAGTCCAGATCTTTCACCTATAGAGAACATTTGGCGCATCATAAAGAGGAAGGTGCAACAAAGAAGGCCCAAGACGATTGAACAGTTAGAGGCCTGTATTAGACAAGAATGGGAGAGCATTCCTATTTCTAAACTTGAGAAACTGGTCTCCTCGGTCCCCAGACGTCTGTTGAGTGTTGTAAGAAGAAGGGGAGATGCCACACAGTGGTGAAAATTGCCTTGTTCCAACTTTTTGGGGATTTGTTGACACCATGAAATTCTGATTCAACATATTTTTCCCTTAAAATGGTACATTTTCTCAGTTTAAACTTTTGTTTCGTGATTTATGTTCTATTCTGAATAAAATATTAGAAGTTGGCACCTTCACATCATTGCATTCAGTTTTTATTCACGATTTGTATAGTGTCCCAACTTTTTTGGAATCCGGTTTGTATTTTAAAGTTAATAAGTTATTTTATATGTTAAACTGAAGTTTATATTTGATAAATAGCAGCTTTTAATTGCTGTATGTGAACTAAGTGAGAGGAGGAGCTTAAATTGTGTATAAAAAACACGGCCATCTTGGGTGGGATATGCACCCCTGACGAAGCAAAGGTGAAACCCAGGTCGGGTGATAGATGGGAAGCCGCCTGAATTGTTTTATATGCCTATATTCCTTGCATGTTTGTGAGTATAATAAAAACTGGTGTGTGCTTAAATCTTATTGCGGTGCTTCACTATCTTTGCCTATCTGGCCTCGGCTGTTATAGGACAGGTGAATGGATGTGTAGCAAGGAACCAGTGATTGGCGTATGGATTAATGTCGACGCAAGCTGAAGTGGTCTGAGTGGATTCTCTGGTGAGCAGCGCGGTTTTAACATTATGAAGACTGTAGAAAGTTGATATTGCAGAAACCCTTACAGATAGAGGACAATGTAGAAGTGAACAGAACTAAGAGCATCTGGGTGCAGGGCCAGGCAGTTTGATATCTGCAATATGGTTGATAAAGGTTCCCCTATCAGTCAGTAAAGTCATATGAATCATAAGACCGAGAAATGTAAATGCAAGATAAGGCGAAAAACAAAAAACAATAAATGCATCGAGTGATTGCTTGTTGTAACCCTGAACCACTGCACTAAGCCTCTTATATCATGACTATTATAATAATCTGTCTAGACAGAGCTCACATGCCTGTGAAGAATGCTGGGATGACTATATGTAATATCATCTCGTGACTGGTAATCTCCAGCATACAGCGTCATGTGAACACGTTAAGACTAGAGGAGCAAAAGCACGCCAACTGCATTGTATGACGACAGCAGCTGCATTGTGAAGCATGGACACCGGGATGAAGTGGTGTTAGGGTAAATTACACATCTCAGGGATTATGGGTAAAATCTAAGAGCAATCTGGATTATATGGAGTTCAAGAGGTTTTTTCAGGATTAATAGGGTTATCTGTTTTATACAAGATAGAGGGGGTCTCCCATTCAGGACCCTTATCGATTGGCCAGAGTGGAGGACATTTTCAAAGAGCTTCTGCTGCTCTGGAGGACCCAGAACATCCTTCATTACGTTGATTTGAATGGGCATAGTGTAACACATTATTTCTCCTGTGGTGGAGCTGCTAGGATGTTAGTTATCCTCAAAGATTGCAGCTGATTAGTGATGGCCTTGCGGTTTGCCCGGCGGTCGGTTCGCGGTGAACTTTGTGCGTTAGCGATCCGCCGAACATATGGCGATGTCAGCGTGCGCCATATTCTTTTGCATTGCGCCAAACTTTGACCCATGACACATCAGGTAGGACAGGACAGCCAATTGAGACGTTTCAGCACATGGACACCCCCCCAACCCTATAACAGAACCCGATCTGGCAGCCCTTTTACATTATGTGTTTTGCCAGTGTAGAGAGAGGTTGCATTTTGGAGCAGGGACAGTTAGGGACACCAAGCGCTAGCTAATAGGGCCACAAAAGTCCTTTTAAGGACTGGTGTAGGTGTGCTATCGATAGGTGTGATATACTGAGGGGTGTGATATACTTATAATATACTTTCTAACATAGAAAGTATATTATAGTGCATTTGTATGCTTCCAGAAAATACTGATTGAGGACTGCGATCTATCAGCTTCCACAAAATAGTGATAGAGGTTGTCCATATACCTGCGTCCACAAAATACAGATTGCGGGTTTTGATATACCTGCTTCAACTAACAACTGATTGAGGCCTGCGATATATCAGCTTCCATAAAATAGTGATAGAGGTTTTCCATATACCTGCATCCACAAAATTACTGCTTGAGGGTGATATACCAGCTTCAACTAACAACTGATTGAGGCCTGCCATATACCTGCTTCCACAAATACTGCTCTTCTATAAGAACTTTGGCACAGGGTCATTTTGAAAATGACAGGCAGAGGAAGAGGCAGGCCGTTCCACAGGGGTGGTAGGGGTCGGGCAGGTGCCGGAGCCTAAGTGGGAAGTTGGAGAAGGTGTGTGAAGGAGCACCAGAGTTGGTTGAGTGGCTCACTCAGTCTTCCGCTTCTGCACCCTCCTCACTCTCTGCTGTGTGCACCCCCAAAGACACCACCACCTCCACTCGAGTAACAGGAATTATTTTCCCATCCATTCTCAGACCTTACAGATGCGCAGCGATTATTGGCATCGGATGATGAAGAGGTAGCAACGGCCGGCACCCATCGGTCTAATAACAGTACCCAGATCAGCCCAAGGAGGGAGATCCCCGCTGTTGCTGCCTACTCCGAGATCTCTAATGTCAGTGGTGGTGAAAGTGCCGATGATGATGTGCCACACCGGTCCTGCACTCCTTTCAGCTCTGCGGTCACAGGCCGATCAGTGGCTAACCCCGCTCAATTTGACAGTTGGTAAAGTGGTGTGCGACAACGGTGGCAATCTGCTGAGCGTGCTGAAACAGGGCAAAATGACACACTTGCCGTGCATGGCACACGTCCTGATCTTAGTCGTGCAGTGATTCGTTGCCAAATACCCCGGGGTCCAGGACGTCTTGCGGCAGGCCAGGAAAATCACTGGCCATTTTAGAAGATCTTACATGGCCATGGCTCGCCTTGCTGATAATCAGCGGCGACACCACTTGCCCATTAGACGTCTAATTTGTGACTGCCCGACGTGCTGGAACTCCACCTTGTATATGCTTGATAGGCTGCTCCAGCAGCAACGTGTCGTTAACGACTACCTGTACGAACTCTGCGGTAGGACAGGTTCTGGGGAGCTTGGTTTTTTTTCACCGCGCCAGTGGCTGCTCATGCGCGACGCATGCAGATTTCCGCAGCAATTTGATGAGATCACCAAACTTGTCAGTCGCAGCCAGGGCACCATCAGTGACATTGTACGTTTCGCCTTCTTTCTGGAGCGTGCATTGCATCGTATCATTGATCAAGCCGTTGAGGAGCAGGAGCTGGAAGATGAAGAAGTCGCAATGCTGAATGAATTCCCAGGGGGGGCTACTCCATCTGAGACAAGTCAGCAACAGGAGTCTGAAGAGCAGTCAGAGGAGGATGGTGGCTGGGGGGAGGAGGAGGAGCAAGAAGAAAAGGCTTTAAACTTTTCGGGGATCCCTGGTGTTGTCCGTGGCTGGGGGGAGGAGACCGAGGACAACATTATCCTGGGCGATGAGCAGGGGCCTGGGCGCTCCACTGTTTCCAATTTAGTGCAAATGGGGGCTTTTATGCTCCAGTGTTTGAAGAGGGACCCCCGTATAAAAAGCATAAAGGTCAAGGACCTGTACTGGGTGGCAACGTACTTAGACCCCCGGTACAAACACAACATGGTGGACATGTTACCAGCATCACAGAGGGCTAGCAGAATGCAGCATTTCCAGGCCTTGCTGTGAGAGATGCTGCATTCTTCTGTTGCAGGCACTGGCAGAGGAATTTCCACCCACAGTGAAACAGGTGCGGGTACCAATCCTCCTACCACGCCTGCAAAAAGAGAGTGGTTTAAAGATGTGTTGGTCACTTCGGATATGAGCTGATTCTTGCAACCAACCCATCGACAGCCGCCCCCCGGATCCAGCCACAGGGAACGCCTAGACCGACAGGTATCCAACTACATTGGGTTAACGGCCGATGTAGACGCTCTGAGAAGCGAGGAACCCCTTGACTACTGGGTGTGCAGGCTTGACCTGTGGCCAGAGCTGGCACAATATACCATAGTAAAATATATGAAGAAAAAAGAGTTCCAATACGTATGACAAAAGTATGCAGCAGCTATTCCCAAATGTGAAGTGGGTACAAATCACAGTTCAGACCATCCTTGTAAAGACAGCCTTGACTGCTTGTTTTATCTCATGTTTGTGAGTATATTAAAAACTTTTATATAGCGATCTTGTTAGCGGTGCTTCACTATTGGAGTGATCCTATGTTTTAGTGGTGGTGAAGACGCTTGGATATAAGGAGAGCCGTGCAGTTATATGATGTGCCTATATGTCAAGCTGCGCTTGTGAGTACAATCACACAATAAATTTCTGGTGACCTGCAGTGCTGCACTATATGTATACTTTCTGATATCCCGCAGGAGCCTTTAGTTTGGTGGCAGTGGGACCTGATTTACTTGCTTGTGTCTCAAATTCTTGGATGCTTCGAGATTGAAGAGGTGCAACCTTCTGGATAGGGAATGCGCGGTCCCTCAAAAACGCACAATATGCCATACTGTAGAACTCCGAAAGGACGTTCAGCGCGGCAGGGGGGGGTTGTGACCGACAGTGTGGACTACTTCATATTTTTAAAAATTAATGAGGCATGGATCTCAGAGGAATTCAACATCTGTGATGACCATGTATAATTGAATTTCCTCATGCCAGCCCACACATATCCGCCACCACCCAGAACAAAGAATGGTCCTTGCCTTATGTATATACAGCGTCATAAAAGGCCTTTTATGTCAGGTGAATGCCTAATTTTTGGGGCCTGTACATTTTTATCCTGTGACTGCCTAATGTACCTCCAGCCACAGAATCCAAAGTTCTTTGCTGTCAGGTGAATGCCTAATGCCTAATTTTTGGGGCCTGTACTGGCCGACAGTTACATTTTTTTATCTCTAGCCACATAATCACACCCTTGTCTCACTCCTCTGCCTCTCATTATGGTGGTGTATGAACCGCATTCACCATAAGGACCTTCTAATGTCACAGGGTCATGTGACTGTGCCCCCCACCCCATACTTTGCCCCTCACCCTGTACTGTGCCCCCTTATACCCTGCATTGTGCCCTCTTACCACACCCTGTGCGTTGCCCCTAGTCATTCCCTGTACTGTGCCCTCTTATACTCTTTTATCCGGTCACGCTATGGTGGTGTTATCCAGTCACTGTACAGAGGTGTTATCCGGTCAATGTATGATGGTGGTATCCAATAACTGGATGGCCATACCTGTATCCCTTTCCCTGCCCACGCCATTCTTTTTTAGACCTGGCATGAGCGGTAAAAATATGCAGATTGCGGTGCAAAGGACCTTTGCGCCACAATCTGTGTCAGAACTACGGCTAACATAGATGTATTTCTATATAATAAATGACCACCTAATTGTTTTGTTATTCGGGGGTAGGGCTAATATCTTTATATCTTATAGATTCTAGTGTATTATACTGCGCCCTGTATTTCCTAGTAGAAAATTATCCTTGGGAAACACAGTCCTCATCCCTGACCACCAGGACCAGATAGCGCTCTGTCAGTACATGGTGGCCTCCCCTCTCCGCCACGCTGCTCCGCTGTGTACTGGTGCTTATTCTGACACTAGGGCTGGGTTCACATCCTATTTGTGCCATCCATTTAATGCATACCAAAAATGTATGCGTTAACAGATGCCTCAGACTGATGCCGTACAGTGGAGTCCGTTCACCATACAGTTCCATGGTTGAAAATAAATTTACGTTAACGTATGCATTTTTTTAATGTACTCTGCAGGATACAAAAACGTGGAGTGCTGCACATTTGTATACATCAAACCGATAGGAAATAAAAAATTTCTAGGCTCCAGAAGGGCACATTTTTTTTAGTTTTCCCTTAAGACGCATAAAAATGGACTCTGATTAAAATACATATTTTTTGTGGGAATTTTTGCCAATAACCCCCCTCTGGTATGTCAGTGTCCATGTTGTGGTACTATTTGTGTACTTCTAGTAAATGTTTTCTGGCTGCAAATATGACCTGAAAGGTTTTTCAGGTTCGCCTGCCATTAAAGTGAATGGGGCCCGCCGCGAACGCGCGGTTCGCGAACATATGGTTGATGTTTGTCCATCACTACAGCTGATCACTGGAGGTATGAAAATAAGTTAGGTGGCAGTCTGAACTTTCTGGCTCCTACTGTTGCCAAGATCACAGGGTCTTCCAGTACTGGTGAATGGCTAGTAACCAATGCATTATCACTCTCCATAGAAGCTGAGTGAGCGTTCTTGCACTTTGTAAGGTGGTGATCACTGATGTCCCATACCCATCCTCCCAAGAGGAATTCTAAAAATTAAAAGGGTTTGTCAATGGACACCATCTTTAATACACCCCGCAGGTAAACTTACTAACATATAACCCTTACTCTCTAAGAGGTGGTCCAACAGGGAATTTTTTTTTTTAAAAGCACACAGTGGGCTAAAAAACAAAAACAAAAAAAATCAATACTGTTCTCAATGATATCTATAACCCTCCTAATGCTTACTGGGTAATCGTTGGTTTCCACTTCCTGTTCCCATCTCATCACACAGGAAATGCCTACTAAACTAAACTGACTGAGGCTACTGATTGGCTGAGTGGGCATTTCCTGTGTGTCAAGATGGGACCAGCAGGGACCTGGTAAGCGTGAGAGTAGTGGGGGGATTAGTGAGGTGAGTATTAGTTCTTTTAGTTTTTAACTCACTCATTTCCCCAAAAATCTTATAGACCCGACTACAGGTATAAAATGAATCATGTAAACCCTCATCTTATTCACTACAGAACACCATAATACTACAATCCTGGCGGTTTTACTCCTTAGATGCTGCGGTCAATGCTGACAGAGGCATCTGAGTGGTTGGATTTGGGGAACAGTGTCGTCTTTCACCCTATCTTCCCCCATGATGAAATCTCTGTGTTCCAAGAGGTTGCCATGGCAGCTAGAAGCCTAAATAGGCAAAAGTTAACTGACGTAATATACTGCAATGCAGGATCTCAGGTTCAAGTCCCCTACTGGGTCTTAGTAAAAAAAAAAAGTGGAAAAAACAAATTCAAGTAATAAACCCAAAAATCAGCCATTTGTAAAAAAAATAACTATACATAATTGGTATCGCTGCTGCAGTGACCCAGAGGGGAGGCAAGGAGGATGAGAGGACTGGTAGTGGCTGTGGTAGTAGTACTCACAGTTCACAGTGGCTTGCTCCTCCCTCATGCTATTTACAGCTGTGCAGTCAATGGAGGGCTCACACTTTCTTCCATCGGGCACAGTTTGGCTGGTTGGCAAGAGAGGACTGCAGAGGCAGAGGCCAATAGCTGGATGGTGGAGTCAATAACCAGACCCGTTGGTTACAATTACATTTTTCTTTACTAAATTGATGATGGGAGTAATAGTACAAATACAGCAAAAGGCTCAGCCCTAAAGTATCTCACTGAGGTTACTTTTCCCATCTCCCATGCTCATCTGATGAGTGCAGATTTTAGATACGGAGGGCCAGTCCATCTGAAAGTATGGCAGGCGTGAAAGGCAATAATCCTTTCCACAGTAGCAAAGTCTTTTACCTTAAAATGGCTAGTACCTTACTGACGTTATCTAGCAAGGCCTGGATGGTGGTTCAGGACCCCCTATAGATGACTGAGCCCTTTGTTACTAGGATACTCTAGTAGTAGAAGTGCTTCTTTGGCAGCTGTAGTGTCAGAGACAGGGGTTCTCTAATCCTTGGTCCTGGTCTGCAGGAACTCTCACCCACACGTCCTTCCTGTAGCTCTGCTCAGGCTGGACTCCTCATTAACAAACCAGGGGGCGGGCCTGGTCCATTTCCCAGGCAACCTAACCAGTCTGCCAGTGTTAACCTTATATTTTGCCCATACAGTGCTATTTGCTCATACACAGTGCATGGAAAGACAAGTACTTTAACTACAAATCACAGTTAACCCTTTTAGCAGTAAGTAATCCTTTGCAGTGGTTGAACAATAAATTATCAGATTTTTTGTGAACATAATAAAAAACGACAAAATTTCCTTTTTTTTTGTTCAAATGACCTCCCAAAAAACAAACTAAAAAATGATCAAAAAGTCGCCTGTACATCAAACTATGAAGTACAACTCGTCCCACAATAGACAAGCCCTTACACAGCTCTGTCCATGCCAAAATTGGATCTTTGAATATGGTAACACAAAACTAAATTACTTTAAAAGCAAAAAGTTGTTTTTTTATGCAAACATAAAAAAGTACAAAATACATTTGGTTTTGGTGCAATCGTATTGACCAGCAGTATAAAGCTATCATGTCATTATACCACACGGCGAACGCCTTAAAACCTAAACCCAAAAACAAATAGGTCTCGGACTTAAGGGGTTAAGGACATCAGAGCTGCCTCTGCAAGTTTTCTTACTGCTGCTGAATTTCTCATTATCCTGTAGGAACGTTAACCCTGAGTAAAGGTCGCTCTCATTGTCTCTTCCCTGTCTGCAGATCACTAGTACAGCGCATTGAGGAACCAATTCTACATCATCAGCAAAATCCAAGCTACAGACAGGAAGGCAAAATTATGTGAGTCTCAGAGATACAGAATGTACAGCTGCTGTGTGATAAGCTTAGTATTGCTGAGGGCAGCTGCTATACGAACCCCAACCCAACCCACTGCCCTTGTCATCAAAAATGATTACATTTTCAGATATCAACAGAGTTTAAACCAGATTCATAGGCTTAAAGGGGTTTTCCAGCACTCAGTGGAGCCCGACAACTAACCTAAATTAATCATATCTTGCTTGTAGAAGAAAATTTCTAATATGCCTAGTTGCATTCTCTGGAACCCGGTCATGTACCACTCCTCTTAGGAAAATCCTACATCCGTCAATGTCATGTTCTTTGCCAGGTTTCCAGTCTAGTTTAAGAATAGTGTTGAGCGCGAATATTCGAATAACGAATTTTTATCTCGAATATCGCAACTTCGAGATTTCGCGCATATTTAGAATATAGTTCCATATATTCGCGAAATCGAATATTCTTTTTTTTTTTTTAATCTGAAAATATATGATTCCTCCCTGCTTCTTGCTTGTGGGTCAATGAGCCATTGGCCCACAAGCAACTGAATTGAAGCTGGAAGGAATCACGTTTTCAGATGGACCAAATATGACAAATATTCTAAATAAAGAATATATTGCTGTGTATTTGATTTTACAATATTCATCCTATTCTAATCTAAACCAATAATCTCGGTTATAATATTCGAGTTCACGAATATTACAACAGAAAAATCGTAATGGTTAATACGTGTGCCCGAGCGCATAACAAAATCGTTATAATCAACTTCAGCATACACCTCCCCGACAAGCGTCCCCGTCACCATGGGAATGCCTGTGGGTTAGAAAATACCATCGGATCTGAGTTTTCCCTGAGATCGTAAAACCTCAGATCCGATGGTATATTCTAACCCACAGGCGTTCCCATGGTGACGGGGACGCTTGTCGGGGAGCAGTATGCCAAAGTGGAATATTATTGCTCTAACTTCGTCTTTTAGAATATTCGTATTATTGCTCTAACTTCGTCTTTTAGAATATTCGTAATATTGCTCTAACTTCGTCTTTTAGAATATTCGTAATATTCTAAAAGACGAAGTTAGAGCAAAATTAAGAATATTCGTAAAATACACATAGATTGTAATTTAGCTAATATAGTGCTATAATCCTTTTTTTTTTTTTTTGTCTAATTTTTTTAGCCTCTTCTGAACTTCAGTTTTGGAAGATATGTACACTATTAAAAAATTACTATAGCAGTATATTAGCTAAATTACAATCTATATGTGTATTTTACGAATATTCTTAATATTGCTCTAACTTCGTCTTTTAGAATATTACAAATATTCTAAAAGACGAAGTTAGAGCAATATTACGAATATTCTAAAAGACAAAGTTAGAACAATATTAAGAATATTCGTAAAATACACATATAGATTGTAATTTAGCTAATATACTGCTATAGTATTTTTTTTAATAGTGTACATATTTTCCAAAACTGAAGTTCAGAAGAGGCAAAAAAAATTAGAGAAAAAAATAAGGATTATAGCACTATATTACAATCTATATGTGTATTTTACGAAAATTCGTAATATTGCTCTAACTTCGTCTTTTAGAATATTACGAATATTCTAAAAGACGAAGTTAGAGCAATATTAAGAATATTCGTAAAATACACATATTAGCCTAGCCATAGTCAATTAGTCATAGGAACGTTGCCTTATACTGTCAAAATAAAAATTGCAATACGCGATTAATTAAATCGCATTTTATTCGCGATAAATGGAATAATTACGAATATTCGATTTTGACGAATATAACACGAAAATTCTATAGAATATTCGCGAAATATCGCGAAATCCAATATGGCACCTCCCGCTCATCACTATTTAAGAACAGGGATGATACTTTTACAGGGAAAAGGAGGTGCTGTGCACAAGACCAGAGCTATTTGACTCTCTGGCGCATACGCAGATGAGGAGGATTCAGGAGTGTGCGCATGCGGGGGGCGACCAAAAGTTTGGGCCCCATTCATAGTACCTGTCTTGTCCTAGGATTTGGAAGTGACAGCCACATACATGGATCAGACTGGAAACCTGGTAAAGTACATGACGTCGGTGGATGTAAGATCTCTAATAAGAAGTGCATCCAATGACCGGGATCCAGAGCAGCCGATCAACATAACTTCGTATTTTGGAAATTTTCTTTTGCAGGCAAGATACAGTATGGTTAATTATTGTGGGTTACTGGGTCCCACTGGGTTGTGAAAAACTTATTTAAAAAGTAGCTTCCTAGAAAAGTTAATAATTAAAAAAAAATGACTGATAGTTTGAGATATACACATGGAATTATTGTCAGCTCATGTCTTATACCTGTTTTTTGGATAAATGTGTAGAATCAGAACCCAGAAAAGGCTTTTGTGCCCCTCTGAGCCCAGCTATGGCTTCCAGAGAAGACTAGTGCGCATGGGGCATCGTTAGGTCAAAACATTCGGGGCTTGAGCCCTGGATGTTTTGACCAGTGCCCCGAATGTTATGCTGGCACTGGCAGGGCCGGCCGGCGCTCTGACTCTCCTGCGCTACACCGGCCCCGCCGCTTACATATATTTATAAACTCTAATCTGTAATCCTAATCCGCCTGCAGACTTGACTTGAAATCAGCGCTCATCTCATTACTAGATTCTTACTCGGCTCCGGTAACAGCAGGCAGTGCGGGCGGCGCTCGCTCACTGACATCAGGCACTTGCTCCTCCTACTAGGAGGCGCCGGTGCGTGATGGCAGTGAGTGAGCTCCGCCCACACTGCTTGTTACTGGATTTGACTAGCTGAAAGTAAGATAGTAAAGACTAGAGATGAGCGCTGATTTAAAGTTAAAGTTGTAGGATACGGTTTAGGATTACAGTTTAAAATATATACTCCTGTGAGCGGCAGGGAGGGGGATCTGTGGATGGCACTGTTATGGAAGGGGGATCTGTGCATGGCACTGTTATGGGTAGGGGGATCTGTGGATGGCGCTGTTATGGGGAGGAGGATCTGTGGATGGCGCTGTTATGGGGAGGGGGATCTGTGGATGTCACTGTTATGGAGGATCTGTGGATGGCACAGTCCTGTATGCTGGTGCGGCACTGGTAGAATTTTTGGCTATTATATTGAGTGGACCTGGTCCTGGGCAACCCCACAGTGGCACAGACGCACAGATCATCCCCCAACCCCCCTTGTACTTGTTGTGCTACTTGCAGGCTGCGTGAGCATGAGTTCAGAACTTCAGTCACTTTGGTCCGCAATTCTGTTCTGCGGAGCGTGATCCCGCGAGACCTGCCGCAGGAGTCCTGAAGAAGGTAGTCCACCACAAAAGGGAAGCTGTTTTCTTCGGGTGACTTCCTCCCTGGTATGAAGAAGTACTGGCTCAGTAATTACATATCCATAAAGCAAGTTGAGCATGTTGTTGAGGGAGACACCTTCACAGTGAGCACTGGAATCAAACACTACTGTGTTTTGATAAGGTTTATGGGGGTGATACACACTGAAGGATGGAAGACACCAGCATTCTTATCATTCCTTTACTGATAGATCCTGCAGTACCTGCACTATGTCAAATATTTTGGCATAAAGTCCACAAAATGTTTCTCCATTTATCCTGGGTGATGTGCTTATCTATCCTGGTTGAAGTACTTACCTATCCTGGATAAAGGACTTACCTATTCTAAATGAAAGATTTATCTATATTGGATATATATCTTACCTATCCTAAATGAAGGATATACCCATTCTGATGAAGGTGTTTTACAGTGGATTCAAAGATTGTGAGAATAAATAAGCTCACACATAATTTCTAACATAATAGATAAAGTTTACTTAAGTGAGTATATTAACAAGAAACATAGCGATATCAAAAGATTAAAGTACCACACAAAACATACAAAGGCAGCTGAGTATGCTTCGCTTCCACAATCTCAAGTAGATGAGTGCAGGAACCACTTGACATGTTGTCAAAAATGTCAGAAGCCCGAGGCTGCAACACCAATAAGAGGAGCATGGTTCATGCTGGACATGCTGTCCTCTTGTTCTGTGCAATGGGCTCTCTCTTTGTCTATTCAAACCATAATATATGTATAACTAGCAGAAGGACCCAGCTTCGCATGGGTATATTTCATCTATTTAATTTAATATTTGTATGTTCTATTGTAAGTGAAATCGCGGTAGATGCAGGGCCAACCACAGATAAACAGCCGTTTCGCGCTGAACTGCGCTTTGTCAAGCCTCCAGTGACGTGGTGGGGGGTGTACTATACATCACTCCCACTCCCATGTCATCGTCAAACAGGTAAAATGATCACTTCAATCAACATACTGATGCCCTTATAAAAACGTCATTTTTTTATAAATAAGTCATTTTTGTCATTTAATCCCAGAGGTCCCATGGCATCAGTTTTGATAATCCATGTGGCCTCCCTCTGTAATAGAATGCGCTTCCTATCTCCTCCTCGTTCTGGCATATGGACTACCTCTATCCCTGCACACTTCAACACATCCTCTCTGCCTCCATGTTCGTCGTGTATGTGTTCGATAAGTCGAGTAGCTCCAATTCTGCTTTCTATTGATTTTCTATATTCCCTAAATCGCACATAGAGAGGTCTGAAGGTCTTGCCTCCCACATGGGCAGAAAATCACGTATGCTACAAACTGTGTCTTGCAGTATATGAAGTGTTTCACTATATGTCCCACTCCTCCTATTTGTAGATACTTACGTCTATACATGTAATTACACATAGAACAGTGTCCACATGTGAAGTTCCCTTTTGGTGTACATTTCCCTAACCAATTGAAGTCAGTCCTTGGTAAATTACTCCTGGTGATAACATCCCCTATGGTTCTACTTTCTCTGAAACTAATGATAGGGTTGACCTGTGTCCTATCTTTCAAATTATCATCTCGTTCCAGCATATGCCAATTATTGAGGATCGCACTCCTAATTACTGGAGCCATCGGGGAATAATTAAATGTGAACACTCTCCTAGCGTTTTCACTGATCGTACCGTAGTATCCAAACTCTCATCTCTGATCGTTACTTTAACATCCAGGAACTCAAGTTCTTCATTTTCTATTCTGCTAGTGAATCGCATATTCATATAATTTGTATTATTCAGATATTCCACTAATGCATTGAATAACACTATGTCACCCGTCCAAACGATGAACACGTCATCGATATATCTTAATAACAGTCTAATGTACTGCACAAAAGGATTCCTCGTCGTAAATTTATATTTCTCTTCAAAGGATGCAAGAAATAAATTGGCAAAGGTACAGGAGACAGTTGTCCCCATCGCTGTACCTGACAGCTGTCTAAACCATTGTTTGTTGAATATGAAGGCATTGTGTGTTAGTACATATAATAAAAGTCAATATACGGGCCACTACTGCCTGTTTTCTCCAATATATTTCAGATTGACTGTACTCCCAGTTCCTGGGGGATTCTAGTATATAGGCTCTTCACATCTATTGATGCCAAAAAATAATCATCTTGCCACTCTATATCTTTGAGGGCTTCCAAAAAATCACTGGTGTCCTCCAAATAGGAGGGAATCCCTTTTAGCAATGGACGTAACATCCAATCCAGGTATTGGGAAAGGGGCTCAGTAACAGATCCGATCCCCGATACAATAGGACGTCCAGGTGGGTCCACCGGTAACTTGTGGATTTTGGGTACACAGTACCAGACTGGTTTAGTAGAGAACTGGGGGGTACAGTCTTTCCGACGTTCGTTTTGACAACACTCCCATATCGACATACAGTATTTCCATAATAACACTCTCAGTTGTTGTTGATATTTTAATGTGGGGTTAGATCGGAGAAGTGTATATGTGTTCCTATCACTCAGTTGTCGTTCTGCTTCTTTTATGTAACTGGTTTTATACATAACCACTATATTTCCACCCTGGTTGGCCGGTTTGACAATTATATCCTCATGTTTTGCAAGCCAACCCAGCGCTTTATTTTCACCTTCCTTTAAATTGGATTTACCAGTTGGGTAAATCAAGGCCTTAGAAATTAAGAGAATCCCCCAGGAACTGGTAGTACAGTAAATCCGAGATATATTTGAGAAAACAGGCAGGAGTGCCCCATATATTGACTTTGTCACCCAGGCGGTATTATATGTACTAACACACAATGCCTTCATATTCAACCAACAATGGTTTAGACAGCTGTCAGGTACAGCGATGGGGACAACTGTCTCCTGTATCTTTGCCAATTTATTTCTTGCATCCTTTGAAGAGAAATATATATTTACGATGAGGAATCCTTTTGTGAAGTACATTAGATTGTTCTTAAGATATATCGATGACGTGTTCTTCACTTGGACGGGTGACATAGTGTTATTCAATGCATTGGTGGAATATCTGAATAATACAAATGATATGAATAAGCGATTCACTAGCAGAATAGAAAATGAAGAACTTGAGTTCCTGGATGTTAAGGTAATGATCAGGGATGGGAGTCTACATACCACTGTATATAGAAAACCTACTTCCATGAATGCATTGTTACATTATAAACATTTTCACCTGACCCATGTCAAGACAGCAGTCCCTTACGGCCAAATTCATGCGCTTGACGAGAATAGTTAGGAGCCAAATAGAGTTTGATGAACAATGTAAAGAGCTGAAGAGACGTTTCCTCCAAAGAGGATATCCAGAATATATCATAGACAGAGCTTATGTGAAGGCACGTAAACAGAAGTAGTGTTGAGCGCGAATATTCGAATTGCGAATTTTTTTCTCGAATATCGCAATTTCGAGATTTCGCGAATATTTAGAATATCGTTCTATATATTCGCGAAATAGAATATTCGTTTTTTTTCTTTTTTTTTTTTATTATATTTTTTTCTTTCCCACTTCCCTAAAGTTGTTCTTACCTGTCCTTTGGATTCCTGGCTTCCTGGCTGCTCCAGTCAGTGGCGTTTTCAACTTACTGCTATATTCCATATTAGCTAAATTACAATCTAATCTATATGTGTATTTACGAAATTTCGCAATAGTCGCAATTGCGATGCGACTAATATAACACGAAATATTCGCATGAAGATTTCAACTTAGCACTGCTATACTCCATATTCTAGCCTAATATGGAATATAGCAGTGCTAACTTAGCACAGCTATATTCCATATTAGGCTAGAATATGGAGTATAGCAGTGCTAAGTTGAAATCTTCATGCGAATATTTCGTGTTATATTAGTCGCATCGCAATTTCGACTTTTTCAAATGTTCTTAATATTGCTCTAACTTCGTCTTTTAGAAATTTCGTAATATTGCTCTAACTTCGTCTCTTAGAATATTACGAATATTCTAAAAGACGAAGTTAGAGCAATATTACGAAATTTCGTAAAATACACATATAGATTGTAATTTAGCTAATATAGTGCTATAATCCCTTTTTTTTCCTGTAATTTTTTTTGCCTCTTCTGAACTTAAGTTTTGTAAAATATGTACACTATTAAAAATTATTACTATAGCAGTATATTAGCTTAAATACAATCTATGTGTATTTTACGAAATTTCGTAATATTGCTCTAACTTCATCTTTTAGAATATTACGAATATTCTAAAAGACGAAGTTAGAGCAATATTAAGAACATTTGCAAAAGTCGAAATTGCGATGCGAGTAATATAACACGAAATAGTCGCATGAAGATTTCAATTTAGCACAGCTATATTCCATATTCTAGCCTAATATGGAATATAGCAGTGCTAACTTAACACAGCTATATTCCATATTAGGCTAGAATATGGAATATAGCAGTGCTAAGTTTAAATCTTCATGCGACTATTTCGTGTTATATTACTCGCATCGCAATTTCGACTTTTGCAAATGTTCTTAATATTGCTCTAACTTCGTCTTTAGAATATTCGTAATATTCTAAGAGACGAAGTTAGAGCAATATTACGAAATTTCGTAATATACACATATTAGCCTAGCCATAGTCATTAGCATAGGAACGTTGCCTTATACTATCAAGATAAATTTTCGCAATATGCGAAAAATAATTTCGCGATAATTGGAATAATTGCGAATATTCGATTTCGACGAATATAACACGAATATTCATGCGAATATTCGCGAAATATCGCGAAACCGAATATGGCACCTCCCGCTCATCACTAAACAGAAGCAAAGCAATGTATTAACACTGAAGAAAAGGGAAAAACAAAGGAGCAGTGAAAACGCTAGGACAGTGTTCACATTTGATTATTCTCCAGTAATTAGGAGTGTGATCCTCATTGGCATGTGCTGGAACGAGATGATAATTTGAAAAATAGGACTCAGATCAACTCTATCATTAGTTTCAGAAAAAGTTGAACCATAGGGGATGTTATCACCAGGAGTAATTTACCAAGGACTGACTTCAATTGGTTAGGGAAATGTACACCAAAAGGGAACTTCACATGTGGACACTGTTCTATGTGTACTTCTATGTATAGACGTAAGTATCTACAAATAGGAGGAGTGGGACATATAGTGAAACACTTCATATACTGCAAGACACAGTTTGTAGCATACGTGATTTTCTGCCCATGTGGGAGGCAAGACCTTCAGACCTCTCTATGTGCGATTTAGGGAATATAGAAAATCAATAGAAAGCAGAATTGGAGCTACTCGACTTATCGAACACATACACGAGGTAGTCCATATGCCAGAACGAGGAGGAGATAGGAAGCACATTCTATTACAGAGGGAGGCCACATGGATTATCAAAACTGATGCCATGGGTCCTCTGGGATTAAATGACAAAAATGACTTAGCTGTTTTTGTATGAAATGGTTTCAGATTATCTATATGTTTTTATAAGGACATCAGTATGTAGATTGAAGTGATCATTTCACGACGTTTGACGATGACATAGTAGTGGGAGTGATGTATAAAGTACACCCCCCACCACGTCACGGGAGGCTTGACAAAGCGCAGTTCAGCGCGTAACGGCTGTTGCCTGATTTATCTGTGCGGTGCCCTACATCTACCACCATTTTACTTACAATAAAGCTGCAAAAAAAGAAAGTTGATGTTGAGTGCCGCTATTTTCTCTTTTTTAGATTATTTGATTATAAGTCTACGCGGCAGAGCACCACCGAACTGTCGCATGACAACAGTGCAGGTGTGAATCCTGTTGGACATCGACCACACTAGGCAGTGCCGACTGCGTTTTTCTTTTTATGGATAATGTTTGTGTGTGTCGTTAAAAGATATTGGCAGTATCCACTATAACAGTGACATCTACAGTACCCCGCCCCTTTAGCAGTGACCTCCACATCGGCCTGCCCCCTTAACAGTAACATCCACAGCGCCCTACCTTTTAACAGTGACCTCCACAGCGACCGCCCCTTTATTAGTGACCTCCACAGTATCCCATCTTGTTAACAGTGATTTCCACAATAACCTGCCCCCTTAACAGAGACCTCCACAGCGCCCGCCCCTTTAACAGTGACCTCCATAGCAGCCTGCCCTTATGGTGGCCAGAGGTCCGGTTTTAGGCCGGACAGTCCGGCTTTCAGACACCCTGTCCTCCGTCCGGCGCAGGGCCTGAACAGACACAAGGATGTCCTTTTGAACAGCTCACTCTCAGACAGCAGCACTGTGCTGTCTGAGCGTGAGCTGCAGGGAGAAAGTCACTGTCCCACCGCTACAGCTGACAGAAGTTGATTTTCACCTTTATTTTTTCAATCCCTGTCGGCTGCGGACTAGGAGGCGGCATTGCCTAACCGGATTAAGGGCGTGGCATAGCGGGACCTGGGTCCGTCTTTTGAGGGTGTCCTGAATGGCCACCCTACCTGCCCCATGAACTGTGACCTACACAGCACTCCGCTCCCTTAGCAGTGTCATCCACAGCGCCCTGCCCCTTTAAAGCTAACCTACAGAAGTGAAGAAAAATGGCTGAGTTGTTATGGAAATCTGGTGTAAAACTGTGTGTATGTGGAGACTAAGGACCTGCGAGCTTCTATTGGCTGATTATGCAGCATCCCACTACGTGTGTGTGGGCACTGCTTAAAGTACTTTTTCATCTTAACAATTGCATTCTACTGTAATGTATAACTTTGTATTTGTGTATCTGCAAAATCCCTGTTAACAGGCCTATTAGGTGCAATTTATACATCCCACCACTAGATGGGGATAGAGCTTAGGTCTTATATATACCGAGGTCAGGCCTAGAGAGACAGGTTAGTTCAGTTCAGGTCAGTGGTTAGAGCAGATCAGTTCAGTTGAGACCACAGGTCAGTGTGAAGATCAGAGAGTGAAAAGGTGCAGATCCAGCACTTCAGCTCTGGAAAGAATTCTTAGTCCAGCAAAGGGACAAATTTAACTTCATCCAAAGGATAAAAGCCATAACCCAGGCATACAGGACCTTTGGGATATTTTAGTTGAAGGATACCTTAGCCTCCGGCAACCTCACCAAGATTCCACTGATATTGAAGTAACCCACTGCTCCAAAACCCACCAAAAAACCTGACAAGCCATAAAGAGTGGATTTGCAGAATTATCTCTGTATCATCTAGAGACTGCATAATTGTACTACTGCAACTGAAAGACATCCAAAGTAAAAGTTGTGAGTTGCATCTTACCACTGTCTACCTCATTATTAATACCTATGGTTGTACCACCATTAACGGTACTGGCATCACGACAAAAACCATCAAAGGACTCAGCCGCAACAAGCACAATAAGCACCCTTAACATCAAGGGCACCTCAACTACCATCTTGGCTGATGCTTCCTACCACAGAGCGTGCCCCGGAGGATTTCGTGCTGTCCACCTCAACACTGTGCTGCCAGCCGAGGGAGGCTATCTGCTAACCGTGAGTAAACCGATGAACTGTGTGTTATACTATTTGGCCCCTCATC